>NC_058384.1:35284715-35888176 GCF_018350175.1 Felis catus | reverse complement strand
GTGTTAAAAAGTCAATCTGGGTGTTCCCTATAAAAAGTTCCGGCAAAGCAGATTTTAAAAAGCCTATATGATTAATCACTATTCTTGCTACATTTATGTCAATAATCAAGCCAAGTTTATTAAAACTAAACTTATTTTACAAACAAATTAGTCCTAACTTGGCTAACATTGAAAATGAGGGTAACTTCAGAGAAAAAAAAGGGTTTCAGTAACACACCTGTATGGATATCATATTCTACTTCTGCTCATTGTTTTTGAGATTTTGTTCTCTACCTACAAAGTAGTCTAACTCCTGAATTCTTCTACTTCCCTCCAAAGTCTGGCTACAAATCTCCAAAATTACATGTCCAATTTTCTCCATCTATCTGACTTGGAATCACTGAGAACTAAAATGCCCTTTTGCCTGAACCTACTAACTAAATATGACTAATTTGATGTAAGCTTCAGAGAAATCATTACAATAGCTCATATATAGACACTCTTCATACCTGTTTCTCTATGGGCCACTCAAAAAGATCACTAGAGACAGCTACAAACCAGGAAAATCAGTCTGATTGCCACTGCCTGCTCCCACTCTTTGAAGATGCTTTGAGGCTAACATTCATGCAGGTGGTTGTGCACAGACTTGAGTTCTACAGTCCTGGAGGGCTCCAGCTCTCCAAGACTGGAAAATGGGGTATATACTGCACATGCATGGGCCATACAGGTCAGGCTAGGCAGAGACCTGGAACAGGGCAAATGTCAGGAGAAACTGAGTCGTGGGAACAGGGTCTTGAAGGTCCATGGTCTAATTAATTCCTACCTACACAATGTGTACATTCTCCAGAGAAATTTATCCATGTGCAACAGGTGGTATTCACTATTACGCAAATGCCTTTTTGTTCAGTGAGTAGAGAATCAAGAGCTACACAATTATCCAATGAATTAAGCAATTATTGTTGGGCTAGTATTATTTAGATTGTGGATCTGGCTAGTTCTCGTAACATTAGGGAGAGATTTTTCATCATGTGTTGTTTTTTTTTCAATATATGAAATTTATTGTCAAATTGGTTTCCATACAACACCCAGTGCTCATCCCAAAAGGTGCCCTCCTCAATACCCAACACCCACCCTCCCCTCCCTCCAACCCCCCATCAACCTTCAGTTCTCGGTTTTTAAGAGTCTCTTATGCTTTGGCTCTCTCCCACTCTAACCTCTTTTTTTTTTTTCTTCCCCTCCTCCATGGGTTTCTGTTAAGTTTCTCAAGATCCACATAAGAGTGGAAACATATGGTATCTGTCTTACTCTGTATGGCTTATTTCACTTAGCATCACACTCTCCAGTTCCATCCACGTTGCTACAAAGGGCCATATTTCATTCTTTCTCATTGCCACGTAGTACTCCATTGTGTATATAAACCACAATTTCTTTATCCATTCATCAGTTGATGGACATTTAGGCTCTTTCCATAATTTGGCTATTGTTGAGAGTGCTGCTATAAACATTGGGGTACAAGTGCCCCTATGCATCAGCACTCCTGTACCCCTTGGGTAAGTTCCTAGCAGTGCTATTGCTGGGTCATAGGGTAGGTCTATTTTTAATTTTTTGAGGAACATCCACACTGTTTTCCAGAGTGGCTGCACCAATTTGCATTCCCACCAACAGTGGAAGAGGGTTCCCGTTTCTCCACATCTCTCCAGCATCTCTAGTCTCCTGATTTGTTCATTTTGGCCACTCTGACTGGAGTGAGGTGATATCTGAGTGTGGTTTTGATTTGTATTTCCCCGATGAGGAGCGACATTGAGCATCTTTTCATGTGCCTGTTGGCCATCTGGATGTCTTCTTTAGAGAAGTGTCTATTCATGTTTTCTGCCCATTTCTTCACTGGATTATTTGTTTTTCGGGTGTGGAGTTTGGTGAGCTCTTTATAGATTTTGGATACTAGCCTTTTGTCTGATATGTCATTTGCAAATATCTTTTCCCATTCCGTTGGTTGCCTTTTAGTTTTGTTGGTTGTTTCCTTTGCTGTGCAGAAGCTTTTTATCTTCATAAGGTCCCAGTAATTCATTTTTGCTTTTAATTCTCTTGCCTTTGGGGATGTGTCGAGTAAGAGATTGCTACGGCTGAGGTCAGAGAGTTCTTTTCCTGCTTTCTCCTCTATGGTTTTGATGGTTTCCTGTCTCAAATTCAGGTCCTTTATCCATTTTGAGTTCATTTTTGTGAATGGTGTAAGAAAGTGGTCTAGTTTCATTCTTCTGCATGGTGCGGTCCAATTCTCCCAGCACCATTTGTTAAAGAGACTGTCTTTTTTCCATTGGATGTTCTTTCCTGCTTTGTCAAAGATTAGTTGGCCATACGTTTGTGGGTCTAGTACTGGGGTTTCTATTCTATTCCATTGGTCTATGTGTCTGTTTTTGTGCCAATACCATGCTGTCTTGATGATTACAGCTTTGTAGTAGAGGCTAAAGTCTGGGATTGTGATGCCTCCTGCTTTTGTCTTCTTCTTCAAAATTACTTTGGCTATTCAGGGTCTTTTGTGGTTCCATATGAATTTTAGGATTGCTTGTTCTAGTTTCGAGAAGAATGCTGGTGCAATTTTGATTGGGATTCCATTGGATGTGTAGATAGCTTTGGGTAGTATTGACATTTTGACAATATTTGTTCTTCCAACCCATGAGCACGGAATGTTTTTTCCATTTCTTTATATCTTCTTCAATTTCCTTCATAAGCTTTCTATAGTTTTCAGCATACAGATCTTGCACATCTTTGGTTAGATTTATTCCTAGGTATTTTATGCTGCTTGGTGCAATTGTGAATGGAATCAGTTTCTTTATTTGTCTTTCTGTTGCTTCATTATTAGCGTATAAGAATGCGACTGATTTCTGTACATTGATTTTGTATCCTGCAACTTTGCTAAATTCATGTATCAGTTCTAGCAGACTTTTGGTGGAGTCTATCGGATTATCCATGTATAATATCATGTCATCTGCAAAAAGTGAAAGCTTAACTTCATCTTTGCCAATTTTGATGCCTTTTATTTCCTTTTGTTGTCTGATTGCAGATGCTAGAACTTCCAACACTATGTTAAACAACAGCAATGAGAGTGGACATCCCTGTCGTGTTCCTGATCTCAGGGAAAAAGCTCTCAGTTTTTCCCCATTGAGAATGATGTTAGCTGTGGGCTTTTCATAAATGGCTTTATGATCTTTAAGTATGTTCCTCCTATCCTGACTTTCTCGAGGGTTTTTATTAAGAAAGTTGCTGAATTTTGTCAAATGCCTTTTCTGCATCGATTGACAGGATCATATGGTTCTTATCTTTTCTTTTATTAATGTGATGTATCACATTGATTGATTTGTGAATGTTGAACCAGCCCTGCATCCCAGGAATGAATCCCACTTGATCATGGTGAATAATTCTTTTTATATGCTGTTGAATTCGATTTGCTAGTATCTTATTGAGAATTTTTGCATCCATATTCATCAGGGATATTGGCCTGTAGTTCTCTTTTTACTGGGTCTCTCTCTGGTTTAGGAATCAAAGTAATACTGGCTTCATAGAATGAGTCTGGAAGTTTTCCTTCCCTTTCTATTTTTTGGAATAGCTTGAGAAGGATAGGTATTATCTCTGCTTTAAATGTCTGGTAGAACTCCCCTGGGAAGCCATCTGGTCCTGACTTATTTGTTGGGAGATTTTTGATAACTGATTCAATTTCTTCGCTGGTTATGGGTCTGTTCAAGCTTTCTATTTCCTCCTGATTGAGTTTTGGAAGCGTGTGGGTGTTTAGGAATTTGTCCATTTCTTCCAGGTTGTCCAGTTTGTTGGCATATAATTTTTCATAGTATTCCCTGATAATTGCTTGTATTTCTGAGGGATTGGTTGTAATAATTCCATTTTCATTCATGATTTTCTCTATTTGGGTCATCTCCCTTTTCTTTTTGAGAAGGCTGGCTAGAGGTTTATCTAATTTTATTTTTTCAAAAAACCAACTCTTGGTTTCATTGATCTGCTCTACAGTTTTTTTAGATTCTATATTGTTTATTTCTGCTCTGATCTTTATTATTTCTCTTCTTCTGCTGGGTTTAGGCTGTCTTTGCTGTTCTGCTTCTATTTCCTTTAGGTGTGCTGTTAGATTTTGTATTTGGGATTTTTCTTGTTTCTGGAGATAGGCCTGGATTGCAATGTATTTTCCTCTCAGGACTGCCTTCGCTGCATCCCAAAGCATTTGGATTATTGTATTTTCATTTTCGTTTGTTTCCATATATTTTTAATTTCTTCTTTAATTTCCTGGTTGGCCCACTCATTCTTTAGTAGGGTGTTCTTTAACCTCCATGCTTTTGAAGGTTTTCCAGACGTTTTCCTGTGGTTGCTTTCAAGCTTCATAGCATTGTGGTCTGAAAGTATGCATGGTATGATTTCAATTCTTGTATACTTATGAAGGGCTATTTTGTGACCCAATATGTGATCTATCTTGGAGAATGTTCCATGTGCACTTGAGAAGAAAGTATATTCTGTTGCTTTGGGATGCAGAGTTCTAAATATATCTGTCAAGTCCATCTGTTCCAATGTCTCATTCAGGGCCCTTGTTTCTTTATTGACCGTGTGTCTAGATGGTCTATCCATTTCTGTAAGAGTGTTAAAGTCCCCTGCAATTACCACATTCTTATCAGTAAGGTTACTTATGTTTGTGAGTAATTGTTTTATATATTTGGGGGTTCCTGTATTTGGCGCATAGACATTTATAATTGTTAGCTCTTCCTGATGGATAGACCCTGTGATTATTATATAATGCCCTTTTTCATCTGTTACATCCTTTAATTTAAAGTCTAGTTTGTCTGATATAAGAATGGCTACTCCAGCTTTCTTTTGACTTCCAGTGGCATGGTAAATAGTTCTTCATCCCCTCACTCTCAATCTGAAGGTGTCCTCAGGTCTAAAATGAGTCTCTTGTAGACAGCAAATAGATGGGTCTTGTTTTTTTATCCATTCTGATACCCTATGTCTTTTGGTTGGTGCATTTAGTCCATTTACATTCAGTGTTATTATAGAAAGATATGGGTTTAGAGTCATTGTGATGTCCGTAGGTTTCATGCTTGTAGCGATGTCTCTGGTACTTTGTCTCACAGGATCCTGCTTAGGATCTCTTGTGGGGCTGGTTTAGTGGTGACGAATTCCTTCAGTTGTTGTTTGTTTGGGAAGACCTTTATCTCTCCTTCTAAATGACAGACTTGCTGGATAAAGGATTCTCGGCTGCATATTTTTTCTGTTCATCACATTGAGAATTTCCTGCCAGTCCTTTCTGGCCTGCCAAATTTCAGTAGAGAGATCAGTCACGAGTCTTATAGGTCTCCCTTTATATGTCAGAGCACGTTTATCCCTCGCTGCTTTCAGAATTTTCTCTTTATCCTTGTATTTGCCAGTTTCACTATATGTCATGCAGAAGATCAATTCAAGTTACATCTGAAGGGAGATCTCTGTGCCTCTTGGATTTCAATGCCCTTTTCCTTCCCCAGATCAGGGAAGTTCTCAGCTATTATTTCTTCAAGTACACCTTCAGCACCTTTCTTTCTCTCTTCCTCCTCTGGAATACCAATTATGCGTAGATTATTTCTCTTTAGTGCATCACTTAGTTCTCTAATTTTCCCCTCATACTCCTGGATTTTTTTATCTTTTTCTCAGCTTCTTCTTTTTCCATAATTTTATCTTCTACTTCACCTATTCTCTCCTCTGCCTCTTCAATCCAAGCCGTGGTCATCTCCATTTTATTTTGCAGCTCATTAATAGCATTTTTTAGCTCCTCCTGGCTGTTCCTTAGTCCCTTGATCTCTGTAGCAATAGATTCTCTGCTGTCCTTTATACTGTTTTCAAGCCCAGCGATTAATTTTATGACTATTATTCTAAATTCACTTTCTGTTATATTATTTAAATCATTTTTGATCACTTCGTTGACTGTCATTATTTCCTGGATGTTTTTTTGAGGGGAATTCTTCCGTTTCGTCATTTTGGATAGTCCCTGGAGTGGTGTGGAACTGCGGGGCACTTCCCCTGTGCTGTCTTGAACAACTTGCGTTAGTGGGCGGGGCCACAGTCAGACCTGATGTGTGCCCCCAGTCCACTGCTGGGGCCACAGTCAGACTGGTGTGTGCCTTCTCTTCCCCTCTCCTAGAGGTGGGATTCAATGTGGGGTGGCGTGGCCTGTCTGGGTTACTTGCACACTGCTAGGCTTGTGGTGCTGGGGATCTGGCATATTAGCTGGGGTGGATCGGCAAGGTACACGGGGGCAGGAGGGGCAGGCTCAGCTCGCTTTTCCTTCGGAGATCTGCTTTGGGAGGGGCCCTTCAGCACCGGGAGGGAGTCAGACCCACCGGAGGGACGGATACACAGAAGCACAGCGTTGGGTGTTTGCGCGGTGCAAGTTCCCTGGCAGGAACTGGTTCCCTTTGGGATTTTGGCTGGGGGATGGGCGAGGGAGATGGCACTGGCAAGTGCCTTTGTTCCCCGCCAAGCTGAGCTCTGTCATCCAGGGCTCAACAACTCTCCCTCCCGTTGTCCTCCAGCCCTCCCGTTCTCCGAGCAGAGCTGTTAGCTTGTAACCTTCCAGATGTCAAGTCCCGCTTGCTGTCAGAACACACTCCGTCCTTCCCCTCTGCTTTTGCCAGCCAGACTCAGGGTCTCTGCTTGGCCGGCGGGCCGCCCCTCTGCCCCGGCTCCCTCCCGCCAGTCCATGTAGTGCGCACCGCCTTGCTGCCCTTCCTACCCTCTTCTGTGGGCCTCTTGTCTGTGCTTGGCTCCAGAGATTCCATTCTGCTAGTCTTCTGGCGGTTTTCTGGGTTATTTAGGAAGGTGTAGGTGGAATCTAAGTGATCAGTAGGACATGGTGAGCCCAGCATCCTCCTACGCCACCATCTTCCTAATCTCTTTCATCTTGTGTTTATTGGCATTTATTTCAATCCATGGGAGAAAGTCTCTCCTTATGGGGACAAATTCAGAATCATGTATGCCTCCTGGGAATTTCCATTTATGGCAGCAATGGAGGCCCAATGGAATGTACCAGTGGGAGGCTTATGATTTTTTTATGGATTTTTAACAGGAATAGTTAAATGTCCCAATAAGCACTGACTTCTGATTCACAAGCTTTCTAAACATTTATTTGCCCATGGGAAATGCTGTCCATCTCAAAGAAAAATGAAACTAGGTAGAGTGTAGAGGACTCCAGCTAAAGTATGGCTATCGATAGATTTGCTAGCTGATACTTTCACTGACACTTTCAAGCCAGGAGTCAGAGGAGTTTGAGTGACATTATATGAGAGGCTATCCCTTCTTAAAGGAGTCTTTTCTAAAATCGTCACAAACAGGTATAAACTCTTTTGGGTGCAGAGAAACAGGTGGTATTCAGGTAAGGAAAAGAACACGTAGGAGCCAGCGTTGTATAATTGACAAAGGTGGAGATGTTTAGTTGAATAATATGGTTATTACTGGGGAAAGATTGAGGTAAGGTATAAGAACACCTGGCCATAACAACTTAGCTCAAAAGGTAATATCGACAGGCTGGCAGGTATAAGTAACAGCAGAATTGGGGACCAAAGAAAAGTTAGGTCCCAGTAAGGCCAAAGAGTCTCCAATATTGAGAACAGATCAGAGTTTCTGGTGTCATATCCAACACAGAGAGGTTCCCCCTTTTGCAATAGGCTGAAGAATGCAAATAAGAGTATTGTTTCTCTAACTGAAAGAGGAAGAGAAGTAAACAAGGTAAGAGGCAGCAGTGAGAAAAGTGTATTCAGGCCTAGTCTGGTCATCTTGGCAAAGCAGTCTCCTTCCACTGTTGCCTGCTTCGATTCTTGGGTATCTTTAAGGTCACCAGTTGAGGTGCAGATCCAGTCAAGGTTTGATGCTTTCTTTAGCTGTGACAAGTGAATCTAAGAGTCTATGCCTCGGAGTTGACAGCACAAGGGTTGATTAACAGTACTTGGTTTGGGTCTTTCTAATGGGTTGAAGAGAGTCCTTCCAGAGATGCCTTTTTTCAATAGATGAATTCCCCAGATTGTGAGGTGTGATGTTTAAGGTCTTCATCTCTTGGGAGTGTATTGTGAAAAGATTGCTATACAAAGTATGCTTTTTTTTTTTTTAATTTTTTTTTCAACGTTTATTTTTGGGACAGAGAGAGACAGAGCATGAATGGGGGAGGGGCAGAGAGAGAGGGAGACACAGAATCGGAAACAGGCTCCAGGCTCTGAGCCATCAGCCCAGAGCCTGACACGGGTCTCGAACTCCCGGACTGCGAGATCGTGACCTGGCTGAAGTCGGACGCTTAACCGACTGCGCCACCCAGGCGCCCCAAAGTATGCTTATTTTTAATAGAAGCAATTAGTCCTTTACAATATTAAAGTATATCTCCTTTTATAAGCTATGGGTCAAAGAAGCAGGAGTTAAGTATATGCAGTGTCCTGATACAAAAAGAACAGATTTTTAGTGAACTTATGTAAACACATAGATTGTCATGAAAACTAAGACTATTTCATAAGAGTTTCATAATTCTGGAGGGATCAGATAGAAAAGGATAAATGCTTTAACCTTTGTTGTAAAGATATACTATACCAAATTGCCATAAGTGATAGCTTAAAGTAGAGAAAAAAGAGATGATTAAATCTGGAAAACAAAATGTTAACACAATCAGTTTTCCATTAGAGTTTTAGAAATTCTACCAAGTTCAGTGTTAGGATCTTATATTTATCAAAACCTGTATTCTAAAGTATTTGTCAAATCTTTTATGAATCTCTTTGAAGATGAAATACTTAAATAATAACTGTCCATAAATGACAAAGACATAAAAATAGAAATGATTAGAGATCTTATGAGAATCCATTGTGATGTAACTGATAAGGAATTGGGTCATTTTGTAACATTCAAGATAATAACATACCAGGACAAATCACGTTTCTAAGATTTCTAAGATTTCATACAATTTTTAGAACACTCATTTTAACAACATATATCTACACAAATCAAAGAAAGCTTAGCATCACTTATTTGACAATGCTTCCGATATAATTTAACATACCAAATAGTGTAATTCTCCCTTTTTACAAGGAGAGGAAACAAACCTGAGAAGTTCCAGAGACCATCTGGAAATTCTCAGTCACTTTTGGGTAACTTCAGCTTTATGCGAAAAAGGATCTAGCTTCCTTGGGGTTTTGTTTGTTTGGGGGTTTTTGTTGTTGTTGTTTCTGTTTTTGTTTTGCTTTCTTGGATCCAAAAAGGAGCAAAATTTTTAAATTAAATTTTATTTTCAATTTTTAGTTTTTAACCTTTTTAAATTTCTTTTATTTATTTACTTATGTGTTTATTTTTATAATTTATTGTCAAGTTAACTAACATACAGTGTATACAGTGTAGTCTTGGCTTCGGGAGTAGATTCCCATAATTCATGACTTACATACCCAGTGCTCATCCCAACAAGTGCCCTTCTCAATGCCCATCACCCATTTTCCCCACCTCCCAACCCACCTTCTCCATCAGCCCTCAGTTTGTCCTCTGTATTTAAGAGTCCTTACAGTTTGCCTCCCTCTGTTTCTAACTTATTTTTCCTTCTCTTCCCCTATGGTCTTCTGTCAAGTTTCTCAAATTCCACATATGAGTGAAATCACATGATCTCTCTCTCTCTCTAACTGACTTATTTCACTTAGCATAATACCCTCCAGTTCCTTCCATGTTGTGCAAATGGCAAGATTTCATTCTTTTGTATTGTCGAGTAGTATTACATTGTGTGTGTGTGTGTGTATACCATATCTTCTTTTTTAAATTTTTTAATGTTTATTTATATTTGAGAGAGACAGAGCACGAGTAGGGAAAGAGCAGAGAGACAGAGACAGAATCTGAAGCAGGCTCCAGGCTCTGAGCTGCAAGCTGTCAGCACAGAGTCTGACCCGGGGCTTGAACTCACAAGCAGTGAGATCATGACCAGAGCCAAAGTCAGACGCTTAACCAATTGAGCCACCAGGTGCCCCTATATACCATATCTTCTTTATCCATTAATAAGTTGATGGACATTTGGGCTCTTTCCATACTTTGGCTATTGTTCATAGCACTGCTATAAACATTGGGGTTCATGTGCCTCTATGAATAAGCACTCCTATATCCTTTGGATAAATACCTAGTAGTGCTATTGCTAGGTCATAGGGTAATTCTATTTTTAATTTTTAAGGAACCTCCACACTGTTTTCCAGAGTTGCTGCACCAGTTTGCATTCCCACCAACAATGCAAGATGGTTCCCCTTTCTCCACTTCCTTGACAACATCTGTTGCCTGAGTTGTTAATTCTGTCATTCTGACAGGTATGAGGTGGTATCTCAATGTGGTTTTGATTTGTATTTCCCTGATGATGAGTGATGTTAAGCATCTTTTCATGTGTCAGTTAGCCATCTGGATGTCTTCTTTGAAAAAGTGTGTCTATTCATTTCTTCTGCCTATTTCTTCACTGGTTTGTTTTTCAGATGTTGAGTTTGGTAAGTTCTTTATAGATTTTGGATACTAACCCTTTATCTGATATGTCATTTGCAAATATTTTCTCCCATTCCATTGGTTGCTTTCAGTTTTGCTGTTGCCTTCACCATGCAGAAGCTTTTTATCTTGATGAGATCCCAATAGCTTTTTTGCTTTGCTTTCCCTTGACTTCAGAGACATGTCGAGTAAGAAGTTGCTGCAGCTGAGGTCAAAGAGGTTGTTGCCTGCTTTCTCCTCTCAGGTTTTGATGATTTCCTGTCTCACATTTAGGTCTTTAATCCATTTTGAGTTTATTTTTGTGTATATTGTTAAGAAAGTGGTCCAGTTTAATCTCTCTTCAGGTTGCTGTCCATTTTTCCCAGCACCATTTGCTGAAGAGACTTTTTTCCATTGGATAATTTTTTCTGCTTTGTAAATTAGTTGGCCATAGATTTGTGGGTCCATTTCTGGATTCTCCATTCCATTTGTCTATGTGTCTGTTTTTGTGCCAATATCATACTGTCTTGATGATTACACTTTGTAGTACAGGCTAAAGTCGAGGATTCTGATGCCCCCAGCTTTGCTTTTCTTTTTCAACATTGCTTTGGCTATTTGGGGTCTTTTGTGGTTCCATACAAATTTTAGGATGTGTTGTTCTAGCTCTGTGATGAATGCTGGTGTTATTTTGATTGGGATTGCATTGAATGTGTGGATTGCTTTGAGTAGCATTGACATTTTAACAATATTTGTTCTTCCAACCCATGAGCACGAACTGTTTTTCCATTTCTTTGTGTCTTCTTCAATTTCTTTCATAAGCTTTCTATAGTTTTCAGTGTATAGATTTTTCACCCCTTTGGTTAGGTTTATTCCTAGGTATTTTATGGTTCTTGGTGCAATTGTAAATGGGATCAATTCCTTGATTTCTCTTTCTGTTGCTTCATTATTGGTGTATAGAAATGCAACCGATTACTGTACATTCATTTTACATCCTACAACTTTACTGAATTCATGTATGAGTTCTAGCAGTTTTTTGGTGGAGTCTCTCAGCTTTTCCATGTAGTGCATCATGTCATCAGCAAAAAGTGAAACTTCGACTTCTTCTTTGATGATTTGGATGATTTTTATTTCATTTTGTTGTCTGATGACTGAGGCTAGGACTTCCAACACTATGTTAAACAATCGTGGTGAGAGTGGGCATCCCTGTCCACTATTCTAATTTTATCTTAACTACATAAAATTTCTTTCTTAATATTCCTCTTCCATAAACCTTCTACAACTTTCAAGATCCATTTAGGCTTTGTCATTTTTAAAAAATTCAGGAACAATATGGGGCACCTGGTTGGCTCAGTCAGTTGAGCAGCTGACTCTTGATTTCAGCTCAGGGTTCATGCTATGGAGCCCCACACTGGGCTCCATGCTGGGTGTGGAGCCTGCTTAAGATTCTCTCTCTCCCTGTCTCTCTGCCCTTCCCCCACTCATTCTCTTCTTCACTCTAAAATTTAAAAAAACACAGGAAAAATAATTTTGCTTTAGAACAAAATCATTTTTCTTACAAAAAAGTTCATCATACCTTTCCCTATCAAAAAAAGTTTTTTAACCTATTATTCATATATAGTCATTTTCTTTCACCCTGTTTCTAGTAGTTGTGTAAAAAAATGCCAACAATTTCAACTTTATCAGTTCAATGCCATTTTTTTCAATTTCAAAAACATATAAAGCTTTTCTAGAAAAGAAATGATACAGGACTGTTACAGAATAATTGCATATTTACTCTTAGAAGATAGCATAATTGCTTATGCATTACATTAAAAGAATGTAAAAGAATATAAACATGTTTTATATAATTATAATAAACTGAATCCTTTTGGAAATTACAATGTGATATTCACTCATGTTTTTAGGCTTATATTGACATTACTTTGTTAGACTAAGAAAGATAGAACAGGCAGGGGCAATGAGATCCCCAAATTATTGTTGAAGACGGTTGAGATAAGTTGAGTAGGCAGAATATTTTTTAAAATGGGAAAATGATGGCAGAGCTATAAATATCTGAAAGCCACCAGAATTCCCAGCTTTCCAAATTGTTATAAGAAATGGGGAAAGTTCTTTTAAGTAAATTGTTTCATTGAGTTCAGAACAGGACTATTCTATATGTTTCTACACTTACATTTGAAAGAAGATTGATGACATAATGATTAGATACAGTGTATTTGCAATGAGTTAAGCACAGGGCTTTCCCCTTATGCTTCTACACATAAGTTTACATCTTAATAAATAAAAGATGTTACTTAAAAGATGGCATATACTGTATAATCATCTTTCAAGTATCAATTTCTTTCATTAAGATAGAAGTGTTTGTAAACTTATATGTAGAAGCATATGGGAAGAGCCCTATGCTTAACACATTGACACTAAATTATGTATAAATTGTCGTTCAAGTAACATTTTTCATTAAAATATAAGCGTTTATTAAATAGGTGATGGGAATTAAGGTGTGCACTTGTGATGAGCACCAGGTATTGTATGAAAATGTTCAATCACTACATTGCACATCTGAAGCTAATATTACACTGTATGTTAACCAACTGAAATTTGAATAAAACATAAAAATCAGTAAAAATAAACAAATAAATAAACATTATATGTATGTATTGTTGCCTGACTGCAATTCTAAAAAGACAGGGCAACAAAGCATGAGCCTGTCAAAGAACAAGTGAAGTTTGGCCTTGAGGAGTTATTATTATGTATGTACAGGACAGAAAGGGTGGTCATTCTTGTACTGGTCTTTTCAGCTGGCCGCACAGCCCCTTTTGCTCAATTGACTGTGGTATAAGAGCAATGACTTTCAAACATATGGGTCATTCCACAGCAAGAAATATGTGCATGACATGGCCAAGCATATACCTATGTATATAAAACCACACAAGTAGCTGAAATAAAAGTTTAATAAGTTAACATGTATTTCCTATTTTGCATTTTATGGAATTATTCTGTTTTGTTTATCTATAGGCAATAAATGAATCGATATAATAGCCATTTACTATAGATAAAATTGAAGATATATATTATTCATTTATCTGTATAGATAGCCATAGATAATGTATTTTCTACTTAAACAAATGTTAACAATAATTCATCAATGGTCACTGACCATAGTTTGAAAAATAAGAGGGTACAGTAAATCCTTCTATAGTAGGAGAAAGCTCTCATGAGAGTTTGACTGTTTCTCCTTTTACAAAAATATCATTGCTGCTTTGACTGTATTCTTTCAGCATTAAAGCACACAGTTTGTGCAGAGTTAATTTATGCTTATTACTCTTAAGTGTTCTGATGATTTTTTTGGTTTTGTATTCTCAGATCTTCCAATTTCTAAAACTATTTGTAATCTTTGTTTTCCAGTGAAAACTATAAAGCAGACAATTATAAACTTTCCAACATATACTAGTATACTACAGCAAACTTATAAACACATTTCAAATTTTTAGAAATATATTCTCTTACAGTAAATTTTTCTCAATGTAGCATAAAGCATGTTTATTAATAGATTAAAATGTTTTTTATCTCTCTGTAAAAGTTAAAAATCCAAAAGTAGATTAACTTATGTTTGGCATTTAATGTTTATCTTTGGAAATAATTAACATATTCATGAATATGCATTACTCAGTTTAATTTATTACAAAATTTGATCCTGTTTACATCTATTTAAATTATTTGCTTTTAACAATTATACTTGGACTTGATATTAAGCAGCTAACCATCATCTTATTTCTTTTGTTGACAAATATTATAATATAAAGTTGTCATGAGCTTATTTGATTAATAAAACCAGGTAGAACATACTGGGACACAAATCAACCGTCAGTAAGTACAAAAAGATTGAGATCATACGGTGCATGTTTTCAGACCACAATGCTATGAAACTCGAAATCAACCACAAGAAAAAATTTGGAAAGGTAATAAATACTTGGAGACTGAAGAACATCCTACCACAGAATGAATGGACTAACCAAGAAGTTAAAGAGGAAATTAAAAAGTATATGGAAGCCAATGAAAATGATAACACCAAACCCAAAACCTCTGGGACACAGCAAAGGTGGTCATAAGAGGAAAGTATACAGCAATCCAGGCCTTCCTAAAGAGAAGAAAGATCTCAGATACACAACCTAACCTTACGCCTTAAAGAGCTGGGAAAAGAACAGCAAATAAAACCCAAAACAAGCAGAAGACTGGAAATAATAAAGATTAGAGCAGCAATTAATGCTATTGAAACACCCCCCCCCAAAAAAAAAAACCCCAGAACAGATCAATGAAACCAGAAGCTGGTTCTTTGAAAGAATTAACAAAATTGATAAACCACTAGCCAGTTTGATCAAAAAGAAAAAGGAAAGGACCCAAATAAATAAAATCAAGAATGAAAGAGGAGAGATCACAACCAACACAACAGAAATAAAAACAATAATGAGAATATTATGAGCAATTATATGCCAATAAAATGGGCAATCTGGAAGAAATGGACAAATTCCTAGAAACATACACTACCAAAACTGAAAAAGGAAGAAATAGTAAATTTGAACAGACCCATAACTAGTAAGAAAATCGAATTAGTAATCAAAATCTCCCAAAAAAACAAGAGTCCAGGGCCAGATGGCTTTCCAGGGGAATTCTACCAAACATTTAAGGAAGAGTTAACACCTATTCTTTTGAAGCTTTTCCAAAAAATTGAAGTGGAAGGAAAACTTCCAAACTCTTTCTATGAAGCCAGCATTACCTTGATTCCAAAACCAGAGACCCCACTAAAAAGGAGAACTATAGACCAATTTCCCTGATGAACATGGATGCAAAAATCTTCAACAAGATATTACCCAACCGGATCCAACAATACATTAAAAAAATTATTCACCATGACCAAATAGGATTTATACCTGGGATGCAGGGCTGGTTCAATATCTGCAAAACAATTAATGTGATTCATCACATCAATAAAAGAAAGGACAAGAACCATATGATCCTCTCAATAGATGCAGAGAAAGCATCTGACAAAATACAGCATCCTTTCTTGATAAAAACCCTCAGGAAAGTAGGGATAGAAGGAGAATACCTCAAGATCATAAAAGCCATATATGAACAACCCAACGCTAATATCCTCAATGAGGAAAGACTGAAGGCTTTCCCCCTACGGTCAGGAACAAGACAAGGATGTCCACTCTCGCCAGTTATTCAACATAGTATTGGAAGTCAGCCTCTGCAATCAGACAACACAAAGAAATAAAAGGCATCCAAATTGGCCAGGAGGAGGTCAAACTTTCAGTCTTCACAGATGACCTGATACACTATAGGGAAAACCCTAAAGATCCCACCAAAAAACTGCTAGAATTGATTCATGAATTCAGCAAAATTGCAGGATATAAAATCAATGCACAGAAATCAGTTGCATTCCTACACACCAACAATGAAGTGACAGAGAAATCAAGGAATCGATCCTGTTTACAGTTGCACCAAAAACCATAAAATACCTAGGAATAAATCTAACCAAAGAGGTGAAAAATCTATACACTGAAAACTATAGAAAGCTTATGAAAGAAATTGAAGAAGACACAAAAAAAAAAAAAATGGAAAAAGATTCCATGCTCCTGGATAGGAAGAACAAACATTGTTAAAATGTCAATACTACTCAAAACAATCTACATATTCAATGCAATACCTATCAAAATAACACCAGCATTCTTCACAGAGCTAGAACAAACAATCCTAAAATTTGTATGGAATCAGAAAAGACCCCAAATAGCCAAAGCAATCTTGAAAAAGAAAACCAAAGCAGGAGGCATCACAATCCCAGACTTCAAGCTATACTACAAAGCTGTAATCATCAAGACAGTATGGTACTGGCACAATAACAGACACTCAGATCAATGGAACAGAATAGAGAACCCAGAAATAGACCCGCAAATGTATGGCAAACTAATCTTTGACAAAGCAGGAAAGGACATTCAATGGAATAAGGACAGTCTCTTCAGCAAGTGGTGCTGGGAAAACTGGATGGCAACCAGCAGAAGAATGAACCTGGACCACTTTCTCACACCATTCACAAAAATAAACTCAAAATGGATGAAAGACCTAAATGTAAGACAGGAAGCCATCAAAATCCTCGAGGAGAAAGCAGGCAAAAACCTCTTTGATCTTGGCCACAGCCACTTCTTACTATACACATCTCTGGAGGCAAAGGAAACAAAAGTAAAAATGAACTAGTGGGACCTCATCAAAATAAAAAGCTTCTGCACAGCAAAGGAGACAATCAACAAAACTAAAAGGCAACCGACAGAATAGAAGATATTTGCAAATGACATATCAGATAAAGGGTTGGTATCCAAAATCTATAAAGAACTTATCAAACTCAACACCCAAAAAATAATCCAGGAAGAAATGGGCAAAAGACATGAATAGACACTTCTCCAAAGACATCCAGATGGCCGATCCACACATGAAGAAATGCTCAACATCACTCATCATCAGGGAAATACAAATCAAAACCACAATGAGATTCCACCTTACACCTTTTAGAATGACTAACATTAACACCTCAGGCAAAAACAGATGTTGGTGAGGATGCGGAGAAAGAGGATCTCTTTTGCATTGCTGGTGGGAACGCAAGCTGGTGCAGCCACTCTGGAAAACAGTATGGAGGTTCCTCAAAAAATTAAAAATAAAACTACCCTAGGACCCAGCAATTGCACTACTAGGTATTTATCCAAGGGATACAGGTGTGCTGTTTCGAAGGGACAGATGCACCCCCATGTTTATAGCAGCACTACCGACAATAGCCAAAGTATGGAAAGAGCCCAAATGTCCATCAATGGATGAATGGATAAAGAAAATGTGGTGTATATATACATACAATGGAGTATTTGTTGGCAATCAAAAAGAATGAAATCTTTCCATTTGCAACTACATGGATGGAACTGGAGGGTATTATGCTAAGTGAAATTAGTCAGAGAAAGACAAATATCATATGACTTCACTCATATGAGGACTTTAAGAAACAAAACAAATGAACATAAGGGAAGGAAAGCAAAAATAATATAAAAACAGGGAGGGGGACAAAGCATAAGAGACTCATAAATATGGAGAAGAAACAGAGGGTTACTGGAGAGGGTGTGGGAGGGGGGATGGGCTAAATGGGTAAGGGGCATTAAGGAATCTACTCCTGAATACATTGTTGCACTATATGCTAACTAATTTGGGTGGAAATTAAAAAATATATATAATTATTATGTTGAAAATAAATAATAAATAAAACCAGGTAGAATAAATTGTTAATCTGCATTATATTTAATTCAGATACACCAAAGACATACCTGTTCTTATTAAACCAACAAACTTACATGTGTTTATCGAAGATTATCTCAGATCCTGTGAACCTGAAAAACATCTGCATTGGTTTCTATATTTCTATAATATATATTTATATAAATTTATATATTTATATATAAATTATATTTATGTAAATAAAGTATATTTATATAAATGCTTAATTCTCTCTAGGATAATTAAAGAAATTTACAAAGGAATTTTGGCCATACCATCCAGAGGTAAAAACAAAAAAAATTACATATCTATAACATATATAACATAGACCTACAGAGCACACAAATAAACATAGAGATCTTACAGCTTTTGTTCAGAAATGTTAGCCATGTCTCAGGTTTAAAAGAAAATAAATAGTTGGATCCAAATTATGTTTCTGGTAGGTAGACTAAGTTAAGATTATGAGTTCTGATGGCCAATATCTTTTACTAATGTGTGTGTGTGTGTTTTAATGTTCTAATGATTTTTTAGAACTATTTTTCAAGTCGTTTTGTCTTTTAGAAGATTCTACATATCAAACCAAAGAACGCATTCCACGGTCTCCAAGAGTTTCAGAATTTTCTCTTACAACCATACCCCTTAAGGTAGATTTATCTAACATAAGTGTCACTCAGAATGGCCATTACAATTTCTAAGTGTCCAAAAGTTCACCCATTTTTCTAGAAAGGAACAAAATCCTGGCCCAAGGACCTTGTGGAACCTATCTGCTTTTGGATTCCCTAAAATGTCTTAATTATGAAGGGCTCACTTTTCTGACAGCTGTGCTAAAACACTGGGAATTAGGTTATCCCCTGCTTTGAACAGGATGGGTGACTTACCAGGGAACTTTGACAACAAGTTCCTCCTCTCAGGAGGAAAGGAGATGCATTCATGAAAAACCCTGAATAAAGCCTGAGTGCTCAAAACATAGAGAGGAGCTCAAAGTCCACAAGAGACTTACCCTCAAACTCCAGATTCACCAAGAAAGCAATGAGCTGAATACACTGTGAGTACTGGCCATGTTTGCTCAACAGCCTTGGAATTGTTGGGGGTCTTCTCTGGATTCCATTTCTCTGATACCATGTAATGTCAACCTTAAAATAGCCAGTTACTTTGCTAGCAAAATAAGTTTATTTGTAAATAGCAGAGGAATTGCTATTTGGGACAAGCAAACTACAACAAGCCATAGGCAAATATGAAGAGACAAAGGGATGGTCAGTTTTTATTCAGTTTTTGGAGGAAATTGAGAAGGTTTTTATTTTTTAAAGTTCTCTGGAAAAGGACAAGTGTTCCAGGTTACAGAAGTTTCTCCTTGGCTGCAGGTGGTAGTTGGTGCATTGTTGTTGGGGCAGGCATGGATCTTTGTTCTTTTTCTTAAAAGTAGGAGAAGAAAATCCTATGTGAAAAGTTATCCTTTTCATAATCCTATGTGATGGTTATCCTGGCTGCAATGAGTAATATGAGCATTAGGAGCTCCCCTCCAGGGCTTCTGACTCCATTTTCGGTGAGGGAGGTTTCCTTTACTCATTTTTGCTGGAGTATCTAGTGTCTGCCATATCCAAGCCCTCACCTATACTAATGCATGTACCCACAGTGAAGACAGAGCTGGAGTCATCTGGACTGCCTTGCTAGGACTGGACCAGGCAGGCTGGCCAGGGTATCCTCCAATAAAAGATACTTGGAAGCCTCAATTACAGCAGAAACTGAGAACCCCAGCTGACAGCAAGTCCCCATGGGCACAGACTATTGCCCATACAACTGACATCTCAGAGTGATGTTCACAGTTTAGGCTCCCTCTACTCTTGAGGCAACGCAGGTTGTTGTGGATGGCCCAAGCTTCCAAAGGCCTGGAGGGACCCAGCTGCCTAAAAGCAACTGAAAGAGTATATACAGCATATACATGGGCTGCCCAAGTCAGGGTAGTGAGGGACCTACAGCAGGTCAATGTCCAGTGAGGCTGGCTCACAGGGGAGGGGCACTGTGTATCTGGCATCTGACTAATTTGAAACACTAACCTATGCATAATCCATATTCCTCTTGAAGGCAGAGCTGGCAGATCTCCACTGCCTTTCCATGACTGGATCAAGCAGGGTGGCCAAGGTGTCTGCCGACAAAAGACAGCTGGGAGCCTTGATTGCTGCAGAAGCCTGGAACCCCAGCAAACAGTAAGTATATATGGGACTGAATGTCACCTATTTCGATGGCTGCCTCACAGTGATTTTTGGAGGAAGGGGTCCCTACACCTATGAGGTAATGTAAGTTACTGGGGACGAGAACTAGGTCCACAGGCCCGGAGAGCTCAGACTAGCCAAAGATGACTGACAGGGTGCAGGAGGCACAGATCAGGCAATGTCAGGCAAGTCCAGGTCAGGCTGTTGGGGGTGCCCAGCCTCTGCCTAATTCTAAGCCTTAACCTACACAATTGTGCATAATCCCTCTGAAAGCTGTGTTGTTTGGAAGGCAAATAATACTCAAAGGCTGACTTTGTCTTTGCCAACAATTCACTGTGCAAATTTCACAAGCCAATAGAATACAAGAGAATGTCTTTTCATTAGCCACTATGGAAATAACATACTCCAAACCAAGGTTGGATTAGTCATACTATTGTTCTAGGCAAGGGGAGATGAAATGTATAAAGTTCAAGTTTAGTTGAGGCGTAATTTTATAGGAGGTGGTACCCAGAAGACAGGTTAGCCAACTTGGAGCTGAAGTCCAGATGCCAGCGCTAAAGTCTCGTGGAGCTAGAACATGTTGCTAGAGCAAGAGCACTGGTGTTGATGGGCAAGATCCCTTCTTTGAAGGGATACCACATGCCTTTCACCACTGTCAGTAGAAGAGCCATCTTAACCATGGCAGGAGCTATTTGCCCCTAGGTCTTCAAGAGTCATTTTAGATCAGCAAAGTGTAGCCTTGCCCAGACCAAACACTCTACGATAGTTCTCACAAATTCTCAGTATTTATAGTCTAATGTTCCTTTGCCATAGTTGCTTTGCTTCTTCATATATTTTTATTGATAAACCTGTGACCAGGGCCCCCAGCAGCTGAGCTACTAAGTTATGAGTGAGAACAGATGGGATGATGACATCCTGACACAACTCCATTGTTGCATCAAAACAACTTCACTTCTAAGAACTTTTTTTGTCTTTGTCATAAATAAGTGGATTTAAAATCATGTCAAACCAATACACAACAGTCTATCCTGTGATTTCAAATCACTCTAAAGCTAATTAATACAAATGTCCTGTACAAACCTAAATTCACAAAGATATCAATCCACCCTGTGATTCTACAACACTTACAATATTCATCACAGGTACTAAGTCATATTTGTGCAATATTTCTCCTTTGGCAAACATTCTCTTATATTATAGTTTAATGACCAGTTTAAGCAACCATATTCCTAATTTTATCAATATAAATATAACAAATCTCTTTAGCATGGTACCATGTTTAATTATAAAGCAACCAAAAGTTAAGCTTCTTAAATGACTCAGTTAAATTTCCATACAATTATGTTTCTAAGTAAAGATCATTTTTATAAAGTTCCAGGGGGTGCACGCTTGCACAGCACTATCAAACATGTGTTCAACTGCCATAACACTAGAACTCAAAACTGCCATTATTTTTATAAATGCACATTTTTGTTCTTTTAAATTCCTGCAAAGGTAGTTTGACTTTATTAATCTCACCTTCCAAATATACCTTCACTTTTCTTAAGTTTTCTGATGTGAGATTTACATTATTAATTTTGGAGGCTTGATGTGAAACATGTCTCTGGTTATTTTAAGGGTTCCTTTATCTTCTGCTGAACTTAATTAACATCTTTTTCCTTATATTGTCATATTCTTTACCTGTTGTAGTCTTACACAGGTAATGTTTTTTTCCTTATTTTTTCCTTGACTCCAATAGATAAGAGTGAGGTTTGGCTTAGAGCATACTAGCTCTATGTTATATATAACTGGTTGGGGAGGCATAAAGCCATAGTCATAAGTACTTATACTATAGATATCTTCAAAGATCTAGCAGTAATAAAGGTACTTTGGATTCATTCCAACAATGTATCCTTAGGAACATGTTTTCCTTTTATCATAAGGGGTCTTTCCATAGCCAGTGGGCTCCACTCTCTCTTTTGATATTGGGAAACTGCAAAGTGTGGTAACCTGAGATCATGTTTCCTTACTTAAGTGCCAATATTCTAATTTCGTAGTTGTCCAAGGAATAACAGTCATTAGAATGTATTATATCTACTTCTGGTTAGGCTGTTATCTCAGACAATCAGTATTGACCCAAGATTATAGCTGTCCTAAGAGTACTCCACATATCAGCCATCCCTAACTGTACATTGACAGTGTACATAAAACATATTTGGGGGTTTTTTTTAGTGTTGCTATTTTTTAGCATTTTCTCTGGCTGCTTTGTTTTTTACTGCCATGTGAAATTTATGTTTTGTAACATAAAGCTAATTGTATCCATCTGTATACCCAATGATGACAAAACTGCCACCGCATGTGTGTCAGATTGAGAGCAAAGTTTAAGAATTTAATGTGATTTGATTTGGAATTGAGAAAAAGTGGCTGCCATTGTTCCTCCACTTAAGCCTCCTACCAGTCCAACAAGGAACCATAAGACTTTCCTCCCTTTGAGCTTTCTGTTTTTGGCATATGTTGTAAGTTGGATATAAAGGAGCTGGATAAACCCAAGCACAACTTGGGGATTTGTATTTGCCTAGAAAGTCCTACATATTAAATTTTAATGTATAGACTATGATTATAAATTGCAATATGAATGGTATGGATTTATTAACAATGATTTCTACACCCTTGGGGTAGAGATCTGTGATAGGAGATAGTAGCTTGATTATATTACAGAAGATAATGATATGTGTTATGTGCTAAGTTTCCTGGGTGTTCTCTATACACCGCATAATGTCCCTGGTTCTTTTAAAGTCTGGGCATAATGTCCATAGATCTATTATTCACTTTCTAGTAGGTGAATATGGGTTAAACAGTGTAAATCAGGAGTGTAGTAGATGATCAGTTTTTGGCCTATTTATATTTAAAGATACAATTCCTATTCTGTGTATTCACCAGCTGCTCTTTTACACTAAAATGCTCACACACAAATCAGGAACTAAATCCAGGTTATTTTCAGAGTCTCTGTGATTGTCCAATGCTGCCTCAATTTAGTAGGATAAAACTACAGAGATTCCCGGGTGGCTCAGTCAGTTGAGCATCTGACTCTTAATTTTGGCTGAGGTCATGTCAGGGTTCATGGGATGGAGCCCCTCATGGGACTCTGCACTGCCAGTGCAGAGCTTGCTTGGGATTCTCTGTGTCCCTTCTCTCTGCCCCTTCCTCTCTCTCTCTCTTTCAAAAATAGATATTTTTTTAAAAAAGTAAAAAATTCAGAACCTGGTTGACGAAATATATGTGCTGGGTTATGATACCAAAAGCCAGTTAGTAGTTCAGGCCAGTCTTCACCCTCCAAGTCAACGTCTAATAGAGTTGTTGTTCAGAATCCTTGATGGTTCTTATGGAGATTAAAATGGAGGTCACCACTGCTTCATCAGCTTCCCTAAGTATTTAAGTATTTGGTGTCTCTACTGATTGAAGCTTTCCTGGTGAGTAGATAGTGTGGACAGCGAAGGATGGGGTGCAGAGGCTGGGTTGGTTGATGCCGGTGATGTTGATGAGTCCTCCGTTGCAATAAGGTGACTACACTAGTGATCTCTGGAGAATGCGGAGGATGTCACAGACAGTGGAGTTGTGCCGGACCAGAAAGTGGCATTCCAGTTCAGAACACTGGCACAGCTCCTATTGCTGGAGCCATCAGAGGAGTATCCACAGCTGTAATGACTATGGTATCCAACAGGGAGCGATAGGCAACGGAGTATGGGCAGCAGGCAGCATGCTGCACTGACCCGTTAGTAATCTTGGTAGGGTTCAAGATGCATCGTGGATTCATGCCTGCAAAATAAAGATAGTTTCCTTGGCATTTTTAATTCCTTCTTGTTGTTCTTGCCACCCAAGGATATCTACCATTATGACGTCCGTTATTGTCTATATTCCCTCTAGCATAGTCGCCCTCCATCTTGCGAGGCTAAATATCAGGCATCTGGTGTCAATACGATAAAGATGGTGTTCTCATGCCTGCCATTTTCAGAGTCATCATCATATTTTCTTTAATGTGATGTAATGTAGTTTTTTCTTCAGTCATCCAGTAGGTTGTATTGATGGCAGGTAACATAATTTTCCTAGTACTATATATATATATACCATTATGTTTTTTTAAATGTTTTCCTTCTAGTTTAGATTCTGGAGTTTGTCAGTGGTCTCATCTGTAGAGGTGCTTGCAGTATTAATGCGATAGGAGTTTTTCCATTCTTTCCATATTTATGGTTTAGAGATCTTGCCACCTCGCAGACTGGTTTCGTCCAAGCTTTTATATCAGGCTTATTAGTCAGCTTCTGCTTGAGTAAGCCATTGCACCTTTCATTTGACCCAGACATGGTTGGACTTGTAGGTGTTAAGTCCTTTGTATCTTACTATGCTTTGTTCTTAGCCCATTCTTGTACTTGCTTTCCTTTGCAGTGGGGCCCCTGATTTAACTGGGATACCATAGCAAGCAATCCCGATTTCTAATGCTCTGATGGTAGATTTCTGATCATTTTTCCTGCAAGGATAGAGTAATCCTATTCCTGACCATGTGTCTACAAAGTGCATGCATAATTTGTTCTCTGGTACAGATAAGGGTCCTATACAATCATTTGTATAATCTGGAAGGGTCTGCTGCTTCTTTGACCTTACAGAGTATTCATTAGTGAACTTCACACTTTAAACTTTCAGCAATTCCCACATTTCTTAATTTGAAAGTGGAGGTATTTGGTAGGTATATACATGTTTATTTTCCTAATCATGTCCTAGTGCTTTGTGTCCCAGCATGATTTGTTTGGTGATATGTGCCCATGCAATGACCCAATCACTTGGCATATTTGCGTGCTCAGGTTTTATGTTCCATTGTTCTGCTTGTTTATATATGGTTGTGTTTTGAATTGGTTTCCTCCTTAGTCGTGAATCATTGTATTTTTGTTAAATTTCGGGAATTTGGGCCTCTTAGTTTTCCTAGTGAGTTTGTCTATCTGGTCATTAAGTTTTGGTACTTGAGCCTTGTCTTTCTGATATGCCGAGACATGTGTGATGAACATGAAGACGTCAGCCAGTGCTATTTTCTGCCATATCCTTACTCTATATGTTCATATTTCCTATTTTCCAGTCATTTCCCTACCATGTTCCCGACCAAAGAGCTATTCCAACAGCTATTTCCCATGGGTCTGAGAAAGATACAGGTCATTCTGATTTTCTTTAACAGATTGTTCATCAGTTAGTTTTATGGCCATTAATTCAGCATATTGTGCTGATTTTCTCAAGCCTGAATCTGTCAGAGTTAGACCATCATTAGTCCTCAAGGCCACTGGCTGCCAGCATTCTCCAGATGGTGTCATGGAGGCTGATCCGTGTATGAACCAGGCATTACTGGGTGCCAGGGACCAGGGCAGTCCCCATTGCCCAACTGCTGGAGCGTGGATAGGCTTGCCCTCAGGAATTCTGGCAAGTCCACTATTGGCATAGTGGAGATTTTCTCAGTTCACACAAAGCTGACCCTCAATCTGCTTGTCCTGCTTGGAAATATACCATTTCCAGGTTAGGACTTTATGGTCAGGGGTCTGCTTTACCCATTCCAGAATAGGCTGTTGTAGCTTAGGTGTAATTAGTTTACTTTCTGTCAGTGGTTCTGAATTTTGTAGGGCTCATAGAGTACCTGGGTGAGCCCTTAATTGGTTGGTGCCTGTTGTTGGACCACAGGAACTTCTTAGTCCAAAATACAGTTGGGTAATATTTGGGGGTCCTGTGGTGTTTTAGTCCATAGTGGTGTTTTAGTCCAAACCCTTGTGAGTATAGGCACTCTGGTTTATATCCAGAGCCCTCATGAGATGGTATTATAAGTTCTGACAGCATTTTTGAAATAAAGACTGCCTCATGGGTCTCCATCTAAATGCCCTACTATTCCTATTTATTTCAAAAAATATGTTTTAATATCTTCAGATATGGTATGTGCTATTTCCAATATCCAAAAAGTCCTATCAGTTTCTGAGCTGCTGATTTTGTGGTACAAATGAAGTGCAATCTAGCTTGTCTGTGACTGGGTCTCATATATTCTGCCTTCAGAAGACCTAGAAATTTTAGTGTAGTGTCCCTGTATGTTACTTTGGTCAGTTGTCCATCCTGTGAGTGTAAAGATTTCAATTAATTCTGTAGTGACTCTAGTCTGTTTTTCCAAGTTATCACCACAAGTAAATGTGTCATCAATATAGGAAATGCTGGTTTGTGTGTGTTGTTTTCCTGAAAAACCTGGATGTTTTGTGTTAGAAAGTTGTGGGCTATTACTGGTCTCTTGTGTTAATCTTGTGGTAACCTAGTAAACTGATATTGTCTGCCTTCCCAATGAATGCAGTCATGGACTGGCTCTCCTCATCGGTTAGAATAGCAAAGAACATGTCAGATAAGTCTATCACCATGTAATAAGTTCCCAATCCAGTGATGATACTGATTAGGATAATGCCTAAATCTAGGAGTACTTCCTCAATTTGGAGAGAGTATTTGTTTAACTTCTTCTAATCTACTGTAAGTCTATATTATCCATCTGGCTTTTTAACAGGCCAGATTGGATTGTTAATCGCAAAATATAGGGATGATAATTTGTTCCTTTAGGGGTTCCTGAATGTTTCTCTTAATTTTTATATGTCCTATTACATCTAGTCCAAGAATGTTTTCTAAATCGGGACCAATAAGGCATTTATCCATAATGAGTGATCTATCACATTGTTAGGAATCTATGTACCATTGTCCCTGGGGTTAATTTTCACCTTAATCCTTCAACTAATTCCTTTTTATTGTTAAAGTTTTCTAAATTAGTAGGATAGCCTAGTATAATGGTACTTAGAACCCTATATCTAACAACATAGTGATATATGTAGCATTTTTACTTATGAAGTGGTTTCTATTGAAATGGCCAGTATAACTTGAGTGACTGTCACCAGCTTGGGCCAAGAGACAGAGACTGCCCAGACTCTAGGGGGGTTGCTCTCCTCTGGCTACCAATGGCTTGTCTATTAATAGAATTAAGTTTTTTAAATGGGGTAACTATTCACAATAAATGGGCCAGTGGGTCTATATGTAGGTTTATTTTTCTTAGGTCTATTTACTCTAAAAGGTGGTTGTTTCCATTTCTCTGACACTGCACATGCATATTTTCTGGGGTTTCTCTTTGGGTTTCTATCTTCATAATTTGTTATAAAGAGTGGTAGTCTAAATGGCTTAGGTGGCCAAATGGGTCTTGCATATTTAGTTCTAAATGACCTATTTTGATTGCATCTATGTACATTAGGTGTAGGCCTGTTTTGTTGATAAACATGAGTGTTAAAGCCTTTATTTTGACTTAGTTCCTCAGCTGTTCTTATCAAATCAATCAGTTATCCTTTGTTTCTGGAACCTGCAAATACTATAATGCTTTTCTGTCCTATGGGGGCTCAGCTTTTAAACTGATCTTTTCAATTTTTTTCTGTTGCTTCCACATATATTGGTGAGGGTGTCCCCTATCATGAATCACAGTTAATAATCCTAATTTTATTATTATATTAGTAGATTCTCCTGTTCTCAATGAATATTCTTTTAGGGATAAATATATTAGGTAGAGGCCATCTTAATCTCCAGGTTGCTGCTAATCACAGATCTTCGTAAATCAGTATTTTTTCTCCAAATATTCAAAGGTGTCAAGTGGTAATGGATCCAAGTTGCATAACACCTGCTCCTGTGAGAATAAAGTTTTGTCTTCTTTTGGGCCATGAATCTAATATTCACTGGGTTTCTGTGTCCAAATCAGTTTGTTGGAACTCCATTCCAATTTTTTGGTGTTTTTTTTTTTGGTTTTAGTTTTTGTTTTTTTTGTCTAGTAAAGCTCTCTTCAGTGACTCTGATTCATCCCATATTATCATTTTAGTTTTGTGTATTTTCATGGGCCTAGCTTCTAGTAGGTTAAGTTACCAGGGTCAAATGGGTTAAAATCATCATCACTCCTGGGTATGAATTGTTGCCCTTAGGAGCAAAGGGGTCTGGGTTTCTTCCTACCCTGGATATTACTTTTCGTGCCAGTACTTTTCCTTTCTGCCTATTGCCATCTATTTACTCTAAGAACACGGGAATGTTTTCCTTAGTTGCTGTTTCTTTCTTTCTTTTTTTCTTATTCTTTTTTTTTTTTTTTGGTGTTTCTTGTGCCTTATTTTAGAAATCCTTCCCTACCTTGAAATAAGATAGTTTTTTTATATTAAATTTAATAATGAAAATAAACTTCCGTGCAACAGTGAACACTATAATAAAATATAAGCTGTCAGATACAGGCTTTGTAAAAACCTTTTTCAAAAGATCAAAAAGATCAGAGTCCAAATCTTTTTACATGTCAGTTACACTCATTATCAGAGAACCTATGCTTTTTCCCTTGTGTGGAATACAACCTTCATATTTCCAGGTTCTGTTTGTGTGGATCTATGACTGGGTCTCTGTGTTGCTGCATAACACTGCTTATTGTGATTCTTCTTCAAAGTTAATTCTAGTAAGGCAGTTTACCATTGACTGAGGTATGTACAAAGTGAGGAGACGTTCCCTAGCATGTATTATGAAGCTATATAATGGTTTTGGCTATTGTTGGCTCTCTACTCTTCCACGTGAATTTTATATTTTTTTAATTTTAATTCCAGTATAGTTAATATACAGTGTTATATTAGTTTCAGGTGTACAATATAGTCCGTCAACCAAATCCATACATCACCAATGGTCATCATGACAAATGCACTCCTTAATCCCCATCACTTATTTCACCCATCCCCCACACCAACCTCTGTTCTCAACAGTTAAGAGTATGTTTCTTGGCTTGCCTCTTTTTCACCCCTTTGTTTTGTTTCTTAAATTCCACATATGAGTGAAATCATATGGTATTTGTCTTTCTCTGACTTATTTCGTTTAGCATTACACTGTCTAGCTCCACCCATGTCATTGCAAATGGCAAAAATTTCATTCTTTTTTATGACTAAATAATATCCCACTGTGTGTGTGTACACACACACATACACGCACCACATTGTCTTTATCAATTCATCAGTCAATAGATACTTGGGCTGCTTCCATAGTTTGGCTATTGTAAATAATGCTGGTATAAACATATGTCTCTTTGAATTAGTGTTTTCATATTCTTTAGGTAAATACTCAGTGTGATTACTGGGTCATAGGATAGTTCTATTTTTGACGAAAATCCATACAGTTTTCCACATTGGCTAGACCAGTTTGCATTACCATCAACAGTGCAAGAGTGTTTCTTTTTTTCCACATCTTTGCCAACACTTGCTGTGTGTTTTATTTTAGCCATTCTGACAGGTGTGAGGTGACATCTCAATGTAGTTTTGATTTTGCATTTTCATGATGATGGGTGATGTTGAGCATCTTTTCATGTGTCTGTTGGCCTTCTGCATGTCTTCTTTGGAGAAATGCCTGTTCATTCCTTCCGCCCAGTTTTTATTGGATTGTTTTTTGGGTATTGAGTTATGTAAATTCTTTATACATTTTGGATACTAACCCTTTATTAGATGTGTCATTTGCAAATATCTTCTCCTTTTCAGTAGGTTGCCCTTTAATTTTATTGTTTCCTGTACTGTGTAGAAGCTTATTTTGATGTAGTGAATAGTTTATTTTTGCTTTTATGTCCCTTACCTCAAGAGACATAGCTAGAAAAATGTTGCCATGGCCAGTATCAAAGACATTGTTGCCTGTGCTCTCTCCTGGTATTTTTATGGTTTCAGGTCTCACATTTAGGTCTTAAATCCATTTTGAGTTTGTTTTTGTGGTATGGTATAAGAAAATGGTCCAGTTTCCCTAACATCATTTGCTAAGGAGACTGTCTTTTTACCATTCCATATTCTTTCCTGCATTTTTGAAGACCAACTGATCATACAATTGTGGGTTTATTTCTGGGTTTTCTTTCTTGTTCTATTGATTTATGGATCTATTTTTGTGCCAGTATCATACTGGTTTGATCACTATAGCTTTGCAATATAACTTGAAGTATGAAATTGTGATACTTCCAGCTTTCTTTTTCAAAATGGCTTTGGCTATTTGGGGTCTCTGTGGTTCCATGTAAATTTTAGGACCATTTGTTCAAGTTCTGTGAACAATGCTTTTAGTATTTTGATAGAGATTGCATTAAATCTGTAGATTGCTTTGGATAGTATAGACATTTCAACAGTATTTGTTCTTCTAATCCATGAACATGGAATGGTTTTCCATTTCTTTGTGTCTTCTTCAATTTCTTTCATCAGTGTTTTAAATTTTGCAGAGTACAGGTCTTTTACCTCTTTGGTTAGATTTATTCCTATTTTATTATTTTTGGTGCAATTGTAAATGGAATTTTTTCCTTAATTTCTATTCTTCATTGTTGCATAGTAATGCAACAGATTTCTGCACTTTGATTTTGTTTCCTGCAACTTTACAAAATTCATTTATCAGTTATAGTAGTTCTTTTGTGAAGTCTTTTGGACTTTCTATATCTAGTATTAGGTTATTTGCAAATAGTGAAGTTTGAATTCTTCCTTGCATCCGCCTTTTATTTCTTTTAATCTTATTACTGTGGCTAGGACACCCAGTACTATGTTGAATAAAAGTGATGAAAGTAGACATCCTTGTCTTGTTCCTGACCTTAGGGGGCAAGTTTTCCATTTTTCCCTCATTGAGTATGATGTTCACTGTGTGTTTTTTATATATGCTGAGCATGGAGCCTGCTTAAGATCTTCTTTTTCTGCCCCTCTCCCCCATTCATGCTCTCTCTTTAAACAAACAAAAAAAATAAAACTAAAATTTTAAAAAAGCATATAAAATCTACTTATCTAAGTATTACTACTTCAGCTTTCTTTTGACATCATTTGCATGATAAATGTCTCTCGATCCCCTCACTTTCAGTATGCAGGGGTCTTTGGGTCTAAAATGAGTTTTCTATAGGCAGCATATAGTTGGGTCTCTTTTTTTTTTTATCCACCTGTCACCCTGTCTTTTGGAGTGTTTAGTCCGTTTACATTGAAAGTAATGATTGATAGAGTGCACTGTGTCTAAGGGCTTGTGAGTGTTGCATTGACTAGTAGCTCCACCACAGTGGACCTGCCCTCTGCTCTCACCAGCTGAGCCATGGTCAGGCCCAGGCAGCTCTGCAAGGTGGTAGCCAGTGGAAGTCATAGGGACAATACACGCCTGGAGTTGGGAGCCTCTTCCAGCTAATGGACCAGATTTGGAGCAGTAGGAGATAAGCTGAACTTGTTGAAGCTGAACCTGAAGCTAAACAGGAAATCCTTGAAAACAAAGATGTGGTGTTTAACACCTTCATTTTGATAGACTTGGAAGAACTAAAGATGATGTCATCATATGTGAAATTGGAGGCCTTTTTAAGGTAAAAACCTTATTGAGGTGATGTGGAAATCTCGCAAAGCCTGTGAAAAATTGCTTCACCTAGGAATATTAGGCAAGTGAATGTTTTGATTAATATATGACAAAGTGATGATGCACTTCCAAATGCACTAGACATTACCTTTGAAATAAGCCAGATTAAGGAGATTAATGGAAGATTAATGGAAGACCAGTCACACCATCAAGTGGGAGGGCATGTGGTGAGAGCTGGGCTGCTTCAGGAGGATGGCACCCTTTACTGTCAGGAAGGAAAGTGGACAGTCACTGAAGTCATGAAGCAATGGTCATCAACTGTTGGAACTCCTCCATCTTGCCAAGAGGAGGTACTTTGCTGAAAGTTCACCAGGAACTGGCAGGCTACACCACAGGGGACATAAGCTTCATAAAAGAAGATTTCAAGCTTCAGTTGAATAAACAACTCATATTCAATTCAGTTTTTGAGAATCTCTTTGGGGTGGGATGTTGGTGTCCATTGGCAATAAACCACCAAGTATTACTGACATGTTTTACCTTGGAGGACTGACAAGCGTATGTGGGTTCAGCATGCACAGCACTGGGTCAGAGTGAAGGAGAATACGGAGTGGAGAAGCATACTAGGCCAGCAACCTACACCTGTATAGCCCATTATTTTTCCAGCCAGGCCAGCATGGTTTCAGAGAACTACAGACTACACTTCTTTCTCGATGTGGGAACCTCTGCCACCTCAACTATAGGGAGGGTCCCAAGACTCATATTCATAAGCTGGCTGAGTGCATTTGCTGGTGTCATGGTGCCAGGATTGTCCCCAGGCTTGGCAACAACTTGGCTGGCACTTAATTACTGTGTCCCCATGGGTATGCAGAAGGGTGACAGGATATGTGATGGCATCTAATTAGAAGCCGGGATAAGGTTCCTGTAGCTGACACGTGTCCTTTACACCCTACAGGAAGAGCTCTGGAACTTGGGCAGCAGTGAGTCACTCAGTGCCACACACTTTCTAAGTAAACACATCTGAGTCATTCTTTGCAGTCCTTATGGTAAACCATGTCAATAAATGTTAAAGACAAAACAAAAATTAACTATTGATAGATATGTATTTATTGCCATTTTATCCCTTGTTTTGTGATTGTTTCTGAAGTTTTTCTTTCATCCTTTCTTTCTTTCACAGTTTGCTTGTTCAGTGATATATTTGGACTTCTATTTATTCTTTGCATATCTATTAGAGGTTATTTTTGGCTGCCATTAGGTTTGTATATAACCTCTTATGCATATAGCAGTCTATAATTTGATGGTCATTTAAGTTTGGAACCATTCTTTACTCCTCTCCTCCCCAAATATTATGTCTATGATGCCATGAGTTACATCTTTTTGTGAGTTCCTTAGCTGATTTTTTACAGAAATATTCATTTTTCTACTTTTGTGTTTCCTACGTTAACATTGTCACTTTGAAGAAAACACCAAACCAGTCCTCTTTAATATCTCTTGCAGGACTGGTTTAGTGGTCATGAACTCCTTTGGGTTTTGTTTTTCTGAGAAACTCTTTATCTCCCCTATTCCGAATGATAGCCTTGCTGGATAGAGTTTTCTTGGCTGCAGGTTTTTCCTATTTGGCATGTTGAATATATCATGCCACTCCCTTCTAGCTTGCAAAGTCTTTGCTGAAAAATTCACTGATAGCCTTATGGAGTTTCCCTTGTATGCAACGGTCTTCCTTAGTCTTGCTGCTTTTATTTTTTTTATCACTATATTTGCCACTATAATTACAATATGTCTTGGTGCGGATCTGCTTTTGATTTTTTTGGGGGTTCTCTGTGCCTCCTGGATCTGGATATCTGTTTCCTTCCCCAGATGAAGGAAGTTTTCAGCTATTATTTCTTTAAATATATTTTCTTCCCTCTTTTCTCTTGCTGCTTCTTCTGAGATCCCTATAATACAAATGTTATTATATTTGATGGAGTCACTGAATTCCCTATGTCTATTCTTGTTTTGTGTAGTTCTTTTTTTCCTCTTTTGTTCAGCTTGATTACTTTCCATCACTCTGTATTTTAGGTCATTAATTTGTTCCTCTGCTTCTTCTAGGCTGCTGTTCATTCCATTAAGCATGTTTCTCATTTTTATTGAAACTTTATCTCTATTTTTTTTAATTTAAATCCAAGTTAGTTAACATACAGTGCAATAATTTCAGGAACAGAATTTAGTGATTCATCACTTACCTATAAAACCCAGTGCTGATCCCAACAAGTGTCCTCCTTATTGCCCCTCATCCCTTTAGCCCTTCCCTCCACCCAACACCCCAACAGCAATCCTCCCTCTCTGTTTTTATATTATTTTTGCTTCCCTTCCCTTATGTTCATCTGTTTTGTATTTTAAATTCCACATATGAATGAAATAATATGATATTTGTCTTTCTCTGGCTTATTTTGCTTAGCATAATACACTCTAGTTCCATCCGCGTAGTTGCAAATGGCAAGATTTCATTCTATTTGATCACTGAGTAATACTGCATTCTGTATATACATTTTATGCATAGATCTTTATCCGTTCATCAATGGACATTTGGGTTTTTTCCATACTTTGGCTGTTGTTGATAGCACTGCTATAAACATTGGGGTATATATGCCCTTTCAAATCGACACTCTGTATCCTTTGGATAATTACCTAGTAGTGCAATTGCTGGGTCATAGGATAGTTCTATTTTCAATTTTTTTAGGAACCTCCATACTGTTTTCCAGAGTGGCTGCACCAGCTTGCATTCCCACCAGCAGTGCAAAAGAGTTCCTCTTTCTCCACATTCCTGCAAATATCTGTTATTGCCTGAGTTGTTAATTTTAGCCATTCTGACATGTGTGAGATGGTATCTCAGTGTGGCTTTAATTTGCATTTCCCTGATGGTGAATGATGTTGAGCATTTTTTCATGTGTCTGTTAGCCATCTGGATGTCTTCTTTGGAAAAGTGTGTCTATTCATGTCTTCTGCCTATTTCTTCACTGGATTATTTGTATTTTAGGTGTTGAGTTTGATAAGTTCTTTATAGATTTTGGATACTAAACCTTTATCTGATATGTCATTTACAAATATCTTTTCCCATTCTGTCAGTTGCCTTTTAGTTTTGCTGATTGCTTCCTTTGCCGTGCAGAAGTTTATCTTGATGAGGTCCCAATAGTTCATTTTTGCTTTTGTTTCTCTTATCTCTGGAGACATGTCAAGTAAGAAGTTGCTGCAGCTAAGATCAAAGAGATTGTTGCCAGTTTTCTCCTCTGGGATTTTGGCTTCCTCTCTTATGTTTAGGTCTTTCATCCATTTTGAGTTTGTGTATCATGTAAGAAAGCGATTCAGGTTCATTCTTCTGTATGTTGTTGTCCAGTTTTCCCAGCACCGTTCGCTAAAGAGACTGTCTCTTCTCCATTGGATATTCTTTCCTGCTTTGTCAAAGATTAGTTGGCCATATGTTTGTGGGTCCATTTCTGGGTTCTCTATTCTAGAAGTTCCATTGATCTGAGTGTCTGTTCTTGTGCCAGTACCATACTGTCTTGATGATTACAGCTTTGTAAGATAGCTTGGAGTCTGGAATTGTGATGCCTCCAGTTTTGGCTTTCTTTTTTAAGAATGATTTGGCCATTCAGGGTCTTTTGTGGTTACATACAAATTTTAGGATTGTTTGTTCTAGCTCTGAAGAATGCTGGTATTATTTTGATAGGGATTGCATTGAATATGTAGAATGTTTTGGGTAGTATTGACATTTTAACAATATTTATTCTTCCAATCCATGAGCATAGAATGTTTTTCCATTTTTTCAGTTTTTCAGTTTCTTTCATAAGCTTTCTATAGTTTGCAGTGTATAGATTTTTTACCTGTTAGGCTAATTCTTAGGTATTTTATGGGTTTTGGTGTAATTGTAAATGGGACTGATTCCTGGATTTCTCTTTTTGCTGCTTCATTATTGGTGTACAGAAATGCAATTGATTTCTGTACATTGATTTTTATATCCTGAGACATTGCTGAATTCATGTATTAGTTCTAGCAGGTTTTTAGTGGAGTCTTTTGGATTTTCCACATAGAGTACCATGTCATCTGTGAAGAGTGAAAGTTTGTCTTCCTCCTTGCCAATCTGGATGCCTTTTGTTATTCCTTATCTCTGTTTTAAGGGTCTCACTGATGTCTTCCATTATTTTCTCAAGTCCAATGAGTATCTTTATGATCATTTTTTTATGTTGATTTATTTTTGAGACAGAGTGTGTGTAACCAGGAGGGCAAAGAGAGAGGGAGAGAGAGAATCCTAAGCAGGCTCCACACTGTCAGCTCAGAGCTGAACACAGGGATTGACCCTAACCATGAGATCATGGCCTGAGCCAAAACCAAGAGTTGGACTCTTAAACAACTGAGCCACCCAGGCACCCCAATGATAATTACTTTAAATTCTCCATCAGACATGTCACTTATATCTGTTTCACTTAGATCTCTAGCCATGGCCTTGTTCTGTTTCATTTAGGGCAAATTCCTCTGTCTTATTTTGTCTAAGTTTCTGTGCCTATTTCTGTGTTAGGAAAGTCAGCTACATGTCCTGTTCTTAAATGTAATGGCCTTATGAAGAAGAGGTTGTTTAGTGCCCTACAGTGTTGTGTCCCTTGTTTCTCAGGGACTGGCACTTCAGAGAGTGTCTTGAATGTATTCTGCATGCTGCTGTTGTGTCCTGGCCACTGTATCCTTCAGGCCAGTCATCTGCAAAGGCTGTCTTCTCCTGTTGTGGGCCATGTTTGGCCCCTGGCCTGAATGTGGCAAATTTTAACTAGGTGTGCTCTAGTCTGCTTGTGAATTGAGATCTGTCTCTAGGTCTCCACCAGAATGGAGACCCTGCAAAACTCTCAGATTGGGAGATGTGGTGTTGGCAGGAGTTTATGCCAGTCTACTGAGGGAGGAGGCCCACAGCACTGGGACTGAAACAAGCATGACTAGGAGCATGGGGGTTGGGGCTTGGTGTAAGTTAGTAGCAGGTGTTGGTGGTGTGCTGGTGTGTGCACCTAGCCCCGTGCTTATGCTGAGGGGGAGGGGATGGAAATGGTACTGACAGTTCCTTTGTTCCTGGAGGCATCTCTCTGTTGCCAAAGACTGCCTTTGAGTTTTTGTCTTCCCCCACTAAAATAATTCAGTAGTCTACAATCTAAACCAAAATAATAATAAATAATGTTGGTCAGTGCTCTGGGATATATATCATACTACATGCCAAATTTGAAATACAGGCTGATACATTATACTAAATTTATAACTGACCAAAATCTGGTTAAGCCCGTTTTCAGATTGACAAATTTTAAACTTAATATACTATTTACATCTATAGCATCCTACTGAAATTATAAACAGCCTTTGAATGGACAAAATTTGACAGCTGTTATAATTTGGTGCTACACTGGCTACGATAATTATCTTAATACTGCTTTACCATATTATACAGCCATTTGGAATTCTGTATTAAGTGTCTCTCTGATAAAATAAGAGAAATTATGAAAGACAGGAGGACAATAGCAAATATGACTCACTAACCCTACCAAAAATACTCAAGAGGTGGTTTAGGGGTAAAAATAGATTATATATTAACTTCTGAGGATTTCTGGAGACCTATTGAAGACTTAGTCTGGATAAAAGTTAAAACTAAGGAAATCCCAGATGTCCTGATTATCCAACTCAGTTTGTTTTGCAAGTTTCAAAATAAAATACATGTATTTAGTTGGGGTCTTAGGGATTGCAGTCTGAGAGACACAGATTCAACCAAAATCAAAAGTGTACTCTGGGGGAGAAACAATGGATGTTAGAGTTTTTAAAGAAGGAATTTACTTAAGTTATTTTGAATGAGATGTGATAGGTGCTGGTATACCTACCGTAAGACTAATCTATATGTGACCAATTGCTAGAAAGTGTTAGATGGAAAGTCCATTTATGCCCATTTTAATATGCAGATGTTTTGACTTTTAGTGGAGTTCAGCAAGAATTCTGAGGGTTTGAGACATGAGATGTGCCTAAGCCCCACTTCCTCAGTGTCCTCCAATATCCATTTTAAATAACCCTCCCTCTTAGCAGTGCTTTATTTTCTCCATTATCATTTCCCCCTTTTGACTGAGGTATTTCTATATAGTAAGCATCACCGATCAACCTTTGGTTTTGTAGTCCCATTGTGATGCTGGAGTGGCCAACAACCTGCTCCAGGTCTATCGACTCTCCAGGAGGGGAGAGTCTCATGGTTGGTCAATATTCATCATGTTTAATAAGCTTGCTGTGCAAGAGTTTTAAGGGTACATCTGAGAAACAAGGAGGTTCAAGGAAGTGGACCTTAGGCTATGTCAGTTCAAGTTTCACTTGTTGATTGTCAGTGGGTAAGTTTGATGAATGTTTTTAAGACTTTAAGCAACCATTATTTTGAGCAAAACAATGAATAATATACAGAATAAAACAGCAATTAATAATACAATTTGTAGACTTGAACACCAGAGTCCCAAATCCCAAGAGAAGCCAGTTAAAAATATGAGGGAATTTAGCTTGAATGTCCCTTTAAGAATTTAGCTAATTTGAATAATACAGCATGAGGTTTTAGCTATTGCACAAACCCCTACTTTGTAATCTAATGCTATTCTATTATCAAGAACCACTCGGGCTAGGGAATCTAAAGATTTTTCTTCAGAACTAATAGCTCAGGCCATTGAACTAGTAACTCTATTAATTGTTCTGGTTAAATTTGGTAACATGATGTTATGTTAGAAGGTACCAACCCCCAGCCAGGAATATAAACCTCAAAAGAGATAATTATGGATATCACCAGAAAAGCCTGAAGATCACATCCCTGGGCATTTCCACAGCTATTCACAAACAGAAAGATTTTCATCAGGATAATTATTATGAACAAGACCCTTATCTTCATGTGATGGGAGATTAATTGGGATCTAAGAATGGTCAGAGGGAAATAAGGTGGTCCAAAAGGCATTGCCCAGTGTGGTAATATCTAAACAACCAAATGCCTAAGGTGTGGTAATATGTGTGCAAAGATATTCAGGGATGCCCAGAATTCCAGATAGTGTTTGATTGTTTAAGCTTTCATTTTAGAAACCAGCCCAGGATTAGACAGCCTTGGGAGTCCAAAGTTTTGGTTAAACATATTATTCATAAAAGGGTAATACTAAGTTATCAAAGGTATCAGAAGGCTTGGTGCATAATGGGTCAATGTCTCAAATGGAGACATCCAAAGGGCTTGGCCTAATGGAGATGGATAGTTGAAAAAAAATTATATTGGACAGGTAGATGATATATAATTTGTATAGAGGTAATTCTAGGAAAAGAGTGGAGTGGGTTTCCATCTTTTGCTAATGAAAGTTCTATTAATGCAGGAGGTGGACTTTAAGTTTTTAATTCCTGTTAACATACAGTGTTTTAATAGTTTCAGGTGTACAGTTGAGTGATTCAACAATTCTATACATTACTCAGTGTTCATCAAGTGTCCTCTTTAATTCTATCACCTATTTCACCCATTCCCCCAACCACCTCCCCTCTGGTAACCATCAGTGTTCTTTATAGATAAATCTGTTTCTTGGTTTATCTTTTTTCCCCCCTTTTTTTCTTAAATTCCATATATGAGTGAAACCATATGGTGTTTGTCTTTCTCTGACTTATTTCACTTAGGATTATACTCTCTAGCTACATCCATGTCATTGCAAATGGCAAGATTTCATCCTTTTTTATGGCTGAGTAATATTCCATTGTGTATATATACCATATTTTCTTTACCCATTCATCAATCCAGGGACACAGGCTGCCTCCATAGTTTGGCTATTGTAAATAATGCTGCAATAAACAGAGGGGTGCTTATATCCCTTTGAATTAATGTTTTTGTAGTCTTTGGGTAAATACCCAGTAGTGCGATTATGGGATCATAGGTAGTTCTATTTTTAACTTTTTAAGGAACCTCCATACTGTTTTCCACATTGGCTGTACCAAGTTTACATTCAAGGTTGTCTCTAGTTTGGGAGAATAAGCATGAAACATGGAGGCTTTCCTTGAGGCAAGAATATCCTGACAAAATAAGTGTTAGAGACAGTGTTTTGTAGTAACTAATGGAAATATTTGGGACCATGGAGAAACTGTATATAGGTAACATTATGAGATAATCATTATCAGTAAAGGACCCTGTAGGTAAAGGTTTCAGAAGTAGCAAGGGATTGAGACATATGAATTATAGCATTGTTCTTCCAATTGAAAATGGTGATGAGAAGGAAGAGAAATATTAATAAACTCATAAGCCTCATGAGAATTGGTGTGATGGACCTTGTTAACATAATAGTGGCCTGGTCCTTAGTCTTTGGAGAGCAGTCTACACAGACATCATCTTCTTTTTCCAAGAAAGGGTTAGTTTAAGGTCTCTGGTGGGTAGCCCAGTTAGATGTTGAAGACTTTTTAAAATAGGAAACATATATCCATGAGTCTATGTCTTCTAATTTAGCAGCATAAGGATTAGTCAATAATAGCTGGTATGATCCTCCACATCTTGCTGGAGGGAATCTTTATGGAGGTGTCTTTTCCAATAAACCATGTCTCTGGGTTGAAGGCCATGATGTTTGAGGTCTTCATCTCCTGGAGCATGCTGCAGAAAGACTGTTCTACTAATTTTTCATTTCCTTATAGGGTCTGAATTAATCCCTTACAGTAAATCATCATCTCACCTTCAGGTAATCTGGGTTCACATACACCTTGATCTATTCTCATTGCTCTTCCAAATATTATTTCAAAGGGAGAGAGTTATGTCACCCATAGGGAATGGATCTAAGAGTCAATAGTCCCAAGGGAAGAGCTCTTGGCCATGGCAGGTGGAAAGATTCCATAAGTTTTGCCAACTGAATTTTTATAATGCCCTTGGTACATTCTACAAGGCCGGATGATTGAGGATGATGGGCACACTCAAAATGTTGCATAAGTGGTCAAATGTGGCAAATGACCTATAAGATCTGTCCAGTGAAATGGATTCCTCAGTCACTATGAAGTTCTGGGGGCATTCCCCAATTTGGAATAATCTTTTCTAGTGACATTTTTCCTACTGCTAAGGCTATAGCTCTGTGGCAAGGAGAGGCTTCTACCCAGTGAGAAAATATACAAACCATTACGAAAACATATTTATATTGCTGAGATGGTGGCAGCTAGATAAGATCCAATTGCCATATCTCAAAGAGACCGGGAGGGAAAATGTCCTTTTGAACTATGAAGATGTTTTCCGGGGGTATGTTTAGGGCAAATCTGACATTTTTCATAAGTTTGAGAGGATACTTTTGAAAATGGTTTCCAAAAGTATTGCTTTCCCCAAAGACCACCTTGTCAGTATTCCAATGAGTTAAATTCATAAATATAATTAAAAATTTGTTTCTGGACATAATCAGAGAGGACTGGTCTATCATTCGACCCATACCAAATATTTCATTGAGAGTCAAATTGGCAGCCTTGGTCAGACCAAGTTTTTTTGATCCCTTCCTGAGGCAAATTCTTGGGTGTTATAAGTATTTAAGATTTTTTGTTAAAGTCAGTAGCAAGTGGGAATTCAAAAAATGGCTTAAATTTTTTAAAGGCAGCCTGTTTGGCAGCTGCACCAGCCAAATGATTCCCTTTTGTTTCCTTGGTGTTTGCCATTGAATAGCCAGGATTTTCATAATAGCCAAAGACGTAGGCCCTTGAAATAGCAATATAACAGTTCTAAGACATAAGAACTATTTTTAATCTGTTGCCCAATAGAAGTTAAAACCCTCTTTGTTCCCAGAACATACCAAAACATGTGCTACACCAACAGCACAGCAACGATTGGTGTAAATGTTAATGGTCTGTCCTTCTGCCAAAAGGCAGGCTTGGATTAAGGCAAATGATTCAGCTTGTTGAGCTAAGATGACTTAGCTGATGAGCTAAGCAGACTGTGATAGGTCTGCTTCAGTGTTTTCAGTTAAGGAGACAACCTCAAAGCCAGCTTGATAGTTTTTTAAGAGCCATCAGTAAACTAGACTGTCTGCATTTTCAAATGGCATTTCCTGTAAATCTGATTGTGGTATGAGAAGTCTGTTAGATACAGTCCTAGGAGTTTCAGCAGAGGGTAAAGGCAGCCGGGTAGCAGGATTTAAGGAATTATAGCATGTGACAGTAACATTTGGGGGTGATAGAGAACTTTACAAGAGTTTAATCTGCTAGAAGATAAATGTTGAGTAGGATAAGAATTGAGAAAGGGGGAACATAATGGGGAACCCTTGGTGACTTCTTCTCCAAGTAATTCAGCACCTACAGCTTTGGCTTTCATGCAGGGTGGCAGTCCATTGGCTACAGGATCCAACTGTTGGCTATAATAGCCAACAGGCCTGTGTTTGTCCCCATGTCACTGGGTTAGAATGGCAAGGGCATTCCAAAACTGGTGGATTCGAGGGGCTTTTAGTTTCATGAGGACTTCTTGACTTTCTTTGTTCCACGTAAGGGCATCAGGTTGGTTGGAGTTGAGGGAATAAAGTCGTTAAGCCAAGGCTAAAAAGTTGGGTTCCCAGTTTCTACAGTATCCAGCTAAGCCCCCAAAACCCTGTAGTTGGTATTCGGTTTTTGAGGGGGGGAAGGACAATATTCCCTGGACTCCAGCTGGATCAGGGAGCAACACTTGATTTGAAATAAGGTGTCCCAAGTATTTAACCCAGGGCAAAACAAAATTGTAATTATTCTTTAGACACCTTATGTCCCTTTTTAGCCAGTGATGAAGGTTGTATTTAGTATAGGCCTCTTGGGAAGGAGAACATAAGAGGACATATTGTAACAGGGGAGAGCCTTCAGAGATTTCTATGAAATGTCTACTTTTAGCATTTGAGAAAAATAAGCAGGGCTTTCAGTTTATCCCTGTGGCATGACAGTCCATGCATATTGTTGTCCTTCCCAGGTGAAGGTAAACAAGAATTGACTTTCAGGATCAACAGGTATGCTAAAGAAGGCACTGCAAATGTCTGTAATAGTAAAGGTATTGCTATTAAAGGAGTGGCTATGAGCAAGGTGTGAGGGCTCGGTACTACAGGGTGCCAAGGGATAATAATATTGATTTCTCTGAGGACCCATACAAACCTCCATCACCTCCCATGTGGTCTATAGACAGGGAGGATAGGGGTGTTACAGCAACTAATACAGGGGACAAATTAAGCCTTTTCGTAAGTAATCCTTAATGATAGGCTTAATTGATTGGTGCCGGTATAGCTACAATTCCAGTAATCTATAGGTGATGGGTTGCTAGAGCTAGTATTAAGTAGGAAGTCCATTTAAACATGCAACAAATTTTGACTTTTAGCTGAGAATTTGAGACCAAAGACACATAGTCTTAATTCCTCGATGTCCCACTGGCTCTATTTTTTTTTTAATTTTTTTTTTAACGTTTATTTATTTTTGAGACAGAGACAGAGCATGAACGGGGGAGGGTCAGAGCGAGGGAGACACAGAATCTGAAACAGGCTCCAGGCTCTGAGCTGTCAGCACAGAGCCCGACGCGGGGCTCGAACTCACGGACCGCGAGATCATGACCTGAGCCGAAGTTGGCCGCTTAACTGACTGAGCCACCCAGGCGCCCCCTGGCTCTATTTTTAACAACCCTTTCAGTGATGCTTATTCCATCTTCTCTTAATCATACTATTCTTCCAGGCAAGGGGAGGTGAAAGGATAAAGTCCAGATTTAGTTCAGGTATACCTTTTGTTAAAAAAAGAAAAAAAAAAAAAACTTGAGTGAGTAAATGTGAAGATCTATTTGGCTTATTAAGGGATTAATGAATCTGGCAACATCCCATCAAGCAAGTAGAGAGATGCCCTGAGAAGTTATACAAAAGGGAAAGTTTTTATAGGTAGGAGCATGGGGCGATGAAGCTGTTAGCAGAAATAAGAATTGTTTCAGGCCAGGACATCCTTTTTTTTTTTTTTTTTTTTAGGTGTGAAGGGATGAGCAGGGTTGTTTTTAATCATGAAGATCACCTCACTACTGCTGATCAGTAGTTTGGGATTGATTTTTAAAAGGTCACATCCATGGAGTAGGTTGAAACTGTAAGTCTTGTTTTGTTCATGTGAGGAGCAAAGGACTCCGTTTGGGACTTGTTTCTCTGACACTTTATAGGAATTGGTACTGAGGAGAGACAGTTTAACCAACCTGGAGCTGAAGCCCAGCTGCCAGCACAAAAGTCCTGTGTCGTTGCCTGGAGCATGTTGCTAGGGAACGAGGGCACTGGTGTCGAGGGACAAAGATGATCTTTGCAGAGATGCTGCAGGGCTTTTGCCACTGACGGTAAAAGAGTGGTCTTTACCAGGGCAGGAGCTAAGTGCCCCAAGTTCTTCAAGAACTATTTCAGATGAGCAAATGTTGCCTTGCCCAGACCAAACACTCTCAGTTCTTGCAAACTCTTAGTATTTATGGTCAGATTTCCCCTTGACTTAGTTGCTTCTCTGTATGTCTTTAATGATAAGCCCCCAGCAGGGCCTTCAGCAGCTGAGCGACTGACTTCTCATGGGCAAGAACAAATAGAAGAATGAAGGATGTCATCATCTTATCAAAACAACCCCTGAAAACATTTTTTTTTTTGTCTTTGTCATAAGTGGCTTTGAAATCACATCAAACTAATACACAACTGTAAAGCTGAAGGAATCTGGACTGCCTTGCCAGGAAGGGACAGGCTCGCTGGCCAGGGTAGCCTGGAGTCTTGGTAAACCCAGGACGCCAGCAGGCAACCAGCCTAAAATGGGGACTGTTGCCAGTTTAAAAACTATTGCCACCTCAGAAAGATTTACAGGGAGTGGGCTTTCTTCATTCTGGAGGCCGCGCACGTGGCTAGGAACCAGTCCCAGCACCACAGGCTTGGAGGGCCTCAGCTTCCCGAGGCCAGAGTTTGTTTGTTTGTTTGTTTTGTTTTGTTTTCTCTATTAATCTGTTCAATGCTAATTTAATTCTCAGGCCAGCTAGAAGAACCTTGAAGGATAAATTGAAATTTCTCCTGCCCAACAGATACAAGGTGTTTACTGAGCATGAATGAGAGGCTCCGTTCAGGGTACACAGGTAACTAGAACAGGGCAAGTTCTTGAGAGGCTAGGTCGCTGGGAAGGCCTGTTGGGGGTACAAAGTATCTGCCTAATTCCAAGGTCTAACCTACATAAATGTGCACATTTTCCCTGAAGGCAAAGCTGCAGGAAACTGGATGGCCTTGTCAAGGTGAGGCCTGGCCAAAAAGAAACAACCGGGAGCCTTGATTACTGGTTCCTGTTGGGGCAAGACAGTCTAGTTTCCTCCAGTGATGACTTCAGGGGAAATATGTACTTTTGTTTACATTGGGGCTTGGAATGAGGCAGATGCCATGGACCCCCTAAGAGCCCGCTCTTGAGACCTGGATTGTCTCAACATAGTCCAGACCATTTGCTTCTCTGACCTGTATGGTGGGAGCATGTGCAGTAGGCACCCCATTAGCCAGGTGTGGGTGACTAATACAGCCTCTAGGATGAAGGAATCCCACTGAAAATCTTTCTGGGGCAGCTGCTTTTAAAATGGTGACAATACCCATTTGGCCTGGCTTGCCTGATGGGGTCCTGGGTTTATCAGTGTGGGGTGGACCAGGGCCACCCAAAATGTTCCATAATAGCATATTAAGTAACTTTAATTCAAAATAATTAAGAAAGGTCCAGTGCAGGAAGGACATACTGACCCTCCTTCGTCTCCAGAAAATAGTAAATAAATCTTCCGTATGAATGATACCCTTCTTGTACCAAGAGGTAGAGAGACATCCTTGTGGTCAGAGACGAGGAATTCCAACCTGAAGAAACCTATAGTAACAAAACCTTGTTACTTTTACTAATCTACTCCAGCCCAAATTCTTTGTATAAAAGCTGCATGTGTTGGGGGCGGGGGGCCTCTATTTTAATATTGGGTTTTTGTGCATACATAATTAAACTTCTTCAATTTAATTCTCAGGCCAGTTAGAAGGACCTTTGAAGGATAAATTAAAATTTTTGCTGCCCAAGCATAGTCCGGGGCAAATGGTAACTAGCTGGACACTGCTACAGCTGAGAAATCCTGAGACATCTGACAAATAGCTGTCAGAAGGTAAGAATCTTAACCACATCAACCCCCAGTCTCTGCCTACACGGTCTAATGTATGTGACAATGGTGAGGGGCCTTTTTCCGTCCCTTTTCAATTTGATCAGCAGGAGAAAATATTTGTGGAACTATTCTCTTGAGCTTAGTGACTCTGGAAAACTTGGCAGAGCACTTTTGGTTTGACAGATTCATTTCCTCCCAGAGACGGTCACTGTTTACCTTCATCTCCTCTTTTTTTTTTTTTTGTCATTTGTCTTAAAAAGGAATTACGTAGGACATAATGCGAACATAAACTCTTCTAAGCCTGCTGTCCAAGCCAGCCTCGCAGACTGGTGAGTTCCCAGTTTTCCTCACGCTGACATCTGTTCGGACAAACTTCGCTGTAGATCCCCTATATAAAATCCAAATAAGGTTTTTTTTCTTTTTGTTTCGTTCTATGTTCTTTTGATTTTAGGACCAGTGAGAATCGTCTCTCATTTCTGCCATCTAGAAGGTGTACTCACCTGAGTGCACCCTGGTGGCCAAACAGACTGGGGTTCCATGATCCACAGGTATGGGAAGCACTCTCCCTGTCCAGCTATGGCAGCTGTCATGGGAGGTTGTCATAACAAAAACCCCTTATGGGCTTTTTCTTAACCTTCTTGCTTGTTAACACTGGAAAAATCCCATTCCAGTAGCACCTGCCTGGGGATACAGATCAGTGGTGCAGACTGGAGGCATGTTTTCATGGGAGACCAGAGATTTGTTTTCACTACACCATTCTTACCACCTGTAGAACAAAGGCTTTTGCCTTCTTAGACTATTTTTGGGAGCAAACGTTTGGATCATGGGGGCTGCATCATCTATGCCCTCTCCAGGGACACTTGTATCCATGGTCTAAACCTGGAAAGTTGTCCCCAGTCTTTCCATAAAAAGGCTTATTGTTTTGAGTCACTATTAAGATTAAGAAGATCCTAATCATCAGAGGCCAGATAATGGATCCTTTATATTGGCTATGTTTGAAAGAAAAAAATTCCTTGTATGGAGTTCCCAGTTCTTACTAGTGTAACGGCTAGCCTTGGGCACTCTCTTTAGAAGATGAAAGAACAAACATTAGATTTAAGGCAAAAATTAATGTCCACCTCCCAGCTAAATTCCCCTTATCAAAATCTGGCCCCATCTGCCTGTTTTAACTTTCCTTTCCTTACATGATTTACAGAAAGCACTCTGGCCTAATCTCTTGGTTCAAAGTGTCAGGTCACTAACATAAATGCTAAAAGCTAGAAAAGAATTTAATGCAAGTTCCCAAAACTAGCATTAAGGCTCACTTTCCTCCTACTTTATGCGGCCTTGTAATCAGGCTCTGCCAGTTTCAGGCATTCTTACACAACGCCCTTTGCAGATGTATCCTAGACCCTGCCTCCACCAAGAAAAAAAAAGGGTTTTTTTTTGTGTTTGTTTCCTGAACAACATACCTTTTAAATTATACTGCCCTTTTATCTCCTCTTTCAGAAGATTCTACCAAATTTAGAGAGGAATTAGAAAGATTAGTAGCCATGTACAACACCCCTCTCACAGAGAAAACAATGACCAAAATTTCTTCTAGGCCCTCCTACAAATGATTAGCAGAAGGCTAATGTTCAGGGACTAACAGAAGCCAGCACTGAATCGTGTACTCAGAAAGAAGGCCTTTGTTAAAATGCTTAATAAAGGCTTTGAGAAAGTCCCTGATAAAACTTTAACTTAAAAAGCAGGTCAGTCCCTTAATATTCAGACTGTAATTCAGTTTCTTCTGGAGAATGAAAAACAATGGTCTCTGTCTTAAAATCTCTACAAAACCAGAAATGCAACTCTACAAACAAATCAAAGCCCATCTATCTTTACCAATCCCCAAACCTCACTTTTTCCCCTCAAAATGCTTATAGATAGTATAAAAGATCAGGATATTTGCCTTTTTAAAGTATGGGACAATTTTGTCCCAATAACAATTACCCCAAAACTCTTAGAAATAAAAACTTGTTGTCTTTCTCAGTCCCTTAAAATTATATAGCATATGGTGTCTTTGAAATGTAAACACAGCCCACAATCACCTAAGACTAAAGGGAAAAAAGAAAAAAGAGGGAAGAGGCCTTTTTAAAACACTAAAAGAGCTCTTGTGCCCAAACTCTACTTCCAAGGACAAATATAAAGCCTTCTCTAAAAACAGTAAAAGACTTTAGCTATGTAAGCAAGTAAACTTAATTTATTCCAACTATTTTGTATGAACCAATGAGTTTTGTATTGTTTTAATATAGAAGCTGTAAGATCTCTGTGTTTGTCTATACGTATGTGAATGTATGTACATTATATAGAAAAAGACAGAGAAATACTATATCTTTATATAGTATTTTCTATTTTTCTATATGTACATGAATGTATGTACATTATAGATACAGTATTTTCTATGTTTCTTTAACAGTATTTTCTATTGTCAAAATTAATTTATAAAAGAGCTCTATTTCATTGGGCTCAAAGAAAATTAAGAGCTTATAAAAATTAAGCGTTCATAAAATTCTCAAATAGAAACTGAATTTCAGGTTGTGATTTGGGAAAATAACAATTGGTTTAATAAAATACACATGGTTTATAGTTATCAGCAATAAAAACTGCCTTGCTTTTCTAAAAGTCAAATAAATTCATGTTATCTATATTTCAAAATTTTTCAAGAAACAACAACAACAACAAAATAGCTTGGGAGAATGACTGGGTTTGTCTGATATATTTAGATTACCCACAAAAACTTCATGACATAATTGTTAAGAAGAAGTAAATTAAATAGATGTAAGCAAGATAAGGGCATTTTAGGGAAACTTTTTGAAGTTTCTCCAAACTGTTTTTTGATAATCTAAAACTTTAAAGTCTTGCTAGGTTAAGTGGTGAGTTGTTAAATACATTGAGTATCTAGATTGTTTCCAAATAAGACAAACCTATGTCTAGAAATTAACATTTTGTTATTTTATCTACTTTTTGCTTACTTAACACAGAGAAACTAAAGATAAAATTTGGGTCTTGTAAGTAAACTTTTGTGCTTTATTGAAAGATTGCACTGTGAAAAAGCACATTTCTAGAAATTGGCAAATTTATGAATACATTTTATAATGTAAAGAATGCTAGTACAACAGTTCACGATTGCTTACTACTTGTTTTTATATCTTTAGCCACACATATTAAAACTTTTAACCCTCAAGAACTTTAAGATCCAGTGAAAACTGAGAAAGAAAATGTCTCCATATGCAAGAAAAATAAGATGTATGCTTTCAGTAAAAGAAGGAATGAGAGAAAAAAAGTAACTTTGTCCTACAGTGAGCCTGGTTATTTATATAGGAAAAACTTAGGACAAAATCTGAATTTTAAAAAAAGTTACAAAAGTTTTGTGAAAAAGGAATTTTTAAAAGGAATGTGAATATGTGGTCAAGATAAAAATAAATTTATTTAAAAATGAGTTTTAATCCTGAAACCCACAGATAACACAATGACTCTAAACCCATATCTTTCAATAATAACACTGAATGTAAATGGACTAAATGCTCCAATCAAAAGACATAGGGTATCAGAATGGATAAAAAGATAAAAAAAATAAAAAAAAAATAAGACCCATCTATTTGCTGTCTACAGGAGACCCATTTTAGACCTGAGGACACCTTCAGATTGAAAGTGAGGGGATGGAGAACTATCTATCATGCTACTGGAAGTCAAAAGAAAGCTGAAGTAGCCATATTTATATCAGACAAACTAGACTTTAAAGGTTGTAACAAGAGATAAAGAAGGGCATTATATAATAGCTACAGGGTATATCCATCAGAAAGAGCTTTTATAAAGCTCAATTATAAATGTCTATGTACCAAATTTGAAAGCACCCAAATATATAAAACAATTAGTCACAAACATAAGCAATCTTACTGGTAAGAATGTGGTAATTTCAGGGGACTTTAATACTGCACTTACAACAATGGACAGATCATCTAGATAGAAAATCAGTAAAGAAACAATTGCCCTGAATGATACACTGGACCAGATGGTCTTGACAAATATACTTAGAACTCTACATCCTAAAGCAGCAGAATATACTTTCTTCTCGAGTGCACATGGAACATTCTCCAAGATAGATCACATACTGGGTAACAAAACAGCCCTCAATAAATATGAAAGAATTGAGATCACACCATGCACACTTTCAGACCACAATGCTATGAAACTTGAAATCAGCCACAGGAAAGTCTGGAAAACCTCCAAAAGCATGGAGGTTAAAGAATGAATGGGTCAACCAGACAATTAGAGAAGAAATTTAAAAATATATGGAAACAAATGAAAATTAAAATGCAACAATCCAAACCCTTTGGGATGCAGCAAAGGCAGTCCTAAGCGGAAAATACATTGCAATCCAGGCCTATCTCCAGAAACAAGAAAAATCCCAAATACAAAACCTAACAGCACACCTAAAGGAACTAGAAGCAGAACAGCAAAGACACCCCAAACCAGCAGCAGAAGAGAAATAATAAAGATCAGATCAGAAATAAACAATATAGAATCCAAAAAACAACAATGAAAAACAAACAGTAGAACAGATCAATGAAACTAAAAGTTGTTTTTTTCAAAAAATAAACAAAATTGATAAACCCCTAGTCAGGCTTCTCGAAAAGAGAGAGGACCCAAATAGACAAAATAACGAATGAAAATGGATTTATTACAACCGATCCCTCAGAAATACAAGCAATTATCAGGGAATACTATGAAAAATTATATGCCAACAAACTGGACAATCTGGGAGAAATGTACAAATTCCTAAATCCCACATACTACTAAAACTGAAACAGGAAGAAATAGAAAATTTGAACAAACCCATAAGTAGTGAAGAAATTGAATCAGTTACCAAAAATCTCCCAACAAATAAGAGTCCTGGACCAGATGGCTTCCCTGGGGCACTCTACCAGATATTTAAAGCAAAGTTAATACCTATCCTTCTCAAGCTGTTCCAAAAAAAAGAAATGTAAGGAAAACTTCCAGACTCATTCCATGAAGCCAGCATTAACCTTGATTCCCAAACCAGACAGAGACTCAACAAAAAAGGGGAACTACAGGCCAATATCCTGGTGAACATGCAAAAATTCTCAACAAAATACTAGCAAATCTAATTCAATAATATATAAAAGGGATTAGTCACCATGAACAAGTGGGATTCATTCCTGGGCTGCAGGGCTGGTTCAATATTCACAAATCAATCAATGTGATACATCACATTACTAAAAGGAAGGATAAGAACCATATGATCCTGTCAATCGATGCAGAAAAAGCATTTGACAAAATAAAACATCCTTTAATAAAAACCCTCAAGAAGGTCAGGATAGAAGGAACATACCTAAACATCATAAAAGCCATAATGAAAAGCCCACAGCTAATATCATCCTCACAGAGATGTCCACTCTCATGACTGTTGTTTAACATAGTGTTAGAAGTCCTAGCATCAGCCATCAGACAACAAAATGAAATAAAAGATTTAAAACTGGCAAAGAAGTCAAACTTTCACTTTTCCCAGACGACATGATACTCGACATGGAAAACCTGACAGACTCCAAAAGTCTGCTAGAACTGATACATGAATTCAGCGAAGTCACAGGGTACAAAATCAATGTACAGAAAGCGGTTGCATTTTTATACACCAATAATGAAGCAACAGAAAGGGAAATAAAGAAACTGATCCCATTTACAATTGCACCAAGAACCATAAAATACCTAGGAATAAACCTAACCAAAGATGTAAAAGATCTGTATGCTGAAAACTATAGAAAGCTTATGAAGGAAATTGAAGAAGATATAAAGAAATGGAAAAACATTCCATGCTCATGGATTGGAAGAATAAATATTGTTAAAATGTTGATACTACCCAAAGCAATCTACACATTTAATGCAATCTCAATCAAAATTGCACTAGCATTCTTCTCAAAACTAGAACATATAATCCTAAAATTTGTATGGAACCATAAAAGACCCTGAAACCAAAGTAATATTGAAGAAGAAAACCAAAGCAGGAGGCATCACAATCCCAGACTTTAGCCTCTACTACAAAGCTGTAATCATCAAGAGAGTATGGGTATTGACACAAAAACAGACACACAGACCAATGGAACAGAGAACCCAGAAATGGACCCACAAATGTATGGCCAACTAATCTTTGACAAAGCAGGAAAGAGTATCCAATGGAAAAAATACAATCTCTTTAACAAATGGTGATGAGAGAACTGGACAGCAACCTGCAGAAAAATAAAACTAGACCACTTCATTACACCATACACAAAAATAAACTCAAAATGGATGAAAGACCTGAATGTGAGACGGGAAATCATTAAAACCCTAGAGGAGAAAGCAGGCAACAACCTCTTTGACCTCAGCTGCAGCAATTTCTTACTCGACACATCTCCAAAGGAAAGGGAATTAAAAGGAAAAATGAACTATTGGGACCTCATCAAGTTAAAAAGCTTCTGCACTGCAAAGGAAGCAATCAACAAAACTAAAAGGCAACCAATGGAATGGGAAAAGATATTTGCAAATGACATATCGGACAAAGGGCTAATATCCAAAATCTATAAAGAACTCGCCAAACTCCACACCTGGAAAACAAATAATCCAGTGAAGAAATGGGCAGAAGACATGAATAGACACTCTTCCAAAGAAGACATCCAGATGGCCAACAGACACATGACATGATGCTTAATGTCACTATCAGGGAAATACAAATCAAAGCCACACTGAGATACTACCTCACACTGTCGGAGTGGCTAAAACGAACAAATCAGGAGACTATAGATGCTGGCGAGGATGTGGAGAAAGGGGAACCCTCTTGCACTGTTGGTGGGAACACACACTGGTACAGCCACTCTGGAAAACAGTGTGGAGGTTCCTCAAAAAATTGAAAATAGAACTACCCTATGACCCAGCAATAGCACTGCTAGGAATTTACCCAAGGGATACAGGAGTGCTGATGCATAGGGGCACTTGTACCCCAATGTTTATAGCAGCACTTTCAACAATAGCCAAATTATGGAAAAAGCCTAAATGTCCATCAACTGATGAATGGATAAAGAAGATGCAGTCTATATACAATGGAATATTTCTTGGCAATGAGAAAGAATGAAATCTTGCCATTTGCAGCAACATGGATAGAACTGGAGGGTATTATGTTAAGTGAAATAAATCAGTCAGAGAAAGACAGATACCATATGTTTTCACTCATATATGGATCTTGAGAAACTTAACGGAAGACCAGGGGGGAGGGTGGGGGGGAGTTACACAGAGGGAGAGAGGCAAACCATAAGAGACTCTTAAATGCAGAGAACAAGCTGAGGGTTAATGGGGGATGGGGGAGAGAGAAAAGTGGGTGATGGGCATTGAGGAGGGCACTTATTGGGATGAGCACTGAGTGTTGTGTGAAAGCCAATTTGACAATAAATTATATTTTAAAAATGAGTTTTAATGTCAAAAGTAAGGTGATGTAAAATTAAATTTTTCTGTTTCTCTCTGTTAAAACAGTTTTCTTGCATTACTGGTCTGCTTTTAACAAGAAATTATAAACAGAAGTTTTTCTTTACCTTTAGTCTACCTAGAAAAATAAAGATTCTATGTTCTGCCTTTATCAAATCTTTGATTACTTATAAAAACAAAAAAACAAAACTAATAGACCACCTAGATAATGGCAAGAGAAACAGAAACATGGTAATGAGGGGAATGTCCCCTCTCCGTGCTGCAAGCTACAGTGGGGAAGGATAGCACTGATGGACTGTGAGTAGATTTGTCTATCTGGGGACACAGAAAAAAAAAAGCAGTTGTTTAAAAGAACAAGTGAAAGAACAACTAGTTTATAAGAGAGCCAGCCCTAGAACCCCACCAAATGGTGAGGGGGGTAGTGAACACTGATTACACTCCCCCTCCATTGTGACAGTGCAGATGAGAACAGAATTCCAGGCACCATAGCTCAATGATACCAAGCCTCTAGCCCATACCAGCTCCAGACACCTTGGGGCACAGAATAAAATCCACAGGTTAAAACAGGAATTAGAGCATAAAGGAACTAGCCCTAGAACCTTACCAAGTGGTGGGAGACTTGCTGGAACTCTCTCCAGGTCAAAGGAGTTGGTGAGCCCAATTTATGTTCCCTCTCCACCTTGATAGCAGAGACAAGACCAAGTTCCAGGTGCTCTTGCCAGAGTACCTTGAGCTTCAGTGAGCCTCAGCCTGTAGCCCACACTAGCCCCAGAACTGTGCATACCAGGACACCTGGGGCAGTGCTCACTACAGCTCCAGCTATCACACTAAGGTGACACAGGCACAAAGCACTCCAAAACACTCCAGGCCCACAAAACTTAGGCTCCAGGTGGCCCCTAGAGCACCATTAGTGCACAGTTCCCTGGGACCTCCTGGATCATGCCTGCTTCAGCTTTAGCCACCCAACTGGGGTGTCCCTATGGAGAGTGCCCTGGGATGTGCTGGCCCGTGTTGGCTTTGGCTCCAGTCAGCCTGCCAAAGTGCCCAGTGGCACCTCAGAGAAGTGAGAACCCAGTAGTACCTCAGCCCATTCCTACTTCATACAGCTATCCTTCCAGGGCACCCACTGTGTGAAGTAACCCAGAATCCCCCAGCCCATACCCACTTCAGCTATCTTATCAGGGAGCCCTTTGCAGGGAGAGCACAAGGACCACACTAGCCTCCACCCACTTTAGTTCAGTTGTTCTGCCAGGGTACCCTTCACACACAAAGCCTTTGAACCACCCTAGACCACAGTTCCTTCAGCTCCAGCCATCCTACCAGGGCAGCCCCAGCATGGAGTGCCCTGAACTGCAGCTCATGTCAACCACAGCCCTAGCCAGCCAGTCACCAGGCACACAAAGTCTACACAGGAGACAACCATACACAACACTATTCCTTCAAGTTTAGGAGAAGTAGTTCCATGTAATTCACAGGAAAAAAAAAGTCAAACAAAATGGGGAGATACAGGAACATGCTTCCAACAAAATAACAAGAAAAAAACTCAGAAACAAGAACTAAATAAAAAACTATAAAAAATAACCAATAAGACATAAAGAATACAATAACTGAGGCTCACCTGGGTGTCTCAGTTGGTTGAGTATCCAACTCTTAATTTCAGCCCGTGACATGATCCCCCAGGTTGTGGGATTGAGTCCCATTTCAGGCCCCACACTGAGCATAAAGCCTGCTTGGGATTCTCTCTCCCTCTGCCCCTCACACCTGCCCATGCTCTCGAAAAGTAAAGTAAAGAAAAGAAAAGAAAAGAAAAGAAAAGAAAAGAAAAGAAAAGAAAAGAAAAGAAAAGAAAAGAAAAGAAAAGAAAAGAAAAGAAAAGAAAAAGATGAGGTGCCTGGGTGGCTCAATCAGTTGAGCGTCTGACTTCAGCTTGGGTCATGGTCTCACAGTTTGTGGATTTGAGCCCCATGTCGGGCTCACTGCTGTCAGAATGGAGCCCACTTTGGATCTTGTGTCCCCCTCTCCCTCTGCCCCTCCCCCTGCTCATGCTTTATCTCAAAAATAAACATCAAAAAAATTTTTAAAAGAATACAATACTTGAAATGAAAAGTGCAATAGAGGGAATCAAAAGTACATTAATAGATGCAGAAGAACAGATCAAATCTGGAAGACAAGGTAATGGAAAGCATCCCAACTGAATAGTGAAACAAACAAAAAATTAATGAGGATAGATTAAGGGATATCTTGGACAACATCAAGTAGAAAATATTTGTATTATAAGGGTTCCAGAGGAGAAGAGAGAGAAAGAGGAAGAAAAGGTATTAGAAGAAGTAACAGCTGAAAACTTTCTTAACCTGGGAAAGGAAACATACATCAAGGTCAGGAAGCACAGAGTTCCTAAAAGACGAACTCAAAGAAGTCCAACCCATGACATATAATAATTAAATATAAAGAGACCATTTAAAAAGCAGCAAGACAGAAGCAAAAAGTTACATACAAGGGAAACCCCATAAGGGTATCAGCTGATTTTACAGCAGAAACTTAACAGACCAGATGGAAATAGCAGGAAATATTCATGGAGCTGAAAGGAAAAAAGACCAATAACCAAGAACACTCTAAATGGAAAGGTTATAATTCACAATGAAAGGTGAGATAGAGTTTCCCAAACGATAGTTAAAGGAGTTCATCACCACAAAACTGGCCTTACAATAAATGTTAAATGTACTTCTTTAGGTGGAAAATAAAATGCCATAATTAGAAGAAAATTATGAATAAAAAATAAAATATAACAGATACATAAAATGTGGAGAGGGAAAGTAAAAAATTCTTTTAGAATGTATTCAAACTTAAGTGACCATCAACTTAATATAGATTGCTATATACTTAGGAAGTTTTATATGAACCTCATGGTAACCACAAATATAAACCTTTAATAGATACACACACAAAGAAATAAAGCCAACAACAACACTACAGAAAGTCATCAGTCATAAGAAAGAAGGGAACAGAGAAGAACTACAAAAACAACAAGAAAACAATGAACAAAATGGAAATACGTACATATGTATTGATAATTATATTAAATATAAGTTATTTTAATGCTTCTATCAAAAAACATAGCTTAGCAGAATGTATAAGAAAATAAGACCTATTGACCTATCTATATGCTTCCTAGAAGAGATTCATTTCAGACCTAAAGACACATACAGACTGAAAGTGAAAGAATGGAAAAAGACATTCCATGCAAATAGAAGCAGAGGGGGAAAAAAAAACATGATAGGAATACCTATATTAGACAAAATAGACTTTAAAACAAACGCTAAAAAAAAAAAGACAAAGAAGTACATTACATAATGATGAAAGGGTCCATCCAACAAGATATAACAATTGTAAATATCTATGAACTCAACATTGGAGCATCTAAATACATAAAGCGAATATTAACAGGGAGGAGGAGTTAAGATGGCAGAGGAGTAGGGAGAGCCCAGGCTTGCCTCATCCCTTGAACACAGCTAGATAAATAACAAATCATTCTTAACACTCAAGAAATCGATCTGAGGACTAAAAGCAAAAATGCACTAAAGGTGAAAAAACAAAACAAAACACCACATTGTGGAAAACAGGAGGTGCAGAGAGTTGATTTGGTGAAGAGAAGAACTCTGTGTGCTGTGATAGAGGAGGAGCCCTGATCACAGAGAGGAGTGAGAGAGAAATAGTGAAAGCACATGCATGGAATTGCATGAGAAAAACTCTTCCTTGGAACCATTGACTGGGAAAGGGAGGGAGGCTAAATACTATAAGATTTTATAAACAGCCAAGTGCAGACTTTGAAGTTTCAGAGGTCTGTGCCATTCACCAGGGTTGTGTCTGGTGGGCTTAGCTATGCTGCTGTGGGGAAGGAGAGCAGACACCCAGGAGCAGGCCGTGTAGTCTGAGGATCCCCTAGGTCACATGAGAAACAGTTCCCCTGCTTAGAGTGCATTTGGGAGAGGTGGCATGGCCTCTCCAGGGCCAAAAGAACTGGTGGGTGCCATTAAGCCACTCTGTTCACTAAAATAGGAATGGGGATGCTGGCTGAGGGCAGCAAGCTTTGGTGCCAGCTTTCTGTTGTGCTTTACCATAAACTCTGAACCACTGAATGGTCATGCTACAGATTTCTGGGACAAGCTGGCATTGGCCACAGTGAGCAAGACCCTCCCCCAGAGGATCAGTATGGTCCATACCACATGAATCTCTAAAATTTGGAGTTCTGAAACCTTGCCTTGCACCAGAGATAAAACACAGGAGTGCCCTCCCATGCTGCCTGACAGGCAGACAGCTCAGACGCAGGCAGGGTGAAGGTGGAGATCTGGTAGAAGCTGGGGACACAAAAGAGTTGATTGATTGCTCTTTTGTGAGGGCTTCCTGAAGAGCAGTGGGTGAGATCTCTCCGCTCTAGGCACGAGAGAGCAGGGTGACACAATTTTCACCCCACCCATCAGCACCGACCAACATCAGTGAGCAAAACAGTGCCACCAAGTGGAGGCTGGAGCTGTCACACCAAGCCTTGCTCCCCATGCCCTAAAGGTGCATCTCCACTAGGGCAAGTCCACCTGAGAATCAATGCAGCATACCCCACCACCAGAAGACCAGCATAAACGCCCCACACACACCCAATCTACTGATCATAGAGTGATACAAAGCTCAGCTCTAGGGGAAATAGAATCCAGCTTCCTTTGTTGCTGTTGTCTTTTACCCCACCCTCCCTTGGGATACAGAAAACAATTTGTTTTTATTTTTGATTTTTAAAATTTTTCATATATATATATACATATATATATACATATACACATATATACGTATGTGTATACATATATATGTATATATATGTATATATATATGTGTATATATATATATATAGCTTCTTTTAACAAGCAAAACAAGACACACCTAAGATCTAGCTTCCTTTTTTGTTTTTTTTTTTACCTTGACAATATGAAAAGGTGGAGGAATTCACTCAAAAAGAAAGAACAGGAAGCAGTAATGGTCAGGGAATTAATCAATACAGATAAAAGTAAGATGTATGAACTAGAATTGAAAACAATTATAAGGCTGCCAGCTGGGCTAAGCATAGAAGAAACTAGGGAATCCCTTACTGCAAGATAAAAGAACTAAAATCTAGTTAGGCCAAAATTAAAAATACCATAACTGAGATGCAAACTCAACTGGATTCCATGACAACAGGATGGATGAAGTAGAGGAATTAAATAGTGATATAGAAGATAAAATTGTGGGAAATAATGAAACTGAAAAGAAGAAGGAAACAAAAGTATTAGATCATGAATGTAGACTTAGGGAACTCAGCAACTCCTTAAAGCATAACAACATTCATATCATAGGAGTCCCAGAAGAGAAAGAGAGATAAAAACAGGAAGATTTACTTGAGGAAATTATAGCTGAAAACTTCTCTAATCTAGGAAAGGACACAGAAATCAAAATCCAAGAGGCACAGAGAACTTCCATTAAATTCAACAAAATCATGGTAAATTCACAAAATACACAGACAAGGAAATAATCCTAGAAGTCCTTCACCTACAAGGAAAGACAGATCAGGTTTGCAGATTTGTCCACAGAAACTTGGCAGTCCAAAAGGGAATGAATGGCAGGATATATTCAACATGCTGAATGGGAAAAATATACAGCCAAGAATACTTTATTCAGCAAGACTGTTTTTCAGAACAGAAGGAGAGATAAAGAGTTTCCCAGACAAACAAAAACTAAAGGAGTTCATGACCACTAAACCAGCCCTGCAAGAAATTTTAAAGGAGACTCTCTGGGTGAAAAAAAAAAAAATCAAAAGCAACAAAGACTGGAAAAGAAGAGAGAACATCAAGAGAAACACCAACTTAACAGGTAACACAATGGCACTAAACTATATCTTTCTATAAGCACCTTGAATGTAAATGGACTCAGTGATCCACTCAAAAGACATCAGGTATCAGAATGGATAAAAACAAGACCAATCTATACACTGCCTAAAGAGATTCATTTTAGACCTAAAGACATCAGCAGATTGAAAATGAGGGGATGGAGAACCACCTATCGTGCTAATGGACACTAAAAGAAAGCCAGAGTAGCCATACATATGTTACAAAAACTAGATTTTAAACCCAAGACTGTAATAGATGAAGAATGGATTACATCATAATTAAGGGGTCTATCCCTCAAGAAAAATCTAACAATTGTAAATATTTATGCCCCCAACTTGAAAGAAAACAAATATATAAATCAATTAATAACAAACATAAAGAAACTCATTGACAATAATACAATAATAGTGGTGGATTTTAACACCCCACTTACAGCCATGGACAGATCATCTAAGGAGAAAATCAACAAGGAAACAATAACTTTGAATGACACACTGGACTAGAGGGACTTAACAGATATATTCAGAACATTCCATCCTAAAACAGCAAAATACACATTCTTTTTGAGTGCACACAGAACATTCTCCAGAATAGATAACACTGCATCACAAATCAGCCTTCAACAAGTACAGAAAGATTGAGATCATGCCATGCATATTTTCAGACCACAACGCTATGATACTTGAAGTCAACCACAAGTAAAAAGATGGAAAGACCACAAACACTTGGAGGTTAAAGAACATTCTACTAAAGAATGAATGGGTTAACCAGGAAATTAAAGAGTAAATTAAAAAGTACATGGAATCAAAGAAAAATGAAAACATGACAGACCAAAACCTTTGGGATGTAGCAGAGGCAGTCCAAAGAGGCAAGTATATTGCAATTTGTGCCTATCTCAAGAAGCAAGAAAGGTCTCAAATACACAACCTAACGTTACACCTAAAGGAGCTAGAAAAGTAACAGCAAATAAAGTCTAAAGCCAGCAGAAGAAGGGAAATAATGAAGATGAGAGCAGAAATAAATGATATAGAAACAAAGAAACAAACAAAAGCCCAATAGAACAAATAATGAAACTAAAGGCTGCTTCTTTGAAAGAAGCAATAGGGATGGGGCGCCTGGGTGGCGCAGTCGGTTAAGCGTCCGACTTCAGCCAGGTCACGATCTCGCGGTCCGGGAGTCCGAGCCCCGCGTCAGGCTCTGGGCTGATGGCTCAGAGCCTGGAGCCTATTTCCGATTCTGTGTCTCCCTCTCTCTCTGCCCCTCCCCTGTTCATGCTGTCTCTCTCTGTCCCAAAAATAAATAAACGTTGAAAAAAAAATTTTTTTTTTAAATAAAAATAAGAAAGAAGCAATAGGGGCGCCTGGGTGGCTCAGTCGGTTGAGCGTCTGACTTCGCTCAGGTCACGATCTCACGGTCCGTGAGTTCGAGCCCCGCATGAGGCTCTGTGCCGACAGCTCAGAGCCTGGAGCCTGCTTCAGATTCTGTGTCTCCCTCTCTCTCTGGCCCTCCCCCCATTCATGCTCTGTCTCTCTCTGTCTCAAAAATAAATAAATGTTAAAAAAAAAATTGAAAGAAGCAATAAAACTGATAAACCCCTAGCCAGACTTACCAAAAAGAAAAGAGAAAGTATCCAAGTAAATAAAATTATGAAAGAGGAGAGATCACAACCAACACCACAGAAATACAAGCAATTATAAGAGAATATTATGAAAAATTACATATCAACAACCTGGGAAATCTGGAAAAAATGGATAAATTCCTAGAAACATACAAACTACCAAAACTGGGATAGGAAGAAATACACATTTTGAACAGACCCATAACCTGCAAAGGAGAATTATAGGCCAATGTCCCTGATGAACATGGATGCAACAATTCTCAATAAGATACTACCAAATTGAATTCAACAGTACATTAAAAGAATTATTCACCATGATCAAGTGGTATTTATTCCTGGCTGCTACAGGACTGGCTCAATATGTGCAAACCAATCAACATGATACACTACATTAATAAGAGAAAGAAACATATGATCCTCTCAATAGATGCAGAAAAGGTATTTGACAAAATACAGCATCCATTTTTTTAAATATTTATTTATTTTTGAGATAGAGAGGAAGACAAAGCATAAGCAGGGGAGGGGAAGAGAGAGAGGGAGACATAGAATCTGAAGCAGGCTCCAGGCTCTGAGCTGTCAGCACAGAGTCCAACGCAGGGCTCAAACTCACAGACCATGAGATCATGACTTGAGCCAAAATCAGAAGCTTAACCAACTGAGCCACCTAGGTTCCCCAATACAGCATCCATTCTTGATAAAAACCCTCAAGAAAGTAGGGATAGATGGAATGTACCTCAACATCATAAAAGCCGTATATGAAAGACCCACCACTAATATCATCCTTGATGGGGAAAAACTGAGGGCTTTTCCTCTACGGTCAGCAACAAGACAGTGATGTCCACTCTCACCATTACTATTTAACATAATACTGGAAGTCTTAGCCTCAGCAATCAGACAATGAAAAGAAATAAAAGGCATCTAAGTTGGCAAGGAAGAAGTCAAACTTTCACTATTTGCAGATGCTATGATACTCTGTGTAGAAAACCCAAAAGACTCCAACAAAAAATTGTTAGGATACGTGAATTCAGCAAAGTCGCAGGATATAAAATCAATGTGCAGAAATCTGTTGCATTTCTATACACCAATAATGAATCAGCAATAAAATTAATCAAGGAATTGATCCAATTTGAAATTTCCCCCAAAACAATTATATACCTAGGAATAAATCTAACCAAAGAGGTAAAAGACCTGTACTCTGACAACTATATAAAACTTTTGAAAGAAATGGAAGAGGACAACAAAGAAACAGAAAAGTATTCCATGCTTATGGGTTAGAAAAACAAACATTATTAAAACACCTATACTACTCAAAGCAATCTACACATTTAATGCAATCCCTATCAAAATAGCACCAGCATTTTTGGCAGAGCTAGAAAAACAATCCTAAAATTTGTACGGAACCATAAAAGACCCTGAATAGCCAAAGCAATCCTGAAAAACAAAACTGGATGCATCATGATTCTGGATTTCAAGCTACATTACAAAGCTGTAGTCATCAAGATAGTATGGTACTGGCACAAGAACAGACACACAAATCAATGGAACAGAATAGAAAACCCATAACTATACCCACAACTATATGGTCAACTAATCTTTGACAAAGCAGGAAAGAATATCCAATTAAAAAAAGACCATCTCTTCAGCAAATGGTGTCGGGAAAACAGGATAGCACCATGCAGAAGAATGAAACTGTACCATTTTCTTACACCATACACAAAAATAAATTCAAATGGATGAAAGACCTAAATGTTAGACATGAAACCATCAAAATCCTGGAGAACACAGGTAGCAACCTCTCCCGCCTCTGCTGTAGCAACATCTTACTAGACATGTTCCAAGGGAAAGGAAAACAAAAGCAAAAATGAACTATTGGGATTTCATCAAGATAAAAACCTCTGCACAGTGAAGGAAGCAATCAACAAAATTAGGAGGAAGTCTATGGAATAGATGAAGATATTTGCAAATGACATATCTGATAAAGGTTAGTATACAAAATCTATAAATAACTTATCAAACTCAACACCCAAAACCAAATAATCCAGTGAAGAAAGGGAAGAAGTCATGAAGAGACACTTTTCTTAAGGCATCCAGATGGCTGATATATGAAAAGATGCTCAACATCACTCATCATCAGAGAAATACAAATCAAAACCACAATGAGATACCACCTCACACCTGTCATAATGGTTAAAATTAACACAAAAACAACAGATGTTGGAGAAGATGCAGAGAAAGGGGAATCTTTGTGTACTCTTGGTGGTAATGTAACTGTTGCAACCACTCTTGAGAATGGTATGGAGTTTCCTCAAAAAGTTAAAAATGGAAATACTCTATTTTTAGAGTATTGACTCAGCAATTGCACTACTAGGTATTTACCCAAAGGATACAAATATACAGATTCAAAGAGGTAAATGCATATCAATGTTTATTGCAGCATTATCAACAATAGCCAAACTATGGAGAGAGCCAAAATTTTCATCAACTGATGAACAGATAAAGAAGTGGTGTGTGTGTGTGTGTGTGTGTGTGTGTGTGTGTGTGTGTGTGTGTAATGGAGTATTACTCAGCCATCGAAAGGAATGAAATCTTGCCATTTGTAAGGACATGGATGGGATGGGGCTGGAATGTATTATGCTAAGGGAAATAAGTCAGGCAGAGAAAGGCAAATATCATATGATTTCACTCATATATAGAATTTAAAACAAACAGATGAACATATGGAAAGGGGGAAAAGAGAGAGGGAAACAAACTATAAGGGATTATTATGGAGAAAAAACAGAGGGTTGATGGAGGGAGGTGAGTGGGGGATGGGCTAAATGAATAAAGGGTATTAGGGAGGGCACTTGTGTTGAACACTGGGTATTATACATAAGTGAAAAATCACTAAATTCTACTACTAAAAATAATGTTACACTAGCTGTTAACTAGAATTTAAATAAAAATTTGAAAAAATATATATTAATATTAATAGATATAAAGGGAGAAATTGACAGTAATAGTAGAAAAATAGGGGATTTTAACATCCCACTTACACCAATGGACAGATCATCCAGGCAGAAAATCAATAAAGAAATGGTGTCTTTTAAGGATACATTAGACCAGATGAACTTAACAGACATATACAAAACACTCCATCCAAAAAAAACAGAATACACATGCTTTTCAAGTGCACATGGACATTCTCCAGGATAGACCACATGTTAAACAAGTCTCAATAATTTTTAAAAGGCGGAAAGCATATCATGCATCTTTTCCAACTACAACAATATGAAACTACAAATCAATAACAAAAAAAATTAGAAAAAAACACACAAACACCTGTAGGCTAAACAACATGCTACTAAAGAGCCAATAGGTCAATGAGGAAATCCAAGAAGAAACCAAAAAATACATGGAGACAAATGAAAATGAAAATGGGACACAGAAAACCCAGTCTAAGAAAGAAATGTATAGCAATACAGGCCTCCCTCAAGAAACAAGAAAAGTTTCAAATAAACAATTTAACATTATACATAGGAACTAGAAAAAGAACAACAAACAAAGCCCAAGTTAGTAGAAGGAGGGAAATAATATCAGTACAAATTAAATAGAGAATAAAACACACACACACACACACACACACACACACACACACACACACAGATCAATGAAATCAAGAGCTGGTTCTTTGACTCATTACAAAATAGAGAACACAAAATCTGAAACAAAAGAATGAATACCACAGAAATACAAAGGATTAGAAAAGAATACTGTGAAAAATTATGTGCCAGCAAATTTGACAAACTAGAATAGAGAATAGGCAAATTCACAAAAACATGTAATCTTCTAAAACTGAATCAAGACAAAACAGAAAATCTGAACAGACTAATTACTAGTAACAAAACTGAATTCATAAACAAAAACTCTCAACAAACAGAAGTCCAGGACCATATGGATTCACAGATGAAATTTATTAAACATTTAAAGAAGAGTTAATACCTATTCTCCTCAACCTATTTCAAAAAATAGAAGAGGAAGAAAAGCTTCCAAATACATTCTACAAGGTCAGCATTATCCTGATACCAAAACTAGACAAAAACACCACAAAAAAAGAAAACCACAAGCCAATATCCCTGATGAACAAAGATGCAAAAAACCCTCAACAAATTATTAGCAATGTACGTTCAAGAATCCATTAAAAGGATCATTCACCACAAGCAAGTAGGATTTCTTTCAGGGATGGTTCAATATTCATAAATGCAATTGATGTGATACACCACTTGACAAAAAAAAAAAGAATAAAACACATAGGATCATATCAACAGATGCAGAAAAATCATTTGACAAAATTCAACATCATTTCATGATAAAAAAAAAACTGTTAAAGTGGGTTTAAAGGGAATATACCTGAATATAAATAAAGGCCATATATGAGAACACCACAGCCAACATCATGCTCAATGGTGATAAACAAATTGTCATCTAAGATCAGGAACAAGATAAGGATGTCAAGCTCACCAATGTTATTAAACATAGTACTAGATGTCTGAGCAACAGTAATCAGAAAAGAAATAAAAAGCATCCAAATTGGGAAGAAAGATGTTATATGGTCACTACCTGCAGATGATATATATTACACATAAAAAACCCTAAAGACTCCATCAAAACCTATTAAAAGTAATAAATTCAATAAAGGTGAAAGATACAAAATTATACACAGAAATTAGTTGTTTCTATACACTTAGAAAGAAGTAGAAGGAGAAATTAAGAAAATAATTCCATTTACAAATGCACCAAAAAGAAAATACCTAGGAATAAACATAACAAAGATGGTGAAAGAACTGTATTTTGAAAACTGTAAAACAATGGTGAAAGAAATTGAAGATGAGACAAATGGAAAGATATTCTATACTCATGGACTAGAGGAAATAATATGGTTAAAATGTCCACATCACCCAAAGAAATCTACAGATTCAATGTAATCTCTATCAAAATATCAATAACATTTTTCACAGGACTAGAACAAATAATGCTAAATTGTGTATGAAACCACAAAGACCCAAAATAGCCAAAGCAATCTTGAGAAAGAAGAACTAAGCAGGAGGTATCAAAATCCCATATTTTAAGATATACTACAAAGCTGTAGTAATCAAAACAGTATAGTACTGAAACAAATATAGACACAGATGACAGAGAGCCCAGAAATAAACCCACATTTATATGGTCAATTAATCTACAACAAAAGAGGCAAGAATATACAATAGAGAAAAGACAGTTTCTTTAATATATGGCGCTGGGAAAACTGGACAGCTACATGCAAAAGAATGAAACTGAACTGCTTTCTTACACCATGCACAATAATGTAAATGGATTAAAGACCTAAATGTGGGACCTGAAACCATAAAACTCCTAGAAGAAAACTTAAGAATTAATCCCGTTGTCCCCTTGACTTGGGTCTTAGCAACATTTTTTTTTTAGATAAGTCTTCTAAAGCAAGGGCAAAAAAAGGAAAAATAAACCCTTGGAACTACACCAAAATAAAAGGCTTTGTGCACAGCAAAAGAAACCATCAACAAAACGAAGAAGCAACCTACTGAATGGGAGAAGATGTTTGCAAATGATATATCCGATAAAGGTTACCATCTAAAGTATATAAAGAACTTACATAATGCCAATGAAGAAAAAAATCTGATTTTAAAATGGGCAGCAGACCCAAATAGACGTTTTTCCAAAGACCCAAAGATCACAAACAGGTACATGAAAAGACGTTCATCGTCTCTAATCATCAGGGAGATGCAAATCAAAGCCACAATGAGCGCTCACCTTCCACCTGTCAAAATGGCTAGAATCAAAAGCACAAGAAACAAGTGGTGTTGAGGCTGTGGAGAAAAAGTGCACTGTTGATGGGAATGCAAATTGGTGCAGCCAATATGATAAACAGTATGCAGTTTCCTCAAAAAATTAAAAATCATGATCTAGTAATCCCTGGGTATTTACCCAAGGAATACAAAAATACTAATTCAAAAAAATATATATGCACCCCTATGCTTACTGCAGCATTATTTGCAATAGCCAAAGATTGGAAGCAGCTCTACTATCTATGGATAGATGAATGGATAAAGGAGTGGCATATATACATACCATGGAACATTACTCAGCCATAAGAAACAATGAGATCTTGCCATTGCAGAAACATGGATGAACCTAGAGAAAATTATGCTAAGTGAAATAAGTCAAAGAAAGACAAAAGCCATATGATTTCACTTATCTGTGAAATCTAAAAAAACAAAGGAACAAACAAAAGCAGAAACAGACCCATAAATACAAAGAACAAACTGATGGTTGCCAGAGGAGCCCTAGGATGGGCAGCATGAGTGAAGCAAAGTGGGTTGTACAGGTTTCCAGTATTGAAATAAATAAGTCATGGGATGAAATTGCATAACATAGAGAAGATGAAACAAATGTGGAAGATATGGTAATAGTGTTGTATAGTGACAGATGGCAGCTACACTTGTGAGCTAGGGAGGGGCAGAGAGAGGGAGACACAGAATCTGAAACGGACTCCAGGCTCTGAGCTGTCAGCGGGCTGGAACTCACAACCGCGAGATCATGAACTGAGCCAAAGTCGGTAGCGTAACCGACTGAGCCACCCAAGCACCCCGCCTGTAAAGTCTTTAATTGCCACTTTGGTTAAATGGATAACTAAATATTGTTTTCTAATGATCTGCAAAGCTACTTAATCAAATGTCCAAACACTTGTTTTTTTATGAACTTCCCAAAAACAGAATTTAAAATGAAATCTTTTGACCCCAAACTAAATTTTGAAATTTCTAGAAGGTCCCTGGAAAATCTCAAAGACTTTCTTCTGATAAAAGAGGGATGTTAAATATGTCAGACATATTTGTTATGTTAAATTACATGAGGAAGATTGTCAAACAAGCGTTGCTATACCTTCTTAGATAATATTTATGTAAATATACATTAAGGCAAGTGTTCTAGAAATGATACAAAACTCCTAGAAATCTGTTATGTCCTGGTATGTTATCAGTTATAATTTCAGTTGTTATCTTGAAGTGTAGTAGGTCTCAGAAATAATCAAATTTCCTTGTCAACTTCATGGTAATAAACGAATTAGATCTTTAGCCACTGCCATTTTTATTTCTGTCATTGACAGACAGTTATTGTTTTACTCTGATGCTTTTGCAACAGTGTTTCATCTTCAAGGAGATTCAGGGAAAAGTCTCTAACAAGTACTCTAGAATAAAGTTCTCTGTTACCTTTAACATCATACTACTGAACTAGGTAAGAATTTACAGAACTCTAAAGGAGAAACTGATATCTTCTTAAAGCAGCTTTATGAGGCTAAAATCAATAAATATTAATTACATGGGGCTGAACAAACTAATGAAGATGATTATAATTATCATGACTTTTTGTTTGAAATATTGCTGGTTCCTTAAATTTTATTTTCCAAATATTAGAAGACCTTTCCTCCTAAGCTAACTATGACTTATAGCAATTTGGTAAGTAATACCTATATAAACAGAATTGAAATGTTTATCTTTTTCTCCCTACCTGACACCTCCAGAATTAAGAAACTCTCAGTGAGTATTCTTATGTTTTGATGGCAATATATTTATTTGCATAAGTTCATAAGAATCTGTTCTTGTAACAGGACACCACTGCAAACATTGGTTATATTACCAAGGCTTTGACTAGAATGTCATATTTGAAAGAAAAACGCATAGACTCAGAAACGACCAGACACCTTTCAGGAACTAAAATTGACCCTATTGAGCCAATAAAAAGCCTCTTGGAAGCCCAGGGTCCATAAGCTCACATGAGCCATAGATGCACTGGGACACTGAAAAGAGAACTATGGTTTAAAAGGGCTAAGGAGATAGAACTTTGGAAGATGGTGGCATCCAAGATGGAGGCTCACCACGTCCTGCTGATCACTTAGATTCCACCCACACCTGCCTAAATAACCCAGAAAACCACCAGAAGACTAGCAGAACGGACTCTCTGGAGCCAAGCATAGACAAGAGGCCCACGGAAGAGGGTAGGAAGGTCGGAGAGGCGGTGCGTGCTACACAGACTGGCGGGAGGGAGCGGGGGCAGTGGAGGGGCAGCCCGCCCGGCAAGGCAGAGCCCCTGAGTCTGACTTGCAAAAGCAGAGGGGCCAGACGGAGTGAGTTCTAACAGCCAGCAGGACTTAACATGTGGAATGTTATAAGTTGACAGCTCTGCTTGGAGAGTGGGAGGGCGAGAGGACATCGGGAGGAAGAGGTGTCGAGCCCCAGAAGACAGGGCTCAGCTCAGCAGGGAACAAAGGTGCTCGCGAGCATCTCCCTCTCCCATCCCCCAGCCAAAACCCCAAAGGGAACCAGTTCACCTAACTTGCTGCACCGCGCAAACACCCAACACTGTGCTTCTGTGGATCCATCTCTCCAATGGGTCAGCCTCCCTCCTGGTGCTGCAGGGCCCCTCCCGCAGGGGACCACCTAAGGCAAAGTGAACTGAGCCTGCCCCTCCCACCCCTGTGCACCTTGTGGATCCACCCTGGCTAATATGCCAGATCCCATCAAAGCAGCACCACAAGCCTGGCAGTGTGCAAGTAGCCCAGACAGGGGCCACACCACTCCACAGTGAGTTCTGCCCCTGGGAGAGGGGAAGATAAGGTACACACCAGTCTGACTGTGGCCCCAGCGGTGGGCTGGGGGGCAGACGTCAGGTCTAACTGTGGCCCCACCCACCAACACAAGTTACTCCAGACAGCACAGGGGAAGTGCCCTGCAGTTTGGAGCCACCCCAGGCACTACCCAAAATGACGAAATGGAAGAATTCTCTTCAAAAGAAGCTCCAGGAAGTAGAGACAGCTAACGAATTGATCAAAACTGATTTAAGCAATATAACGGAACAAGAATTTAGAATAATAGCCCTAAAATTAATCGCCGGGCTTGAAAAACGAATAGAGGACAGCAGAGAATCTATTGCTACAGAGATCAAGGGACTAAGAAATAGTCATGAGGAGCTAAAAAATGCTACAAATGAGGTGCACAATAAAACGGAGGCGACCACAGCTCAGATTGAAGAGGCAGAGGAGAGACTAGGTGAATTAGAAGATAAAATTGTGGAAAAAGAGGAAGCTGAGAAAAAGAGAGATAAAAAAATCCAGGAGTATGAAGGGAGAATTAGAGAACTAAGTGATGCAATCAAATGCAACAATATCCATATAATAGGAATTCCAGAATAGGAAGAGAGAGAGAAAGGGGCTGAAGGTGTCCTCGAACAAATCATAGCTGAGAACTTCCCTGATCTGGGGAAGGAAAAAGGCACTGAAATCCAAGAGGCACAGAGAACTCCCTTCAGACATAACTTGAATCGATCTTCTGCATGACATATCATAGTGAAACTGGCAAAATACAAGCATAAAGAGAAAATTCTGAAAGCACCCAGGGATAAACACGCTCTAACATATAAAGGGAGACCAATAAGACTAGGGACAGACCTATCTACTGAAACTTGGCAGGCCAGAAAGGAATGGCAGGAAATCTTCAATGTGATGAACAGAAAATATATGCAGCCGAGAATCCTTTATCCAGCAAGTCTGTCATTCAGAATAGAAGGAGAGATAAAGGTCTTCCCAAACAAACAAAAACTGAAGGAATTCATCACCACTAAACCAGCCCTACAAGAGATCCTAAGGGGGAGTCTGTGAGTAAAATGTTGCAGGGACCACAAAGTACCAGAGACATCACTACAAGCATGAAACCTACAGATATCACAATCACTCTAAACCCATATCTTTCAATAATAACACTGAATGTAAATGGACTAAATGCTCCAACCAAAAGACATAGGATATCAGAGTGGATAGAAAACAAGACCCATCTATTTGCTGTCTACAAGAGACTCATTTTAGACCCGAGGACACCTTCAGATTGAAAGTGAGGGGATGGAGAACTATCTATCATACTACTGGAACTCAAAAGAAATCTGGAGTAGCCATTCTTTTTTAAGTTTTTTTTTAACGTTTATTTATTTTTGAGACAGAGAGAGCATGAATAGGGGAGGGTCAGACAAGGAGAGGGAGGCACAGAATCTGAAACAGGCTCCAGGCTCTGAGCTGTCAGCACAGAGCCTGACGTGGGGCTCAAACTCACGGACCGTGAGATCATGACCTGAGCCGAAGTTGGCCGCTTAACTGACTGAGCCACCCAGGTGCCCCTGGAGTAGCCATTCTTATATCAGACAAACTAGACTTTAACTTAAAGGCTGCAACAAGAGATGAAGAAGGGCATTATATAATAATTACAGGGTCTATCCATCAGGAAGAGCTAACAATTATAAATGTCTATGTGCCGAATATGGGAGCCCCCAAATATATAAAACACTTCATCACAAACATAAGCAACCTTATTGATAAGAATGTGGTAATTGCAGGGGACTTTAATACTCCACTTACAACCATGGATAGATCATCTAGACACAGGATCAATAAAGAAACAAGGGCCCTGAGTGATACATTGGAACAGATGGACTTGACAGATATATTTAGAACTCTGCATCCCAGGGGTGCCTGGGTGGCGCAGTCGGTTAAGCGTCCGACTTCAGCCAGGTCACGATCTCGTGGTCCGTGAGTTCGAGCCCCGCGTCAGGCTCTGGGCTGATGGCTCAGAGCCTGGAGCCTGTTTCTGATTCTGTGTCTCCCTCTCTCTCTGCCCCTCCCCTGTTCATGCTCTGTCTCTCTCTGTCGCAAAAATAAATAAACGTTGGAAAAAAAAAAAAAAGAACTCTGCATCCCAAAGCAACAGAATATACTTTCTTCTTGAGTGCACATGGAACATTCTCTAAGATAGATCACATACTGGGTCACAAAACAACCCTTCATAAGTATAAAAGAATTGAGATCATACCATGCACACTTTCAGACCACAATGCTAAAAAGCTTGAAAGCAACCACAGGAAAATGTCTGGAAAACCTTCAAAAGCATGGAGGTTAAAGAACACCCTACTAAAGAATGAATGGGTCAACCAGGCAATTAGAGAAGAAATTTAACAATATGTGGAAACAAATGAAAATGAAAATACAACAATCCAAATGCTTTGGGATGCAGCGAAGTCAGTCCTGAGAGGAAAATACATTGCAATCCAGGCCTATCTCCAGAAACAAGAAAAATCCCAAATACAAAATCTAACAGCACACCTAAAGGAAATAGAAGCATAACAGCAAAGACAGCCTAAACCCAGCAGAATAAGAGAAATAATAAAGATCAGAGCAGAAATAAACAATATAGAATCTAAAAAAACTGTAGAGCAGATCAATGAAACCAAGAGTTGGTTTTTTGAAAAAATAAACAAAATTGATAAACCTCTAGCCAGGCTTCTCAAAAAGAAAAGGGAGATGACCCAAATAGAGAAAATCATGAATGAAAATGGAATTATTACAACAAATCCCTCAAAATATAAGCCATTATCGGGGAATACTATGAAAAATTATATGGCAACAAACTGGACAACCTGGAAGAAATGGACAAATTCCTAAGCACCCACACACTTCTAAAACTCAATCAGGAAGAAATAGAAAGCTTGAACAGATCCATAACCAGCAAAGAAATTGAGTCAGTTATCAAAAATCTCCCAACAAATAAGTCAGGACCAGATGGCTTTCCAGGGGAATTCTACCAGACATTTAAAGCAGAGATAATACCTATCCTTCTCAAACTGTTCCAAAAAATAGAAATGTAAGGAAAACTGCCAAGCTCATTCTATGAAGCCAGCATTACTTTGATTCCTAAACCAGACAGAGACCCAGTAAAAAAAGAGAACTACAGGCCAATATCCCTGATGAATATGGATGCAAAAATTCTCAATAAGATACCAGCAAATCGAATTCAACAGCATATAAAAAGAATTATTCACCATGATCAAGTGGGATTTAAGAAAAGATAAGAACCATAAGATCCTGTCAATCGATGCAGAAAAAGCATTTGATAAAATTCAGCATCCTTTCTTAATAAAAACCTTTGAGAAAGTCGGGATAGAAGGAACATACTTAAACATCATAAAAGCCATTTATGAAAAGCCCACAGCTGATATCATCTGCAATGGGGAAACACTGAGAGCTGTTTCCCTGAGATCAGGAACACGACAGGGATGTCCACTCTCACCGCTGTTGTTTAACATAGTGTTGGAAGTGCTAGCATCAGCAATCAGACAGCAAAAGGAAATCAAGGGCATCAAAATTGGCAAAGATGAAGTCAAGCTTTCACTTTTTGCAGATGACATGATATTATACATGGATAATCCGACAGATTCCACCAAAAGTCTGCTAGAACTGATACATGAATTCAGCAAAGTCACAGGATACAAAATCAATGTACAGAAATCAGTCGCTTTCTTATACACTAATAATGAAGAAACAGAAAGACAAATGAAGAAACTGATCCCATTCACAATTGCACCAAGAACCATAAAATACCTAGGAATAAACCTAACCAAAGATGTAAAAGATCTGTATGCTGAAAACAATAGAAAGCTTATGAAGGAAATTGAAGAAGATATAAAGAAATGGAAAAACATTCCATGCTCATGGATTGGAAGAATAAATATTGTCAAAATGTCAATACTACCCAAAGCAATCCACACATTCAATGCAATTCCAATCAAAATTGCACCAGCATTCTTCTCGAAGTTAGAACAAACAATCCTAAAATTTGTATGGAACGACAAAAGACGCCGAATAGCCAAAGTAATTTTGAAGAAGACCAAAGCAGGAGGCATCACAATCCCAGACTTTAGCCTCTACTACAAAGCTGTAATCATCAAGACAGCATGGTATTGGCACAAAAACAGACACATAGACCAATGGAATAGAATAGAAACCCCAGAACTAGACCCACAAACGTATGGCCAACTAATCTTTGACAAAGCAGGGAAGAATATCCAATGGAAAAAAGACAATCTCTTTAACAAATGATGCTGGGAGAACTGGACAGCAACATGCAGAAGGATGAAACTAGACCACTTTCTTACACCATTCACAAAAATAAACTCAAAATGGATAAAGGACCTGAATTGAGACAGGAAACCACCAAAACCCTAGAGGAGAAAGCAGGAAAAGGACTCTGACCTCAGTCGTAGCAATTTCTTACTTGACACATACCCAAAGGCAAGGGAATTAAAAGCAAACGTGAACTATTGGGACCTCATGAAGATAAAAAGCTTCTGCACAGCAAAGGAAACAATCAACAAAACTAAAAGGCAACCAATGGAATGGGAAAAGATATTTGCAAACGACATATTGGACAAAGGGCTAGTATCCAAAATCTATAAAGAGCTCACCAAACTCCACACCCGAAAAACAAATAATCCAGTGAAGAAATGGGCAGAAAACATGAATAGACACTTCTCTAAAGAAGACATCCAGATGGCCAACAGGCACATGAAAAGATGCTCAACGTCGCTCCTCATCAGGGAAATACACAACAAAACCACACTCGGATACCACCTCACGCCAGTCAGAGTGGCTAAAATGAACAAATCAGGAGACTATAGATGCTGGCAAGATTGTGGAGAAACGGGAACCCCCTTGCACTTTTGGTGGGAATGCAAACTGGTGCAGCTGCTCTGGAAAACAGTGTGGAGGTTCCTTAAAAAATTAAAAATAGACCTACCCTATGACCCAGCAATAGCACTGCTAGGAATTTACCAAAGGGATACAGGAGTGCTGATGCATAGGGGCACATGTACCCCAATGTCTGTAGCAGCACTCTCAACAATAGCCAAATTATGGAAAGAGCCTAAATGTCCATCAACAGATGAATGGATAAAAAAAAATGCAGTTTATATACACAATGGAGTACTACGTGGCAATGAGAAAGAATGAAATCTGGCCTTTTGTAGCAACATGGATGGAACTGGAGAGTGTTATGCTAAGTGAAATAAGTCATACAGAGAAAGATACCATATCTTTTCACTCTTATGTGGATCCTGAGAAACTTAACAGCAGACCATGGGGGAGGGTTAGGGGAAAAAAAAAAAGAGAGGGAGGGAGCCAAAACATAAGATACTCTTAAAAACTGAGAACAAACTGAGGGTTGATGGGGGGTGGGAGGGAGCGGAGGGTGGGTGATGGGTATTGAGGAGGGCACCTGTTGGGATGAGCACTGGGTGTTGTATAGAAACCAATTTGAACAATAAATTTCATATTTAAAGAAAAAAAAGCCATACCTGAACAAGGTCCAGCTCACAGTGAGGCAAAAATAATAATAATAATAATAATAATAATAATAATAATAATAATAATAATAAGCTGTGGTTTTGGGTTCCATTTTTACTATTTTATTTTTTTACTCTTTAAAATTTGTCTTTTTCTGTAATTTTTTTCTTTTTTGTTCTTTCTTTTCTTCCTCTTTTTCTTCTCTATTTTTCACTTTTTTTTATGTAATTATTTTTTCCTCTTTATTACCTCTGTAAAAAGCCATGGTTTAAAAGAGTAACTAGCACTACAGACACAGCTCCAGCCAGCCAGCAAAAGTCACCAAGCACACACAATCTGCACAGGGGTCACCACACGCAAGTCCACTCCATCAACTTTAGGAGTTGTTGTTTTGTCTAATACACAGGAAAAACAAAAACAAAAAAACACATAAAGTCAAGCAAAATAGGGAGACAGAAGAATATGCTCCAAAAGGAAAAAAAAAAACTCAGAAAAATAAGTAAAACAGAGATAAGCAATATGGCTGATAAAGACTTTAAAGTAATGATTATAAAAATATACATTTTGCAAGAAAAAAGAATGGAAGTACTCAATGAGACCTTCAGTAAAGAGTTAGAAAATATTTAAAAGAACCAATCAGAGCTAAAGAATAGAATAACTGAAATCAAAAACACACTTCAGGGAATTGACAGTAGATTGGAGGATTTAAAAGAATGTATCAGTGATCTGAAAGACAGCAACAAAGAGGGAAAAGAATTTTAAACAATAAGGATAGATTAAGAGATTTCTTGGACAATATCAAGTGAACAAACATTCACATTATAGGGATCCTAGAAGAAGAAGAGAGAGAAAGTGCAGAAAATTTGAAGAGGAGTGCCTGGGAAACTCAGTCGGCTAAACATCTGACTCTTGATTTCAGCCCAGGTCATGATCTCATGGTTCATTAATTTGAGCCACACTTTGCGCTCTGCACTGACAGTGCGGAGCCCACTTGGAATTCTCTCTCTCTTGCTCTCTCTCACTCTCACTCTCGCTCTCTTCCTCTCTCTTTGCCCCTTCCCTGCTTGTGCATGTGCTCCCTCTCTCTCAATATAAACTTTAAAAAAATTTTTTTTGAAGAATAACTGAAATCTTGACATCCAATTTCAAGAATCACAGAGTCTCAAACAAGATGAACCAAAGGATGTCCACACCACACAGAGCACATAATTAAAATGTCAAAGTTAAAGATAAAGAGAGAAACTTAAATACAGCAAGAGAGAGAAAAAAAGAAGTTACCTACAGGGTAAAATCTCTAAGACTATCAGCTGATTTTTTAGCACAAACATGGAAAGCCAGAAGGAAATGGCATAATATATTCAAAGTGCTGTAAGGAAAAAAAAAACCTACAACCAAGAATACTCTACCCAGTGAGGTTATCCTCAAGATTTAAAAAGGATAGATGAAGAGTTTACCAAAGAAAAGATAAAGGAGCTCATCATCACTAAACCAGCCTTATAAGAAATATTAAAGGGACTTAAAGAGACTTCATTAAGTGGAAAAGAAATGGTCATACAGACATAAGAAAAATATGTATAAAAATATGACAACATAAACATAAAACATGGAGAAGGGAATAAAAAGAGAAGGGTAAAAGAGAAAAAAAGATTTTTTTCTGTTTTATTTTTTTCAGAACATGTTTGAACTTAAATGACCATCAAATTAATATGGAGAGCTATTTACTTAGGATGTTATATATGAACCTCATGGTAAGCACAACCCAGAACCTATGACAGATATATGAAAAATAAAGTGAAAGAATGCCAAACAAAACATTACAGATACTCAAGAGAAGAAGAAACAAAGAGGTGCAAAAACAACCAGAAAACAAAGTTTTTATATGGTAATAAGTACATATCTACAATATTTACCTTAAATATAAATGGCCTAAATGCCCCAATTAAAAGACACAAGATAGTGGAATGGATTAAAAAAAACAAAAAAAACAAAAACAAAAACAAAAAAACAACCCACCATATGCTTCCTAAAAGATATTCACCTCAGACCTAAGGACACATACAGATGGAAAATGAAGAGATGGAAAACATTCGCCATGCAAATGGAAGAGAAAAAAAAAACCCAGGTGGCAATACTTACATCAGAAAAATAGTCTTTAAAACAAAGACTGTAATGACAGATATAAAAGAGTACTCCATAATGATAAAAGGATAAACCAAACAAGAGGATGTAAAAATTGTAAATATCCATGCACACAACACTAACGCACCTAAATACATAAAGCAAATGTTAATGGATATAAAGAGAGAAATTGATGTTAATACAATAATAGTAGGGGACCTTAACACCCCTACTTAGATTAATGGATAGATCATCCAGATAATCAATGAGGAAACAAGGTCTTTGAATGACACATTAGACCAGATGGACATAACAGATACATACACAACAGAATACACATTCTTTTGGAGTGCATGAAAATCATTCTCCGGAATAGATCACATATTAGTCCATAAAACAAGCCTCAAAAAATTGAAGGAGATTGGAATCATACATATCATGCACTTTTTACAACCACAACAGTATGAAAATAGAAATAAATCACAAGAAAAAAACCTGGAAAAACACAAACATGTGAACAACATGATACTAAACAACCAATGGGTCAATGAAACAATCAAAGAAGAAATTTAAAAATACATGGAGAAAAATAAAAATGGAAACACAATGGTCCAACATCTCTGGGACACAGCAAAAGCAGTTCTTAGAGGAAGCATATAGCAATATGGGTCTACCTCAAGAAACAAGGAAAACCTCAAACAATCTAACCTTACACCTAAAGGAAAGAAAACAAGAACAACAAAGCCCAGGGTGAGTAGAAGAAAGTAAATAATAAGTATCAGAGAAGAAATAAATGGCATAGAGACTAAAAAAGAGAGAGAGAGAGAGAAAGAGAGAGAAAGAGAGAGAGAGAGAGAGAGAGAGATCAATGAAACCAAGAGCTGGTTCTTGAAAAGATAAACACAATTGACAAACCCTTAGCCAGACTCAACAAGGAAAAAAGAGAAAGGACAAACTTAAATAGAATCAGAAATGAGAGAGGAGATGTAACAACTGACAGCACAGAAATACAAAAGGATTATAAGGGAATACTACAAAAAATATATATGGCAACAAACTAGACAAGCTATAATAAATAAATTCCTAGAAACACAATCTTCCAAAACCGAACCAAGGAGAAACGGAAAATCTGAACGGACCAATTACAAGTAATGAAATTGAACTGATAATCAAAAAAACTACTAAAAAAGTCCAGGACCAGATAGATTCACAGGGGAGTTCCACCAGACATTTAAAGAACAGTTAATACCTATTCTCAAACTATTGCAAAAAATAGAAAAGGAAGGAAAGTTTCCAAATACATGCTATCAGGCCAGCATTACCCTGATACCAAAACCAGACAAAGACACCACCAAAAAAGAGAATTACAGGCCAGTATCCCTCATAAACACAGATGCAAAAATCCTCAACAAAATATTAACAAACTGCATACAACAACACACTGTAAAGATCATTCACCATGATCAAGTGGAATTTATTCTGGAGATGCAATTCCTATTAGAATACCAACATCATTTTTCACAAAATAGAACAAATAATCCTAAAATATGTAGGGAACCACAAAAGACCTCGAATAGCCAAAGCAATCCTGAGAAAGAAGAACAAAGCTGGAGGTGTCACAATTTCAAGACATACTACAAAGCTGTAGTAATCAAAATGTTATGGTGCTGGCACTAAAATAGAACACAGATCAATAGTACATATAAACCCACATTTATATGGTCAATTAATCTACAACAAGGGAGGCAAGAATATACAAAGGGGAAAAGACAGTCTCCTCAATAAATGGTGCTGGGAAAATGGGACAGCTACATGCAGAAGAATGAACTGGACCACTCTCCTACACCATACGCCAAAATACACTCAAAATTGATTAAACACCTAAACATAAAAACTGAAACCATAAAAATCTTAGAAAAGAACACAGGCAGTGATTTTTCTGACATTAGTCATAGCAACATGGTTCTAGATGTGTCTCTTGAGGCAAGGGACACAAAAGTGAAAATAAACTATTGGGACTACATCAACACAAAAAGGTTTTGCACAACCAAGAAACCATCAAGAAAACAGAAAGACAACCTATCGAATGGGAGAAGACATTTGCAAACAATATATTGGATAAGGGATTTATATCCACAAATATAAAGAATTTATACAACTCAACACCAAAGGTCAAATAATCCAGTTAAAAATGGGCAGAAGATATGAATAGCTATTTATCCAAAGAAGACATATAGGTGTTCAGCAGACAATAAAAATGCTCAACACCACTCACCATGAGGGAAATACAAATGAACCACAATAAGATATCACTTTTTACTTGTTAGAATGGCTAAAATCAAAAAGACAAGAAACAAAAACTGTTTAAGAGGATATGGAGAAAAAGGAACCCTTGTGCGCTGTTGGTGGGAATATAAATTGGTTCAACCACTGGAGAAAACAGTATAGAGGTTCCTTGAATATTAAAAATAGAAATACCACATGATCCAATAGTTCTGCTATTGGGTATTTACCAAAAAACAAAAACAAAAACACTAATTTGGCTTCCTTTTGGCCATCTTCCAGTAATTTGCCAAAATGACCAACACAAAAGGAAAAAGGAGAGGCACCCGCTGTATGTTCTTTAGGCCTTTTAGAAAACAGAGTTGTGCCTTTGGCCACATACATGCAAATCTATAAGAAATGTGATATTGTAGATATAAAGGGAATGGGCACTATTCAAAATGAATGCCCCACAAATGTGACTGTGGCAAAACTGGAAGAGTCTACAATGTTACCCAGCATGCTGCTGGCATTGTGATATGTCCACTCTAAAAAACAAACAAAAGCAGAAATAGACTCATAAATACAGAGAACAAACTGATGGTTTCCAGAGGGGAGGAGGTGGAAGGATGCACAAAACGGATGAAGGGAAGTAGGAGGTACAGGCTACTAGTTATGAAATGAATCAGTCATGAGGATAAAAGGGGATAAAGGGTACAGCATAGAGAATATAGTCAGTGGTATGGTAATAGCATTGTATGGTGACAGATGGTAGCTACAGTTGTGGTGAGCAGGACATGACACATAGAGTTGTCAAATCATTGTGTTGTACACCTGAAACTAATGTAGTGTTTCAACTATAGTTCAATTAAAAAATAAAATAAAAACAGGGGTGCCTGAGTGGCTCAGTCGGTTAAGCAACCAACTCTTGATTTTGGCTCAGATCATGATCTCACAGTTGTGAGATTGAGCCCTGGAAAATACCAGAACCAGTCACAGACAAGCTAGATTGCATTCCATTCTTACCACAAAAGCAGCAACTCAGAAACTGATAATGACTGTTTGGATATTGGAAACAGCACATGTCACATATGAGAATATTAAAACACATTTATGAAATAAATAGGAATAGTAGGGAATTTAGATGGAGACCCATGAGGCAGTCTTTATTTCAAAAATGCTGTCAGAACTTATAATACCATCTCATGAGGGCTCTGGATATAAACCAGAGTGCCTATACTCACAAGGGTTTACAACACGATCTCTGTGGACTAAAACACCACAGGACCCCCAAATATTACCCAACTGTATTTTGGACTAAGAAGTTCCTGTGGTCCAACAACAGACACCAACCAATTAAGGGCTCACCCAGGTACTCTATGAGCCCTACAAAATTCAGAACCACTGACAGAAAGTAAACTAATTATACCTAAGCTACAACAGCCTATTCTGGAATGGGTAAAGCAGACCCCTGACAAACAGAGAGAAGCTACTCCTGACCATAAAGTCCTAACATGGAAATGGTATATTTCCAAGTGGGACAAACAGATTGAGGGTCAGCTTTGTGTGAACTGAGAAAATCTCCACTATGCCAATAGTGGACTTGCCAGAATTCCTGAGGGCAAGCCTATCCACGCTCCAGCAGTTGGGCAATGGGGACTGCCCTGGTCCCTGGCACCCAGTAATGCCTGGTTCATACACGGATCAGCCTCCATGACACCATCTGGAGAATGCTGGCAGCCAGCGGCCTTGAGGACTAATGATGGTCTAACCCTGACAGATTCAGGCTTGAAAAAATCAGCACAATATGCTGAATTAATGGCCATAAAACTAACTGATGAACAATCTGTTAAAGAAAATCAGAATGACCTGTATCTTTCTCAGACCCATGGGAAATAGCTGTTGGAATAGCTCTTTGGTCAGGAACATGGTAGGGAAATGACTGGAAAATAGGAAATATGAACATATGGAGTAAGGATATGGCAGAAAATAGCACTGGCTGACGTCTTCATGTTCATCACACGTGTCTCGCCATATCAGAAAGACAAGGCTCAAGTACCAAAACTTAATGACCAGATAGACAAACTCACTAGGAAAACTAAGAGGCCCAAATTCCCGAAATTTAACAAAAATACAATGATTCACGACTAAGGAGGAAACCAATTCAAAACACAACCATATATAAACAAGCAGAACAATGGAACATAAAACCTGAGCACACAAATATGCCAAGTGATTGGGTCATTGCATGGGCACATATCACCAAACAAATCATGCTGGGACACAAAGCACTAGGACATGATTAGGAAAATAAACATGTATATACCTACCAAATACCTCCGCTTTCAAATTAAGAAATGTGGGAATTGCTGAAAGTTTAAAGTGTGAAGGTCACTAATGAATACTCTGTAAGGTCAAAGAAGCAGACAGACCCTTCCAGATTATACAAATGATTGTATAGGACCCTTATCTGTACCAGAGAGCAAATTATGCATGCACTTTGTAGACACATGGTCAGGAATAGGATTACTCTATCCTTGCAGGAAAAATGATCAGAAATCTACCATCAGAGCATTAGAAATCGGGATTGCTTGCTATGGTATCCCAATTAAATCAGGGGCCCCACTGCAAAGGAAAGCAAGTACAAGAATGGGCTAAGAACAAAGCATAGTAAGATACAAAGGACTTACACCTACAAGCCCAACCATGTCTGGGTCAAATGAAAGGTGCAATGGCTTACTCAAGCAGAAGCTGACTAATAAACCTGATATAAAAGCTTGGACGAAACCAATCTGGGAGGTGGCAAGATCTCTAAACCATAAATATGGAAAGAATGGAAAAACTCCTATCGCATTAATACTGCAAGCACCTCTACAGATGAGACCACTAACAAACTCCAGAATCTAAACTAGAAGGAAAACATTTAAAAAAAAAAAACATAATGGTATATATATATAGTACTAGGAAAATTATGGTACCTGCCATCAATACAACCTACTGGATGACTGAAGAAAAAACTACATTACATCACATTAAAGAAAATATGATGATGACTCTGAAAATGGCAGGCATGAGAACACCATCTTTATCGTATTGACACCCGATGCCTGATATTTAGCCTCGCAAGATGGAGGGCGACTATGCTAGAGGGAATATAGGCAATAATAGACGTCATAATGGTAGATATCCTTGGGTGGCAAGAACAACGAGAAGGAATTAAAAATGCCAAGGAAACTATCTTTATTTTGCAGGCATGAATCCACGATGCATCTTGAACCCTACCAAGATTACTAACGGGTCAGTGCAGCATGCTGCCTGCTGCCCATACTCCGTTGCCTATCGCTCCCTGTTGGATACCATAGTCTTTACAGCTATGGATACTCCTCCGATGGCTCCAGCAGTAGGAGCTGTGCCAGTGTTCTGAACTGGAATGCCACTTTCTGGCCCGGCACAACTCCACTGTCTGTGACATCCTCCGCATTCTCCAGAGATCACTAGTCTAGTCACCTTATTGCAACGGAGGACTCATCAACATCACCGGCATCAACCAACCCAGCCTCTGCACCCCATCCTTCGCTGTCAGCACTATCTACTCACCGGGAAAGCTTCAATCAGTAGAGACACCAAATACTTAAATACTTAGGGAAGCTGATGAAGCAGTGGCGACCTCCATTTTAATCTCCACAAGAACCATCAAGGATTCTGAACAACAACTCTATTAGACATTGACTTGGAGGATGAAGACTGGCCTGAACTACTAACTGGCTTTTGGTATCATAACCCAGCATACATACTAAGTCAACCAGGTTCTGAATTTTTTACTTTTATCTTATTGAATTGAGGCAGCATTGGACACATCACAGAGACTCTGAAAATAACCTGGATTTAGTTCCTGATTTGTGTGCTAGCACTTTATTGTAGAAGAGCAGCTACTGAATACACAGAATGGGTAATTATATCCTTAAGTATAAATAGGCCAAAAATTAATCATTACACTCACAATTTATACTGTTTAACCCATATTCACCTGTTAGAAAACAATAGATATGAACAATGTAAACAATAGATCTGTGGATATTATGTCCAGACTTTAAAAGAGGGGCACCTGGGTGGCTCAGTCAGTCAAGCATCTGACTTGGGCTCTGGTCACGATCTCACAGTTCACGGGTTTGAGCCCCGCGTCTGGCTCTGTGCTGACAGCTGGGAGCCTGGAGTCTGCTTCAGAGTCTGTCTCTTTCTCTCTGCCCCTCCCCCACTCGCGCTCTCTTTCTCTCTCTCTCAAAAATAAACATTAAAAACAAAAGCAGGGACATATAAGAAACAGAAAACTTAGCATGTAACATATATCATCACACTATGGATTTCTTTCTCACACTATGGATTCTTTCTCAAACTATGGATTTCTACTCCAAGAATATAGGAATCTATGTTAATAAAGCTTCTCCCAGTCGCACCCTACAATAATAGCCTATACCTTGAAATTTAACATGTAGGGGTTTCGAGCCAGGTACAGATACCCTAATTGTGTTCAATTATATTCATCGTCATTTATGACGTCAATCATTTATGACATCGTCAATGTGCAATGGATGCCAACAACAGATTCACTAAAAGGAAGGAAACCCATTTAGTTCCTTGTTGGACTGGCAGGTTTAACTGAAGCAACAGTGGCAGTCACTTTTTCTCAATTCCAAATCCATCAAACCACATTAAATTTTCAATTTTTGAAATCAATCTCAAGTTAACACACATGCAATGGCACCTTTGTCGTTATTGGGTACGTAGATGGAAACATTTGCAACGTGCGACAAATAAATTTCACACAAAATAAAGCAATGGAACTTTGACATAAAGCAGCTGGAGAAAACACTGACCATAATACTAAAAAACAACATAAAACATGTTTCTCTAGCTGTTAATTGTCAATGTTATAGTTAGGAATGGTTGATATATGTAGTCGTCTTCGGACAGTTGTAATCTCAAGACAGTACTGGCTGCCTGAGATAACAGCCCAACCAGAAGGAAAGTAGATATCACACATCCTAATGGCTCTAATTCCTTGGGCAGCTGTCAAATTAGAATATTGGCATTTAAAGAAGGAAACATGACATTGGGTTCCCTACATTTGCTGTTTCTCAATATCAAAAGGGAGAGTGAAGGCCACAGGAAGACCCCTTATAATAGAAGGAAAATGTGTTCCTAAGGATACATTATTGGAATAGAACCAAAATACCTTTATTACTGCTGGACTTCTGGATATACCTATGGCATAAGTACCATACAGGTACCTATGACTATGGCTTTGATGCCTCCCCCACCACTTATATTTAACATGGGAAATTGGACCAGGATAGCGTGCTCTAAGCCAAAGCTCACCTGAACCTAATGGGGTCAAGGGGAAACTACAACATGATGCGATATGTAAACATACAACAGGTAATGAATGTGTCAAGAGAACAAAAAAAGTATTATTCATGGTCAATAAAAGATAAAGAGCTATGAAAGTAATCAGAAAAACGTTTCACATCGAATTTCCTCAAATTAATCTAATAAATGTAAATCATACATGAGAAAACCTAAGTAAAACCAACATATATATTCCCTAAAATAATGATAGCTGGGGTTAAAATAAAATGATTATCCAGGGTTAAAATTTTAAAAACTGCTAGGGTTATGGCAGTGGAACACGTGCTTGATAGTCCTGTGCAAGCCTGTACCCCTGCAGCGTTATAAAGATGATCTTCACTTGGAAACATATTTGTCAAGGACAATAAACTGAGTGGTTCAAGAAGCTTACCTTTTGGTTGTTGGAGATTAAATATGGTAACACGTTAAAGAGTGCTTTCTTATCCTTATATTAAAAATATTAGGAATACAGTTGTTTAAACTGCTCATGAAACTATGGTGTCAAAGAATAATACTCTCCACTTGTGACTGTGATTAATATTGTAAGTCATGTAGAATCACGGGATGGATTGATACTTTTGTTCATTTAGATTTGTACAGGAGATTAGACACTTAGTGTGTGAGTGATTTGAGTCACGGGGTAGACTGTTGTGTACTGGTTTGGAAGGATTTCAAATCCACTGGTTTACAACAACGACAAAAATAAGGTTGTGCTTAGAAGTGAAGTTGCTTTGATAGAACAATGAAGTTGTACTCATGAGGACTTAGTAGCTCAGCCGCTGAGGGGCCCCCAGGGGCCTTACCATGGAAAAGATATGAAGAAGCAACGATGACAAGGGGACATTAAACTATATTTGCTGAGGGATCGTGAGGACTATCTGAGAGGGTTTGGTTTGGGCCAGGCAATAATACTTCACTGATCTAAAAGGACTCTCGAGGGGTGCCTGGGTGGCTCAGTCGGTTAAACATCCAACTCTTGATTTCAGCTCAGGTCATAATGTCATGGTTGTGAGATCGAGCCCCATGTCTGGCTCTGCTCTGCGCTGGGCTGGGCTTAGAGCCTGCTTGAGATTCTCTCAGACATTCTCTCTCTCTCTCTCTCTCTTTCCCTCTCCGCCCCTCTCCCACATGTGCACGCTCTCTCTCATGCTCTCTAACTAACTAAATGAACTCTTGGAGACCTTGGGGCACTTAGCACCTGCCTGCATAGCTCCTGCCTCCATAAACATGACTCTTTTACAGGCAGTGGTAAAAGCCATATAGTGTCCCTACAAAAATCATATTGCCCACCAACACCTAGTCCTCATTCCCTGGCAAGGTACCCTAGCAACATGGAACTTTTACTTTAGCACTGGCAGCTGGGCGTCAGCTACAGTTCGCTAAGCTGTCTCTCCTGGGTACCAATTCCTGTAAAGATACACCTGAGCCATATTTGGATTTTACTCCTTTCATCTCTCCTTACCTGGAACAATAGTGTGATTAATCTAACACTGGTTTGGAGTATGTTATTTCTGTATTATCTAATGAAAAGACGTTCTCTTGTATGCTATTGGCTTGTGAAATTCGCAGAGCAAACCATTGTTAAATACATTGTTGGCAAAGACCAAATCAGCTTCTGAGTGTTATTTGCCTCCCCAAAACAGCCTTCATGGGGAATATGTGCATTTGTGTAGGTTCAAGATGGGAATTAGACGCTAGGCGCCCCCAATTGCTGTTCCTATGACCCAGCCTTGCTGACACTTCCCTGTTCTAGGTCCCTGGCTACTCTGACCTGGGCTTCCAAGCATCAACAGTCTGCCCCCTGTCAGCCACCCTTGGCTACTCAGGTCCCCCCAGGCCCGTGGAGCTAGGGCTCACACCCAACTTCCTTCATTGCCTCAAGGGTGGAAGGAAAACACCCCCCAAAATTGTTCTGAGGCAGCCATAGGAATAGGTGACAGTCCTCATGTGTACTTACTGTTTGCTGGGGTCCTAGATTTCTGCAGCAATCAAGGATCCCAGGGATCTCTTATCGGAAGCTACCTCAGCCGGTCTACCCCATCCAACCCTGATCAGGCATTCCAGATTCCTCTAGCTCTGCCTTCAGAGGGAATATGGATTATGTGTAGGGCTTGGAATTAGGAATATGCCAGTTATACCCAAAAGCCTCCCCCTGTGACCCAGACTTACCCAACTTTGTCCATGTCTACCCGGGCCTGCACAGCTCACACACGTATAGTAGTACCCACCCTGTCAGCTTTAAACCGGTAAAAGACTGTCCCTGTTTGGACTGGTTGCCTAATGGAGTCTCTAGCAATCACGGCTTTGAGCTGTCACTTACTGGAGAGTACCTTAGCTATTTCACCTGCTCTGCCCTGGCAGGGCAGTCCAGATTTTTCCAGCTCTACTTTCACGGGGAATATGTACATTTGCATAGCCTAAGGTTTGGAATCAGGCAAACACCAGGTGCCTTCAATAGCCTCCACGTATGAGCCAGCCTCACAGGTCACCTGTCGTGTTCCAGGTTCCCAGCTGCCCTGAACCGTGCAGCCTGCGCATGCGCAGTTCACACCCCTAAGCCAGTCCACCAAGCTTGTGAAATTTTGGCCGGACGCCAATCACCGGCACAGCCGCCAGCGTGAAGGGAGCCCACCTTCTGAAAACTGCTCTGAGCTGAAAGCTGCAAATGGGCCATAACTAGTCACCATGTGAACTGAACCAGGACCCCCCCATGTATCTAACGGAGGATATCCTGACTCCTGCCTGCCCAGCCCCTCCTGGCAAAGCAGTTGGAAAACCTCCAGCTCTGCCTTTGGAGAGAAAACTGTCAGTGCAGAGCCTGATGTGGGGCTCCAACTCACGAACCGGGAGATCGTGACCTGAGCCGAAACCAAGAGTCGGACACTTAACCCACTGAGCCACCCAGGGACCCTGGCCATCACTTTTTAACATTAATAGCTCCCTCCTGAGGCTCAGCCTTGCCTGACGTCGCTTAACAGGTCCCCGGACACACTGAGCTGCAGACACTGCGCATGCGCAGACTGCAACTGTCAGCCCATCCTGGGCTGCAGGGGGGCACTCAGGCCTGCGGAAATCCAACCTGAACCCAACCACCTGAATGGCCTCAGTGTGGAGGGGGCCCACCCTCCCCACCTCAAAAATCTTTGAGGCAGCAGCTTTAAACTGGCAGTAGTCAGTTCCCATGTATGCTACCCTTTTGGACTTTAGCAGTAATCAAGCCTCCCAACTGTCTCTTGCCGGAGGGTACCCCACTCAGCCAGACCATCCCTTCCATCTTGCTCCGACTTTGCCTTCTGTGTGAATATACTCATTTGTATAAATTAGAGCTTGGAACAAGGTAGATACCTTGTAACCCCAAGAGCCTGCTCCAGTGACCCGGCTTCTCCAGATGCTTGCTCAGTTCTGGGTCTTGGCTACCCTGATCTGGGAGTCCCACACATGTGTAATATCACACCCTATAAGCCAACCCTAGGCAGACCCCGCCTACAAGCCCTTGGAACTCAAACCAGGCCTGAATTATGGCTAGCTTCCAATGTGGAGAGAGCCCACCCCCTGAAAATCTTTCTGAGGTTTCTGCCTAACCTGGTAACTGCCAGTCCCCATTTAGACTGGCTTACTAATGAATTCCTGGTCTTCTCCAGGAATCAAAGCCCCCTCCCCCCCCCAGGTGTCTCTTATCTGAGGGTACTCTGGCCATCCCACCTGGCCCCATGCTGGCAGGGCAGTCCAGATTTTTCCAAACGGCCTCAGCAGGAACATACATCTTTGTGTAGGTCGAGCCTGGGAATTAGGCAGATGCTAGATACCCTTAATAGCCCCAACCTGTGATGTGGCGTCTCCACACACTCGCTCTGTCTTTCCGAGTACAAACTCTTGGCTACCCTGACCTGCACGGCCCACATATGCACAGTGCACACCTCGAATGCCACCTGTGGGTGAACAGGGCCATCCGTCCCTCTAGAGCTAGGGCCCATTCCCAATCACCTGCACAGCTTCAAGTATAGGAGTCCATTCCCCCAAAATTGATCGGAGGCAGCTGCTAAAACGGGCAACAGTCTGGCCCTGCAGACTGACTGCTGGCATTTCAGGCTTTAGTGCTCCCAGGTGTCTCTTATTGGAGGATACCCCCGCTAGCCAGCCCCTTGCATCTTACCCCAACATTGCTTTCAGCAGAAATATGCACATTTGTGTGGGTTAAGCCTTGAAATTAGGCAGATGCCACATATCCCCAACAGCCTGCTGTTTGACTCAGACTCTCCGGAAGCTTGCCCTTATTCAGATCCCTGGCTATGTTGACCCGCATGGCCCTAGCACGGGCAGTCCAAGCACCCTTCAGCTGACCCTCGGCAGATGGTGCCCTCCAGGCCTGTGGAGCCCGGGCTGTTCCCCACCCACCTGCTAGACTGCAGGGTGGAGAGAGCCCACCCCCAGATAATCAACCTGAGGCAGCAGCTATAACCTGACCACAGACCATTTGGACTGGCTGCCTGGTGGGGTCCCGGGCTTCTCCAGCAATCAGGGCCTTCAGGTGTCTCTAACAGGAAGGTACTCCAGCTTTGAGCCTGCCTCACTCTGGCAAGGCAGTCTGGATTCCTCCAGCTCTGCCTTCAGCATGAATTGACACCTCTGTGCAGGCTAAGGCTTGGAATTTGGCAGACGCCAGGTACTTCCAAAAACTGCTCTGGTGACCCAGCCTCTCCAGACCCTTGCCCTGTTTCAGGTCCTTGGCAACCCTGCCATGGGCATCCCATGGGCATGCGCAATTCGAACCCCATCAGTCACACCTGGGCAGTGGGTCCCTGAGCCCTACAAAGCTAGTGCCCATCTTGAACTACCTGCATAGCCTCGAAATGGAGGGTGCCCACCCTCCGGACATGGGTCCGAGGGGGATGCCAAATGGGTGACAGCCAGTGCCCACATGCACTTACTGTTTGCTGGGGTCCAAGGCTCCACCAACACTCAAACTCCCAGGTGTTTCTTATTGCAGGATACTCGGGCCAGCTTGCACAATCCAACCCTGAATCAGTCCAGATTCTTCCAGCTCTGCCTTCAGGGGGAACGTGCACACTTGTGAAGGTTAAGGCTTGAAATTAGGCAAACACCAGATACTCCCAACAGCCCTCTCCGGTCATCAGGCCTCTCCTGATACTGTCCTGCTCCAGGTGCCTGACTCTCCCGACCTGCGCCGTTCGCACATGCGCAGCCTGCCTTGTATCAGCTGGCCTTGGCCTGCAGGGGGCACTCTAGGCCTGTAGAGCTCCTTCCGGTGAAAGTCTTTCCTTTTTTTTTTTTTTTTTTTTTTTTTAATGTTTATTGAGAGAGAGTGAGCATGGGGTAGGGAGGAAGAAGGGCAGAAAGAGGGAGACAGAGGGTCTGAAGCAGGCTCTGTGCTGTCAGCGCAGAAGGGGCTCCAACTCACGAACCATGAGATCATGACCTGAGCCAAAGTAGGACCCTTAACCAACTGAACCACCCAGGCACCTCCCCCATGAAAATCTTCCTAAGGTGGCAGCTTTTAATTGGCCACAGCCAGTTCCCCTAGGTACTCACCCTTTCTTGGGATTCCAGGCTTCTGCAGCCATCAAAGCTCATGTCAGAGGCTACCCTAGCCAGCCCACACAATCCAGCCCCAGCAAGGCAGCCCAGATGACTCCAGTTAGGCCTTCTACAGGAATATGTGCATTTGTGTGGACTAGGTCTTGGAATTCTGCAAACGTCCTGTAACCCCCAGAGCCCTCTCCAGTGACCTCTCCCAACACTTGCCCTGATCAGATCGTTGGTTCTGACGTGCCCTGCCTGTGTGTGCACAGTTCGTATCTGAAGACCCAGCAGGCCCTCCAAGCCCACGGAACTCTGGCCAGGCCCAGAGTTTAAGCCTTGAAATTAAGCAGATGCTGGGTCCACCCAATGGCTCCAGGTCCCAGGCCACCCTGACCTGTGCAGCCCACACATGAGCAGTACTCATCCCAAATGGGCAGACCTAGCCTTCCAGTCTGGTGAAACTCCAGCCCCCGACTTGCATAGCCAACATTGTGGAGGGAGCCCACCTTCTGAAAAATCACCCTGAGCTGAAAGCCACAAGTGGGCAAGGGCCAGTCCCCCTATGAACTTACTGCCTTCTCCAGAAACCAGGACCCCCACGTGTCTCCGAATGGGGGAAAGCCTGTACTGCTGGCCCCATCTGGCAAGGCAGTTGAAAAGCCTCTAGCTCTGCTTTTGGGGGAAAGTTTCACAATGGGGAAAATAAAGCCTTGGTACTTTAGGCTGACACCTTATACCCCCAAAGCCTCCTCCCTGTGACCCAGCATCCCCCAACATTGCTCTGGTGCAGGTATCTAGCTATCTTGACCTGTGCCAAGCCACACACACTCGGGTCTTCGCCCAGACAGCTTCCCCAGGGGCTGCAGGGGGCACTCCCGGCCTCCCAAACTCCAGCATGAACCCAACAAGCTGAATGGCCTCGGGGTAATGGGACCCCACACCTCGAAAATCCTTTTGAGGTGGCAGCTTTGATACTGGTGACAGTCTGCCACTTTTGGACTAGCTGCCTGACCGGGTCAGGATTTCCCAGTAATTAAGGCTCACAGGTGTCTCTTATTGGAGGGTACCCCAGCCGGCCAGCCTGCCCCATCCATCTACCCCAATTCTGCCTGCAGTGGGAATATGAACATTTGCATAGGTCAAGGCTTAGAATTAGGCGGAGGCGAGGCACCCCTGTGCCGCCGCCTCCTGTGACCCACCTCACCCCGCGTTGCCCTGCTTCAGGTGTCTGACTACTCTGACCATTGCTGCTGGTGCATACCTAGCTCTTGCCCTAGCAACAGTCCTTTGGCTACCAGGGCCCTCCAGGCCTCTGGAAACTGGGCGGGGGGGTGGGGGGTAGCCAACCACGGTAATCTTCTCTAGGCTAGAGGGAATCCACTACCTGAAAAATCTTTCTAAGGTGGCACTTTAAACTGGCCACAGTCCCCATGGACTGGCTGCCTAACAAAGTCCTGGGCTTCTCCAACAATCAAGGCTCCCAGGTGTCTGCGATTGGCCCGATCTAGCAAAGTAGTCCAGATTCCTCCAGCTCGGCCTTCAGCAGGAATATGTGCCTTTATGCACGTTAAGGCTTGGAACGAGGCAGATGCCAGCCAGGTACTTCCAATAACCTGTTTTTGTGACCCAGCCCCTCCCACACTTGCCCTGTTCAGGCCCCTGGCTACCCTTATCTGCTCAAGCTGCACATACACAGTTCATATCCCTTTGGGCAGCTGGGGCCTACAGAGCCTGTGGAGCTAGGGCCCCTCTTTATCTGCAGAGCCTCAAGGATAGAGGGAGCCCACCCTCCCTAAAACTGGTCTGAGTTAACCCCTAAAAAGAGCAACCATCAGTCCCCATGTAGACTTACTGGGCTCCCAGGTGTCTTTTCTTGGAAAAGACCCTGACTGGCCTGCATGATCGTGCCCTGGAAAGGCCATCCAGATACCCCAGCTCTGCCTTGAGCAGGGACATGTGCAATTGTGTAGGTTAGGGCTTGAATCAGGCAGATGCCTTGTAATCCCAATAGTCTGCTCCAGTAACCAGTCCTCTCCAAACACTTACCCTGGTCAGGTGCTTCTCCACCTTGACCTGCGCTGCCTGCACATGTGCGGTACACATCCCTAAGTCAGAATTGAGCAGGCCTGGCGCTCAAGCCTATGGAACTCTGGCCAGGCCCCAGCTACCAGCAGAGTTACTAGCCTAGTAGTATAGCCCCTGGCGATGTCGGGGGAGCCTTCCTATAATTGCTCTGAAGTGGCAGCTGCTAATGGCAACAGTCAGTCCTCATGTGGACCTGGTGTCTGATAGGGTTCTGGACTTCCCTAGAGACAATGACTCCCAGGTGTCTCCTAATAAAGAATACCCTGTCCTGCCTGCCACCTGTCTCCACCCTGTCAAGGGAGTCGAAAACCTCCAGCTCTGCCTTGGGGTTGTTGCATCCACACGACTCCTGAAACAGAATGCTACAGGCACCAGTGACAGTCACAACAAAGTTTATTGCAATGAGAGGTAAGGCAAACCGACCGATCAGGACTGACACTCTTGACCAGAGTGCAGTCTCCAACAGCCGGGATACAGAGTTTTTATAGCCGACCACATTGTCTTATTATCACCTGGGAACAGAACAAAGGAATAGCTCCCAGGTGGAAACAGTTGAAACAGGCCCTTGCCCCAATCCAATCAAGCGCTAATCCATCCCTTGATTGATAGGATAAGGCTGTTAATCTCTTAACCTATAGTGTTAAAACAAAGCTGTTATTGCTTTTCTTTAAATTTTTTTTTCCAACGTTTTTATTTATTTTTGGGACAGAGAGAGACAGAGCATGAACGGGGGAGGGGCAGAGAGAGAGGGAGACACAGAATCGGAAACAGGCTCCAGGCTCTGAGCCATCAGCCCAGAGCCTGACGCGGGGCTCGAACTCCCGAGAGCCTGACGCGGGGCTCAAACTCCCGGACCGCGAGATCGTGACCTGGCTGAAGTTGGAGGCTTAACCGACTGCGCCACCCAGGCGCCCCACAAAGCTGTTATTTCTTAAAGCTACAGGTTAGCCCTACCCTTACAGGGTGAATATTCCACAATGGAAGGTACGCCTTGAATTGGGCTGATGTTTTCTGTACCCCCTAGAGCTTGCTCCCGTCATCCAGTTTTTCCCAACACTTGCCCTGGGCCAGGTCCCTGGCGACACTGACCTGTGCGTGCTGTGCATGCACCATATGCATTCCATCAGCCGCCATCATGCAGGCAGCGCTCTCCAGGCCTGTGTAGCTAGCGCCCATCCCCAACAACCTTCAAGGCTCAAATGTGGAGGCAGCCCCACACGGAAGATTGCTCTGAAGTGGCCCCTGGAATGGGCTTCAGGTAGACTTACTTTCTGCTAGTGTTCTGGCCTTCTGCAGCAATTAAGGCTTCTAAGTATCTCTTTTTGGAGGATATTCCAGCCAGCTCACCATATCCACTGTATGCAAGACAGTCCAATTCCTCCAGGTCTGCTTTCAGGGGGAATAGGCGCCTATGTATAGGTTAGGGCTTGGAACTTGGCAGATGCTTTGTAATCACAAGACTTCACTGTCATGATCAGGCCTCTCAGGACACTTGCCCTGTTCCAGGTCCCTGTATGCCTGCACATGCTTAGTTTACACCCTGTCAGCAGGCACCACATCAGGCAGCTAGTCCAAATGGGGACACATGGGATCTTTGATTGAAACAGGGTGATATCGAAAAAAACCACCAGACGCCGAATAGAAGCGAGGCAAGATTTTATTCACGGCCGGGCCAAACCTGACCTCCTGATGTTAAGGAGAAAAGCGCAGAGAACGGCCCCGAACAAAGGCAGCAGTGGGCTTATATGGATTTTAGCAAGTCAGAATACATCATTATTTGGTTAACCAATTACAATCTACAGCGTTTCGTGTTAGCCAATTATATTGTGACACAAAGACGTTAGTTTTGGCGGGAACCTATAAATTTTGAAGGTCTTTGTCCTAAGAGGGTTTAAAATGACCAATCATAGTTAGACACCTGAGATGCTGTAGGGCAGTGAGTACGTGACTTTTTACATGTTGGTCTGGCCTAGGCCAGATCTTGGTAGAGGGGGTGGGGGAGCGTTTTGCATCCTAAGGTATCTGCTTAGCAAGCAGGCGAGGTCACAGAAGTGAGATAGGGTGGTTAGTAATTACTGATAACCCTAATAGGGAACTACAGAAGCCTTTTATCTCCACTATTCATGAAAGGTGAGTTTAAGGCGAACTTATATACAATAAGCTTTCTGATATCTTATAAGTTGACCTATTACAGATTACGGTAGATGCCCAGGACTCCAGCAGAGTGAGTCCACAAGGGGACAGACTGTTGCCAGCTTAAAGCTACTGCCTCAGAACAATTTTCAAGTGGTGGCCTCCCTCCATCCTGGTGGCTATTCAGTGGTTTGCATCTGGCCTGAGTTCCATAGTCCACCATAAGCTAAAGGCCTGCTAACGAGTGTGGTCCACATATGCCCTGGTGGCCCAGGTCAGGGTAGTGAGGGATGGGGAAAAGGGCCAGGTCAGGCAAGGCTGGGTCACAAGAGCAAGTTATTGGGAATACCTACATTACCTAATTTCAAGCCTTAACCTACACAATGTGCATATTCCTGCTCAAGGCAAAGCTGGAGGAATATGGACTGCTTTGCTAAGTCAGGGATGGGAAGCTCAGCCAGAGTATCTTCCAGTAACACACACTTGGGAGGCTTGATTTCAGCAGCAGCTGGGGACCCCAATAAGCAACAGGTCCATGAGAGGCCTTGGGAGTGGGCTTTCTCTTACTCTTAAGGCAATGCCACTGATTGGGGATGGGTCATTTCTCTATAGGCCTGTGGGGCCTCTAGTGCCCAAGTGTGGTTTACGAGGTCTGCTGTGCTTGCATAGGCCTTGAAGGACAGGGTAGCCAGAGACCTGTTAAAGGGCAGGTATCAGGGGAGGCTGTGTAGTGGGAGGAGATAGTTAAAGATACAAGGCATTTGCCTAATTCAAAGCCCTAATCTCCACAAATGCACTTATTTACCCTGAATGCAGAGTTGGAAAAAAACTGAACTGACTTTCCAGGGTCTGGTTAGGCAGACTGGTGGGGTTCCAGAAAAATAAGGCATAGTTTTAGTGTTTCAATGAGCTAGATTTCTGTATTTCTTTTTTTTTTTTTATTTTTTTAATGTTTATTTATTTTTGAGAGAGAGACAGTATAAGTGGGGAAGGGGCAGAGAGAAAGGGAGACATAGAACCATGAAGCAGGCTCCAGGCTCTGAGCTGTCAGCACAGAGCCCGATGCGGGGCTCTAACTCACGGACCGCGAGATCATGACCTGAGCCGAAGTCAGACGCTCAACCAACTGAGCCACGCAGGCGCCCCTAGATTTCTGTATTTCTGAAAAAATAGCAGGTACATGTTTCTGGAGCTTAGGTAAATTTGAGGTCAATTAGGAGGAAAGGGAGAATTTCTTTCCAAAAGATTTTTAAGAATGCATTCCAATTTTGTGATTCATGTGTCATATTATGTATTGGCATATCATGCTGTAAAGAATACTTCATAGCAATGAAGCGATTTTAAATTTAACCGACAGCTATCTCATCACACAATTGAAGGTGAAGGCGGCCACAGGGAAATTTTCTTACTCTCTGCATTTGAAACTGCTGTGATCACATTCCGAATGTTCCATTGATTTCTGAAGTTCCCGGAATAGCTCCCTTTTTTTGTCTGTTCGTTACAGTTTTCTGATTTTGCAGATTTATTAGAACTGGTTTCAAAGGTCAGGCAGGCATCTTCTATATTTGGCTAATCCATGTTAGCGTTTTAAATCTGGCTTTAACTATGTGGAGAAAGATAATGGCGATGTTGAACTACTTTTGAGCGGGGCTTTGAAAGGAGAAGAAAGGACATGAATTGTCTGAAAGCTGCTCATGAACTAGAGGGCACAAGATACCAGCTCAGAGGGGGTGTGGAAGCTCCTGCTAGATCCATCACTGGACTTGAACCCAGCCCACTGTTTCACCCAGCCAGATTGTTATGAAACGGGGACTCTGAAGAAATATTGGAAAGTATTTAAACCACTAAGCTCAGAGATCCGTGAAGCTCCAACACCTCCAAGGAATCCTCCTCTCCTTGACCGTGAGAACAAATGGCTAAAGATAAAAGACGCTTCTGTTTCCCACCTCAGGAGCAGGAAGGGGAGCAGGAAGGCTTCAGGGTGGCTCACAGAGGTATGTCTGAAACCGGAGATGTGGCCCTCTCAAAGCAGTGATTCAGAATGAAGCAAAAAAACTGGTGGGAGCAAGTCCCAGTCAGATGTTCAGAGCAGTGAAGTGGTCTAGGGTGTCCACATAAGTACTAAGAACAGGGATTATTTAATAGGATTTTGCAATCTTAGAGCTGGAAGGACCTCAGCAACAATCTAGTCCAACTTTTTGTTGCTGTGGAGCCCTCTCTCTTCAAACAAAAGCTTCCACAGGAGCCCTAACACAAACTCATAGGAAAGCAGGATTGCTGGGGGTGTGGCCTGGAGGGGCAAAACCCACAAAAACTTACTTATAAAATTAGAATAACTTTAAGAATCATCGTGCAAGAAGTTTTATTTATTTATATCAGAGAGAAGCTAAAGCAACTTTGGTCACAAAGAATCAAGTTCCCCAAACTGACACATCCTTAATTTACAAAGTGAAAAGCCTTTGGATCCTTAAGGACATTTTTGCTTGGAGGCAAGAGAACAGGGAATATGACTTTTAGTCACACGGAAATGAGCCTTGGATGGAAATTTTCAGGTTTATCGACTATGCTATGCTGGTATGGGACAATGAGCCCCCAAGTCCCACCAGGGGGCGCCCCTGTTCGACATTTTGGGAACGTTTGTTTCTCTCCTGGAGTGTCTGTCGGCCTCGTGCTTTGTAAATTTAAAGGAAATCGGATTAGATACCACGCTCAAGGAGACACTAGGCGTTCTTCTATTTTAATCTCCTTCCCTCTCACTTTTCGTCCCAATGATCGAAATCCACTTAATATTGGGGTTACTGAGGTTTCTTCACTTTTCAGAAAAAGAATTAAAAAGCCCCCAAATATCCCCTGGAGAGAAAAACAAGAAGCGTCTTCCAAGGGGCCTGGTACAGCCCGAGGAAGGCTGGGAATTCCAGCCACAAGATCCTGGGAAAGAACGGCTCCTCTGGCCTCAGTTTTCTCATCAATAAAAAGGTTCTTTGCGCCCTACCATCCGTAGCATCCCGTGACAGGGCAGTCTGGCAAATGTCAGCTTAAATTCTGGATCCTACTTCTATCTGTAAAAGGCGGATGCCACACAGTATGATCACGGAGATTAAATAAAACAATGTTCGTAAGCGCTGGTGCAGTGTCACTAAATGGGTTTATTATTGCCTCTTACGTTTTTATTATTGCTTTCATTACCCCTCGGTGGTGGGGGGGGGGGGGGGAGAAGCCCCTCCTTGGGAAAGCCTAGGAAATTAGACTTTTCATTCACTTTTGTTCTAATTCATAATCACGGGAGGTTTTAGAAGTTCAGGCTACAACGTGCTGAAGGACAGCAGACGGTTGAGGGGCGCGCCCGTATTTCTGAGGCGGAAATCGGGGGCTAACTGCTACTTCCACAAATCCTCCCCCGGGCCTTTCTCCCTCCGGGGGCAGCGACCCCAAGCCTCACTCGCTGCCAGAGAGCACAGGCAGCGCAAGCGATGGACGCCCCGCCCCGAACCTCCCGGAGCCGGCGCCAGTGGCGGAGGCCAGCGCCGCACGGTGGGGAGAGGCCTCGGGCCCCGCCCCTGGCGTCATCGCGTAACTTCGCAGAGGCGTTTCCCGGGGCGTGCCTCTGTTGCTAGGCGACCACACCGCTCCCCCTCCCGCCCCTGGCGCTCCTCCCGCCCCTGGCGCTCCTCTCCCCACTCCCTGCCCCGCCAGTCGCAAGCAAAGGCGCGCGGAGCTGCAGTGTCTGGACGAGAGTCCCCCGGGAAGCGTCGCGGTCCCGGAGGCAGCCGCCCCAGCGCAGGTGGACCCTGCGCGTCGGACCCCTCCAACCGTCGCCCCTCCCCCGGGGGCTCCCGAGCTAGCGGATGGGAGGCACGGCTCGCGGGCCCGGGCGGAAGGATGCGGGGCCGTCCGGAGCCGGACTCCCGCCCCAGCAGCGGAGGTAACGGCGGCGCAGGGTAACGGGCTGGGGGCCCCCGAGTGGGTGGCTGGCGCAGGCTGGCGAGGCCGGGGGTGGGGGGAAGTGGGGGGCGGGGAAGGCCTGATGGAGTGAACCCCCGGTAGCAGGGACGAGGGAAGGGTTCTTTCTGATCTCCTCCCGGGGACCGGCCCACCCTCCTAGTCTGCATCAACTGCCCTCCCCCCGCCCCCGGCCCCCCGGGAGCGGAGGAGGAGAAGCTGGAGCGGAGCTAGGAGAAGCAGCCGTAGATCGGGGATATGTAAGGAACTCTAACAAGCTGGGACTTTTTGTGGGGCTTTTTAACAAACCGGGGGAGGCAGAGAGCAAATTCCTTTCCAAGAAGCCCTGTTGCTCAGAGCAAATAACCCAGGGCTGAACTCTTGGGGTTTGCCGTGAGGGGTGCGGTCTGACTTGGGGATATGCAGGTGAAGGGTTGCGCTGAGTAGGGCTTTCTGGGGATCCTATTTTGAGAGATCTCCACCTTGCATTGTATTTTACACCTACAAGGAGACTACGGACACCCCGCTCATTTGCATGCAGACTTCCTTTGGGTAATTTCCTCTGCCTGTTTATAAGAATACTTGCAGGTCTTCAGGGTTGTCTTTTTCTCTGTAGTTGTGGACGCCTGTCCCATTTTATTTATTATATTCATGATGTTGGCAAAGAGTCAGTCACATCCAGAATTTTTGGCTGTCAGAGAAGCAGTGTCCATTAAAGATACATAAAATTCTATCAGAATGTGAGTTTGTGTTTATAAAGAATCTTTCAAAAATATCTGTAGCTGTGTTTTTAATTATCTTTGTATTTCTATAACACACCAATTAAGAAAACTCTAGAACTAATTTTATAAAAGTTTTGAAAGGCAACTTTAAATATTGCAATTAAGAAAACAAATATTTCAGCATATTTTAAAAGATTTTTAAAAATTCTTCCCCTGCAACCTCGTGATCATCATTATATTTGTAGTATATTATGTAAAAATGATACGATGAAAGGCTGATGTGTGTGACTGGGAAATTCATGTTCGCGGTGGCAGATGAAATGCATTATCTAGGACCATCTTGTGGTTTAAATAAATCCTCTCCCTCTTTTGTGGCAGAGGCACAGCGTGAAGGAACAGAGAAATGGTCCTTAATCATTTAGCATTTAGCTTCCACCATCCACTAGAAAATGGAGTGGATAAAGAAGTGAAATTCAGTACCTTGTATAATTTAGAGAATCTCTTTAGTATTTCTTGTAGTATTCACTGGACATTTCTACAAGTTGGGTAGATGTTAAGTAGGTAAGTGAATAAATCCTAAAAAGAAGACATTCTAAGAAGGCTTTTTATTTCTTGCCTGTAAGACAGAGAAGTGTGCAGACTGGAACTATTCTTCCCATTATAACATGTGGAAAACAGGCTCAGAAAAGAAGGTAGTACAGCCAGTGATAAAGCAGAGATTAGAATCCAAGGCTCTGACTTTTAAAATACAGTTACCTCTGCCTTTTTTTTTTCCCCCTCTCTTTTCCTGCTCCGGTTACCTTTTAGGCTTCAGATTTAAACGAGCCTTTATTTTCATGTAGTAAGTTAAATGAGAGCCTTCTCATAGTCCCTATTCTTATTTTTTAAATTTTTTTTTAAAGATTTTATTTTTAAGTAATCTCTACATCCAATGTGGGGCTCGAACTCACAACCCCAAGATCAAGAGTTGCATGTTCTCCTGATGAGCCAGCCAGGCACCCCGATAGTCCCTATTGTTAACAACCTTTACACAGTAAGAGTTGTCTTAACTCTGTCAAAATACAAACCTAAAATGCTATCCTTTTTTAAAAAAGAAAAAAGAAAAGTTGGGTTTTCTCTATTCTTTTGCCAAATACCCTAGTTGTTTGTATTCGATGCCAAAATGCAGTGTAGACTTTTTTTGTATTAGTTATTTGTGGCAGATGTGAAGAAGTAAAGACACAAAATGTTTTGGAAATACAAGTTTATATATCTCAGTTACTGACAGATTTTTATCTGTAATCCTTTCAACTAGATTGGGGGATGGTGTCTATGATACCTTCATGATGATAGATGAAACCAAATGCCCACCCTGTTCGAATGTACTCTGCAATCCTTCCGAACCACCTCTACCCAGAAGACTAAATGTAAGTAAACGAAATTGTTCTTTGCTGTCTAGATGTCTGGGAAAGAAGGAAGCGCTACTTAATGCCCAAGGTCCAATTACATCTCACTGGCAACTCAGACTCTTTTGTTTCCTTTTGGTGTCTCTTGACTTTGGAATAACAATTTCTGTGGTCCAAGTTTAGCTTTCCAGATGATTTTGATTTGGAGCCCCACGTATTCCTTTCAATCACTGGGATAAATTATATGGCACTAGGAAAAAAATAATGCTACTTTTATCTAGGGAATGTTTTGTTGTTGTTGTTGTTTTATGGGATGACATAGTGTATTATAAAGGTTCATTTTAACAAAAACAAGGAACAGATAATACCCCTGAATTCATAGATCTGCAAGTTTTTTTTTTTTTTCCCTGCAAGATAGAAATGCAGTCCTAGCTTATTAGTATGCTAAAGAGAATCACTTTATAGATCATAAATAAAACTTGAACAGTACAGTTTGGTTTCTGATGCATTTAATCATTCTGGAGCTTGCAGACATTTAGCTTTTGACACTGTTTTACTTAAGGTAATAAAAAAATTAATTCATATTCCATCAGCATACACAGGATAGTAGGGCGAACGGGGTTTGGAGGAACTCCATGACAGGGAGAAGCCATTCTGTGACTTTAAAATTTGCTGCGTATGTCACCTGATGACCAAATTGAATAACTGAATAGACTTATTTGTAATATTTCTCCTTCAGATTTCTGCATTTAAGACCTAAAATTGTTTTTGTATTCTAGTATATTTTTTTAATGCCTATTTATTTATTTTGAGAGAGAGAGTGCACGTGCACATGCGCTCTAGCTGGGGAGGGTCAGAGAGAGAGAGAGAGACACAGAGAGAGAGAGAGAGAAAGACACAGATAGAGACAGAGAGGATCCCAAGCAAGTTCCGTTCTGTCAGCGCAGAGCCCATGGCAGGGCTCAGTACCACGAACTGTGAGATCATGACCTGAGCCGAAATCAAGGTCCCAATTAACTGACTGAGCTACCCAGACGCCCCAGTTTCTATAGTCTAAAAAAAACAATTACTTGAATTTTTCATAGCCCTTTCCAACTTTTTGTTAGCTTTTGCTATTAAAATCAATCTTTTCACTAGTTCCAAGGCTAATAATATTACAAAGTATTGGCTAAATATATTTGGAAGGCTGGTCTCCCTATTTTTAACCTGTTCCCTGGAGTACAATAAGTTTCCTTTCCATTTTCAACAAGCTCATTTCTTTAATATGTGAAAACCGCTCAGAGTTCCAGAACCATATACTCCTCTGGTTGACCATGGGCTTTTTGGTTACTGGCTGCCAATTAGCATACCTCTGTAGGAAACTTTTTGCAGTTGGACTGGTACATTAACATATGATTTAAAGTTCATTTTAACTTCAGTTTAGAGTTAGCCAGTGCTAATCACCTCCCAGTAGGTCAGTTAAACTGTATGTTTCAAGATTCAAATGAATTTCTTACTGTATAGCATACAGAGTAACAGTTTTTGAGAAACATGGGGTTTTAGATTCTAACCTAAGGGTGTCTTTGCAAACTTTGCTGAAAGCAGTGCTCTTTGACCTCTTGTTGACATTTATAATAGTTCATGAAGACATGATTCCATCCCTAGACCCTATTGCTTTTTGTCACAAAGCCTTTAAGCTTTGTTTATCCAAGATGTTCTTGCGTTCTCACTCTAAACTATAAATCGTCCGCTTGGCATTTATTGGCTTAAGCTTTGTGTTGCAGATTTAGGGTCAAGAGCTAGGGAAAGAGTAGTGTTTCATATCTGGATGAGAAGGATATTCCTTTTTTTGGAATTTCTCAACAAGATCTTCGAGACTTGACTCACACAATTGAGAATGTCAGCTTCTATTTGAAATGTCAAGAGTCCTCCAAATTAGCAGTGTATGTGAAGCATTGTTAAATAAAACATGATTAATCGGTCTCTCTGGATGTAATCACATAATTAAGAAAATAATTGGTAGAATTGATCATACATATTGTTGAGTTACTGTGATTACAACTACGGACTAGAAACATATAGTATTTTATTTATAACTATTCTGCTTTAACATGTGTGCAAACTCTAGACTCTGCTAGAACAATGGAAGGAAGATTTTATTTATAGCACAACAGTCTTGATACATAATTGATTCAGGCCAGTATTTGAGTTATTTACAGGAAAGGAAAGAGACCTGAGAAGATACCCCATCCTTGTGTGGAAAAATTCCTTCCTGGAATTCTTCAGATTCACTGGAGATTCAAACCTTGATAACCCATAGTGGACTGTACCTGAGGTACCTTGTTCTGTTCTGGGAGCCACACTCTAAGAGAACAGCCCGTGCTGAGAATGTGAATAAGGCCGTAAGCATGAGGCAGAGGATATAATGGGCATGATGGGCCCAGGGAAAAGTGGGGGGGGGGGGGGAGGGGGGCAGGACAGCCCCTTTTTAGTATCTGAAGGACTTTTACATGAAATCTGGACACTTCTGTGTCCTTCCAGAGGGCAAAATAAGATGTAGTTTTCAGGGAGAGAGATTTAGGCTCACTTTAAGGAAAAACCATGGCATCCTTAATCTTACTGTAATAGCTCTGTGGAAAATGAAATTTCTGTAACATATCCATTCAAATTCATGTTCTGTGCCCGAGACCCCCTCTTTATCACAGACAGAAATGAAGACTCTGGAACCCACACAGCCTTACCTGTAGGCAGGATAGGTGAAATACCCAGGGATGGACCCTGGACCCCAAATACCTTTCCTACCAGCTTGTTACTGATGACTACGGTTCCTAGAGAGTCATTCCTTTGGGTTAAGGCATTGATCTGCTGTTAAAGTTCAAATATCTTGGAGAGGTAAATTAAATTACCTTAAATTGTATGGCAAGTCAAAAGCACGTTTTGTATCAGGGAGAAAATGGGTGAGTTGTTTCCACACCTCCTAAAAGAAGGCCTAATGTGGGTGCCACCATGCTGCAGGAGAGATATTTAATGCCAGATGTCTGTGGAGGGAGACTGGAGATGTGGAAGGAGGTACCAGAGAGAGAAGAGATAAACTGAAAGGGGAAAAAGGGAGGGCGTATAAGAGTTTAAACCTTAGTATGTTGAGAATTTTGTCTACTTATTACCAGTGTTTATAAAATGTTTTATAGCTTGTAAGGGTCTTTCACATATATTATTCATTAGAGTTTGATTTACACTTTGCATCCTGCAAGTAGGTATTATGACCCACATTTTATAAATAAAGAAACCGAGGCTAAGAAACTGAGCTAAAGTTTAACAACCTACTCAGGGACCTACAGCTTTTAAGCAGTATAGCCAGGACTCTAACCCAAGCCTTTTGACATCGCTTTTCTTCAGCATGTGTCCCCAAAGCACTAGTGGTAAATCTTTAGATGCATTGAAGTTAGGTATTAAAAATTTTAAGGAAAACTAGCTGAGATGCACGCGAAGATTCATTTTTGTTATGCAAATCTACCTAAAACCAAACAGTTGTAACTCCCTAGTCCAGCCAGTCTATCTCCTCACAGATTGGAGTTCCTGGAGAACACCTGTTTCTTTCCGCACTTGTAATAGTGAACAGTAAGGGTTCCTGTGAATGTCACATGGATGGATGGATAAATGGGACCCTCTTCTGTTTTTTTTATCTTTAAAATCACCAATAGTGGGGCACATGGGTGGCTCAGTCAGGTAAGCATCCGACTTCAGCTCAGGTCATGGATCTCGCGGTTCCTGAGTTTGAACCCCGCATCAGGCTCTGTGCTGACAGCTCAGAGCCTGGAACCTGCTTCGGATTCTGTCTCCCTCTCTCTCTGCCCCTCCTCCCTCTCTCTCTTCCTCTCCCTCTCTCTCACAAATAAATAAACATTAAAAGAAAAACCACCTAAAATGAGGAATAGTTATGTGACTTAATTACTGCTAAGAAAAACGTTGTAGTATATTTCCGTCTTAGCAAGGTGTTTGGGTTCTGTCTGCAGGCCTGTTGTATTTTCTTGACCAGCGATAGTTCTCCATTTTGGTATCGGAGAGATTTTTCCGGGTCCATAGGTCGTCCCTTTAGTGAAACCCCACATGCCAAAGTGTGGCTACAGTTGTATTGCCAACTTCACTTTGTGTGTAATCATGTAATATCCTGTTTTTGTAACTGTGGGACTTCACAAATGTTTAGATTGATTAAATGACCTGAAAGGAGCAGGCAGGAACTAATGTCCTGCTTGCATAACTATAGCTGTATATGAAGTTTGGCAGCACTCAAATGCTTTCATCTTTTGTTTTTTGCCGCTATTTATATCTTTTATATTGTTGTTTAGGTAATAGGCCGTGTGCTGTTTTCTGGAGTTAGATTAAAATTCTTGTTCTTAAAGATTTGGCCACTTTGGATCATGATCTTTCTATCTCTTCTTTCCTTCTAGCACCCTCTTAGTTTTTCTTTGTGTGTGTGTGTGCGCGCGCGCGCGTGTGTAATTGTTTAAAGTATTTATCTTTCTTGCTTTTCCTTTCCTCCATCTAATTTCAAAGAAATTGTGTTTCCTCTTGAAGGAGTAAGTAGAGCTGTCTTCTGTGAGTTACTGTTCCTTGAAGGAGAATGTGAAGCAAATGCAAGTAAAAAAAAGTAGTATGCCATTATCACTTAGGCTCTTGCTGAGGAAGAGTGGGTGTAGGTGTAAGTGAGAGAGAGAGAGAGACTCTTGATCTCTTTGAGAGAGCTTTACAAGAACCTCCCCCACCTTACCCCCCAGGACCTTGGATTCTCACCGTTACTCATCAGATACTTAAAGAACTGGCCCAGATGATCTCAGGAGCCCTCTTTGGCTTAGAACTCTTGTGATTCAGTGCGCTGAGCTAGAAGGATTCAATCATTTTGGGGGGAACCTGGGAGTAAATAACGAGGCCTCGCTTGATTCCAAGCCGCAGTCCTCATTCAGCCCTAGTTGGAGAGGACTGCAGGCACTGGGAGAAGCTGGTACCAAGTTGTGTTCATGAGAAGGGTGCTGGACTGACAGAAGACCTGGGCTCAAATCCTGCCTGTGTCCTTCAGTGGTGTTTTATTTATAGAACGCCTTTTTGGTTTTTTGTTTTTTTTTTTTAATAGAACACTATAACGTGCATATTTTGATTCTATATATGCCATTAAGATCTGGGAAGATACTTGAAACAATTAGTAAACAATATGAGACAGTGTGCATGTAATCAAGTGCCAGATTATGTGGTACGGGTTGGAAAAGCTACAGTCACGATTCGTTAGTATGGGCTTGGAGTAGTTCTAGATAGAAGAGAGAGGGCTTGAATTGGGCCTTGAAAGAGTGTAGGATTTGAGTGGATGGGGTGAGAAGATTCTCAGTAGAAACACATACCTACCGGAAGGAACCTAGCATGTGTAGGGCTTGGTAAGAAGACCATCTCTCTCTAACAAACCAAGGCATGTGTAGGGGGTTGAGGTGGTCATAGTATTCCGGAAGTCCGAGATCGATATAACCCAAGTCTCTAGAGACTCCTGCTTGTCTTACCTCACTTTTGGGTCTTTGTAACGTACATGACTGGACAGTTTTGTTGTTGTTCGGTCAGGGGGAGGGTTCTTTCATCCTTCCACTGTTTTCAGTGACTTTTCTATTACATTCATTTTTCTTTTCCATAGACCACTGCCGAGCAGGTAGCAAGAGACCACACTCAGCGCTTTCTGAATGGAGGTGAGGTGAAGGTGGAACAGCTGTTTCAGGAATTTGGCAACCGAAGATCCGATACTCTCCAGTCGGATGGCATCAGCGACTCTGAGAAATGCTCTCCTACCGTTTCTCAGGGTAAGAGTTCAGATAGCTCAAATGCGGTAAAACCCAGCAGTTCAGCCAAAGCATCCAAAGTGGTGCCACTGACTCCAGAGCAAGCGCTGAAGCAGTATAAACACCACCTCACTGCTTATGAGAAGCTGGAGATCGTCAACTATCCAGAAATTTACTTCGTGGGTCCAAATGCCAAAAAGAGACATGGAGTGATCGGCGGTCCCAATAACGGGGGGTACGATGATGCAGATGGGGCCTATATTCATGTACCTCGTGACCATCTAGCTTATCGATATGAGGTGCTGAAAATCATCGGCAAGGGGAGTTTTGGGCAAGTCGCCCGGGTCTACGATCACAAACTCCGACAGTATGTGGCCCTAAAAATGGTGCGCAATGAAAAGCGCTTCCATCGGCAGGCAGCTGAGGAGATCCGGATTTTGGAGCATCTCAAAAAGCAGGACAAAACTGGGAGCATGAACGTCATCCACATGCTGGAAAGTTTCACATTCCGGAATCATGTCTGCATGGCCTTCGAATTGCTGAGCATAGACCTTTATGAGCTAATTAAAAAAAACAAGTTTCAGGGGTTTAGCGTCCAGTTAGTTCGCAAGTTTGCTCAATCCATCTTGCAATCCTTGGATGCTCTCCACAAAAATAAGATCATTCACTGTGACCTGAAGCCAGAAAACATTCTCCTGAAACACCACGGGCGCAGTGCAACCAAGGTCATTGACTTTGGGTCCAGCTGCTTCGAATACCAGAAGCTTTACACCTATATCCAGTCTCGGTTCTACAGAGCTCCGGAGATCATCTTAGGAAGCCGCTACAGCACGCCTATCGACATATGGAGTTTTGGCTGCATCCTCGCAGAACTTTTAACAGGACAGCCTCTCTTCCCGGGAGAGGATGAGGGGGACCAGCTGGCCTGTATGATGGAGCTGCTAGGGATGCCACCACCAAAACTTCTGGAGCAGTCCAAACGTGCCAAGTACTTTATTAACTCCAAGGGCCTACCTCGCTACTGTTCTGTGACTACTCAGGCAGACGGGAGAGTCGTGCTTGTGGGGGGTCGCTCACGTAGGGGTAAAAAGCGGGGTCCGCCAGGCAGCAAGGACTGGGTGACAGCACTGAAGGGGTGTGATGACTGCTTGTTTATAGAGTTTTTGAAAAGGTGTCTCCACTGGGACCCCTCTGCCCGTTTGACCCCGGCTCAAGCACTGAGACATCCTTGGATTAGTAAGTCTGTGCCCAGACCTCTGACCATTGAAAAAGTGTCGGGTAAACGGGTGGTAAATCCTGCAAATGCTTTCCAGGGACTGGGTTCCAAGCTGCCTCCAGTTGTCGGAATAGCCAATAAGCTTAAAGCTAACTTGATGTCAGAATCCAACGGTGGTATACCTCTGTGCAGTGTATTGCCCAAACTCATTAGCTAATGGACAGTGCTGTGCTCAGAGATGCGTATGTATGTATTTTTAATTCTCTTGCAAACCTGAACGTGGTGGAAAAAAAAAAAAAAAACAAAAAACATGAGCCCGTTGGTGGATATGTTTTTGTTAGACTAGATTTCTTTTTTTAACACGGCAAAACATTTTTATATGTCTGTAACAGAACTCTTCAAGGGCTAATGACCTAACCAGCCTGTGTTGGCCATCCTGGAATGTACATTAAATGACTTTTTATAGGTCAGTGTATCTTCGTTACTGTCGTCAGATGTACGTCACCTTGCGTATCCTGCTGGTTGAAATCCCTTTCTCTCCAGGTAGAAGATTATCGCAGGAAGTATATCCTGATCATTCCTCACCGTGTCTAGTCTCCCTCAGCATCTATTCCAGAGGGATGGTTTGGGACACGGCTGTGGTTCTGGATGAGAGCCAAAGCCCCTCCTGTCCCAGCAGGCCACTCTGTGGGCCCATTCCAGGTGAAAGGGCTCAGCAGAATATGGCGTAAGGGAAGGCTCCAGAAGCTGTTAGTCACTTGAAGAGGTGCCATTGCTTCTCAAGTGAGTCATCTCTCTTTCAATCCTGTGATTTGTGGCGATTTTATTTTATGTTGTTATTATTTCTGTGATTATTTTGCTTCTGATTTGTTTCCTAGTCAAAGCATTTTACTGATGTCTTACCACTTTACCAAGTGCTGGCTTGAAAACTGAGTCCTGTGTATCACTTTACCGCCCCACTCCACCCCTGGCTCCCAGCAACATAAAGCAGCTTCTTTGCCCCAGATTAATGTTAGAAGCATAGAAGCAGGGGCGCCTGAGTGGCTCTATCAGTTAAGCATGACTTCAGCTCAGGTCATGATCTCACAGTTTGTGAGTTCAAGCCCTGCATTGGGCTCTACACTGATAGTGCGGAGTCTGCTTGGGATTCTCTCTCCCCCTCCCTCTGCCCCTCCCCCACACTTACTTTTCTGTCTGTCTCTCTCTCAAAATAAATAAATAAACTTAAAAAAAAAAAAAGGGAGAAGCAGCATGCAGACTACAGTTCTCTAATTTCTGGGAACCCTGGAGACCAGCCTGCTTGCTGCATTTCCCTGGACTTTCTTCCTTATAAAATCACTATAGTTTGCTGCTTCCCCTCCTCTCTCCCCGCTCTCTGCCACCTCAGTGTGCCACAGTTTACCCTACTTTTTAGTTGCTTAAACTGAAGACCGCTCCCTAGATTCTAAGCGCACTTCGGTTACAAGAAAATCCAGAAACTTGGGGGTAACCCATTTCCTTTCCCTTCACTTCAACATCCTTTCTTTTTCTCTGCTAAGATTTAAACAGTGAGGGCTGGCAGTAAAGCTAACTGCTAGCCAAATGTCTCTCGGAAGGCTGGAGAAGGCACAGTGCCTAAATACCTGAGTGCTACCGTTTTGTTGCCCTCTCCTGCCACTCTCCTCCAGGGGTGCGCCTGAACTCTGCCCCCAAGTGTGCTCTGTAAAGTAGACCGTTGCTTTCTTCACCACCATTCTCAGGGTGACCCAGTTCCATTTTTACTGTAGAACTTAGTCTCCTGCAAGCGCCGTGAGATCAGAAGGAGATCATAAGCTCGCTGGGCAACACAGTAACCAGAAGGAAAAACATGCCAAGGGCATATCATTTAAGGAACGTTTGCCTTATCCAAAAGCACTCTGATTGCCACAGCACAGGCTGTGCAAACAGAATGAAGCAATGTCCAGAGCGTGCCCTTAGCCCCCCCGCCCCGGCCGAGTTCAGACTGAGGCCTCCGCCTCCTAGAAAGGGGACGTGCCGGTGCTCCTGGTGCACCGTGTAAAACTTGAATGGCTTCCTTCCCTCCTGGTTTACAGAAGGCAATGGAACATGCGCCTCCATTAGGCCCCTCCAGCTCCCGCTGCACTCGCCACCTGACGGAGCAGTTGCGTAAGGATCCCCTGGGTTATCTCGGCCCAGCACGGGTTGAGGTGGTTATGCCCGTTGTTATCAGCGTGGAAGGCCTGCTCTTCTAAGCAAACAGTGTCTCCAGGACTGCCACCCCAAACACACGGGCTGCCCCTGGATTTCGGTGTTGGTGTTTTAGTGCCAGGTCTCCCGGGTCAGCCCGCGCCATCCGTGACGGGAGAGACGAGCCTGTGGCTGAGGTGGACGTGTGGTCTGCTTCTGTGCACTGAGTGGACGTTCGGGTTCCTGAAAGCAGGCCAAGTGACAGGCGGTAGGCAACCCGTGACACCGGAGACAGATTCTAGAAGGCTCTGGGAAGGTGGATGGATGCGCTCGTGCCTAAGTTTGGCAATCTAGCGAGTGACGCGGAGCAGAGTCATTCAGGCTGGCGTGCCAGTCCTCTGCAGCCGATTCACGTTTGGAGACCGTGGGCTGCTGTCAGATGTGCTGGTTGTGCCAGATGGATCTGGGGAGGTTTGAGTCGGTTTCAAGCTTCGGGGCAAGTTGTCATTTTTAGAGGCTGTTACCCTGGGCCCCCTTCTTTCAGCCCCTGTGAATTTTTTTCTTGGATCCCTGCCCACAGCAGTGAGTGACTAAACTGGATCAGAGTTAGTGCAGAGATTCAGGCTGTCTGACTGATGGTTACTGGATGGCTCTTCAGCCATGTTCGTTCTTCTGGTCATTTCCATTAAACAGGCCAAGTCGGTTGACTTCTACTGTGTTTTAAATTGGCAAAACTCAACTCCGTTTCCAAATTGCTATTGATGCCGTGGAAAGAGTAGGGTAGGAATTTCTGTTTTATTTCATTTCCTGAAGTCATTTTTTTTTTTCTTTCAACATGGGAAATTGGCTAATCCAGCTAATAACCTGCTCATCGTATTAGACTCTGTCCTACCTTCTGCCCTCATGGTGAGTGATCTGTGCATTCCTCATATGCCATCATGAGCTCTCCTTTGTTGGAACGGAAGCTTCAAATGGGCAGGCCCACGTCTTCCTAATGCTCTAAATGAGCCAGTTGTAATGCTATCCGTCACGCACAGGTGACAGGTCCATCTCCCTCTGTGTGCCAGGAATGTGCTCACCTCTTGTCTTTTAAGTTAACCCACACGATCTCCACTCTCCAATCTCTCCTCTTTGAGCAGGGGTAACCGGAGAAGGGTTATGCGAGGGCACCTCCTTCTGGCCCAGTATCTGACACCTTGGTAATACGTATGAAAAACGCAGCCATAACCTTAACTATGGCATAAAGATTCGGCTTCTGACCCACAGGGACTCTGAAAGAGGAGAGGGTGGGGCCTGCCTCTTCCCCAGACGACTCTGGTTTATGACTATAGTAGCATGCTTTGGTCCTAGGTGTTTTAAGAGGGTTTGGGAAAAATGGGTTAGCTGGCTAATGTCATTATAATTTTTATGACCTTTAGTCTGTTACGAGTGGGGTTTATTGCCTGATCAAAAAGCAACAGAAAAGATGAAATAAAAAGTTCACCCGTGAAACAGTTTGGATCTGCAGCAGCTGGTCGTGTTGAAACATTTTCTGCTTTGCTTAATTCCTAAGGAGGCATAATTAAAGTCAAATGCTAAATTTTGGGTAGCAGCAGATAAATGCTTCTAAGCTTTCCTCACAATACTCCTACTGCTTTCGTGAACCATGGAAACCTTTTTCTCGTTTATTTTTAATTATGTCCCATGTATCTGTTACCTGATGTCACCAACATGGAAGTGGAAAAGTGGCAATGATTGTTCCAGACTGCCTGCGTACGCTTTTGCTCCTCTGAGAATCAAGGCTCGGTCCTTCTCTGAAGCAGGTGGGAGCCGCCAGAGCACGTGTCCCTTCGGGTCTTCAGTCGTGTCGGAGGTGACCGGTCTGTAGAGCACCATAGCTCACCACACAGAGAGCAGCCACAGTCGTCCATGATATGAATAACCTGGAGTTTTCCAAACAAGGAGTGAGACAAGACGAGGGAATAGCACATCAGGGAAGAGTTGTCCTCTGCCAGGCATCAGCCTCCCCGTTTTATTTATTTATTTTTTTATTTTTATTTTTTTTTTCAACGTTTATTTATTTTTGGGACAGAGAGAGACAGAGCATGAACGGGGGAGGGGCAGAGAGAGAGGGAGACACAGAATCGGAAACAGGCTCCAGGCTCTGAGCCATCAGCCCAGAGCCCGACGCGGGGCTCGAACTCCCGGACCGTGAGATCGTGACCTGGCTGAAGTCGGACGCTTAACCGACTGCGCCACCCAGGCGCCCCTGGCCTCCCCGTTTTAAAAAATATTTTTAACATCCTCAGTCCAGCATGTCCCGCTTTCGTCTTCAACCTGTACTTCCTACGGCCCAGGAATTTAAAAGAGCTTACTTCCAAACCTGGCCTGCAGCCATAATGTGATTAGGGGGTAATCTTTTCCAAGTGTCTGTCAAATTATGCCTGCTAATTTCAGTGAGGCAGGTTTTTAAGAGTCCCAGTGAACCCATCCATGTAGGGACTGAAAGCTCTGGCCCCTGAGATCTACAACCCCTGAGATAAGCCAGAGCTACAAATACCTCGTCTAGACTTTGAAGGAGAGAATATGATTCTTAATATAGCTCACCAACCACCAAGTCGTGCCTAGACTCTCTCACAAGTTTTCTATAACAGGAGAAGCCTGCCTGCCTGTTGACTAGAAAGAGTCTCACCTCCTCTGCCACCGCACAGATAAACTAAAAAGAAAGGACTGCCCCCAAATCAGGCCGGATGGTGACCCCTGACTATTTCAGCTCAGGATGTCAGCCTCTAAAGCATCAGGTTTGAATCATCTTGGTATCACGGGATTCTATCATTGTTCATTTGAATCTGCTGACACGCTTCCTCTGGAAAGTATAGTTTGGCAAGGATGACTCAGTGGGTTTTTCTGTTTTGTTTTGTTTTGTTTGGGGGTGGGGGGGTGTTTCTCAAAACATAAAGATGGAATGCTTTGAGAATTTTTCAGCACCTCATGATTGTTTCAAAACCAAGTCTGAGAACGTCCGCAGCTGGCCCTGCCTGCTGTACTCACCACCAGTGTGGCGACTGTGAACCAGTCGCTATGGGTTATCAGTGCTGACAATGAGAGAGAAAGAAAATGCTAGAAAAAGGAAATAAATGGGCGAGGGGTAGGATGAGAGACGGCCTTAGAGAGATTCTGCTTATTCTGATAGTTCCTCAGAATCCAGGACGTACCCTGGCTTTGTGGAAAAGGGAAATGAGAAGTCATGTAGGGATGGCCATTTTCCCCGGGGGCCCAAACCGTCAGCTCTCCCATCAGGATTTCTTACATGTAGCCTCCAGGGGCCCAGGCGTAACTTCAGGATGAATCCTAACAAGCAGCTCCAAGGAATACAGTTTATTTGGGAAGTTTCAGTGTGTTTCTTAGGCCGAGGACTTGTACCACATAACAACTTAAAACCTAAGAGAACTGAGCACATGGAGGAAAGGGAAACGAGTTCTTAGGGGCCCTTCCTTGGGCAACGCAGCTGCTGCCTGCTTCTGAGCCGGCCCTGCGCCACTCTTGCCCTGGCAACAGGAACTAAGTGGACGCTGAACTCACAGACCGCCCTCTGCCGCCCTTGAATCATCCCCTGGATTCTTGAACAGGCTTTTTGCCTTATGAGAGCCTGGCCTAAAGCTAGAAAAGGACCCTCCTGTGCTCGCCTGAAAGCAGCTGTGCCTTAAGAGAAACTAGAGGGGCGCCTGGGTGGCGCAGTCGGTTAAGCGTCTGACTTCAGCCAGGTCACGATCTCGCGGTCTGGGAGTTCAAGCCCCGCGTCGGGCTCTGGGCTGATGGCTCAGAGCCTGGAGCCTGTTTCCGTATCTGTGTCTCCCTCTCTCTCTGCCCCTCCCCCGTTCATGCTCTGTCTCTCTCTGTCCCCAAAATAAATAAATGTTGAAAAAAAAAATTAAAAAAAAAAAAAAAGAGAGAGAAACTAGAGGCCAGGCAGAATTAAAAAAGAGTATCAGCCTTCCCCATGCCGTTCAGATTTCCTCATAATCCAGTAGACACCAAGCCAGGACGGTCCCGTGGCTTTTTGGACCATTGTAAGGCCGAAACTATCAGAACTTAGAGCTTAGAGGAGGCAATGAAATGGCAATGAGAACAATAGGTGTGTCGTCCATCGCTTCTCATTACCCAGGAGGTAATCTCAGTCCAGAGGCAGAGACCTGAAGTGACCGCAGCTAGACCGTGACAATGCTCAGGTCTGGTCTTGCTTTTTCTATAGCATGAGCCTGGGTACAATTTGACCTTGTTTTACAAACGCTGCCCAGCCCTGCCTGTGCATCTGGCTGCTGACAGGCTCCCGATGCAGGAGCAGACCCAGGATACCCAATCCGATCCACTGCAGAGAATCCTTAATCATTCCCAGGGTGGAGCCCTAGCCCACACATCTCTGCCTTTCTAATGCACGTCCATACAGGCCTTTATTAGTACATTTATTCTTTCAACAGTGACTTATTGAGCTATGTCTGGGGGGGGGGGGGGCGGGGCGGGGCCGGGGCGGGTTGGGGGCACTCTAGTGGCATTTGTCAGAGACGGGAGCATCCACAGCTCTGCAGACCACACGTTCATATGTTCTGTTGTTTAACAAAAGCCAGGCAATGGGTTTCGAGAAAACTCCTAAGTTACCTCCACTCTGCTCTGGTTTTAAATTTGTGTAAATCTGTAAGTGAATGGGGCAGGAAGGGGAGATAGATTCAGAAGAGAATGTTCTTATGTAAGGCTTGTGTTCTGAGCTGAAGGAGGAGAAAGATGTGCTATCCCAAAAGCTACTTGGCTCTCACTCCCCTCCATTTCCAACCTTGAAGATGAGATTGGGGTCACCCTTGGGGTTTCTCCGGCATGATTTCAGGTCAGGGGTTCGACTCCTGGTACTCTCTCCTCAAACATCAACTCTATCCCAAATTCACTATGCAGAGAAAGCACAGAGGAGGAGGAAGGAGCAGACACGAGACTTCCCCACCACCCTTCCCTCCCTGCCTATCTCCTTCAACAACGTGCTGGCTAGCGTTGCTGTTTTCTCCGGTTGCTAAATCGACATTGTTTATTTCTGTCCCATCATCAAACCCAGCGCCTGAGACCCAGGCGAGTGCTTGGGATAGATTCCGAAACATCCTCCCTGAGATCCTGCTCTGTGGTTTTTGAGCAGCTGTCCCACGTTGTCCTGGTTCCAGTCCCTGCCAGGAAAGCTTCATTCAAGAGCCCCTTTCTAGGGGCCCCGTGGTGGCTCAGTCAGTTGTGTCCGACTTCAGCTCAGGTCATGATCTCATGGCGGGCGGGTTCGAGCTCTGCATTGGGCTCTATCTACGCAGACAGCTCAGAGCCTGGAGCCTGCTTTGGATGCTGTGTCTCCCTCTCTCTCTGCCCCTCCCTGCTCATTCGTTTTCTCTCTCTCTCTCTCTCTCTTTCAAAAATGAATAAACATTAAGAAAAACAAACCCCAAATCACCTTCTGCTTCAAGGTGCTAGAGAGACAGTCCAGGCACAGCAGCAGGAGTGAGGCGGAGAAGGCTTCTGACTCCTGTAGGGGCCAAGCGGAGGGAAGGACCACAGGTGCTTCCCCTCAATCCTGCTGAAATAACAGGGGTCAGGCGCTTCCGTGGCCGGCCTTCCTGCAGGGACAACTGTCTCCCAACTGCAGGGTCACACACATCACCCCTCCTACCCATTCCAAACCGAACCTGGCCCCAGGCAGCTGCATTTCAAAGAGCGAGTAATCCCCCCGTTCTTTCTTCATTCCTGGCCCTAAATTCTACTACCTCCCAAGGAGAAAGGTGCAGCATTAGCTGGGAAAGCCTGGGTGCCCGCTGGGGCTGGAGAAGGGGGCAAGGCTGGGATTTCTCAGGCCGTGGAGTCAAGGTTGGTGAAGTTAGAAACCAGGGAGAGAGCGCTGGCAGTGTCCCCATCCCAGCCCTGGGAGTGTCCCCCCTCCCCACACAGCTACGTGCTCTCCAGGGGCTCCCCCAGGGGCGCCAAGCCCCCCCCCCACCGGCAGCCCCCCTTCTCCATTCTCTCGTGTCTTCTGTGCGCCAGGCGCTGTGCTGGGCAATTCAAACATGAATTAGACACAAGTCCTTGCTCTCAAAATTTGGGGAAAGAATTGACGTTCAAGGAGATACGTGCGATGATGCCCTAGGTGCCCTAGGAGTGAACAAAATAAAGCGTGGGGGCGGAGGTCGGCACAGGATGTTCGTGGTGGCTGCCCCATCGCTCACCAGCCAGGATCGTGTCCCCCACGGACCACCCACTATCTACAATGCCTCCTCCTGAGACATCATGAATGAATGGTGCCCAGGCTCTTCCTAATGGGAAAAGCGACAGACTGAGGCCCAAACTGGAGACACCAAACGCCCTTCCTTGTCCCTTTGGTTGGTAGCAGAGTCTTGGTTCGGAGCCAGACTCTCCCCTGCTGCTATTAAAAAAAAAAAAAAAAACCTGCCCCATTCAACCCCACCCCCCGACCCAATGAGGTGTTTACAGTGCATTCTCAGCAACTCTCTTCCCCCGCCCCCACCCAGCTCCCCAAAGGTGCCAAAATGGGGGGAGGGGGGTATTTTTACCTACAGGGTTGGGAAAGGGGCAAAGGCTGAGGCTAGGGCAATTCCGTGGCGCCAGCTGAGGCTTAAGTACAATGAGAAAGCCCCACCCTGCCTGCTCTGCCCAAAGAGGACCCGGTAGGAAATAAATAGTGCTGTGTGCCCTGCCTGGAGGGCTGGCCCGCATCTGTCTGCCTGGACCAAAGCCAGTCACATGAGCCGAGACTGGTTAAAAAGAGGGCTCCGGTAATCTCCCAGCTCAAGTGTCTCAATCTGGCAGGAGGAGCTATGTGGGCGAGGGTGTCAGCTCTTCTTTATGGGGCCTGGGGTAGACCGGAGGAGAGTGGGAAGGGGCAATTCAGGCCGGGGGGAGGGCAGCCAGTCCGTGGGACTTTACCCCAGGCAAAACTATCAGCCCCCCGACCTGGCACTGGGAGAGGGTGATAACCCGCAGGAGGGCAGTGTAGGCAGAGGAGTTGAAGGGAGAGAGGTTGGCAAAAGTTCCACAAGTCTTAATTTGGCCAAAGCCTTTTGTAGTGGGCACATGCGTGGGCACGCACACACACATACACCCCTGATATCTTTTCTTTCCCATTGCTTTGTCCCCCTGCATGCACTCCTGTCCCCATCTCCAACCCTCTCCGCTCAGAACATCAGCATTTGATGACCTTCAACCGCACACCTGTCCCCTCTCCCTTTCCCCACCCACCCTCTCCTGTCGCTCAGGGCAGTGGCTGTTTCTCCTCTCTAGGCCTCAGTTTCCCTTTAGGCAGCTGGTTGCGGATCTGGCTCTGAGGGCCCCCTAGGCAATCTAGGACAGCACCCGGAGAGGCTCCCAGGAGAAGAGTTTTTACTGAGGTCTCGGAACTAGGTGAAGCGATTCAGCAAGCTGAAGCCCTCTTTGTTCAGCTCTGAGCCCCTAAGAGGTTGGCAGACCTTGAGCCAGGAGGCCCATTTTGCTCCAATCCTCCTGGTAAGACAAATGCCCTGTGTATTATGGCTGAAAGCGTGTGGCCCCAAGTGTACCTGTTCATTGCAGAAGGTGTGCAGATAGTGGTCTCGGGATCATGAGGAGTCAGAAAACTTGCTCCCTGCAGGACGACACGGTGTTGTCGAATGGGGAGGCCCAGACCCCAGGAGCCCTAGGCCCTGAGAAGCTTGAACTCAAGGAGCCTGAACTTGGGGAATGGTGGTGGGGGGTGGAGGGAAGGCAGGGGCACATTCAACAGTGCTGAAGATTGTTAACCTGATGGCTGACTGTTCAGGGGAGAAATTGGGACCCCCCCCTCCAAACAAAAGAAACAAAAAGCCATTCCATGTTTGTAGATCTAACTAGTTCAAAAAAACACTGAACATATCGGGAAGGAGCAGGATTATTTGTGATTTCAGGGGCTATTAAGGAACCCCAAACTCCCTGAAGATTACTGCTAAGGTTGGAGACAAATGTTCATTTTCTCTGGCTGGAAAATTTAAGAAATCAGAGGGGAGTAGGGCATATGCAGAAGCATGTAAGTTCCTGGAAAGTTATCAATAATTTAGGGCCCTGCTTGGGCCAGTGTTAAGCAGTCATCTGGAGAACCTACAGGCCTGGAGCTAGACCAGAGGGTTAAGAGGCCACCATATCTAATCCCCACTCAAAGAGGAACAATGGGGAGAGTCTGATGAAGAGGCCTTTTACAAAACCGGGGAAGGGTGACAGGAAACTATCAGGGGACAGTGAGGTTCCCAGGAGATAGCCACATTGGCCCAGGGAAAGGGCTGGTTGGTGCAATCTCGGAGAGCATGACTGTCAAAGAGGAGGAGGAGGCGGCCACTCCACAGAGGGCCTTTGAGGAAGACAAACACTGCCAACCTCTGGCCAGCAGGGAGGAAGCAAGTGTCTGAAAGGGCTGCCATCTCCTCTTACTCCCACACCTCCCACTGGCCAAACCTGACCGCAAGCCAGAGGAGAAGAGTCTGGCTGGTGCAATCCTAAAAGGCCAAACTTCTGGGGTGGCACAGAGCGCCGTGGAGAATGATGGGTAGCAGATCCAGAAGGGCAGGGGCAGAGTATTACAACACAGTCTCTATGATCCCAGGCAGGCAATTTCATCAGCACCGATGAACAATTCGGGGGCACAAAACATGCACCAGGATTGTGCTGTCCAATGAGGACAAAACTTCAAGAATCTAGCAGCCCAGCTGGGGAACCAGGAGCAGGAATGTTTAGGGAAGGCTTCTTGGAGGAAGTGGGAATGTGAGATGGGGCTTGGGGACAGGTGAACGAAGAGCTGGGAGTACTTTCACTGTTGTCGCTTACTCAGCAACTGGATCCACCCAAGGACAAGTTTCAGATTTTCCACCCCTAAGATTTTGTACAACAGCCATGGACAAAGACACCCACCAGACTCCACACGTGACTTCTCACCTCACCTGGGAAGGATCAATTTCTGAACTGCCTGCCCGAACTTTCTCAACTGTCTTCCCCACTAGGCTCTCTAGAGGACAGATTTCTTCCACCTCCAAGAGTGATGTCCTGATCGATCAAGCAATTCAATAAAAATTCACTTGGCCCCATGCTGGAGACTCGGGCTATATGGATGGATAAAACACACTCCCTGCTCAAGGAGCAAATATTTTACATAGAACAGAGACATGGTTTAAAAAAAAATCACTATAGGGGCGCCTGGGTGGCGCAGTCGGTTAAGCGTCCGACTTCAGCCAGGTCACGATCTCACGGTCCGTGAGTTCGAGCCCCGCGTCGGGCTCTGGGCTGATGGCTCAGAGCCTGGAGCCTGCTTCCGGTTCTGTGTCTCCCTCTCTCTCTGCCCCTCCCCCGTTCATGCTCTGTCTCTCTCTGTCCCAAAAATAAATAAACGTTGAAAAAAAAATTAAAAAAAAAAATCACTATAATGTGTTTGGTCAGAGGTATGATGGAGCTATTATCAAAGTTCTAGAACTCACAGCAAGACAGTGACTAATTCCTAGAAGTGTTAAAAAAAAAAAAAGGCTTCAGAGAGGTAATACTGGACGAAAAGTCCATCAATGAGTAAAATCTGCTAGGCAGAGAAGGGAATTCCTGGCAGAGGACTTGAAATGTGTGGGAACAGCAAGAGGTGAAAAAGGATGGTGAAACACTCACGTCGTCTAGAACACAGGAGGGCCAGAACTGAATCTGGTGAGAAAGGTTTGGGTTGACTTAAAGGGAACATTGTAGGTCCAGTTCTGGCGTTTATCAGTCAAGCAGACAAATAAAAAGCCGAAGGGAGTTTTCACAGAGGGGAGTAACATGATGAGTTTTCTTTTTGGCCAGAAAGTAATTTTCTGGGAGGAAACCGAATTTGTTCAGATGCAAGGAAAGGAACCTAAGATAGGGATCTGTACCTCTGCTCCACCCCTGCCTCCCCTCCACATCTCACCCCCTCACCCCAACTCCTGCCATCTTTCTCCAGAAAACAAGCGTTGTTCCCCCAAAATGGTGCAGTGGCTGTTCTGACTTGGCAACAAGACAAACAAACAAACAAACAAAAACCCCAAAGCCCAATAAACGAGCTTGCCTCTCTTCTAGGATGAGTGGACAAGAACACTCAGGAGAATATTTCCCCTTCCTCCAGTTTTTACCCCATCCCCAAATCTGCTGACCCAGAGACTGGGATGGAACCTTAACTGGAGCAGACAGCCTATGGGATTCAGGACCTGCCAATCTTAGAATAACCAGCCAACTCCAGGGCTTTTCAGTCTCCCTGGGGTTCTTTCCAAACTTTGTGGCTATTCCTCTAGGTCTTAGCTGAAAAACACCAAAAATAGGCCAGCTCTTTTCAATTTAATTAGCCATTCCTCTGAGGACACCAGATGGAATGAAGCAAAGACAGATGCATTGGGGGCAAGGAGGGGTGGGAGTAGATTCTAAATGGGGTTTCTCATGAGCCCAAATTCACCCCCACAAAGGGTGCTTCTTAGAACAAGGAGCTCAAGAGGCAGACGGCGGGGCTCCAGGCTTTGGGCTCACAGGCCAAGGGTCTAAGTGTCGCTCACAGGCATGGTCTGTGAGGTGGCCAGGAGGATGGAAGCAGGTGCCTGGGTCTCCTGGGCAGGAGGGAGGAACCACTGCTCCTTTTGCAGAGACTAAAGTACCATCACCCAGAGTCGGGGCGGGGGATGGGAGGGTTACCTACCCTTACCTGGCTCCTGTCTCACAGGCTGTGGGTAGCCAGCAGCCAACCCTGACAGCCTTATAACAGCCGCCAAGAGAGATGCTGGAGTCTATTTCTGGAGTTCTTTAAGAGTGGAGGGAAACGGCCAGCTGCCTGGGACAAGATGATCCCTGCATGCCTCCCTCATCTAAAATTGGGTGATGTTTGCTAAGTAAATGCAGGCCACACTTGGGCAGTGGAGAGCTAAAATGACCCTGAGGACCTCAGGGGTCTCTCACCTTAGTAAGTACCTTCTCAGCCAAGCAGAGAGACCACCGATGTGGAGCAACTGCCCCCTCTGGTGGCGAACATGGGTATAAAGTTACGCGGGGTCAACTTCATCTCCCACTTGAGTCCATAGCAATTTCTCCTCCAAAACTCAAAAAAAAAAAAAAAAAAAAAAAAAAAAAAAAAAAAAAAAGCCTGTGAATCCAGGCTTGAGTCCCTCTAGCTTCCCTCTCTTTCTCTTGACTGCAGTTACAGTCCCTAGCCAGGAGCGTCTTTCCATTTTCTGAATTGATACTTTACAGTGGAAAAAACACTGAGAACACTGAGTGAGTCACTTTTCCTTTTGGCTCCATGGAGGAAAAGAAACCACCTGTCTGCATATCTTTATTCAAGCCTAGCTCTTTCCGTCTGTAATGTGGAGACGATAGAGGCACTGCCTGCCTCCCGGGAAGGCCACTGACTGCCACGGTGCCGTGTGACAAGGAGTGGGAGAAGGGGGGCACTTCCTGGTCCTGGAACCTAGGTAGTCCCATAGCCGGCGTGGTCTTCCTTGTCAGGAGCTACTGTCACTGTCACTCATGCCTGGACCCGAGACACCGCCCCATGGCTCAGACCCTCGAGGCTGCTGGGCTCCTTGGTCCTGGTAGGGACGTCACCTTTTCCAGTCATCCAGGGCTGCCTGCCAGGGAAGGTCAGAGTGACCTGATGATTGTGGCACTCGGAATGGAAAGACTTGGTCCTGAGCCTATTTTGCTGTTGTTATCGTCACTTCACAGTCTTTATGATTTATGTTTATTTTTAGGTACCTTACTGAACATTCCTTTTATGTGCACTGTGATTGATGCTTTATGTATCAGATGCTGGGTGCTGTTGGTGGCAAACAAATCGGGACAATTGTTTGGAAACAATATGACTAGTGTTGTGACTGTTTCCACAGGGAAACTAATGGCATTTTTGCTACAGTTTCTTTCCTTCTTTCCTTCCTTCTACTGATAGCTTAAAAACTAAAATAAACCCAGTAGTGCGAATGGTCGCCTGAATGGTCAATGCTCTGGATAGGTGTACGTTCAGGACCAATGTTGCACAATGTGTTTCAAAATTGTTTTCAAGGGGCGTCTGGCGGGCTCATTCTGTGGAACATGTAGCTCTTGATCTCGGTGTTGCAAGTTCGAGCCCCACATCGGGTGTAGAAATTACTTAAAAATCAAATATTAATAAAAAAAAGTTTTTTCTAAGAATTTATGTTACTAAGGGTTACCTTTAAACTTTTTTTTTTTATTGTGGTAAGATGTATAGGATACAAAACAAAACTTTTTTTTTTTTACCGTGGTAAGATGTATACGATACAAAATGTACAAACATCTCTAGTTCACGGAACATTAAAGTACTTTCGCACTGTTGTGCAACCATCACCACTCTGCAAGCTTCAGAACTTTTTCATCATCTCAAACTAAAACTCTGTACTGGGGCCTGAATTTAACACAGGTACCTATGAGAGCCTGCTGGGGTCCAGTTGGACCCTCAGACCTCCTAGTGGCTTTCTCTTCTGCTGCTGTCCCTAACCTGATCAGACCTGTAGTGGTCACCGTGTTCTGGCCCTTTCCCTGGTAGGAATGACTCAGGTACTGATAACAGCAGAGAAGAGGGCTGCACCACAGTTGTTGAGTTTTGTAGCGAGAAGGGACCTCTAGGGATCCTCTGCGTGGCCCTTCCACAAAGCAGAACCACAACTACCCCACAGTCTACCTCCATGCCTCAGTTAAGACTTGGTTTAATGAATGGATGAATCTGGAAAGATAGACACTATCCTGAGAAAGGAGACTTCCTAGCTGGCTACTCATGGTCGTAGGGGGATGACAATGCATGTCCTTTGAGGTCAGAAAGATCTTTGTCCCTTTGTCTCTTGCTGAGTCTGTGGCTAGGTTTTCCTCTGTTACACCATGAATGGAAATAGTCATTCTTACCTCATGGTACGAGGCTTGAGCGAGGCAGTGCATATGAGGTGCTGTAGCAGAGACAGAGAGTAGTAGAAGTTCAATGATGCTCGTTCCCTCCCTTCCACCTGCAGACACTCTCGCAGATGCATCTCGGAAACGACTTCCTCTTCTTTGACTCCATTTCCATTTCTTATTGGCTCCTTTTGTGTCGGATCCTAAGAAACAGAAGCTTCCCCACTACCTTTGCCTTTTAAAGCTAGGGTTCTATTAGTAAGAAAATGTGAAAGGGGAGTATTGTTTGTCTTTATCTGAAATCGAGCCTCCCAATTTCTATTTTATTGGATGTGGTTGTGATTTATTAATGTTATGTGTTCTCTTTCTCTCCTCCCCTCCCTCCCCATACAATCACCCATATAGGCAACTCCTCTCATACCCTACACTAAATTATCCTGTTTTTAACTGTTTTCAAATCCAAGAACTTGGCTACATTCCCCTGAGACAGAGGACAGAAGTTACTATGGATACCCAGTATTTATTTTATTTTACTTTATTTTATTTTATTTTATTTTATTTTATTTTATTTTATTTATTTTATTTTATTTTTTATTTATTTTATTTTATTTTATTTTTTTATTATTTTATTTATTTTATTTTATTTTTTATTTATTTTATTTTTATTTTATTTATTTTATTTTATTTTATTTTTTTATTATTTTATTTATTTTATTTTATTTTTTATTTATTTTTTTATTTATTTTATTTTTATTTTATTTATTTTATTTTATTATTTTATTTATTTTATTTTTTTAAGTTTATTTATTTTGAGAGAGAGAGAGAGAATGGGGGAGGGGCAGCGAGAGAGTATAAGAGAGAATCCCAAGCAGGTTCTGTGCTGTCAGCCTGCTGATGTGGGGCTCGAACTCATGAACCTGAGCCAAAATCCAGAGTCGGATGCTTAACCGACTGAGCCACCCAGGAGCTCCTCGTTTGTTTTTATTTATTGATTTTTTTTTTTTCTGAAAGAGAGAGAGAGAGAATGGGGGGAAGGGGAGGGAGAGAAGGAGAGAGAAAGAATCTTAGGCAGTGTCCACACCGAGCGTGGAGCCCAATGTGGGGCTCAATCTCACGACCTTGAGATCATGACCTGAGCCAACATCAAGAGTCAGACACTTAACTGACTGAGCCACCCAGGCACTCCAGCACCCAGGTTTTAGTAGTAACCAGGTCCTATCATTCATTCTCAAAGATGTTTCCTTCATCCACCCCTTCATCCCAATTACTTTGTACCTTTATTCTCACCTCCAGATACTAATATGAGGCCACAGAGTAAGTAATTTGTAGAAATCAAGTGATCTGGCTAAAATCAGTGGGCTGCAGGACTCTATCTGTTCTGGTAAGTAGTTGGAACACCTCAAACCCAAAGGAAAGTAATACACTTCAATTTTAAATCAATACTCATTGGGCATTGCGTTTATTCAAGGATTCTGGGAGCAACGTGGGCTTACAAAATCTGTAAATCTGATAATAGAGATTTCAAAACAGTATTTTAGAATAGTCTCTTCACTGATTTCTGTCACTGTGTGTCCTCTCTTCAGCTGAATTTACACAAAACTTGCAGACTAAAGTTCTAAAAACAGCACTGGTGACTTTGGGCCCAAGGCTGTACTAGGGAACATAGTCCATTTCTCTAGGCTCTGGGGATCTATTGAAAGATTTTTGAAGCTCTAGAATAACATATTCATATTTATATTTTTATTTTTTACTTTTTTTGTAATGTGTATTTATTTTTGAGAGAGAGAGAGAGAGTGAGCATGAGCGGGGAGGGGCACAGAGGATCCAAGGCGGGCTCCACGCTGGCAGAGAGCCCCATGCGGAGCTCGATCTCACGAATCACGAATCGTGAGATCGCGACCTCAGCTGAAATCGGATGCTCAACCGACTGAGCCACCCAGGCACCCCCAGATTTATATTGTTAAAAATTATTGGGGCAATGTTGAGAGAATGGACTGGAAAGAGAAAACCAGAAGCCAGTTAGGAAGCTGGTGCCATCATCCAGATAAAAGATGGCGAGTGCCTGAGGCAGGGAAGTGGCATAGTAGCAGAGAGGAAGAAAACTGGTAGAGAGGAGGGGGGGCGAGCAGGAAATGGTCATTGAGTGTCAGGGATGAGAGGAGTGAGGACTATCTCTCTGAGTGAGGACTCAGCCTTTGACAACCCAACAGATCGTGATCCCTTCTCTGAGCAGCAGAATGAAGCTGTGCGTGTGTGCACGTATGTGTGCACGTGTGCAGACAATGAAATCCATTTTGTAGCTGATGATTTAAGGTGTCTGGGAACGCCTAGTAATGGAAGTCCACAATGGGTATGGATTTAAGAAAATATTTGGGCTGGGCTTGTAGATTTGGGGGTCCTGGGTACAGAGTTAGCTAATAGTTGAAACCTGAGAAGTAGCAGGGAATGATTGGAAAACGGTCAAAGAAGGAGCCCAAGAGAGCACAAACACCTTAGGGACAGGTAGGAGTGAGGAGCCATTGAAGGCAACTGAGCAGTGGACAGGGAGGTAGAAGTCGAATTCAGTGTGATGTCCTGAGAATCAAGGTAGAGGGAGGCTGAGGAAGAAGGGATGGCTCCACGCGTTCAGAGCCAGCAAAGAGATCAAACTGAGGAAGTGAACTCGGGTGAGACGGAGGAGGAAGGTGGCAGAGACAACAGCCTGACTGCGGTGGAGCTGAGGAGACACGAGATGAACTGGACACAGGCAACGCAGCTGCATGGCTCCTGCAGTGAGTCTGCTGGGAAAGGGAAGGGGAGAAATGGGGCAAGTGTAGGCAGAGGCAGGGCTGAGGGCCGGGGGTGCCTCCACATGGTACAGGATTGGGGGAGGAGTCCGCAGAGTGGGAGTCGGGCACTTGCTGTCAGTTACCCGTGCAGAAACCAGCCCTCTCTTCCTGGGTGGTAGGCTTCTTCCTACCCTGAGAATTCGAGTTCCTTTCGTCCAGTGATTGGTTTAAGATGGACATGTGACCAATATCAGGCCAATAAGATATAACGGGAAATCTGCTGAGGTTCTCTGGGAAGTATGTTTTCCCTTGATGAGTAACATAGTCACAGGAAGCGGGGGGGGGGGGGGGGGAGGGGACCTTTAAAATTTATTTGTATGCTTGTAATATTTGTATATGTTTTACCCCTGCCTCTTTCGTTGCTCTGCTGAAGGCTGTCACTTGGGGGTGTGAACCTTAGAGCTGCTGCCACATCCTTGCAAGAGTAAAGGGGTGAGCTGAGCTGGTGGGCGGGTACAGTCAGCCAAGGACAGCAAAGCAGGAGGATGGTAACACAGAGAGAGAGGGAGACACAGAATCCAAAGCAGGCTCCAGGCTCAGAGCTGTCAACGCAGAGCCCAATGTGGGGCTTGATCCCATGAACTGCAAGATCATCGCCTGAGCGAAAATCAAGAGTCAGACGCTTAACTGACTGAGTCACCCAGGCATCCTGGGGGGCAGATCTTTCTAACAGTTCTAATTGGCCACATTTTGATTGTCATAGAAGATAGGGCTTTGGATGTCATGCTTTCCTCTGGAATTTAGGCAAAATAGCAGTGCTCTCTTGACTGAGGATTCGAGAGGCAGAGCTGTATTCCAGACCATGGGGCCTGATAGAGATCCAGAGATGTGCAAACAAAGGAGGTGGGAGAGAAACACCCAGAAGGCAGAACACTCTTCTCAGGGCTCCTGAGGAAGGTACAGGTGTCTGGGAATTGAGTACCCACCCTGGAGAAATGTACAGTCCAGGGGAGAGAAAGTCCTAACATGTAACTAATAAAGACCGAAGTGTAACAAGCACAGGGTTGGAAACAATGGGGGTTGAAGGAAATAGATCTAGTTAGCAGTTACTAGAATATTCTAGGTAAGCAAAAACTAGGCCAGTAGCCGGGGAGATGGAAAAGAGGGCAGGATACAGGACGCCTCGCTGAGATAGAATCAGCAAAAACTGCCAACCTGTTAGATGTGGGATGTGAGGAGAGGAATGGATAGAAAGACCAATCAATTTGTACAGCATCGAGAGAGGTCTTTAAAAATCCTCTAAATCAAGGGTGAAAACCAAACTGTCATTTCGCTATAGAAAACCTTCTTCAACAAAGCCAGACACAGACATTCAAGGCACTTGGGGATAGGATGTGTTTTTCCCTTTTCCCTCTGCTTGTTCAGGAGTTGGACACACACCAGGGCAGGAGAAGAGACGCCAGCCCCGGTGTTCCACACAAGGATTCGTACAGGTCTATGCAGGGCCAGTTCTATGGGCGTGTGACCCATGCAGTCACACAGGGGCCCGTGTTTAGAGGACCCTGTGCTTGGTTTTAACGTTCTGCTACCGCTCTTTGAAATTCTTAATAAGCTCTGAACGAGGAACTCTGCATTTTCATCTTGCACTGGGTCCTGCAAATTAGGAGCCCGAGCCTACGGTAGTTGGTGCTGGGAAGAGAAGCAGAGGTTAGAGGCCAAACAACGCAGTCCTTCGACAAGCTCTGTGATGCCGAGACAGCCAGGGTGGCCGTGGACGTGAAGAAGAACGTCCTAGCAGCCGGAGCCTACTGTACAGCATTGCTGTGAGTATTGCAACCAGCAAAAACACGGGAAGAGTTCAGAACAGCGTCTGGCACGTAGAGATTTGCCATTTAAGTGTTTGATGGCGTGATTAGCCCCTCTCTGCACCGACTCAACAGCTGACACCTTGAGGTTATTCATTCACAGGGTCACAGTTAAATTTCATTTTCAGTTTTAGGGGCGCCTGGGTGGCTCAGCCGGTTGAGTGTCCGACTGGGGTTCAGGTCATGATCTCACGGTTCGTGGGCTGGAGCCCCACATCGTTGGCTTTGCAAAGACAGCTCGGAGCCATCTTCGGATCCTCTCTTTCCCTCTCTCTCTTCCCCTTCCCCACTTGGGCTCGCGGGCTCGGGCACACACTCTCCCTCCCTCTCTCTCCCTCTTTCAAAAATAAGCATTAAAGAAAATTTTTAAAATTTCATTTTCAGTTTTAACCTATCACTCACCATCCAGCTCTGGGCTGATGATTGATCTTCGGGGGGGGGGGTGGGAGGGGGGGAGGAACCCAACAACAATAAATATCATAATAAATAAATGTGCACCATTGCATCCTGTCACCTTCCTGACAACGCTCTTTTATGTTTATTTATTTTGAGAGAGAGGGAGAGAGAGAGAGCATAAATGGGGGAGGAGCAGAGAGAGAGAATCCCAAGTAGGCTCTGTGTTGTCATCGTTGAGCCCAACGCAGGGCTCAACGCAGGGCTCGAACTCACTAACCAAACTGTGAAATCATGACCTGAGTCGGACATTTAACTGCTTAACCGACTGAGCCACCCAGGTGCCCCTAAAAACGAATCTTGAGCTCCCTGCTTCCTCCCTCCCTGGATCTAAAGGAAGATTATGTCCCTGCTGTCATCAAGATAATGGCTCCTTCCCGCACTTCCCTCCACTTCCATCTGAGTCCCGAGAGCCTATAAAATGTACAACCTTTGTCCTTTAGAGTACAGCTCTTGACTGGTGGTAAAAAATTAAAACCCTGGCCCGACACCTCTATTCCATGAACGCTTTTCCCAACCAAAGTCTGAAAGCTGTTCCTCCTACCCCTCCTAATCTTAGATGTTCCCAACATGTTCTTGGTAAGAGGGAACTCTCTCTTATTGTCCTAGGGTTTCAAGTCGGCAGGGACTGCACATTTTTTCCTTAGCTAAAATAGTTGTGGTTTTTCCTAAAAACTTTGCAAGTTCCCTGTAGACTTGGAAATTCCCTTCTTGGTTATAGCTCTTAATGGATGCAGAAGAATCCTGGCCCGGTCCTATCTTTCCTGCCGGTCTGCTTGCTGTGTGACTCTAGGAGGTCAGCCTAAACTCTCTGGGCCTCAATTCACAAGGATTTCCTTAGCTGGGGCAGATTGGAGAATGGAAAGGTTTGGGGAGGATTTATTTCCGGAGGACCTTGGAAGAAGAGATTTATAAATGTCTCTATGGTAAGAATAACCATTTGGGGAGCTAACAACCCATTTAGATCCCTCCTCTTGAAAAAAAAAATGAGTTTAATAATTTCCGCTGCTAATTACTAACCCCCACCCTCACCTCCATGCCTGCCTCCACTCCCGGCTGTTGATTGATGGAGTAGATAAGCTGTAGTCTCCCTCTCCCACCTATGTGCACACTTCTGACAGGCCCTAGATAAATAGGAGGCAGAGGCAAGTCCTTAGAATTATTATTATCATTATGATGATTATTATGCTTTCAACATGAGAAACAGGAAGTGAAACTGACTAAAACATCCAGCGATAAATGCCTAGCCCCATCTCCTCCGCCAGACTTAAAGGCAGAGAAGAAGCCAGCCAAAGAAAACTGTGGGCCACAGACTCAGTCAACCCCGTGTGTGTGTGGGTGTGTGTGTGGGTGTGGGTGTGGGTGTGTGGGTGTGTTACAAGGACTGTCTCTGAATAACTAGTTTCCAGGACTTGTGATCTTTTACCCTCATTCTAATGCCCATGCTTCCTCCTTCATGTGATATCCTCAGGGGCCTTTCTTACGACTTCCTTCCCCATTTCCTAGAGAGAGCTTCCCATGGCTCTCAGAAGATGTTAAGAGGACCAGCCCAGTGAGTAACTGGTGCATCCATACCTACCTTGCCTGCCGAGGCCAGGTCTGAGCCCTACACCTTTCTCTGTCGCTTGATTTGTCCCCACGGCAGACATATTTCCTGGGCCAGAGGCCTCTCTTCCCTCACCTTTCAGGGGAGCCCTGTTTTCTCTTCTGGCCTGGTCACCTGACACTTCATCTGCTTGGCTGATTATTCACAGCCTTTGTCTTTTTCAGTAATCGATTGTGGACGAACGGTAGTCAGAAAACAGGGCATCAGGGCCAATGTAATTATCCCACGTTGACATTTCCATTTGCAGCACCGTGGCCTCTGGAAACTCTGAAAAATTGTGAAAATGACCTGATTTTCATACTACCTTGTTAGCGCAACTTCCCGTGGAGAAAAGAGGAGACAGCTGTGTGGGGAGAAAATGAACCAAGCTGGTGTTTCAGAAATGCCTTCTCATTTGGACAACGTTCTGAAAACTACAGAGGGAACAGATGAGGAAAATGCATCAAGGAGAGGTAGCAAAGACAGAGAAAGAGCGAGCAGGGTGCCGGGCTCTTGTGCTAGTCCCGGGGCCCATGTCTTTTTATGGCTTTTGTACCAAGATCTTGAGCCAGAGTAACAGAGTGTTGGAATTTTGCTTTGGGAAACATATAACCATCATAGTCTCCTTACGATTTAATAAGGTCCCAGTGAAGCCTACCCAGGGGTTGGGATGGCGCTGAGGCCACAACAGGGTAACTGACAGAAGAAGAAAACTCCAGCATAGAGCTCTATACCCCAAGTTGTGACGACAGTTGTCTGCCTCCGGATCGTCCTCTTCCGGCTGGCCCTGCTCCCTGTCCAGGAGACCGTGGTGCCTAGGAAGACACTGTTGAGTCCTGGCTTCCTGTGTTCAAACCCCCATTCCAGTACTTCCCGTAAGTCACTAAGATTCACTGGGCCTCAGTTTCCTCATCCGGACCCCTGGAAGGATATTAGTAACACCTACCCTATAAAGTTGTTGTGGAAATTGATTGGATTAACACATGGAAAGCACTTAGAAACCCCATCAGGAAGACACTAAACCATATGGGGGCCATTATCATGATTTTGTCTCGTGTGCCACCCTCCATTCCATCCATCCAGGAGAATGTAAGTGTCACATTCTGTGACAAGCATTGGGTGAGTCGCTAGGGATGGAAAGTTTGCAAAACATAAATCTCCGGGGGCTTCGCTCCCTCTGCGGGGTTTTTCTTAACAGAAAATAGGTGGTGTCGCACTGACTCCCATTCTTCCTGGTTCCTTGACCCTGTTCCTTGACCCTGTTCCTTGACTGCCTTCATTTGCTGCTGCTGCTCCCCTGCTCTTTCCCTTCCCAACTCTGCAGAAGATAGGTCCCAGATGTCTCAGCCAAAAAAGGCCCCAGCGTCCTGATAGGCTCTTCTCTGACTTGTCCTGGTGAGGGAGCCCTGGGAGGGGCAGGGCCCCAGGGAGGGTGCTGGTCTTTCTGCTCAGCGGCTCCCCCTTCCCAGGCCCTGGGGGCTCCTCCACACACACTTTGGAGAAGCTGGAGGAGGGCCACCAGGCTCTGTAATAACCACACTTCCTCGTGGTAAACAAGAACCAGATTCCTGGGGAGTGACGCGGGCGGGAGCCCTGTGGCCGATCAAGGCAGCCGTGTGACTTGAAGGAGCACCTCTGCTTGGCCTTGACCTGTCTGGGGAAGGTTGAGGGGAAGGCTGCCCACATGTCCCTCTTTGCTACCCTTGCAGCCGCACTCTGAGCTACGGGGTCCTTCACACCGGATGGCCCCCTGCAGACTCTGGCTCCGGCATCCTGGTTCAGTCTCACAATCAGGGAACATCTGCCCCGTGTCTCCTGTGTCCGCATTTGTCTCACCCTCTTCCCTACTCCTGTACCTAACTCCCACCCTTGGGTGCCTCCCCGTCCCCCCCGCACCCTGCACGAGGAATCGTATGCTTCCCTCACTGTTACCAGAAGAAGCCTCACAATCCCAGGAGGATGGCTTGATCCCAGGAACTCAAGAGTGAAGGCTGCAGTGGAGGCTGGGCCAGCCCATGAGCTGCCTGGGCCTTCTGACTTTGGGTGGCTGGTCCAGAGCTTCCATCTGAACAGCGTGACTTGGGAGTTTAGCATCTGATGTCTCAGGAATGGAGGCCAGATAGGGTCCCTGCTAGTTCTAGTTCCTGGGTGGAAGGTTGGACTGGCTCAAAGACCTCTAGAAAGGGCTCCACAAGAAACGGGGGGGGGGGGGGGGGGGAGGCAGAGAACTGGTAGCTGAGGGCTTAGGACGGGAGGGGGCAGTTTATTAGATATCTTTTTGGGCGTTTGCATTTTGTTCCATGTGAATGTATTGAAGTTTCCAAAATCAAAAAAAAAAAAAAAAAAAAAAAAGACTTCTGTGAGTTGGTAAATCTGTATGTTAAGTTATAGAGAAGTGTCCCTTGACCCTTGTCCCCTTGACGGTGAGACATCCAGCCTAGACTTCAGGCTTAGAAGGGCCGTTAGAGGCGGGTGGCTGCTCAGGTCTGGGATTTTCCGAGCGTCTGAATGATTTGCAATGTTGCACTGGAAGGAGAGGCATTGCTGAGCACATTGGTCCAGGAGGAGGAAGGACGTACCTGCTGTGCTCCTGTGATCCCTCCGGGTCTGGAAGGCCAGGAGTCTCCCATCTAAAGGACCGCAGGAGCCCGGCTCCACCCAGAGAGGTCAGCCGGGCAGGCCATTTGTGTTACCTTGGTCCCTGGGGGTCCACAGGGAGGGGGTGGGCCAGTGCCAGCACCCTGGGGACCCAGTGCCTTCTCTGAACGTGCCAGAAGCCACCTCAGTTTTCAGGCATTGTGTATTAGTCTTAAAACTTGTTTCTTTAAAAACATTTCTCTCCTCGGAGCGCCAGCGTGGCTCAGTCGGCTAAATGTCTGACTTCGGCTCTGGTCATGATCTCATGGTCCGTGGGTTCGAGCCCCACGTCAGGCTCTGTGCTGACAGCTCAGAGCCTGGAGCCTGCTTCAGATTCTGTGTCTCCCTCTCTCTCTGCCCCTCTCCTGCTCATGCTCTGTCTCTGTTTCTCAAAAATAAATAATCGTTAAAAATTAAAAAAAAAAAAAACTTTCTCTCCTTTTTATTCTCAATCCTTACATTCATGTAATGTGTTGAAATTTGCATAGCACTTGCGCATATGTTACCGATGCCTCCCTATTGCCCAAGTCCAAAGCTTTAGTAGAACTTCTAATCTTTATATCTGCCTCCCACCTCACATCTTGACACTTTCCCACACACATCCTATATTCCAGCCCATGCCGACCACCTGTTGCTTCTACGAGCCACACAATGTCACCTTTCTCTCCATTCCATCATTCAGTGCTACCTCTTTCTCTTCCCCTTCCATGAGAACTCTTGCCTGTCTTTAGATGCCTAAGTCAGATGTCACCTCCTCGGGGAGGACTTTCCGGATGAATCTGTCTTGTTTATGAGTTCAGGAGCACCATACTTAAACCCTCTCAAGGGCCACCTGGTAGGGTGGCTATTACCAAAACTGAAACCAACCAAACCAACGCTAGAAAGTAATGGGTGTTGGTTAAATGGAGAGACACAAGAACTCTTGGCACAGCTGGTGGGGATGAAAAGATGCAGCTGCTATGGAAACAGCACAGGAGGCAGTTCTTAAAAAGAATGAAACAGAATCATCATATGATCTAGCAATCCTGCTTCTGGGGATAGACCCCAAAGCATGGAACGCAGGGGCTCCAACAGGCATCTGTACATGGTGCTCGCAGCAGCCGAAGTGTGGAAGCAAACAGGTGTCCACTGAGGGAGGGGCGGATAAACAAAAGGTGGTTCATACATACAATGGTGTATGCATACACAGAGCCTTAAACAAAGAAGGACATTCGACACATGCTACAACATGGCTGAATCTCAAAGACATTATGTTTGGGGAAATAAGCCAGTCACAAAAGAACAAATACTATATTTGTATGTATATTTGTATATGTGTATATGTTCATATATGTGTGTGTGTGTATATATATATATATATATATACATGTGTATAAGCCAGTCACAAAAGAACAAATACTATATTTGTATATATATTCGTATGTGTGTATATATTCATATATGTGTGTGTATATATATATATATATATATATACATGTATATAAGCCAGTCACAAAACAAATACTATACTTGTATATATATTTGTATATGTGTACATATATATATACACATATATATACGTACACACATACATATATACATACACACACACATACACACATATATGTGTGTATGTGTATGTACATATGTGTACACACATATGTGTATATATGTACATGTGTGTATACACATGTATGTATATATACATATGTGTGCACACATATGTATATATGTGTATATGTATGTATATATACATACACACACGTGTGTATATATGTATATATACACACACACGTGTGTGTATATATGTATATATATACATACACACACACACATATATATATATATATACATAAAAAACTTCTCCAGGCACCCAAGGCCTGTCAGGGGCATCAGGGCATCCCCATGCCCAGCACAGTACTTGGCACTAATCGGTGCCACCCAGTCCATCTTTATTGATACGAGACGGGCACAAAGTTGACGGTGTGTGTGGGGGGGGGCATCTGCAGGTAGGTCTCAGGCCGGGCCACATTCCAACTCACCTCTTTCAGCACATCCAAGTTTCCTCTGCACCTGCCGCTCCACTGGAGGGGGGGGCGGGGCTCTAGCTATCTTTCCAGCACCGTGGGGAGACCCTTGCCAGCATCAGTGAGTGAGCATCCAGGAGTGACAGGGACTTGCCTGCAACATGTGCTACACGGGTCACACAAAAGGAAAAACTTACCCTCGTGTTATAACGAGGCACTGGAAGTCCTGAGAGTGTGAGGTTCTTAGGGTCACACACCTACCTACCTATATGGTGCTATAGTTGTGGTCTTTGGAGGAAGGAGACAAATGAGGTGATTGCCATATGTCCTTTTCGTCTCCACAGTACTACAGCTTTCATAGCCTAAGAAGATAGGTGGGGAAAAAATTAGCTCCTACCTCTGTCGTGAAATGAGCAAAACCAAAACAAAACATAGTATATGTACTACATGTACCTCACATATTTAGGTCGTCCCTCAAAAGCTTATACGCGCTAGGATCCCAAACTCATTAATGCTTCATTGACTTTACTCAATGCCTTTACCTCTCCTAGAGGGAGAATCTTTGGAATCAGAGTAAACTGCAGGTCGCAGAGTGTGTTTCCTTCTCCTGAACCATGCACACAGGCTGAGATGGCATCCCCAGAGAGGCCTGGCAGGTGTCAGGTAGCTGGACCACTTACAAGAGCATTTAGGACCACAGACTTTGACATATGTGGGAACAGCATGAGTCTGAAGTCTGGCTCTTCCCACTCCAGCGCGATGACTTCGGCCGGGTATTTAACCTTTCTGGGCCTCGGTGGTTTCCGTGATCCAAATGGCAGAAACACTACTACTTACAGCCTTGTTGAGAGGATGGAAGGAGATAATTGGCACGAGAATATCTACTGCAGTATCACGGCTCACGTTTATAGAGGTCGGTTACTATGTGTGGGTAACAGTTCATAATGTTTCATGTGTATTTAAGTTAGGGAATTATCACCCCCTTCATTATAAAAAGTGCGTTCTGAGGTGTGGTTAATATGGCAAGTGGTAAGTGGTGGAGATGGGAGTTGAACTCAGAATTTGATTCCGCCATGCTCTACTGCCTGAAAATTACCTTCTCATGTGAAGCTAATATCATCATACCCTTAGGAAACCACTAGACATTCCACACATACGCTGGCACACCTCTTCTCCCCTTTTCCTACCTTCCCACTTCCGTTTACTTTACTTTTCTTGTGTTTTTTTTTTAATGTTTACTTATTTATTTTTGAGAGAGAGAAAGAGACAGAGAAAGAGACAGAGAAAGAGACAGAGAAAGAGACAGAGAGAGAGAGAATCTCAAGCAGGCTCCGAGCTGCCAGTGTGGAGCCTGACACAGGGCTCAATCCCACGAACGGTGAAATCTTAACCTGAGCCAAAATCAAGAGTCAGACACTCAAGCAACTGAGCCACCCAGGCGCCTCTCTGTATACTTTTCTTAAGTGATGGAGGGAGCAAAAAAAAAAAAAAAACAAAAAACAAAAACAAAAAACAAAAAACAAAAACCTGGGGACACAAGATTACCAGGAAAAGATGAAATGACCTCCTGGGTTGACACACTCTGGTTGTGTCCCTGGATGTCCCCTTTTCCTTTCTCCCTTCCCCAGTTCACTCTCCAGGCTGAATGCTCATCTGAGTTGTAACTGACATGCTCAATACAGGGTAGTTTGAAGGAGCAAGACTGACTACAGGGACAGGGACCACAGCCTTGTGCCATTTTGAATGTGGTAGAATATTTACCTCTTTTCCCTCCATTTCCCATACTAACGTGCAGAATTTATAATTAGGCATCTTGTAGTCCTGATTAGCCTCATTTGTGGTCCCTTTAAACATGTTATGTTCGTTGATGGGCAGAGGCTAAGTTTCCATTCCCCTCTGGGTACTTCCTTCTTTCTCTTTCCATTCCCATTCTTCCCCTCTAGTCCAGCTGCTCCCTGCTATGGCATTAAACCCTCAAAGGTTGGGGTACAGACAAAGGCATCGGGGGGTGGGGGAGCAGAGCATTTCTTCCCCTCTGGGAAGCCCTCAAGTAGGGCATTGTCGGCAGCATTTGCTTTGGGTAGAATTTCTTGCTGTGGACCAGCTCTTAGCACTTTCAGAGATTTCAGAAATTTTTGTAACTAATGGTTCTTCTGTATCTGTTATCCTTGAAGACATTGAAGACCCTCATTTTACCAAAGAATTACTAGCCTATGACATGAAGACTGCTTATCTCTCCCTGGTCCCAAATCATTTTCCTTCCCAACAGTGAGTTTTCAGTGGACAGATCTTTTCCTGTGAATCACACTCCCTTTCTTCAATGTTCTGCTTTTTGCCATGCTAGCATTAGATACAAAGTCTACTTTATCTGTGTGCCTATGCGTATCCAGCAGCCAGTGGATGATTCTATTTCATCAAGAGCATGCTATCTGAAAATTTCCAAGAAATTCACCTCCATAGATCCCTACCCTCTGTCATCCAGTCATAATGTCACAGCATAATAAAATAGGAGATGTTTACTCTCTGATGGTGTGAAGGCCGGGTAGGGGAAGCTTGGAGAAGAGAGTTCACTGTGGAGTCATATTTATCTCATAATATAACCGAGCTATGCAAATTAACATAGACCTATACTAGAAGGTTGAAGGAAATTGAAATGTGGGAGATTTAAAGTATATCTGAAAATGGAAACTATAGCCCATAGCTCTTTGGGCCATTCCTGCCCAGAAATGGCATATACTATCTTTCTGACATCAAGAAGGATTTGTGGGTATATGTCTGCTCAGGGTTTAGACTGGGGGCCATGATCATGGACTTTGGGTCACAAAGAACTGGGTTCTGTCCTTTGCTAACTCTGTCACCCTAGGAAAGTTATTAATTCCTCTAGGACTCAGTTTCCTTTCCTAAAAAATAAATAAATGAGGATAACAGTACATACCCCATAAGGCTATATAATAGGTAGGATAAGTAAGAGTTAAGTTTGGGAGTGATAGAAAACCTGATATATCAGTTACTATAACAAGAAGGACATTTATTACTCTTTTATATAAAAGTCTTGGGGCGCCTGGGTGGCGCAGTCGGTTAAGCATCCGACTTCAGCTCAGGTCACCATCTCGCGGTCCGTGAGTTCGAGCCCCGCGTCAGGCTCTGGGCTGATGGCTCGGAGCCTGGAGCCTGTTTCCGATTCTGTGTCTCCCTCTCTCTCTGCCCCTCCCCCGTTCATGCTCTGTCTCTTTCTGTCCCAAAAATAAATAAACGTTAAAAAAATTTTTTTAATTAAAAAAAAAAAAAAAGGCTGGGTAAGTGTGTCAGGGTTGATATGATGGATGCTTGCTTCCCAGGACATAAGCTGCTTTTATGCTTTCGTTCTGTCATCCTCAACCTATGGCCTCTATTTCATGATCCAAGATGGCTCCTCAAGCTCCAGCCATTAAATTTTCATTCCAGCCATCGGGGAAGAGAAAAGAGGAGGAGAAGGAGAAGGACAACCTCTACCTTTCAACCCCTTCCATTTACAAGTCATTGGCTAGAACTTAATCTCATGAACACAACCAGCTGTAATGGAGGCCGGGAAATGTAATTTTTAGTCCAGGCAGTCATGTGCTTAGCCAAACATTGGAAGGTCTTTACTATTAAAGAGGGGGAAATGGGTATTGGCTCAAATACCTGGCAATCTGCCACAGATCTTTATGAGATGTAAATAAGATGATGCACAGAGTAAGCACCCAATGATCACCATTACCATCACCATCGTCATCATCATCATCCCCATGAGAATGTGGAGAATACTTTGAAATCCATCACCAGATGTTTCTTTATTTTAACCTCATCTTGTTAATAATGTCATTCTTATCCACCTCCCTTTTAAGACACTATTAGTTTTTTTCTTTTATGAAGGTCAGACACTTATAGCTTATGAAATAAAATTATGGAAAGCAAGAGAAAACTGAGGAAAACAAGGGAATGGTGAACACGGGATTCTAGATAATGGTTCTCTTTGATGGTGGAAATAGAGGTGGGGTGGTATGGGGATGGAGAAACCACCTAGTTATTTCATTGTCAAACCCCTCGTTTTTATTTTGGGCAGGAGATTCACAGGAGACTCTTGCGTTGTTAAAAATAATGAATAACCAAATAAAAGCAGAGATACCTGGACCAATGATCCAATGTTGGGGCTGTGTTGTGAATCAAGGATTATAATTAATCTGACTCTATGCAATGAGGTCTTTAACATTTATTTTTTTGGGGACAGAGAGAGACAGAGCATGAACGGGGGAGGGGCAGAGAGAGAGGGAGACACAGAATCGGAAACAGGCTCCAGGCTCTGAGCCATCAGCCCAGAGCCTGACGCGGGGCTTGAACTCACGGACTGCGAGATCGTGACCTGTCTGAAGTCAGACGCTTAACCGACTGCACCACCCAGGCACCCCTCAATGAGGTCTTTAAATTGTACAATATCACATGGCATATGTCTGTATGTCAATAATAGACAAAAATAGTGCTTTCTATCTGCATAGAGCTTTAACTTTTGAAGTGCTTCTACACATCCATAAAAACTGCTTAAGAAGTTCATTACACGTGGCTGAGGGCTTGGTATTATAAAAATAGGACTTTGGACTTGTGCGTCCTAAGGGAAAATCGTTTATTTTATTCTTACAGTAGTCTTGTGAGGCAGGCAGGACAAATGTTTTCACTATTTCACAGATGAGAAAGAAGGAACTGAGAGGGCAAGGGACTTCAGTGAGGTTGTATGGCTTGTTGGTCAGCAAAGGAACTTTAGACTAGATCTCTTGCCTAGTGCTTCTTCCTTTAGTCAAGCTCACTCCCGGTTATTACGCATCTGTTAGGCATTTATTCTGTGTTACATGCCAGGCACACCATGCCGATATGTTTGTGTTTACGTAGGTGCGTGTTTTCCGGGTACTGTGTGCAGTTTATGCGATCTCTGTGCACACGCACACATACACGTCCTTGTTGTCCTTGTGTGCCCCGAGGCCTAAGTGGCCCATGTAACTCCAGGAGGAATCCCCAGCTGGGGTTTCAGTTGTCTTGTTATTCCTAGGTCACTGGGCTTCAGCATCTCCCCAGAGCCCCAGCTAGTTAGGAAGGCAGCTTTGGTATCAGGGACAGATCTCCAGGCAGTGGGCACAGAGCACAGCAATGCTTTAATAAAAGAAGAAGAAGGAGGAGGAGAAGGAGAAGGAGAAGGAGAAGGAGAAGGAGAAGGAGAAGGAGAAGGAGGAGAAGGAGAAGGAGAAGGAGAAGAATTTCCTGATTGTTTCTAGTTTATGAAGAAATGATCATAAACACTATCTCATTAAATTCTCATTGTGTTCATAAACACAATCTCATTAAATTCTCACTCAGCCCTGAAGTCCATGTTATTATTTTTCTCATTTGCTCAGACACAAAGAGAGGATAAATGGCTTACTCAGGGTAACTCAACCCGAGGGCAGACTTGAACTCAGGTCACTTGTCTCTGAATTCTTTTCTTTCTGCTGTGCCTTTCCATCTCTGCAAAGGCAAAAAAAGACCCTTATCTTCCTTCTAGTGGCATGGGGAGAAGCTGTGAAAGCTCCATGCCAAGCAGAACACCCCTAGTGACACCCTCTGTGGACAGAAAAAGAACAACTCAGAGGGCGGAGCAGCCCCAGACCGAGGACCTTCAATCAACAGAGAAAAAGACGGAGTAGCTGGGGCTTTCCACCTCCCTCTCTCTGCATCCTTTCTTGTCTCAGTCCTCTGGCATCTCCGGTGTGTGCCTCGGGGAGGCGATAGCCATACTACTAAACTGGAGAGGTCAAGGTGTTTTCCAATCTCTGTGGCCTTAGACAGTCTCTTTGTCTTTTAAGAGTCAGGGGGTTGGGAGAACTGTCTCACCACAGGCATCCTCGGCTACTGCAGCCACAGGTGAATCCTTCCAGCTCCCAGACCTGGGTCTGTGCCACTTTGGCCAAGCTGTTCGCCTGCACGGGTCTGTCTTCTCCACCGATTAACACCATCTACCAACTGCAAGGCTGAGCATGGCTTCTTGTATACAGTCAACTTGTGCACTAAATGAACTCTGCTTCAAAAGAGCCAATATTTATGTTAGGGGAACTGGCCCCAGGGAGTGAATCCTGCTGCCCTCCCTGGAAGGGAGACTCCTGCCTTTTGCTCTACCTCTTAATCCTTCCCTGCCTGGGCTCAGTCCCAAGGGCTCCTGTCCTCAGGATATCCCATTGTTTGCTCCCTATGCTGGGTGTCCTTGTTCAAGGGGGCTCTGGAGTATCGGAGGGACATATTAGGGGCCATGTGTGGCTATAGCTCAAGCCCCATTTTTAATATTTTATTTTATTTAGTTTTTTTTTGAGAGAGAGAGAGAGAGAGAGAGAGAGAGAGAGAGAGAACCCCAAGCAGGGTCCGGGCTTTCAGCCCAGGAGGTTTGATTCCCCCCAACTGTGAGAGCATGACCTGAGCCGAAATCAAGAGTTAGTTGCTTAATGGACTGAGCCACCCAGGCGTACCCCAAGCCCCATTCTTACTTTTGCATTACGGGTAATCAAGCTGAGGTTTTGTGTTCACCTGTCTGGTCTTTTTTCTCAACTGTTCTTAGAACAGGGAGGAGGTCAGCAGGGATGTATTAGATGATCATCCCCCACACTCATCAGAATGCATATAGAGGTCCTCCAGCAGCTTATAGTTAGGGCCTCCCCAGTCGCCTCCCCCTGACCTGGGCTACTGTGGGCCCAGCTAGATCCTTGGTATCTTCCGCAGAGATATGGCGCTAATCTGGACTAGACCTCAGCTTCTTAAAAATACCCACTTCTCCTAATAGGCGTAACCCAGGGACTAACTTTTCCACGCTAGAAATCAGACCCTGGTCTGATCCAGACCTTCCTTTTGTTTCACCGTCTTATCTAATTCCACAACGCTGCGGAAAGGTATTGCTTTTCCTCCCACTGAGGGAGAGGTGCAAAGGCTTGCCCAGGGTCACACAGGAAGTCTGAAGGTCAGTCTATCCTCCCCCCCCCCCCCCCGCCCCACAGTTTCCTTTCTTAGCTAATTTACATGAGAAACAGTTCAAAGTTATAATTGCTACATTGTTCAGAGTTACACAATTATTAAATCTTTCGCTGACAAATTCATGAGAAAAGAAATGCAAAACTCAGAGGAAAATGGTCCAGCTAAGAACATGTTTAATATTTGCCTCACACCTATTTCTAGGAGGAAGGGCCTCTGTAATTCCCTGTAATTCATGCTCACGCCGCTTACACTTACTAGTCGGTCACCTCTCTCCTTCAAAATACACCCCTTCTTCCGATTGGCTGCTGCCGTCTAAAAGAGCCAGACGACTGGAGAAAAGTGGGTTTTCTATCTGAATTATGCGCCTACTTTCATACGCCTCCTTCTTCTCTTGGCTTGCCCCTGATCAATCACGAACCGGGGTGTCTCGGCCCCCACTCCCCTTTAGCGACCCCGCCCCCAGGCCTCTGCCCCGGCCAGCCACCCTCCGTCCGCACTCGGGAAGGCTCGCGTCCTCCCCTTTAAGGCCAGCCCCGCCCCCGCGCCCACGCCTCCTTGGCCCCGCCCCGCCTCCCGAAGCCCGGCCCCTCCGACCCTCCCCTTTAAGGACCGGCCCCGGACGCAGACGAGGCTGTGACGCGGCCGCCGGCCCCCGGGCTGGGTACATTGTCGCGCGGCCGCTTCCCCCCGGGCCGGGCCCCCCGCCGTCCCGCGGTCCCCTGAGCGCCAGGCCCCCGGGGGGGGGGGGGAGGGCGGGAGGGAGGGAGCAGGGCTGGTAGGCGCCAGCGGCGCGCGGCGGGACCCACGGAGCCCCGCGACCCGCCGAGCCTGGAGCCGGGCCGGGGCGGGGAAGCCGGCTCCAGCCCGGAGCAAACTTCGCCGCCGGGCGGGGGGTGGCGGGGACCCCGTCCGGAGTCGGAGGAGGGGGCGGCCGCGGGCCCTCCCGCCTCTGCTCCCGCGTCTCCGGGCACCATGCTGTCCAACTCTCAAGGCCAGACCCCACCGGTGCTGTTTCCCAACCCGCCGCCGCCGCCGCCGCCGCAGCCCCCCGCCCCGGCCCAGCCTCACCCCCCGACCCAGCCGCCGCCGCAGCCCCCGCAGCAGTTTCCCCAGTTCCACGTCAAGTCGAGCCTGCAGATCAAGAAGAACGCCATCATCGACGACTACAAGGTCACCACCCAGGTCCTCGGACTGGGTATCAACGGGAAAGTTTTGCAGATCCTCAACAAGAGGACCCAGGAGAAATTCGCCCTAAAAGTAGGTTCGGGGGCCGGGGGAGGGGAGGACGGGCACGGGCGGAGGCGGGGGCGGGGGGGGGTGTCCCGGGGACGACCCCCAGCGCTCCGAGCGGCCAATGCGCACGGTCGCCGGGCGCGATCGCGCGGACCCTGCCCGAACCCGGCGACCGTCCGTCCCGGCCGCGGCGGGGTTGTGGGTCCCGGGCGCCCGAGGGGAGCCAAGTGCGCGGCCGGGGGCGGGCGCGCCGCGGGGAAGGTCAGGTCCGCGCCGACCACGCCGCCCAGACCGAGTTTCCGGTCACCTCCGGGTGTGAGTGGCGGGACCCGAGAGGACTCGTGAGCACTCTGCCATTTTGGGGTTTGAGCGGGATCCAGCCGAGTCGCAACGGTTGGCTTCGGGACCACTTCTGCTAATTTCACCCTGGCTCGAGGAAGTGATTTTCGAGGCTTGTGGTTCCCCATCCTCTCCTCCCTCCTCTCTTTCTTTCTGCGGGCACAAAAGGCCCATTACTCATTGAGCTGGTTGGTCGGTTAGTTTGGAGAAGTCGGATCTCAGAGGTTTATTTAGCCTCGCTCCTTATTTGGGAGCCGGAATGTGTGATTTCACTTCCCTGGGCCTCCCGAGTGCGGCCATGCCGCCTTGGGGCGCGCCGGCCCGGGAGGTGCCAGCCTGGAGATTCCGCGGGGACACCGCCCCCCGGGCGCGGGGGAGGGACTGTTTTGATCCGAGAGCAGGCCCCCTCCTACCTTCAGTGTCTGTGAGGCTCCAGATGGGAGGCCAGCAGGCTCCGGCGCGATGTCTGCTGTTTCCATAGCTCCATTGATCATTGTGAACCGGGTGTCTAAACCACGGCTTGGCCCGGTGCTGATTCCGCAAATCAGGGATGGCCACTTGAGCCCTGGACGTGGGCGATTGGTGGACAGTACGACGGATCGTTTTCCTTGAGCCGGGGAAACCCAACCTCTTTTTTTTTTTTTTTTAAGGGGGGGTGTGGTGGTTTCGGGGGGTTGGGGAATGAGGAGTTAAGTGAGAATACCTAGTTCAGAAGTTAAACAGAACGGACTTGGAGGCCTGATAAGGTGGGTGGGTCCCCAGTGCAGCGTGAGCCGGTGTTCAGGGTCACTTAAAAAGGTTTCCCCCCCTCAGACAGGTTTCAGATCAAACCACATCTCTAAAGGTGACACATTACGCCTATTTCCCCTGGGGTGTCTTAATGATTGGAGGAGGAGAAAAATACTTCCTGTGTTCTATTTTTCTCTTCCCCCTCATGCCTCCCCTCCTCAGCTAGCTGTATTTCAGCTATTAATACAACTCAGATAGGTGTGATGGGCGGAACTGTTGGAATATATAATTTGATGTAATAAAAGGCTGGCACTTTGCATTCCATGTGCAATTTCCAGATTTTCAGGCCTCTAAAATCGTTTTCTTTGGTTTCTACTCTAAGCTGTTGGCTGTGGGCTTTTAGCTGTTGTGACTTAGACCCCTTTCCCCATACAATCAACTGGGGACAGGGAGTAGGAGCTGTGGTTTAAATGTGTCACTGACCTTGGGGAATGGAATTGAGCGAGTGCTGTTTGACCACAGTTAACTTGTACGGGTGAGGAAGCGACAGACGCCCTTTCTGAGAGAGTTTTCTGTCCCTCCGAGAGGCCATCTGCCCTCACCCATCAGCAGTTTGGGGACGAAGGCTGTTCATTCATTCCCCTGGATAGTTGGAATATTGCATAAAGACTTGAGAACAAAAGCTCTCAACCTCTTTTTATTCTATTTAATGACACATAAAACTCCACTCTAAAATGTTTTAGGGTGGCAATTCAGATTTCTTTTGTAATTCAGATTTCTGCGATTGTAATTAATAGGAGAGAGATTTGGATATGTCCCCCCGCTGTAGTTTTGAAAGGAAAAATCCCGCAGCATTTTAAATAACACTCATAATTTATCCCTCTCGGGTGGGAAGTGGGTGCAGATTGAAGTCAGTCTGTTTTGACAGGCAGTCTGCTCCCAGATCTTGTAAGTTGGCTCAACTGTTAAATTGCAGATTCCCACACATCTTTGTGTAAAAACTTAATAATAGAGGAAGAAAGAAGGTATGAGACATTCAGAGACTGATAGTGTCAACAGCACTTCCATGTCCAAATATTGGCTAAGACATAATTACAGCTTGTAGGGGGAATCTGGCCCAGGGAATCCTGTCTGAGACACACACCAAAGAGATTTCTAGATCTCGAATCTTGGTGAAATTAACCTTCGGTGCCGAGTGGTGAAATGATTTTCAAAACCAAGAGCGTTTTGACTATGAAGCAAGGGGAGGTAGATGCTGCGGGCTAGGACGGATTGCCCCATCGGTAGGTGTCTGAGGAAAAAGGGATCGGATCTCCACTGTCCGCACAGCGTTAGGCCATTCCTGGGGATTCGGGGCAGAAGCTGCGGGGCTGGAGCAGGGCCTCGGATGGGGGTTCTGACCTCTGCTGTTTCTCAGCTCTGAGAGTTAATGGGAGGTGGCAGATGCCCAGATGCCCTGCTCGCTCTGTGGTCTGGTGACCTCTTAACCCTCTTAAGTGAAATCAGTGCTTTCCAAAAAAAAAAAAAAAAAAAAAAAGAAAAGCCCCAAGCCACCTTGCTGCTTCTCTCCCTGCACCTCAGAGAGCTAACATTTCAGTGCTTTTAGTGCGTGCTGTGACCTTACCTCACCATCTCTCCTGGCTGCTGTTGCTAAGTTCTGAGTCATACCCATACTTCGTCAGAGTCGGAAGGGACTTTGGAGGTCATCGCATCTACCCCCCTCGTTGTGCAGATTTGCGAAAACCAAGACCCAGAGCAAAGACTTGCTTGAGGTAGTAGAGCCACGCGCTTGGCAGAGGCAGGATTAGAACCCAGGATGCCTGACTCCCTGTCTCAGGCCTCTTCCCACTTTGTAACTGCAGTGACGTCAGCAGACTCGGACCTGGGATTGGCTGCGGCTCCAGCCTAGGGAGCTACTCTTTTACCCCCTTGACTGATGGCGAGGGGGTGCTGGGTGGGTATGTATTACCTCCCCAGCAATAACCCCCAAAGTTGGAAGGGCAGCTTACGTACCAACTCAGCAGCTCCATGAGTTCTAAATATGGTTAACAAGCTTTTTAAAAATAATTTTTGTATACCACCCCCTCCCTTTTTAGGGCGTGTTTGATATAAATCTAACGTATTATTTTTTGTATAAGAACATGGGAATTCTATTAACTATTTCTTTGATACGGACGCCTGGTCCCAATCCACTTGTGTAATGGTTGGTTGTATTCCCCGTGGGGTTCCTCAGCTGCTTCCTGCTTCTCCGTGTCATGGTGACTCTTGGGTATTAGCTGAACAAATTTAATTAAAGCTGGCACTGTTGTCCCTCTCCGCTGTGTGACTCTGATTAGGTGAAGCACATTATTGCTTTACAAAGTATAGAATGTTGTCCTCCCTTATCTCTGTTTATCTTTCCATTGCGTGGATTAGAGAAAACAAGGTCCTGTGATGTCTTCTCCTTTCCTTTCTCCGGTGGTCCTCCTTCCCCAGGTCACCTCGGGTCACTGCGGTGTGGCTTCCTTTGTTGTTCTGAGGGGGAGATCATCAGAACTGCCCATGGTTGGTCTGAACACTGTTAGAGGGAACCACCAGATCTCCCACAGCCCCAAAGTACAGGCATCGTCCTCTCCAGCTCACATCATCCTGTATACCTCCCGGGGAGCGGGGAGCAAGATAGGTAGTGTGGCTGCGTGAGGGGCAGTGTCCCAAGATGGGGTTCTCTGGATGGAATCACACGGTAGGAAAGTTTCTTTGACTAATAAATCAGCCTCTTTCATATCCATTGAGGTTACAGGTAGTTAACAGTTTGCTGAGCATCCTATCGTATGCTTACTTGTGTGGAGGAGACAGACCTATAAAGTGCCTTAAAATTTAGGGGGCCAAGAAACCGATTTGGAGAAGGCAAAATTAACAAACTTGGTTTGCACGCTCCAGTATGGCAGCCAATACCCATACATGGCTATTGAAGTTAAAATTAATTAAGTTAAATCAAATTAAAAATCAGTTGCTAGCCGCATTGCAAATGTTCAGTAGCCTGCACGTGGTTAATGGCTGCTGAAGTGAATAGTGCAGAAGAATATATTCATCCTTGTAGAAGGTTCTACTAGCCTTTGCTGGTCTGGAGGTTAAATCATGTGATTGGGAACAGAAGAGCTTTAGAAGGGAAATCTGGGAGGACCCAAGGAGCCATGGATGGCTCATTGCTGGGCCTCTGAGGTATGAGTAGATCTGTCGGAGGGGATGGTGACCCTGGCTCTGAGGGGAGATCAGATTGGCAGGGAGCATATAGGGCTAGTGGCTCAGAATTGACTCTGACCTAGTTTTGTGTTAAAAGCCGGTTTCAAAGTACTTGAGGGGCGTGAAGTAAACGAACAGGCTGTTGTAAAGCAGGGTGACAGATCACTGAGGTTTGGGCTAGGAGGTTCTAGTTTCTGGTTTCAGAGATGCCCTCCCCGTCTTGGGGACTTGGTCCCTGTTTACTGCACCAGGGCTCTTGGTGTCCACTGAGGCAGGATCAAAGTTGGGTCGGCTCATGGTCCTTTTTCACTTGTAAATTCCGGGCTTTGATGGAGTTGAAAATAATCTCCAGCTAAGATCTGGGGTCAGTAGCTGATGGAAGTGGAAGGAAGAGCAGCCCCCAGGCCTTGAGACCAGATATCAGTGGGTGCCTGGGAATTGAAGGGGCTCCTTTTCAGGAGGACGAAGGCACTGGTACTCATGATTAAGATGTTTTGACTGCTTGGGCCCAGAGGAGTTGGCCCATCATCCATTGATGAGTCCCTTAAGAAGCAGGTGCAGGGGGGCGCCTGGGTGGCGCAGTCGGTTAAGCGTCCGACTTCAGCCAGGTCACGATCTCGCGGTCCGTGAGTTCGAGCCCCGCGTCGGGCTCTGGGCTGATGGCTCAGAGCCTGGAGCCTGTTTCCGATTCTGTGTCTCCCTCTCTCTCTGCCCCTCCCCCGTTCATGTTCTGTCTCTCTCTGTCCCAAAAATAAATAAACGTTGAAAAAAAAATTAAAAAAAAAAAAAAAAAAAAAGAAGCAGGTGCAGGGATCCAGGGAGAGACCTGGAGGAGCCAAGATTCAGGACTGCAGACTTGATCCCTGCCCAGATCCTGGGGTTGGAGGAGGGGCCAAAGCTCCTGTCACCCGCAAATCCCAGGGATGTTTGGCGGCCTTGCCAGGAGGAATGTCAGCCACAAGCGGGAAGGACAGGGCACTGGCGTCTGCATTTGAGTCCCTTCCATGATTCCCAAGAGGCCCTTGCGTGTTCTGAGATAGGACTCCTCCCTTCTGGTTTGAGGTCCTCTCTTCTGCTGCAGGCCCTTCAAAGTCATGTGGGGTCTCTTTTCTCCTCTCTTCCCTGGTCTGCAGCGGTGCTTCAGGGTCCAAGAGGGAGGTGGGCGGGCAGGGTTGGTGTCTGCTGTGTTCCAAGGGGCTGCAGGTGCTCTTGGTAATGGTTTAAGGCCCGGTGGTACAGAGACCCACACATCATTGCACCTTACTGCTGACACTCCCCGGCATCTTTCTTGACTCCTTCCATCCCACCAGAGCGGGAGGCTAGGCCCGTCAGGAGGGGTTCAGTGGTCTGTCCAAGGCCTTACCTGGCATCAGCATCAGGGACACAGTTCCCCAGGACCTGCTCTGACTCTGGGTTTCTTTGGTTTTTTGGTTGCTAGAGGGAGTAGCGCTGGGAGTATAGACCTGGCAGCACACAACTGAGCTCTTGGCACTAGGTCTTCCTACGTAGGTCACCTCATAAATGGGGACGTTGGTAAAGAGAAGGGGCCACGCCACTGGGCAGCTTGATGTACACCAGGTATGTGACCCACATCAGACTTTGTACCCTCTCTGGTCTTGAGAGGAATACTGATATTTTGTATTTTAAGATGTATACAGATGCATATTTTTAGAGAAGAGCCTGTTATTATTTGTTATGTGTCGGATGGGAAAGCCAAACATGGGGTCCAGGCTATATGCCCTGCTAACTGGGCATGTGTCCTGCAGTAGGTCAGTTAAATTTTCCAGGTTTGGGTGCCCATGGCAGAGGTCAGGCTACCCATTGCTCCTGAGCACTGGCATTGGTGGGTAGCGGAAGGCTGTGCCGGGGGCAAGAGGCCAAGAGCTGGCCGGATGGCTTGCTGACCAGCCCCGTGTCTGACCATCAGCAGCGTCTGAGCCAGAGTGGATGCCCCTGGTGTGGCCTTGATGGCTCCAGGGTAGCCTGTGCCCAGTTAATTAACAGTCCTCCCTGACCAACCGTCACTTCTTTTGTGTGAAGACGTGGAAAGTGTTGCACCTAGCGCCTCGGCAGAGAGGATGGGGCCAGATAACTCAGTGGGATGTGAATCTGTTCTTGCCTTGAAGTTAGAAGAATCTTAGTGTAGCGGTGTCTCCAGGCGGAGATGCGGAATTCTTTGTGTTCCCTGTCTGCAGCTTCTTCCCCACTTGAGGTGTGGGGCCAGATGTGGCCGCTGTGGTCGGTGTGCGGGCTGGGCCCTGCACAGGGGCACCAGCTGAGGGAGGAAGTGAGGGCTGCAGTCTAACCTACCGTTCGCTAGTCAGGCTTCGCGTTGGCTTGTGGCTGGGTCCATCCACATGGGTGCCTTCTTGTAATTCACCCAAAGATACGGTGTGGGCTGGGGACTGTCCTGGGATGAGAGTTGGAGACTGATTCCTAAAGCTGACGGGGAAGTGAGGATTTGCATCCAGTACCACTCAGCAACCCCCTAGGGCTGGGTAAGACTGGAAATCAGAAGTCTAAGGAAGCAGGAGGAGAGAGGGATGCCTGGTGAGGTCTGTTCTCTTTCTTCTTCTCCCTGCTCACTAAATGCTAAAACAGTCGTTTCAGCCCTGGAGCTTCGGACCATGGAGTCCTGTGCTCTAGGCCATCATATGTGGCTGGATCCAGGAAGAAGAGACACAGTGGAAAGGGGGATGAGCCTCTGGCAGTGCCCTTTGGGGGGCTTTATTTCCTGATCCAGTAAACATCGCTGTGTGCTAGCTGGCAGGTGGGAGAGGCTGGGACATGGCCCCAAGGTCAACCCCCATCAGTAACTCATGTTCCCTCCAAGACTGGCCAAGCTGTGTGTTTATTCTGCTAGGAACATGAGCCGTCCCAAAGGGTCATATGAAAGGGCATCTTACTCTTGAGGGACGTTTCCAGGCATCTCCATGGCCCGTGTCCATCCAGCACTCATCTGGAAGGTGAGGAGTGGTGACCGAAGGCGGAAGCTATGTGGCCACCACTCGAAGCCTTTTCTGTCTCAGACAAGTTGCGGGTGACAAAGGGAGCTGTATGGCTGATGCCTTCTCTCTGCTTGGCTTCTCTCCACTGATTCTTCTTCTGAACCCAAAGCAAAGGTGAAGGGGACCTACTGACAGGTCCCTGCGGGCTCCTCTATCGACCGTCATGCTCTTATGGGGTGCCTTGCCCCCGACCCTTCTGTGGCAGGTGACTGAGTCAGTCATGTTGCTGCCATTGTGACGATCCATGTTATCTCTAGGCTCCCAGCCCACACACTGGATGGACACTTGCAACCTGGCCTCCCGCCCAGGGCCTCGACCTGTTACTCAGCCCCTCCGTCCCAACAGCTAAAAATAAACCTGCCGCTGCTGCAGTCCCCCACACACAGCCCAGCCCTGCTGTCTGCCCCAGGGCTGCCTGCCACACCGCCGAGCCCACTCTCTCTTGTCACTTGTGGTCTCCCCATTTGCCCCCTTCTCTTGTAGCCCGAGCTTAGGAGGTGGTGGGGGGCAACTCACGGTTCTGAGCGCTGGGAGTGAGATACGATACCCGGAGCAGCACCAGGCTCGGTTTGCTCCCAGCGCTCAGAAACGTGAGTTGCCCCCCACCACCTCCCAAGCTTGGGCTACGGGAGAAGGGGCAGTGCGTACAAAGGCTCTGGGGAGCCACCGTGCTTCTTCCCCGTGAGGGGAAGGGCTGGGAGGAGGTTGCAGAAGTTCCCCGGGTCAATTGGACTTTCCCCCGTGCTTGCCTCCTGCTCCGGCTTCCTCCAGGCTGCACCGGCAAGCAGGCCTCCCCGCAGAAGGTACACGGAGGCCAGCAGGAGAGCTCTGCCTGAGGCTGCCCCAGGCCCTCACCCCGACTGCCCTGTGACTGAGCTCGCTCCCTGCCCTGGGACTCCTGCCCTGCTGCTGAGCTATATTCTCCACCCCTGCAGCGTGGGGCTTCAGGTTACCACATTCAGAAGTGTGACCTCATCCTGTTGGCTTCCAAGGATAACTGGGCCCTGGCTCTCGGGGCCTCCCTCCTGAGTCAGGCCATGGCCCCTCTGGCCCTCCCAGCTTCGCCACCTGCAGGATGTCACAGAGAGCACGGGTCTCTCCTGCCTCCTGTGAGGGCAGGGGTGGTGCTGATCGGTGTCCACTGAGGTCCATTGAGGTGACCTCTTGCCCTACTGCCTGGAGATCCCGGAGACCTACAGGATGTGAGGAGAGGGGCTCAGGGAGCTGGGGTACCTGCTTAACTGGTAGATACTGGGCAGACTATATCTTTTAGCTTGACTTTGGCACTCTCTTCTTACTGATTTTTCCAATCCTTGGGCAGGTGTTGATACCAACCATGCACAGAAGGATTCTGTGTCTTTTTTCTGGGATTGGGATTTGTTTGGGAGAAGGTGTGTTGTGGGAAGAGTAATAGAAGCTGAGGCAGGTCTGGGGGGCCCTCTGGCTTGAGCTAGAGTTACATACTGGACCAGGTCTCCATGGACTGCTTCCTCCCGTCTGTCCCCGCAGGGCCTCATTTCCTCTGCAGGGAGAGATTTATCTGCCAAGGCCCATTGGCTTCTGGAGGGAGGAGTTGGGTGTAAATGGCTAAGAGTTTATTTTTAACTCTGACAGAAGGAGCCCCTGTCCTTGGAGTCACCATACCCTCCCTCTTCTCTGTCCTGGGCCTCCTTCTCTGGCTTCTGTAATTCTTAGAGGAAGGCTTGTAGATTCCAAAGGCCAGGCTTCACAGGAGCTGGGGAAGGGGAGCCTCTCTAAGTGAAGAATCTGCAGGTTGCCCGACAGGCCCGACTTCTGTAGAGCCCAGAGCACCGTGGGGGCAGGGGAGTAGAGGGGGAGCCCTGGGCATTGGAGGCCACAAGTGTGGAACGCACAGCATCCTAGGAATGCAGGTGGACCGGTGCGGAGGCCACAGGGGCCTTGGAACTCGGAGGACCCTGTCTACTCTGTTGTGCTGGGGAGGGTGGCAGGGGACATCTTGTGGCCTTCGTGGTGCCTCTCTGTTTCCAGGCACCCAGGTCTCTGAAAAGCAGAAGGCCACGGGGACAGAGTGAGTGTACCTGGTAGCTTGCTTTGTAAATGCTCATGTTTACAGAAACCCGGAAGCTTTGTTATTCCCTCTGACTGCCGGCCTCCCAAGCGTCACATCCTTTCTTTCCACTAGAGCCCACGTGGGATTCTCAGGGGTTTCCTACCTTCATGTCCCCCTCCCCTGGCAGGGCGCTAGTCCCCTGTGCTCCTAGGGAGGAGGACGAGGGGTGAGAGCACCCTTGACCCTTCTGATTTCGTGGACTTGTTTTTGTTACCTTGCCTTAGATTTTTAAAAAGAGCATAAAATTGAGTTAGAGGTGTGTGATTAGAGAAAGAAGGGATAGAGAGTAGGGGGGGTGGCGAGGGGGGCAGCCGAAACATTTAGCTGACTCTGAGAACCTCAGGCGGGGAATGAGGGTCTTGCCCCTCTGTCCCTTGGACCACATGCAGGACTACTTTGCCAGCCCTGGTCATGTAGCTTCGTAGTTTCAACTCTTCAGTGGGTCCCCTTTGCCTGGGGAGCACAGGAGATTTTCAGATCCTTCCTTGATCTGACCCCAATCTGGTTTTTGGTTGTGTTTTTGTTTTTTTTTTTTTTTCTGAATGACTGCTATGTTCCAGCTCAAGGGGCTTACATTTGCTCTTTCCTTAATAGGACCCTTCCCCTCCCCCTCCACTGTCACCTTTGCCCGTGGTATGTGTGCCATCTGTTCATCCGTATCTTCTTTGCCTCCCTGCCCCACCCCTGTCTGTATCTACCTACTCCACCCTGTACAAATGCTGCCACCTTCATGAAAGCCTTCACCCTAGAAGTGGGTCTCCCCCACCTTCCCCCGCCAAACTTGCCAAGACACTCCTCCCTTCTATTTCAGTTGAAGACAGTTTCTCCATGTTCAGGGAGCTTTCTAAAGATTGGATTGCAAGTTCCTGAAGACTCACATCTTCATTCTCTTTATATTCTCTTACTTCCACGTGACTCTATGCCCTCATTTAGAAAAATTTCATGGAGTATTTTGGCGTCATGAGTTATACCCAGCTGCCTAAGAAAGGTGCGATAACTGAGTAATGGTGGATGCTATCTGCATCGATATAAGGTACGAGTGGTGATCCTCAGGGTGGAGGGGGACGGCCGTGGGCGTGGAACAGTATTGGGCTGGGCTCTCTGAGACTAGCCAGGGGTATAGTGAAGCCCCCCGAGTGTCTGTCCCTGCTCTCCCTCCTGTCTGCCAAAAAGCATTCATAGCAGAACAGTCTTCTGGGCATCTCTTTTCTCCACACATTCGGATCTGCTGACTCAAGCTGGCACCTTCTGTTTCTGCTAACGGATTTCTCGTTCTCGTAAGGGCCCTGACCACAGTTTCCCATTGATGCCTCTTGTCTTTCTCGTCCCTGCTCCAGCGCCCCTCCTTTTCCGGTTCCACTACGGAGATGACCCTTCTGCCTCTCAGAGAATTTTCACTAAGGGAGGGACAGATGTGGAAGTAGCCAGCTCTCCTCTGGCTCTTGGCATCTTCTAGTTAGCTCCAGACAAAGCAGAGACACACAGATGTAGTCCAAGGTGATCGTACTGCTGGCTTTGCTCCTGGGTGAGGCGAGAACACCAGCGTTGAATACTAGGCTGCCAGGTCTGAGGTCAGAGGTTTGACTCTCGTGGGGCCACTTGACTCCATGCCGCACCGTTGTAGGAGAAACAGAAGGGGACTGGTATCTGAGAGACCTGGCTTGTGTGGTCCTCGGCAGGTCCGAGAACCTGTCTGGGCCTCATTCAGTTTCCTCGTTTGTGAATCAGAGGGCTCAGAGTTGATCTCAGAGGACGCCTGCTTCGAATGAAGGGCTTTCTGTAGTGCTGCTTCTGTGACCCCACCTCTGGGAATGCTGCCCTGTGCTGGAGGACGTGGGGCAGCCCAGGTTCCAGGCCGCAGGGGCCATCCTCTCCGCCCTCACTTTCTGCAGGCCAGCGCTCTTTCACCCTTCTCCGGGCTGTAGTATTTTTATTCATTCAGCCGTTCAACCGATGTTTGTAAACATTTGTTCTCCTCCATGCCTGCCTCCTGTCTTCCCTGCTGACTGGCCATCAGGAGGCCCAGATGGCAGGATTAGCCTCGACTGGGAGACTAGTCAGGGTCATCCCCTTGGGTTTAGACCCCTTTAATACCTCTGCTATATGAGATGAGAAGAATTTGGAACAATGAGGGCTGATTCTTTCTAGCAGCTTGGACTAGACTCCTGCCTTTCTAAGCAGGATTTGCCTTAGGGTGCCTTCTATCCCTCTGAGATCCAAAGCAACTTACTACTCAAGAAAATTAATTAGCAGTGCTAAGGATGACTTTGCAGCCTCCCTACGGATAGATCGGAACAGCAGATCGACTTTGAAACATATAACAGTCCTCAACCTTCTGCCCCATTCAGCTCACTGTTGAAGGTTTAGCAACCCTGTGAAGGTTTCCCAGATTAATAACAAGTCTTTCTTGAGCAGATACTATGTGGCAAGCATTGTGTTAGGTGTCTTACTTATATTCTTGTTAATTCCCTATATTAATACTGCCAAGTAAAAGTATTCACAGAATACTTAACATTTTACAGAAGGGGAAATGTGATCAGGCATGTTCGGAGCAATGCATTCATTAGCAACCATTTGTTGAGTACCTACTGAGTGCTGAATATCGTTTTAGGCTCTGGGGATACATGAAGTGTACAAAACAGAAAAACAAAAACAAAAACAGCCTGCACGGAGCCTGCATCCTAGTAAGGGGAGACAGACAAAACGTAATCAATTAAATGATACAGTTTGACAGATGGTGATAGATACAGTGGCAAAAAAATGAAGGAGGGAGGAGGCCCTGGAATGCTGAGAATGTGTGTGGCTCAGGGAAGGCTTTCCTGGGAAGGTGGTGTTGCCTGCACAGTGGGAATACTGGGATGGGAGGGGCGGGGGCAGGGGGCAGAAGGAACAGCAGGTTGCAAAGCCCTGAGGCCGTTAATGGTGGGAGTGTCTTACGCTTAAACCTGGGCTCCTTTGGCGTTTGCAATATTGCCGAATTGTTCCTCCGTGACTCCCTTATAATCTAGTACTCAGTTGACCTAGCGATTTGTGTTGTATCATCAAATATTTATGGAATGCTCATTTCGTGCAGATCGCCACCATGGTAAGGTGTGGGCCTTGCCTTTGGGAACTTACAGTTCAGAACAGGAGTGAACACCTGTGTGCATATAAAAGGGATGAATACCCGCCCCCCCCCCCCCCCCCCCCCACACACACACAGCAGTCTGGATTGTGCCCTTTCACACACATTCCCATTTGGTAATCTCTGGTGAAGGTAGTACTTCTCTGACGGAGGCAGGCCAGGTGACCTGATTTCTGGGTTTACACACGAAGAAAGAGGTTCAGGGAGATGGTGGTGGGGACGCGGGTGGAGTCAGGGCAGAGGATACAGAGACACGGGATGGGCCCCTCTGGGTGGAAGGGCTCACTTTTGCCTGGCATGGGCAGAGGACACATCATGGAATCACATCTGTGACACACCCAGGGGAGGGTACAGATAAAAGTTTGGCCAGTGGGGGGGATTCTAAGGGGAAATGGTGAAGAACTACACTGGGTGCTCCTGTCTTCTGTTTGGCTGAGAGGGAAAGAGATGACCTCCTCCCAGGGATCTTTCTGGTAAGAGGAAATGCTCCGTATGGGTGTGGCTGGCTGACCATCCAAGAGAATCAGGGAGGAAAGGGGGAATAAAAAAGAGGGGGCCGGCCTGAGCCTGGGGCAGAACTTATTTTTATCCTCCTTTGGGCCCTAACGGGACTTCTGTCTCGCTCTGAAGAATTGCCTCCATCCTGTATTCAGCCACCCGGTGGAGGAGCGGGCAGGTGGCCTGCCAGGTGATGGGGAGGCTGTCTGTCCCCCAAGCTCTGGCCATCTTTGCTTCCTGCCTCTCAGGAGCCCAGAAGTCAGGGCTCGGGATGGAGCTGACCGTTAGCACAGATGGGAAAGTGAAGCAAGGCCTGGGGTTTTTTCCTGAGTGCGTGTGGTGATGAAGGAAGTTGCAACATCATTTTCTTTTTCTTTTCCTTTCTTTTCTTTCTTTCTCTCTCTCTTTTTTTCTTTTTCTAGAAGGGGGAAAACCATCTTCCAGTAAACTTCACAAACAGTATCCAGTCTTCGATGGAAGCCATTGCCCCACCCCCACAGTGCTTTTCGTATTTGATCTTTTCTTCCATCTTTCTCCCCTGTCTCCCCCCCCCCCCCCCCCACTGTGGTGTTCCTCTTGGCTGAGAGACCACGTCCCTGCGTCAGGCTGGCTACCCAGGGCTTGCTCGGTGGCCTCTCCTTGACGGGGAGCTGTTGAAATACGACAGGTGGTTCCTGATACCCACCTGGCCTCTCCTGCTGTCGCATCAGTCTGTTCCTTTGGTATTCCAGAAGGTTGAGGCAGCACTTCTCAGCTCAGGTAACCACACTTTGTGGTAGATTCAGAGCATGTGTGCAGGCAGATGCTGGGCAAAAAGGGCCTAAAATGTGGAAGGCAGGAACCAAGGCTGGAAGACCACACGTGTTAATCTGGAGTCCTCGGTCAGGTTTGAACTTGGCCTTTTACCGTACCTGGGCAGGGGTCCAGTTATGTTTGAGAGTGTGCAGATGATCTCTTTTGCCCGATGAAAAATTCTGAGGTCTGGAAAAGTAGTGGATTTGAGGTTTGCTTTTTGTTTTGTGAGATTCATTTTCTCTCTCTTGGATTTCTGCACCCCAGTACAGCCAAAAAGTTCCGGTACAAAATTTGAGAGTCCGGCTCTAGTCGGCCAAGGAGTGTTCTAGGTCATCCCTGAGAATGAGGTCTGCCTGCTCCGAGGAAGCCGGGAGACACCTCACTGCCTGGGCTGGGATGGTGGCTGCTGGTACCTCTGGGGCTGCTGGTGGTGTTGCTTTCTCGGGCAGGGAAGGGCAGAGCCCTTGGAGTGAGAGTTTTACTTTGGGCTCTTTGTTCTCTGTACCTGTTGTCTTTGGTACAGCTGACACAGAGCTCCTCCTTTCCTGCTATTTTCTTCGAATTTAACCTCTCTGTCATCAGGTAGCTCACTTCAGGCTGGAAATGAGCTCTGAGAGGCGGTGGTCGAGGGAGTTGGCTTGTTTACCTGGATCCCACAGTGAGTACATAAGCCATCTTTCGCAGGAAGCTGCTGCGGCCAATAGAGTAGCCCCTGGTCATCTGTGGCTATTTCGATTGAATACATAAAATTATAAATTAGTTCCCCTATAGCACTAGCCACCTTTCAAGTCCTTGGTAGTCTCATGTAGCTCATGGCCACTGTATTGGGCAGTGCAGATAGAGAACATTCTATCATCACAGAACGTTCTCTTAGACGATGCTGGACTCTGAGGTAATCATTCTACACCCTGGTGAAGATTTATCTGAGCTGGAAAGGGGATTTATGGAAGAGCACAAGAGAGGTTTGAAGGCCCAGGTGAGAGGGTAAAAAGAAGGTAATCATTTAGAAAGGACCTTACGTAGTATTTACTTTGTCTTGTTTAAGACTATATACCAGCAAATGGCCATCTAGCCCAGTGGCTCTCTAAGGCAGTTGTCAGAATCACCCATAGATAACATTGAAATATAGAGATTCTTCAAAAATAAATAAGCATTAAAAAAAAAAGTTTTTTGGTTTTTTTTGGTTTTTTTTCTAAAGGGGGCACCTGGGTGGCTCAGTCGGTTGGGCGTCCGACTTCAGCTCAGGTCACGATCTTGCGGTTTGTGGGTTCGAGCCCTGTGTCAGGCTCTGTGCTGACAGCTTAGAGCCTGGATGGAGCCTGCTTCAGATTCTGTGTCTCCCTCTCTCTCTCTGCCCCTCCCCTGCTTGCACACACGCACGTGTGCTCTCTCTCTCAAAAATAAATACTAAAAAAGAAGAAAGTTAAAAAAACAAAAATAGAGATTCCTGGCTCCACTCTTTGTATCTTACTGAGTGTGGGACTCTGCAGAGGAGAGGTATTCAGGAATGTGTGTTTTCATCTGATGATTATCTGGGTTTGGCCACCACTGATCGATTGACCTTACGCTTCAATTGCTCTGGTGATGGGGGAGCTTACCCCTTTTCAGGTAAACCTTACCATTGGGGCACCGGAGTGGCTCAGTCGGTTGAGCATCCGACTTTGGCTAGGGTCATGATCTCACAGTTCGTGGGTTCAAGCCCCATGTCAGGCTCCCTGCTGTCAGTGCAGAGCCCGCTTTAGATGCTCTGTCCTTCTCTCTCTGCCCGCCCCTGCCCCCCCGCCCACTCTTGCATGCGCTCTCTCAAAAATGAATATTTCAAAAGATAATAAAAATAAATAAACTCCTTGGTTTAAAAAAAAAAAAACCTTACCATTAAAAAAAATTTTGCTGTTGTTAAAGTTCAAAATTTTGTTCCTGGGACTTGTAATATTCCTCGGTGCTAGTGGCCTTTTCTGGAGCCTCAGAGAATGCATCAGTTCCATCTTCTGTACGCAGGCTAATGCAGATATTTGAACACAGCCTGTGACCCAATGTCATGGCACATTTTCAGAGTACTTGACCTGCCAAGGGCCCTGGAGAGATGCAAAGATGTGATGTCATTCCCTGATCCCTCCGATTACCGGGCCTTCCTGAGAGATTGGGGAAAGGTCCACGTCTCAGGGGACCCTGTCAACGGGGAGTCCCAGAGGCTGTCCAGCTGCTGCGGACCATGCATGTCCTCCACCCCTCTGCACACTGATTCATGGGAAAGAGGCCCCGACTCCCCATGGTCAACTCTGCTTCTTGAGGGCAGTGATCTGGTTTTCTTCAGAGGCACCAAGAGACTCAGCCATCCATCCATTCCTGGTCAGATAGGACCACAAACATTACTTCTGCTTGGAGACCTTCAGTAGCACCACCCTGCCTGGCCCCCAGCGTAACGCTCCCACTCCTGACATGGTATTCAAACAAGCTGGCTTTGACCTTCCCTCCCACCCCCATCCCTCGCACACAGACACTCACCCTTTCAGAGATGACTGCTTCCAGTCTGGGTGCATTCTTATGCTCCCAGATCTTCTGTTGGGCCTTCCTAATGTTCATCCTTTTATATCCTGGTGGAGTTATAGCTAGCCTTTGAGGCTTAGATTTTACCTGCAAACTGCCCACCCCCACCCCCAACTCCAGGCAGAATTCCCTTCCCTATGCTAGTGGTAGTTCATACTAGCTGTAGGTCTGCTGTGAATTTGAATTACAGTGACTCTTGTTTCCTTCCCTGCTAGACTCTGAGCTCCTTGAGGACAAGGACTGTGTCTCATTTATTTGGAGTCCTCCAGTGCAAAGCACAGTGCCAGGTACCTAGCTGACGTGTTGTGTGTGCCCACAGAAGTGGGCCAGTCTCTTGGCTGTTTTGTCTTTTGGATTCTGAGGAGTCTGCCGCGGGGAGCTGGAGCCCCTTCCGCACTCCCTCCCCCCGTGCCAGCTTTCTCTCCGCAGTGGCCTCGGGCCCCATCAGCTCTCTTGAGAAAAGTACTGTTTAGCAGCTGATAATTAACAAGCAGGGCTTGGAGCCTTGGCTGCCTCAGAGGCAAAACTGGTATTTAAACAATAAAGTTTTTAAAATCAAGAATTAAAGTGTCAGCTTCAGAAGCAGCGACATCCAAGCAGAAGCCTGCCCGGTTAAGATAAATGGAATGAGGAGTGGAGCCAAAGGGTTCTCTCTAACCCCGCAGGGGCCCAGGAGGCAAGCGGCCTGGCCGGGGTGCTGTTCTCTCTAGCCCCGCAGAGGTCCGGGGGGTAAAGCCGCCTGGCTGGGGTGCTAGAAAGGGAAGTTTCTGTCTCTGCTCTTGGTGTGGGGCCTGGGGCTGCTTCACTAGGAAAGCCTGTCAGCTTGCCTTTCCACTCCCAGCTTCCATAGATCAGACTAATTTTGCCAAGTGGGCAAGAAGAGAAATTCGGAAAAATAGGGTAGGAATTAGGAATAAACTGAGGGCTTTTTCTAAGGTGATAAAAAACACACTTTTGTTCTTAGTGGCAAGTAGGGACCGTTCAATACTGCCTCGAGGTGTCTCCTCGTGTTTTCTTCTGATGCCTCGAGGGCTGAGAATGGAGAGCCGACATTGGGGCCTCCTCCCTTCCTAGGTCAGAACCAGGGCATGAGGAATCCCCCAGCCTCCTGCTGTTGCCCAGATACTAACCACAATCGCCATCTCCACTGTTCTAAGAAACATGCATACCAGGAACAGCCCGTGGCTTCAGAACAAGGGCAGCTGCTCAAGAGGCAGAGGCTTCCTGTGTGTGTGTGTGTGTGTGTGTGTGTGTGTGTGTGTGCATGCGGGTGGGGTGAGGGGGGGAATTGAAGGTACCCTGCGACCTGTCACCAGGGCACCTGCCTCTGTGCCCAGCTGCAGAGCCCGGTGGAAGATGCCTTTTCAGAGTGCATGGTTGTGAGTGAAGTAGGGGCCTCCTGAAGGGTCTCTTCCATAAGTTCACCCCAGGTACGTGGCCAAAATTAGACAAATACTTTTTTAGGGGGGTGAGTAGGGAGAGACTACTTTCGAATCCAAGAGACGATCTGAGACACACAGTTTGAATATAAAAATACTGGGCTGGGCGCCTGGGTGGCGCAGTCGATTAAGCGTCCGACTTCAGCCAGGTCACGATCTCGCGGTCCGTGAGTTCGAGCCCTGCGTCAGGCTCTGGGCTGATGGCTCGGAGCCTGGAACCTGTTTCTGATTCTGTGTCTCCCTCTCTCTCTGCCCCTCCCCCGTTCATGCTCTGTCTCTCTCTGTCCCAAAAATAAATAAAAAACGTTGAAAAAAAAATTTAAAAAAAAAATACTGGGCTTACTGGGAAATGTTGACGATCTGTGTCCTGTCTGACGCTCATGTTACCTATCCTTTGGTGTCTGTGGTATTGATACACCCACACCATGTGTGACCCTTATGGTGTGTGGTCTGTGGTCGTACGTTGAGTGCAGTGACCCAGTTACCTGTGTGGACAAATGCAAAACAGTTGGGGTAGTTTAGGAGGAGAACGAAACCCACTGGCTCACCTGGGGTTGAACCCTTGTCCCTGGTGACATAAACACAGATGATTCACAGCCAGCATTGGCTTGGGCGTGTGCAGAGAATCCGTATCTTCGATGACATTCTAATGGCCCTTGCAGAAACTTCCCCACTAGTTGAACAGAATGGTGAAGGTATCACAGGCATGTGCATGCTCCTTCATCTGCCCACCCAGCCGTTCTCTGGAAGTTTATCGAGGGGAGACCATGTAAGCCAAGTACGTCTTCGATACTCCACGTGTAGAAGGGCTGTGGACAGGGGGCCGGGTGAACGTGGAGGAAAGAGCCACCCATGTTTCTCCAAGCACCAGACAGTCTTGGAACGTGCTGCTGGAGTGCCCATCCTGAGATGCTCTGTGACCAGAGAAACCTGGGAAACACTGCAGTGCACATTAACATTTTAAAGGCTCTGAGAAGTTCTGTAGCAAAATAATGCATTCGACTTTGTAAAACCTAGTGCTTCTGACATGTATAGGATCCCTTTTTTACTCACCACTTATTAATATCCTGGTAGAATACTGAGAAATGGCTGTGCACAGTCTCCCTGCTCTGGGAGAACGGTCCAGTGATTCGAGAAAAATTCACCTGACTCTGACTCAGCACGGGTTTGAGAGGCTTTAAAAAGGTGTGCGTGTGTGTGTGTGTGTGTGTGTGTGTGTGTGTGTGTACACATGTGTGCGCATGCGTGTGTGCTGGGGGGTGTGGCAGAGAAGGGCCCCCACCCGGCAGGTGGCTTCTATTGAAGTTGGCCCTGTCTGCATCCCTGCTGGCTTTGTGCTTCTGGAGAAGGCTTTTGTCCTGGCTTGAACATACTGAATAGCAGCTACATCTGTCATGCCTGGGAAGCGGCAGTTTGCAGCATGGGGGGTGAACAAGCAGTGAGCAGACACCCCAGCTTGAGGCCCAGGCTGCTGAGAGCCCCTCTGTATGGAAGGGAGGGGCTGGCGGTCCAGAGGCAGCTGCTCGCTAATCCTGGAAGTGGAGGGGAGCAAGGCCTAGCTCCCTTGTCGCTGCATTCTCCTCGTCCGGTGGGGGAGGTTGTGTTGAACCTTGAGGCGGTAGCTGGGAAGAAGCAGGTGGGCAGGGTATTTCCTCCCCTTTGCTAATAACCACAAGGCATCTGGAGGGTGGACCAGAGCGGAAAGGCACTCAGCTCTCCATTACCCGGGGGGGGGGGGGGGGGGGGGCCTGAGATGAAGCCATTTTGGTTTAAATGTGAGGAAGAATTCAAAATTGTGAAGTGGACTTAGCAAAGTTTGTGGTGTTTTACAGTTGGAGGGTCCCGGCTAGAGTTGCTTTTAGGCCGTTGGTGACAGGAGATAGGTATGAGTGCCTGGCCTCCCCGAGGGCCGGCCCCTTGAGAAAGGTCTGGGAGGCCTTCCTGGATTCTCCCCCTGGAACAAAACCAGGTGCAGGCACTTCCTGAGCCGGTGGCAGGCCTCAGTACCCCTCCTGCACAGCTTTGCCAGGAGGCAAAGGATTTCTAAGGAAATGGGCAACTGGGAATAAAATGGGAATGTGTGTAGGAATCAGTCACTCTTCCTGGGGATCGTACATGTCCGATGTGGGTAGATCTCTGTGTAATTAAGGCGGGCTCAGGATTTCCCAATCTGTTTGTACGGATGTAGGTATTAATATACTTTTATGATGCTTTTCCTCTTTTGACCTTCCCAGAGGGGGAGGAGTTAGGTCCTCAGCAACGAGGGTGAGGTGTCCCTTACCTCCCCTCTAATCTGGCCTTCGCCTTCTCTTCTCAGTCACAGCCGCAGAGCTCCCTGGAGTCATTCATCCAGATGGGGGAGGAGCAAATCCAATCCCTCCGATCGATCCTTGCCCTTGTTAGAGATAAGGCAGATGCTGTCCCTCCCCTCCCCCTGAACAGGAAGTCCGGGTGGGCCAGGCTTTGGTTTGGGAAACAGGAGTATTAGCTTCTGCTGCCAACTGGGGTTGTGTTTGCAGACTCCCAGGCTCCAGTGTCTCCGGAGGGACCAGCAGCTCTGACCCCCGTGGACTTGCTATGGTCCCCGGGGAGGGAGCCTTTGCCAGGAACCTCTGAGCTCACTGGAGGTGGGTGTTGGGTAAGGGTGGTGGAGGACTGGGTAGTAGGAGAGGAGCAGGGGGATGACTCCCTCCTTCCTCCATCAGCTGGGGATGCATCACCACTGCCGGGAATGCATTCAGGCCACTTCTAGACAAATTGGTCATTATGGAAATTCTTTCTTACCCCACGGTGGGGCTTTACTGCGTGTCCAGAAGAATCTTTAGATGTCCTGGCCGTGAGGGTCCAACCCTTTTGCCTGCTGTCCCCTCAAGGCTAGAAGGCGGAGCAGTGTCTGAGCCCCCATTCCTGTGATCTCTCCCTGTTCTCCCTTCTCGTGTCGGCCGGTCTTCACCTGGGCAGACGTTGGGGCGGTGGTCTGGTGCATAGCGGGCATGCCTCGCCTTCCTCTTCCCCATAGGTCCAGGCCCTGTTGGGTCTCCACTTCCTGTCATGGCCTCACTGGCCACTGTGGTGGCACATCTGGACCTAGACAGGGTGTCCTGTTGTCCTGCGTAATGAGGATCCCAGACTTCCCCTAGGTGATTTGCCACAGTTACTCCAGGGAGGAGCGGGATTTCCCCTACCCCCCAAGCACTCCAGAGACTTCCTCCAGGCTGCGGGCTCCCATTTCTGAGTCTTGACCTCTTAGCAGTCTACTCTCCTGTTCCTCCCCTACCCCCACCCCTCACCCCAAGGAGAAAGGCGGGAAGGAAGTCCCGCCAGAATTGTTTTTTGGTTTGTGAGGTAACGGTCTTTGGGTTGAGAAACACACCCTCCCCTTTAAGATCTGAAGCCAGAAGCAATGGGAAACCAGAGTGGGCAAAGCAGGGGAAGGAGCAGGGGGAGGGGGTTGGGGGCTGGTTATAGGTACTGAAATCTGGGAGGGACTCCCAGGGGGCCCTGGGCGGTAGCCCTCCCTCTGTCACCCACCAGCAGGGGAACCTTGGCAAATACCTCAAACCCTCTGCACCCTGGTTTCCATGTGCCTAAAATGAAGGTTATGTCGACTCCCCCTGGATTATGGATTTAAAGGTGACCTTATACACAGAAGCGCTCCAGAATATATAAAAATTAAACACATTTTGAGGTTATATTACCTGTCTAGGAGGAAAGAATCGTGTCAAAGAAGACGGAGTTATAGAAACCTTAGACCTCACGTAGGCTGGTTATATGTTAGGTTTTACAGGAGAGGAGACAGTGAAAGTGACTTGTCTGTAGGTAGGCACTCAGCAGCAATTGTAGACGTGAGACTAGAACCAGGTCAGCCAGCTTTCTGGCACATCCTTCTATCGCTTGGCAAACTCTAGGTTGTGTCCTTGGGGTAGAGAGCCACAGAGTAGAGAAAACGTGGCACAGAAAATCTGACAGTCTTGTGTGCAATCAGATTTAAATTATCCATTGCCACTGAGAGTAGGGGAGGGAGGACAGTAGAGTAGATACTCTTAAAATTATTGAAATTGAACTTTGCAAAATATTATTGAATTTTTTTCCTGTAGCAAATGTATCTCCTTATTTCTCTCGGGCTCTCACAGTGTTCTGTGTCCCAGAGACCTGCTGTGTGTTGGGGGGCGGGGTGCTCCCACTCCTGTATTCAGTGTTTGCTGTGGCTACCCTACAAAGTGGATAGTCCACATGCAGCGGGTTAAGAGCTTGTCCCTTTCTCTGGGGACACACGGATATGATCGTGAGCTCCTTGCCTTTTGCCTGTAGGAGACTGGCTGGAATGTCTGACGCCACCGTGGTACCTCTGCATCTTTTGGCTCCTGCCTAGAAACATGGTTTGTACAGATGCAATGAATCGTAGACTGTCAGAGCTGGAAAACACATTAAGCGTCTTCTAAACTAGTCCCTTGAGTGTCCAGGGAGAGGGACCAAGGTTGGAGCAGGGCAAGGACCTGTCTGGGACCAGAGAGCCAGATAGTGATGGAACTGGTCTCACGGGGACAAGGACTTACGACAGGAAAGGTCTGAGTGCGAACCTCACATGTGTCCCATCTTAGCTATGATCTCCTGTCCCCAGGTCAGCCGGGCCTTTTGCAATTCTGCCCCAAGAGGCCCCTGTCCTGGCCAGAACAGTTCCTCTACTTTCCCTTGCTGCTTTCCTCCCATGACCCCCCAGCCACCTCTTTTTCCCTTGTGATTCCTACTGGCTGTAATTCCTTCCCTCCTCCCCCACTTTTTATTATGAAGCACTTTAGATACGCAACAAGCTTGAAAGAACTTCATAGTGAACACCCGTGTACCCAGCCCCCTAGATCGTACCATTAAATTTCACTCTGCTTGCTTTCTCCGGTCTTTGCAGTCTTTCCATCTCTCCACCCATTTGTCAGCCCTATTTCAGGGATGCGTTTCGTTAGCAAGTCGCAGAAATCAGTACATTTCCCCCACTAAGCATTTCTGCATACATAGGCATTAGAGTTCGGTGTTTGTTCATGCATTTATTTTTTTGTGTTTTGGTGGTAAAATGTATGTAACTGTGAAATGCTCAAATTTTAGGTGTATGCTTTGACGGGTTTTGGTAAACGCTTCCATCTGTGAATTCCAAACCTCTTTCAAGACACAGAACAAACATTGTTTTAAGTTTATTTATTTATTTTGAGGGGGGGGGCAGGGAGCAGGGGAGGGCAGAGAGAGGGGGAGAGAGAGAGAATCCCAAGCAGGCTATGCCCTATCAGCGCAGAGCCCAACACAGGGCTTGATCCCATGAACCATGAAATCATGACCTGAGCTGGAGCAAGAGACCGACGCTTAACCGATTGACCGCCCATGTACCCCAGAACATTTTTATTACCTAAGTAAGTTTCCTCATGCTCCTTCACAATTCTGGTGTTTCTTCACCATAGGTTAGTTTTGCCTGTTGTGGGACATCATATGAATGGAATCATCAGTACGAACTTTTTATTGTAAGGTTCATCCACGTGGTTACCTGTGTAGGTCATTTGTTCCTTTTTATAGCTGAGTGGTACTCCATTGTATGGACAGCCTATAATTTGCCTATCCATTTTCCCGTTGATGGACATTTGGAGTGTTTCCAGTTTGGGGCTGTGATGAATAAATCTTCCATGAACGTTCTTGCACAAGTCTTTTTGTGGACATAATGTTTTCATTTCTCTTGGGTCAATACCTAGGAGTGGGATTGTTGGGTCAACAGAGGCTGGCTGTTCCTTCCTGTTCTGGACTCTGCCCTGCTCTCTCATTGTATTCTGCACCTGAGATTGTGAGTAGCAGAAAGTGCCTTATTGCTCATCTAGATTATTCTCTTGCCAGTGTAGGAATCCCCTGAGAGCCCACCTGACATTCGAGCCTCTGCTTGAATGTTTCCAAGGATGGGGAACTTGTTTCCTAACAGGTCCCTGCTCTTAGGAGACAGCTGCTTATTAATTTCTACCTTGGGGAACCACATAGGACAAGTCTAATTTAGCCTCTTTTGTGTGACAGCCCTATAGAATTTCAGGACTGCTGTCACATCTCATCCCTCAGCTGCTCCTCCAGGGTTTCTCTTCTTCAGGCGGATTGTTCCAGTTGACTGAGCCGTCTCTCAGGTCACGTGATTCTCAGACCCTTTACGTTGCAGTCATCATCCTCTGAAAGCTTAATGCTCCCCTTCAAGTGTGTTGCCCAGAGGCGAGCCCTGGATTCTAGACGTGTTCTGTGAGGTACAGAGTGTGGCTGGATCTGGACTCCTGTCTTGACCTGGGTACTCGGTCCATCCATGGGTTGAAGGCAACGTTTACTTCTTAGCAGCCCCATCATGGCACAGGAGGAGATGAGTTAATGTTTGTAAAAATTCCCACAAATCTCAGATGGTATTAAGACCGCCCGTTTTAAGTCACCTGGAGCCGCAGGTATTAATAGCATTTGTTGCACACCTTCCATGTCATCATCCCCTTTACTCTTTGCCGCCACCTTATGAGAAAGTTGCCGTTAAAAAGAACTTAACAAACCACTTGGCTTCAAACCGTGTTTGTCAGCTTTGGCACTGTTAACATTTTGTTGGGGATTGTCCTGTGCCTCACGGGAATTCGCAGCATCCCCGGCTTCTATCCACCTGCGGTCCTCTCCATGCCCCATAAGCTGTGACAATCAAAAATGTCTCCAGGTATTTTCAGGTGTCCCCTGAGGGGGAAAGTCCTCTTAGGTTGAGAACCATTCTTAAGGCATAGAACTTGGTCACTGAAAAAAGTTTAAATAACACAGCTCTTCCCAAAGGGTCACCGGTGTTATTCTTTAGGATGTATATGCCCGTATTGTGTCCTTTGTGCAGGACAGTCCTTGCTTTTTGCAGATCTGGTGCACGTGGATCTCAGTTACTACTAAGCTACTACTACTAGTTGAGTAACACCACTTGCCGCGGTGTATTAACTGAGTAGTTGCATAGAGCACAGACTTCGCTACGAGCTCTTCAGTCCACAAATCACTATGTACAGAACAGATGTTTTTTATGATCACATCCCTCCTTTCTGAGTCTGTCAGTGGCGGTCGCTTATTGCCCATCTGTTGTCGGGCTCACACACAGATAGGGAAGTGGGCCGTTGTGTTGCCTCCTTGTCCCCTAGCGGTGAACTCATGTGACGCTTTACAAACATGGATAATCCAAAGAGGGAACTGGCCAACAAAGATGACATTTCCACAAAGAATTGAAAAGTGGTAATCCTGGAAATGAAATTGGAGCTGGATTAAATGGAGTCACAGAATCAGTAGTTGATTATAGGGATGTCGACATGGCCACGGGTCATGACTCTGCAGGTGAAGTCAGAGGAACCCTGGAAGGCAAGCTCATTGACATGAGTGATTGTGACGAAAAGGAGGAAGAAGTTCCAGAGGAAGTGGCGCTGGGGAAGAAACTCCACATTGAAGGCATTCGTGGAGGTATTCTGTGACACTGAAAGCACAGCAGATAACATGTTGAAAACCGACCCAAACTTTGAAAGGAGTGTGCCAGTTTGCAAACGCACGGAAACGGTGCCCCCTCTAGAAAGCAAGCAGTGTCCCAACTACTCTGGATAAGTTTTTCCCAGAGAACTGACATACGCTATTCTAATCTGTATTACAGTGTAGTGAACACAAGTTTTACTAGATTTTCCATTTCTCTCTTCATTTAGAACTGACAGTAAGAGAGTTCTCAATGTTTTGACAAAAATTTCTAAAGGTCATGGAACAATCTTAATTTTTTCCATTGATGATTAAGATCGCACGATCATTTGTGTGGTTCTGTCTTACTGTGCAAAGCAAAGGCTGTCTATATTTAGAGAGGTGTGGGTAAATACACACACACACAACATTTCTTTTGCTTTTTCTCTTTCGTTTTTTTTCAAAACATTTCAAAACAAAAATAGGATCAGACTACAAGTGTCAATATGCAGCTTGCTTTTCTCATGGGAAATCTCTTTTTTGGAGAACTTCTGATCTTGGTATATCTGGATCTACGTCGTTCTTTGTGATAACTGTATATTATTTTATGTGTCGTTGTAGATGTACAATAATTTGTTTGACCCGTTTTCTGTTAATGGAGTTTAGCTTCACTGCTAGGAATTTATCCAAGGGATACAGGAGTACTGATGCATAGGGCCACTTGTACCCCAATGTTCATAGCAGCACTCTCAACAATAGCCAAATTATGGAAAGAGCCTAAATGTCCATCAACTGATGAATGGATAAAGAAATTGTGGTTTATATACACAATGGAGTACTACGTGGCAATGAGAAAAAATGAAATATGGCCTTTTGTAGCAACGTGGATGGAACTGGAGAGTGTGATGCTAAGTGAAATAAGCCATACAGAGAAAGACAGATACCATATGGTTTCACTCTTATGTGGACCCTGAGAAATTAACAGGAACCCATGGGGGAGGAGAAGGAAAAAAAAAAACAGGTTAGAGTGGGAGAGAGCCAAAGCATAAGAGACTCTTAAAAACTGAGAACAAACTGAGGGTTGATGGGGGGTGGGAGGGAGGAGAGGGTGGGTGATGGGTATTGAGGAGGGCACCTTTTGGGATGAGCACTGGGTGTTGTATGGAAACCAATTTGTCAATAAATTTCATATAAAAAAAAATGGAGTTTAGCTTCTCTCCAGTTGCTTTTTCTCCATGGGATATAATGCTGAAGTGGGTATCTCTGGCAGATTCATCACTAGCCCCATTGAGTGGATGAAGACATCGGAGATAACTGGGACGCCTGGCCGGCTCAAGTCCGCAGAGCGCGCGACTCTTGATCTCAGGGTTGTGAGTTTGGGCCCCACACTGGGGGTAGAGATTACGTAAAAATAAAATCTTTAAAAACAGACAAAAAGAATGTGAAATAACTGCCCAAGTTCAAGCAGCTACTAAGCTCAGAGCTGGCATTTGAACTTAGGACTGTCCAGTTCCAGGTCCTTGTGCTTTTAATTACAGTGCTTTACAGATTCTCTTCTCTTAGAAGTAGCTTTTAACAACACAGCAGCAGCCCAATAGCAAAAAATATTAGAGTTTATTGAGCGAGACACAATTCTAGTGGCAAATGCATTATTTTTCCTATTAACTGAGCAACAACCCTATGGGGTAGATACAGTTATTGTGTCTGTACGATACTCAAGGACACCGAAGAAGGTGAGGAAACTAGCTAATGCAGGAACTGCGACCCCTCAGGTAGCCTGGCTTCAGAGCCTTTGCTGTCACTCCTCGTGTTATATGGATCTGACTTGAGGAAGGTCCCTCTTATCCCATGCTGTAGTAGATGCCTTTTTTTTGAACCCCTGACTTGGGACTTTGCTGGGGCCCGTGTATTCACCTACTGTAATTGTTTAGAAATGTGTTACCAGGCACACCTCCACTTGTCGGTCACCTGCAAGTTTGATGAGCTTGCCGTGTACTCTGTCTTCAACCAGCTTGTTGGTAAAATAGCAGGCAAAGCCACAGATGGCATTTCTCAGTTTGTCGCTGGAGGTGTGCTTTGTGTTTAGCCAACAAGCAAGCGTGTATTAAGTACAGCCATTATGCCATGTACTGGGCCTAGGGTTTGCAAGCGAAAGTGAACAAGATCTAAGGTAACGCTTCGTGTCAACTAAGCTTCGAAAAAATGGTGGATGAGATACAGTCCCAGCCTTTAAGAGGCACAAGGTCTACACGGTAGGGCAAGGAATGGTCTTGTAACTGACACCAGTGAGTGTGGAAGTAGGAGCTTACCAAGAGTCTCTGAGAGCAGAGAGGAGAGGGGCTGGCCGTGCCTGGAGGACGTCAGGGAAGCTTCTCAGAGGAGGTCAGCACTGCCTTGGTGCTCGAAGGATGCAGGCTTGGAGCCCGGAGGACGGTCAAGTGTCGTGGCACCCAAGCAGAAAGAATGTGTTGCTGGGGGTCCCGACAGAGATATTGCAGTGAGGAGCCAGGAAAGACCAGGCTAAGGAACTGGGGTTTTGTCCCGTAAACCAGTGAACATGTCTAAGGAAGACAGTGCCCTGCTCCTGTTTGCCTTTCAGAGGTTGACGTGGGATGTGCCGGGAACAGATTAAGGCTAGCGTCTAGACTCCAGTTAGAAGGCACGCAAGAGAAAAGGGAACCAAGCAAGTGGCCGCAAGACTGGAAGAGAGAACAGGGATTTGTTTGGAGAGCTTTCCAAAGACAAGGTCAGACTGGATGTGTGGGTGGGTGAGTAGGTGGGACAACTACTTCAAGGTTTATATCTGGGGGCTGGATGTCATTGTCATTTACTGAGGCCGAGGAGCAGGTCAGAGGGGGCGCTGAGTTCAGCTGGCTGCACATTCAGCCGGCCCCAGATCCATTAAATAGCACTTCGTCATTGGTCACTTGTGGCAGCGCTCTGTCCTCTCACCCTTTGTTTCTTTGTCATGTCAAAGGTCCGGCAAGGGACTGTCCGTGTACTCTCCAGAAGTCAAGGCCCCCTGCATCTGGCACTCCTTGGTCTATAACTTAGTGACTCTGCTAGAAAAGGTATTGAGATGAGATGCGTCACGGCCTCTCAGGGAACCCAGGCTGGGCTGCGGTCGCACTTCAGAATCCGTTGGCCAGAGACCGATGTGACGTTCGGCGGCCCCTCTTAATGACCATTCTGTTTACGTATCGTTTCTTTTTCCCTTGACTGGTCTGTGAACTCCCTAAATCCCGAAGCGTTCAGCATGGTGCCTGGAGCACGGCGGGTGCTGAGAGAAGGAAAGCTGCAGGAGAGCAGGGCGCCCCCGTCTCCTCCTCCCCGGAGCCCTCCGCGATCACCAGCTGGTTCTGGAGGCACACCTGCAGATTGTTTCTGCGTCCCGCGGTGTCTTCACGATTGGCGTCTTGTCACTCCGTCATCCTTGGGTGCTTATAGGTTGGCTCTTGGTTCAGCTTCCCTTCAGTGTGTGTCAAGCTTTGGCCTGTTCGAATCTGAAGAACTTTCTCTGAGATTAAAAACAAACAAACAAAACACGATGGACCATACTGGAGATGAACGTTCCCGCATCGGCTGTCATTTCTGTGGCTCAGAGCCTCAGTCCCATGAGGGGCCCTCTTCCCCCTCCCTGGTTTTTCTTACCGCTTTGCACGTAGGATTAAGACAGTCTCCAGTCGTTCTTGCGTTTTCACAAGCCCTGCTCGCTCTAAGAGCCCACGCCACTCTCTTGGGGTCTGTCCTGTCTTCAGTACCCGAGCTCATCGGGGCTCCCTGTGCTGTGGACTTAACCATCGGTGGCTGCTTCCCCCTCGTTTCTTTCTCGGGGGTTATTATGTTTTACGTGCTCAGAATCTACTTCAGAGGGACCAGACCTTATCTTTCGAAATGCATTCCCCTGTGGGATCTGAGCTCATACTGCTCCGTTGAGGCAACCTCTAAATATCGGTTTTCTGCAAGTCTAGGCTAAACAATTGTTTTTGTGCCTGAGTTTTTTCTTCCCTCCTTTGAACTCTAAAATAACAAGGTTACTTCCTCCCAATGTGGTATTCTTGTTACTATTGTTTGTGCTAAGATGTTTTGTTGTTCCTACATAATTTACTAGATGTTGCTTCCTGGTCAGAATCTGAAGGAGCATTTCCCTTCCTTGCACCTCCAGCTGTGTGACAGGTGAACTCTTTAAGAAAGGCACGGCAAGAATTTATCAAGTGCCATGCTCTTAGCAGACAAAAAGAAAACAAAACAAAATAAAACACCTTGCATTTCTGTCTGTCCGATGCCCTCGTGTTCACGTTGGGTGATGCGAGCTCTGTCTTGCATCTTTTGCCATTTTTTGCTAACAGCAGGGAAGAGTGGTTCATACCTTCTACCAGTTTATTCTCTCATAGGTTGCCACGGGCGTTACTTAACCTCTGGTTCCCTTGCCTTCTCTCCTCACTTTGCTGACTTTCAGTCTTGGGCATGAGGAATTGTTTCAGGGGTAGGGTGTGTGTGTGTGTGTGTGTGTGTGTGTGTGTGTGTTGCCCTCGTGATCTGTAGGACCCTTCTCGTCTTCCATTTCTGTCTCTCAACTCTCTCCACCTCCCATTAGATCTGTTGATGAAAGTGTATGCACCATGAATCTCATTCCACTTCACAGGAGAGTTGACCATGACCTGGAACTTATGGCTGCTAATTAAGAATTTGAATTTGCGGGGCGCCTGGGTGGCGCAGTCGGTTAAGCGTCCGACTTCAGCCAGGTCACGATCTCGCAGTCCGTGAGTTCAAGCCCCGCGTCAGGCTTTGGGCTGATGGCTCAGAGCCTGGAGCCTGTTTCCGATTCTGTGTCTCCCTCTCTCTCTGCCCTTCCCCCGTTCATGCTCTGTCTCTCTCTGTCCCAAAAATAAATAAACGTTGAAAAAAAAAATTAAAAAAAAAAAAAAAAGAATTTGAATTTGCTTCGTCAGTTGCACAGGGTCAAGTTGATGGAGGCTGCATAGGCCAGAAACAGTGTCTCTGACCTCCTTCCGTCTTAATTTCTTTTGATATTTTGTCTATCTCTGTGGGTTTTTTAAAAGTTGTACCTAGACGCTGCAAAGAATGTGGCATTTTCTTCTTCCTGCCACTCTGATTTTGGCTTCAATCCAGCTGGGAGCGTTTAGTGTGTTTCCTTCCCACCACTGTCTGCCTCCTGTGCAGGGAAAGATGCTTTGTATCCTGGTGTAAGCCATTCTGTTATACAGCCCGCCTTTTAATTTATCAGCAAAGTGTACATTGTGTCTCTTCTGCACTAAGCTGTGCGCTGGGCCGGGCAGGTGCAGAGATAAATGGGGCAGACCTGTGAACAGGGCGGCGTAGGGAGCCAGGGCAACAGTAAACTAATAGCAGCAGCTCAGGGTTTGCTTGTCAAAGCGTCGCTTGTCGTGAAGATAAGACCCCGGAACTTAGTGTCTGAACCGGGTCTGCATCTTGGCTCCGGCAGTTACTAGCCGCGCGTCCTTGGCAAGTTGCTTCCCCAGGACCTGTTGCCACACCTCCGCATGGACTCAGCAATTGACTATTCCAGAGGGCTGTTCGGAGGCTTCATTATAACGTGTTTTCTAAATATAAAGTACACCTGACACGTGGTTGGTGTGGTGTACACGAACATTCCTCTTTCGATCATGAGCATCTGCTGGAAGAAACACAAATATCTGTGTCCCCCAGTCCGTCAGTTTCCTGCCTGAGACTCCAGCGTGCTTGACCTTGTGCGGTGCTCATTTCCACGGGAGTCACAGGTGGTTAGCAGCGGTGGTCTGGGGCCTCAACCTGCTCTTTTTCATATTTGGGTTAATGCTCTTCAGGGAGACATCAGGCCTTTACATCAGCCGGGTAGCCCTCGTACTTTGAACTACGCCGGGTCCTTCCTCCTGCAGCCAGTGTGGGATCTCCTGCGTCTGGTCCCCTGCCTCACTAGTCGGAAGGTTGACTTGCTTTGCGGCACACAGAGCTGGGTCAGTCTGAGGCCAGGGGTCAAGTAGGAACTGAGGCATAGTGCACCTTAGAATCTAAACCTCTCGGCTTGATTTTTTAAAAAGAAATGCATATAGATGGTGAGATCCAAATATTACAGAAAGATATAAAGTGGAAACGTAGGGCACCTGGGTGGCTCAGTGGGTTTAGCTTCCGACTTTGGCTCAGGTCATGATCTCACGTTTCTTGAGTTCCAGTGCGGCATTGGGCACAGAGCCTGCTTGGGATTTGCTCCCTCTCCCTCTCCCTCTCCCTCTCCCCCTCCCCCTCCCCCTCCCCCTCCCCCCCCCCGCCCCGTTCTCTTTCTCTCTCTCAATAAATAAAGTAAAAAAATAAAGGGGAAAACAAAACAAACAAACAAAAAAACACAAGTTTTTCGGTAGAACCTTCTCCTGATAGTCAACCCTCTTAACGTTACTTGGGATAAATACCTCCAAAAAAATTGTGAGCATCTGCAGGCCTGCGTACCTTCTCCCCTGCGCCTTAAAAAACAAAACAACAGACCACCCAAATGGTATTATTATATTTTCTATTCTGTTCAGTATATTTTTTTGGACGTTTGAAAAGCCCACAAAAGAAGAAAGCACTATCTTTATTACCACCGTTTACAGTGACCCATTAATTAACCTTTTGGTGTGTTGGCTTCTTGTGTTCATGAATATACTTCAAAAGTTGCTTAAGTAATGCCAATGAAAGTCCATTAAACAAACCAGGATGGTAACAGTAAAGCCAAAGTGCCATCCTGTTCTTGGTCTGCCCTCCCATAAACATGGTGTATGTGGCCCTGCGTCTCTCACAGCCTGTGCACTAAGTTCTCTGGTGTGTAGGTGCCTGCCATCTATCTGACCAGCTCTGAAGTGTCGGACGTAGGTCGTTACCAGTTTGGGGGCCATTAAAATGCGTTAGGAACATATTTGTGGGATGATTTCCTAGCTGGGCAATTACTCCGTTCAAGGTTTGAACATGTACAATTTTGATAGATTCGGGCCAAGTTCCTCTATACTAGTTTACGTCCCTACGGGGTGTATGAGGGTGTACCCTTTCCTCCCAAATCTTGGCATAAACCCAGGAGTTTGGTTTTGGTTTTGGTCAAACATTAAAACATATTTGCCATTCTGGTGACATTACTGTCTTGTTTTTGTAAGCATTTCTCTTTTCACGAGTCGCATGGAGAATCTCTCATTTGGCCATCTGTGTTCCCTTTCTTTGAACTGCCTGGTCGTCTTCTTTGCCCATTTTTATATCGGACCGTTAATCTTCTACAATTGGTTTGTCAGAGTTAAGTTAGCCTTTTATCTGTCATGTGTTGCAAATAGATATTTTTTTAATTGTCGTTTATAGTGTGACTTTTAAGTTTCTTGCCTTTTTGTTGAACCTTGGTCCTTTGTGGCTCCCCCAGGAAGGTCCTGGAGAGAGAGGGCAGGAAGCACAGGGAAGGTCTAGCTGGTCTGGGCAGTGTAGCGTGGTTCTTTCAAGGCTTTTAGTACTGGATTCCCCGTTATAAGTTTTAGCTTTGTTTTGGGTGAGGATTTTTCCCTATCACAATAATGAAAGTCAGTAACAAACAGAGAACCGCTTTGACCTCCCAGCCAAATATTTGGGACTGTGTGTGCCAACGAGGGACCCAGATGCAATACTGCTGTGTATCCTTTATGTCAGTAACCTTCTAAGACTTAAAAACTCTATTTGATTCCTCCTTAGATCATTTTCTAGGGGAAGGTCATCACTAGCTCCTCATTGCAGAAGTTCTAGAAGAGGGCATACTCCCCACCCCCACGCTGCCAGGGATTTAGAGAAAGGTCATTTCAACTAAGACTTACCTGTTCATCATCTCTTAGGTTCCTGAGCTGGGCTAGATGTGAAGAGACAAGTGACCATGTGTCCAGGATATAAGGATCTCTGTGTCATGGCGGGGGGGGGGGGGCGGGGGGGGGCGAGAGAGAGTCTCCCCACTACCACTGCTGATTTCTGACAGCACCCTAGCCCCCTGTTTCGTTCTTTTGTAGCACAAGTCACAGGATATAATAAACCTTTTTAGACTTTTGCACCATGTGCCTCCTGCATCCCAATGGAGGCTGCATGGGGCACAGGCGTGATTTGCTGTGTTCTCTGTTACATCCCAGCACTCTCCCAAACGGCGGGCTGTGTGAACTGGGTGCTGCAGATGCTTGCTGCGTGATGGCATCCTGGGGGGGGGGGGGGGGGTGGTGAGCTCCCGCTCTGCGCTCTGCCTCTCCTCCCTGGTTCCCTCCCTGGTTCCAGGTCCAGGGATGAGGGCTGTGAGGACAGTATGTCCCAGTCCTGTGGCCTCGTGACCTCCCACATCTCCCTCTTCCGCTAGCACGGGGCTGCAGGGGCCAGTTCCGCAGGCTTCAGGCTGAGAGGAGAGGCGTAAAGAGCTTTGAGCTGACGCAGACGCCCGCTGGCTGGGGAGCTGGACGGCCAGGTCAGGAGCCAGAGGGGACGGAGGACGCTGGGGCAGGTTGAGCTGCAGTTCTCAGTGTCCGCCCCTCCTGTCGGGGAGAGGGGTGTGGGCACCTGCCCGTGGCAGCCTGCACCTGCTGGCGAGAGCTGCCTTCCCCCTTCCGTGGATGTGGGGAGACCTGGGGGTGGGACGACGGCCTCTGGAATACATTTGGAGAGCTAAGCGTCTTTCTTTGCCTCTTAAAAAGTACAGATGCTCATTGTAAGTCACCTAGAAGAGAAAGATACAAGAAAGTTAAGTTACTGTAATCCTCCTTTTCAGGTAGAATTACCATTAGCATTTTACTGAGTATGAATGCCCTTCCTTTTACACCCTCCCCCCACAGATGTGAATAAATGTATAGAGCTGTACTGTACCTAATTAGGCTTTGTAACTTGCTTTTTTCACTTACTGTCAGATACTTTCTGATGAGCAAATTTGAGGAAACGAAGATTGGGATTTGTGCTTCAAAGAAAAAAAGTAGAGTGCCCCCATTGACAGTGACCGATGGTGACTGAGAATCTAACACACAGGACTCCCTTACTGACGAAACATTCAGTTCCAACACTGCAGTAACGATTATAGATTGTATAGGTAAACACACTTCTAAACAAAAGCAACTTTGACTGCTTATCGCTGGGCCTTCGTTAGCTGTTTCCGGTTGATGTCACTGATCCGGGACATACCTTAAGGCTCCTTCTAGGATAGTAGCTTTGGGTAAAATTCTCTAAGTGGGATTTCAGGATCAAAGGGTTCGTACGTTCGGGGCCCCACTTTTGGCGTTGATATGTGGACAGTCATGGCAGATTTTGTGCCTTTGCCCTACCACGGGGCGGTGGAAAAGGGGCTTCAGGAGTAGTGAGAACAGGCACCACATCCCAGCCCTGCCACAGGCAACTGCTGGGAGACCTTAAATGGATTGCTTGGCTTCTCTGAGCCTGAGTTCTCTCATTAGTAAAGTGGGATGCGCCCTCCCAGTTGGGTACGAGGGTTCCACGTTTGGAGTCCTTAGCACCCGCTTAGCACAGAGCACCCCGGAGGACAGGGGCTCCCTTCCCCCTGCTCCGTGGGGATCCCGCTCTCCGCTGGAGTGCTCTCTGGGACTCACGGCAGCAGCCCTCCTGCCCACGACCTCCTCTTTCCCTCTGTGCCTCAGAGCGCCAGCTCAGCACCGCCCTGTAGTCCAGGGGGAGGGCGGGTGCACGGCACACGGGGGCCTTTTCCCTTGACCTCCTGCTGCGAGTGACGGAGGAGGTCTGGTTTTAACGACACCCCACACACTTGCGGACACACGCAGTGCCTGACTCAGACTCTTGGCTCCTGGTCAGTCTTGGGAAGGGATGTCTTCCTCCTCTCATTACGGGTGCACCGCCCCCAGCTGTCCGGTTGGTCTGGGTGGCGTAGGGAGGGAGAGGAAGAACTCAGAGCTGGGATGCCAAAGACCGCCTCCCTTCCAGTGTTCTGGGTCCCCCTCCGCCCGGTGCCTGGAGCTATTAATAACGCCGTAAACCAGGTGGGCGTGAGCGGGATCCCAGCTGCCCACCCCGGTGGGACCCTGAAACGACCTGGGTGGGAAGTGGGGGCAGAATGATAATAGCAAACACGAATGCGCTGCTCACTGTGTGCCCTGCACTGCTCTTAGTAACTTACATACGTTACCTCATTTAATACAGGCGAGTCCTGTTATTACCCCCTTTTAAGTCCAAAGGGATTAAAAACTTCCGCAAGGTCACGCACCTGGCAGATGTTGGAGCCTGTGAAGGGGATGATCCCTTGGGGCCTGAGGCTCGCTCCTTCCCCTCCAGTCCTCGTACCTGCTTTGCTGGTGAACCATGCTTCAGGCCCTGGGCTCTGTTACTTCCCATTTCTCTGCCTCAGCCAGGTTTAGGATGCTGACCACTCCTGAGCCTTTTCCTGTGGCCCCACAGTGGAAGATTTGGTGACTGGGGAGATAAGGGGGACCATAAGCAACCAGCATCAGGGGCCCCATTCCTCATCCCAGAGCTTCCGGCAAATTGAGGCTCGAAACAGGGTTTGGGGAAAACTGCCACGTCTCCCTCATTGCCACTGTTATCCTGGAGGTTCCTCCCCAGGCGGTGGGCTCTGTGGCCTTGTCCCTGGCCCTCGCCACACTTGGTGGGTGGCCTTGTCTATTGCACACGCGATCATTAACCTTTTCCACAGTGCGAGAGAATTTCAGACGCGGCGTGCGGAGCGGGGGGCGGAGACAAGTCACAGCATCTGCTCCACGCTTAGTGTGGGCTTAAAATATTCCATAAACCCTTGCAGGCTTTGTGTGTTCTGGCTTCTTGGTGAGAAGACCCTTCCTTCCGTCCTCCAATCTGGTCTGGAGCCCTGAGAGCTGGAGACCTGGGCCCTTTGGCCTCCACTGTCTTTGTCGTGCCAGAGGAGTGAGCCTTTCCTAGGTGACTCTGTCGGCTTCTGGTTGAACCTGTTGGTGGCCCCTGGCAGCACCACGGGAATCCTGTTTCTCTCTCTGACTCTTCTCTGGCTAGGGGCTCATGCACCACCCCCCTCCCCGCCCCATCTGCCACCACCCCCACCACTGTTCTTTACTTAGCTCGCTTTTCATGTCCTCCCTGCTGGCTGTCCACACCCCACAGCTGTCTGCAAAGCCTCTTTGGCTCTTCAGGCTCTTCCCCCACAACATCAGCCCGCCTGCCCACCTGACCCAGTCGAAGGTCTTGCCTTCGATGCTTGTTGGTTTTCGTATCCCTCCAGGGATTTCTGATAAACACGTACCTGGACGCCAGGCACCAGTCTCCATGGGAAATTCTTATTATGTTTCTTGTAGAACTTAAACATACGACTCTTTCCGGTTTATTTGTTTCGCTGCATCTAATCCCGCTTTACAGATGAGGAAACCCCTTGCAGAGAGGGAGGTTGGCTTAGCGGACTGCGCGAGGAAGCGCAGAGCTGGGAAGTGAGGTGCGTGTGGCTCCTGAGGCCAGCGTGTTGTAGTGGGTCCGTCTGGCTCGTCTACCAGGCGAAGTGTTGTGTGTGGGCCTGGAGGCGGGATGTGAACCCAGGCCTCCTGACCGCACATGCTCTTCTGCCACGTGGTCTAACCCGTCTCAGGTTGGAGCGCCAGCTCTGAGTTCGTGGGGGGGGCCAGGGAACACGCACTTGGGTTTGGGCATTGGTGTTGTCCCCGCCTGGCACAGCTCTGGTTGGTCAGAGCCCGGAGCTGGTTTCCAGGTTGTGGTCACTGGGCCGCAAACGCCAGCCCGGCCTACGGTCTTGCTGGTGACGTCAGCGGGCTCCAGCCCCAACTCAGAGGTGATAGAGAGAGTCCCTGTGCTGTGGCAGTTACGCCGCTGTTTACAGTGATGAGTGCCTTCCTGATAACAAAGCACTCTTAGCGAGACTATTTCATGAGATGCTTACAATGGCTCTGTGAGGAAGGGGGCCAGCCAAGTGTTACCCCCTCACTTCACAGATGCAGAACAGGCTTAGAAACGTAATGACCTCTCCCAGGTAATGCAACCAGAAATTGACAAATTCCAGACCCGCACGCAAGACCCTCCTGATTGTAAATCCATGACCTCGAGTTGCCTCTGAGTAAATCTGTCAACTTTGCTTCTTCCTCTCTGGGTCTCTTAGTCATCTAGGCACCTGTAGGGGGCGAGAGAGGTCTTTCCTATTTGGCTGTTCTGAGAACTTTTGCTTCTGAACCATTTGAACTTATCACCCATATAGCACATTAGCTCACTGGGTCATAAGTATTTTCTGTGTCTATGTCCCCTAGTACCCTGATTCCTCCCGCCCCAGCTTGAATTATTTCAGATTGGGACTCTTCTGTTACGTCTTCACGTTCAACACAATGTGGGACCCAGTAAGTGCTTACTGAGTTGAATTACATGCAAATGAAATTGGTCAGTACCTCCTCCTGCTTTCCTTAGAGCATGGGAAGGAAAGTAAGCTTTTTTCCTGGTCCATCCAAATGAATTAAAGTTGAAGGTGGCGGAACTCAGAACATGTGCAGTATCCCCAGATGGCCACGAGGTGGCAGTGTGACCCCACAGGAAACTTGCCTCCTGCTTGCTCCTTAGGAGACTGAACTATCTGGGCACCTGTCTGGGGATTGCCTCTGCAAGGTCAGTCTTGCACTTGTCTGTCCGGAACTGACAAGTCTCAGCCTCCGGCTCTGCTTTTAAAGACTCGTGTCACGGAAAAGGCTTGGGCTTTAGAACCCACCATGCTTAGATTCCAACCCTGGCTCTGCCTTTCCCTAGGAACTTAGCCCTGGACACGCTATTTGTCCGAGCCTCAATTTCCTCGTCCCATAAAATGGCAGTTGCATCTTGTTGACACGAGCACTGGGTGTTGTTGTATGTAAGTGATGAATCACGGGAATCTACCCCCGAAACCAAGAGCACACCGTTCACACTGTATACTTGACAATAAATTATATTAAAAAAAAAAAAAAAAAGAAAGGCATTTGTGCAGTTAGAAAAGGCCTAGGACATCGCAGACCGTAGCATGATGAATTCTAGTTTTATTGTTGGAAATTCCTGTGTTTGCCTTTCACCGCCCTCTGTGATCTGGCTTCATCCGGACCCTCTGATCTTTCTTTCCAAGCTTTGTGCACTTTGCAGCACGTCTCTGAGCTTTTGGGCTGCATCACCCATCGACTCCAACTCCACTCCCTCCCAGTCAGTGCCTCGATCCCCACTGTTTTCCCGGCCTGGATGCCCTCCCTTCTGCCTCGCCATTTCCTTCTCAGCCTCCACTGCCCTTAAATTACTGCGTAGGGCTAATCTTGACTTCCCACAGAGATGGTAAGTCTCTCCGGGTCTTTGTCCTAATCACTTTGGCGTCTGTGCCGTGCGCATAGCGGACGTTCTGGAATGAAAGCCACGGCTCTGGTTATCGGGCATATACCAGGCACTCTGCTAGGCGCTTTGTGGGGTGGTTCGACCCTCGCAACTCTATCCCCATTTTGCGAAGGAATAGATCAGGGTGCCTTTGGCTCCGCGCAGTAAAATAACTCTCCTTAAAAGCCGTTTAAATAGTAAGGAAAGATTCTGATCTTACCACAAACAAGTTCTGCGGGCGGGTTCTTGGTGTCAGCAAGGATCCAGGTCGGTGCCTCCTCTCCCGGTTGCTTCCTCAGGGCATGGACTTGTCCTCTAAGGCGGCCTCCTGTATGGCACTAAGGTGGCTGTCCCCGTTCCAGGTACCACGAGCAGGAAAGACGGCATGGGTTCCTTGTGCTCCCTTTAAGAGGCCTCTAGCAGATTTTTTACAAATCTCATCTTGGCCAGTGTTGGCTCTTAGGCTTGTTCCAAAACTAGTCACTAGTAAAGGACTAGGAATTAGTGAGACTGGCTTGGATTGATCAAGATTCAGCCCCCCAGGTTCCATTAGTGTCCCTGGCCACCTGGTCCGGGGAAGAAGGCACAGGAAGGAGGCTCATGAGTTAAGTAAGGAATGTGCTCAAGGTTGCAAACACGTAAGAAGCGGCATTCGAACCGCATCAGGCTGACTCCCTAGGCCATCGGTTGGTCGAACGAAGTATGTCACAGAGGTAGAAAGCACCTTGCTCTGGATTTGGTGTGCTGGGTTTTGAGGGATCTTGGGGGTCCCTTTTCTTACTGATTCTGGAGTCTCTCCCTTCTCCAGGCCCCTTTCTATGATTGTATTCATTTTCCTCAGCCTGTCTTTCTCCTCATGCCTCCTTTACTAACCCCAGTCTCCCAGTGCCCGACTGCTGCCTGCCTTCTAGAAAAGGCTCCATGCCCATGGCTAGGAAGGGCCCACCTGGATAAAATGGTCCACGGGCTGATTTCGGTGTAGTTGTCAAGGCCCCATGGAGGTCATCTTAAGGTTTCTTTCAGAGCAGATAAGGGAGCTGCAGAGCTCCAAGTCAGGATTTAGGGGGAGGGGCCGGAGAAAATGCCACGGGAGCTGGCGGGGGACCAGATGGCGAACCAGCGTGGATGTCCGTGGGCACCCGGGCCACGGCCTTGGAATAGGCCTACCCGGGGCGACAGCCAGCTGTCCTCCTGCAGAGACAGTGCAGTGACACAGGTGGCCGTTTGGCTTGCAGATGCTTCAGGACTGCCCCAAGGCCCGCCGGGAGGTCGAGCTGCACTGGAGGGCTTCCCAGTGCCCACACATCGTGCGGATCGTCGATGTCTACGAGAACCTGTACGCGGGGAGGAAGTGCCTGCTCATTGTCATGGAATGGTACGCACCCGTGCCCGTTCTGCCCCTTGCCCAGCCTGTCCCCGCCTCCCACTCAGGCCCCTCGCCCTCCGGGCACTGCCCAGGCCTGGACCCACAGCTTCAGACATAAATGCTTCATTTCTTTTGGCGGGCGGTGGGGAGGGGTGGCAGGAATTCGTACCCGTCGGATCTGACTGTGGCTTTGTTTCAGTCTGGATGGCGGAGAGCTCTTTAGCCGAATCCAGGACCGAGGAGACCAAGCGTTCACAGAAAGAGGTAGAAAGGGTCTGTTGTGGGGACGGGCCTTGGCAGGCAGGGGTGTGGGAAGGGGGCCTCTGCAGCGCCTGCTCTCTAGGAGGGATGCCGAGGCCCACGGCCTCCTCCAGCTTGTTGCCGAGGCTGGCATCCGCAGCTGAAATGTGACCGCTCCCCATTTCTTGGTTTCTAGGGTGGGTGGTGGACGTAGGGAGTCTGGGGCTGCACTGGGGGGCAGGGGGCAGGGTTTCAAACCCGACAATGCATCTTGTGACCTTCTTTCTCTCTCCCACCTCTCACGGCTACAGAAGCGTCAGAAATCATGAAGAGCATCGGTGAGGCCATCCAGTATCTGCACTCAATCAACATTGCCCATCGGGATGTCAAGGTACCAGCCGTTTATTGCCGCCCCTCCCCCTGACTGAGTGTCGCGGAGGGCCGCAGCCGTGGGACCGCGGTGACCCTGGGAAGGTTTGTCCTTCCCAGGAGTGTCCTGCAGCCTTGCTGCCTGGCTCCTGAGGGCACAGTAGGGCAGGGTGCCATTCTCTGCCCCACGGGGCCTGCCCGCTCTGGGCACACCCCCAAACCCAGGAGCAAAGCCTCCTGTGGCTGTGCCCAGCCCTGTGGTCCTCACCTTTGGTTTCTGTGTCCCTGTGGTGTTTGCTCGTGGTTGTCTGTGTTAGTCTCCTGTCTCCAAGCACGCTGTAAGTTCTCAGAAGGCAGACCCCTGGTCGTGTATACCCGCCTGATTGTTGATGACTGTTGAATGGAGGAGGGAAGACAGGAACGTCACCCTTCTGATTCTCATAGCCCCTCAGAGGCTCAGCAGAGTTGCCGTTTCGCTGTCTCTCTCTGTCTCTCTCTCTGTAGCCTGAGAACCTCCTATACACCTCCAAAAGGCCCAATGCCATTCTGAAACTCACCGATTTTGGCTTTGCCAAGGAAACTACCAGCCACAATTCTTTGACCACTCCTTGTTATACGCCGTACTATGTGGGTAAGTCCCAAGGAGGCCTGGGGCGCCCATCTGTCCCCAGGGCTGCTCTCACACCCACCCTCCAGCTCTCGGTGCCACCGGTCCTGGGAGAATCATGTCCTCTGACCCTTTCTGGAGCTGGTTCTGATGTGACCTGACCACAAGTAGGGCTCGTCAGAGTGAAGCTGGGGTTGAGGCATTATGGGAAATTTTCTGAGAGTATAGGCAGGATTTTGTGCCCGCGTGTAATTTCCCCAAGAAGGTCGGTCCTTGCCATCAGATTCCCAGTGGGGTCTGGGACACAGATTTCGTTCTGGGGCCCCAGCTGACTGGCACAGAATAAACTCTCCGAACGTGTTTGTCGAATTAAATGGACAGCGTGGGTTGACAAGGCTGTTCAGTTCAGGAATTGTTTCGGTCTCGAGACTCTAGCCCCAGGGCTCCTCTTGGAGGAGGGTCTGTTCCCCACCCCCAATCCCAGCACTGGGTGATGGCTGTTCCCCCCACTCCCACCCCCAGCTCCAGGACCATCATGAGGGGCTGAAGGGCTGGGAGGGAGAACATGTTCCACAGAGAAATGGGAGATAGCACAGTGCTCTCAGGGCCAGACCCACCCACAGGGACCTTTGGTTTGCAGCTCCGGAAGTGCTGGGTCCAGAGAAGTATGACAAGTCCTGTGACATGTGGTCCTTGGGTGTCATCATGTACATCCTGTGAGTGTGCCAGGGAGAGGTGGGGGGGGGGGCGGGTGCTGGGCTGGGGCAGCGGGGTGGAAGGAGGCCTGTACCTCTCTGGAACAAGAGGAAGGAGCGAAGGTCAGCGTCCCCTTCTGGATGGGGTTTCCCTGGGAATCCCCGGCATGTCTCCTTCTCTCAATGCTTATTGGATTCTGGTATCCAAGTGGTGGCTATAAACTGATAAATGGGCAGGAAACTGTGCTTTAGATACTCCGCATGCTGGATTTCTGGGCCCTGGTCTTGACTTCATACGTTGTGCCCGAATCAATGAGTTCCAATTTCTCTGTGACCTTGACAAGAAGAAGCCCGTTTCTCAGCCTGTTCCTGGTGCAAGGCCCCCTACGTAATACCAGCGCTATCCCTCTCTTCCTGCGTCGTGGTTTAGGCTGTGTGGGTATCCCCCCTTCTACTCCAACCATGGTCTTGCCATCTCTCCGGGCATGAAGACTCGCATCCGAATGGGCCAGTATGAATTTCCCAACCCAGAATGGTCCGAAGTGTCAGAGGAAGGTAAAGACCCCAGGCCGGCACGTGCGCGTGTGTGCATGTAGGTGTCCCGCTCGTGGGGGTTGGTGTGGCAGCGGGTCTGTACCTGTGCTTGTGCCCGCTGGGTGCGTCCTGTCTGTGTGAAGGGCCTGGTGCAGGGCCAGGGCTGTGGGACCACGCGTAACCTATCAGGTGGTGCAGGCGTCATGCCCTCAGCAGCTCCTTGGGCAGTCTGCCTCCATGCAACACCCCCACCCCCGAATCTGGGTTCACCTTGCAAACTTTGGGAAGAGGCAGAAGAGGGAGAGTGGCCCCTGAACTGTCTCTGTCCCCCACCCCACCCCCCAGTGAAGATGCTTATCCGGAACCTGCTGAAAACAGAGCCCACACAGAGGATGACCATCACGGAGTTTATGAACCACCCCTGGATCATGGTAAGCCTGGTAGAGGCCGGAGAGACCTGGGTCCATGGGAACCGTCCCTCCGGGTGAGGGTTCAGCCACCACTGTGCCCCACCCCAGGCTGTTGCTTAAACTCCTTTTCTCCCCATCAGCAATCCACAAAGGTCCCTCAGACCCCACTGCACACCAGCCGGGTCCTGAAGGAGGACAAGGAGCGGTGGGAGGATGTCAAGGTGAGGGAAGTCCTGGCTGCGAGGGGCTGGGGGAGGCGGCTCGCCAGGGGTGCCCAGGCGTGGGTGGGGGGAGTTTGGGTCTGCGCTCGCTCACCCCGGGGATCTCTGTTAGAACAAGAGCAGTGACTCTGAGCCACTTCCCCTGCCAGGCTGCGGGCCGTGGACTCTGCGTTTATTCCCGCTAAGCCCACCGCTCACCAAAGGGACCCCAAAGGCTACTACTCAGGGTCACGCAGCTAGTGACAGGCTGGAGCTCACGGGACTCCTGGTCCTCTTCTTGCCTTCCTGCGGGGTCGTGGGAGGGCTCGGGGAGAGCAGCAGGATGCCGTGCCCAGGCTCCGGTGACCCACGCCAGGGCCCAGGCCGCTGTCGGCCCTGGGCCCACTAACTAAGCAGCCTGTCCTCTCTGCTCCCACCTCCCGTCGCCCTCCCCCTGCCCTCGTGTCTCTTATCTCCCGTGTCTCCCCCTCCGTGAAACCCTCCCCTCCCCAGGAGGAGATGACCAGTGCCTTGGCCACAATGCGCGTCGACTACGAGCAGATCAAGATAAAAAAGATTGAAGATGCGTCCAATCCTCTCCTTCTGAAGAGGCGGAAGAAAGCTCGGGCCCTGGAGGCTGCGGCCCTCGCTCACTGAGCCTCTGAGCCCATCCCACTGCACGGCAGGGCAAGCAATAACTCTCGACCCGGATATATTTTTTAAACGAAGAGACACAGAACTGTCCCGTTTCCGCCTCCCCTCCTCCTCGGCGGCATGGAGTCCGGAGCCCCATCAGAGGCTGAATCCTGCCTTTGGTTCCAAACGAACGGCCACCTCAGAGACGGGGAGGCCGGGAGGTTGGGGGTGGCGTGGAGAGAGAAGGGAGCAAGATGCTCTTGAACCCGTGCTCATTTTGCAATTCTGTCAGTAATTTGACTTAGAATTTTTATGAAACTTCTTTTATTGTTCCTTGCCCCACTCTGCCCTCCTGTTCCCCAAACCCCTTCCTCTGGACGTGCAAGGGTTTGGGGTTTGTTAAAGGGTATTTGTGGAAACTGTTCTAGGGCGTGTCGCTGTGTGGTCCCACTGCCCTCTCCTTCCCCACTACAGCCTGAGGTCCCTGCTGGCCGAGGCATTCTGGGAGCTCGAAGCCATGCAGGGCCGGGGCTGGGATGCCACCCACCTCCGCTGGAGCCCTCAGACGTGTGCCAGACGCACAGAGGCGAGTGTGAGTGTGTGTGTGTGTGTGTGTGTGTGTGTGTGTGTGTGTGTGCGTGCACATGTGTATGTGTGCCCGGATCTGTGTCTGGGACTGCATTTGAGGGGCCAGGGGCAGGCAGGGCTGCAGAGGGAGGGGCCCTGCTGTGGCTCAAGAGCCTTCACCCTCCCTGGGCCTGCCGTGCCCATGTTGGGTCTGCCAAAGTGCCTGAGAAGCCTATCCAGATCCTGGGCCAGGCCCTCCGTGGCCTGCCCGTTAGCCGGTTCTGGGAGGCAGAGAGGAGTGACTTAGGCACTGGCACAACAATCAGGAAGACTGGACCACCCCCCGTCCTCACCCCCTGCTCCCTAGTTAGTGCTGGTCCTCGTCCTCTGAGGCGCTTAGCTTCCAAGTGGCCTCTCCACTTCTCCTTCCTGCCATTCTTAACCCACTCTTGTTTAGTTTTCCTACATTTTTAGCCACTTCTTAACAGGCCTCCCCTCTGCCCGCGTGGGTGAGCCTGGGCAGTCTAGAAGTGATACACAGCTTCTGCGTTCTGCTGTCTCTCTCCTGGGCTCTGGAGGCATTGGCGAGCCACCCCATGCGGGCAAAGGCAACACCACTCAAGTGCTGTTGTGTGTTGGGGGGGGGGGATCCTTCACACCAAAGATGTCCCGGCTCTGCCCCACCCCCCCGTCCCCACTGGCCACTTTCCGTACCCCAAACAGCTCAGCTTCACGTATCCAGGCCAGTGAGGGGAGGGTGGGGAGGGCCCTCCCCCAGTGTTAATGAGCAACCTGGGGAGACGTCCTCTGTGCCATGGTCTTCGGGGCTGTAATCCTTCAGCTTTCGTCTCCCTCAGGGGCAAGGTGGTGGAGGAGCCCCCCGGCTCTTCTCTGGGCACAGGGGAAGGCCCTTCTCGGAGGACCTGCGGCGCCTCCCTGTCTCTGATGGTGTGTCCAGCACTCAGATTGTTGTAAACTATTGATGTTTTGTATGAGCGAAACTGTCTTTACTAAACAGATTTAATAGTTGAAAGGTTTCCTTGCTCTTCCTTCACGGGACTCAGCCCTTCTACCCACCTCCCCCCATTTCTCTTCTTCCCACAGATGGAGATGGTTCTGTATGTTGGGAGGGCAGAGCCTGGGTGTCCTGGCAGGGGAGAGGACGGGAGGGCCTCCGGGGTGAGTGGGAGCCAGCGCCTGTCCCGTCCAGGGTCTGGCCAGGATGTGTCTGGTGTAGGGGCATGAATGCTGCTGTCCTTTATAGCGTGGGGTGACAACAAGGGGTGGGGGGCCCATGCTCTTTCGCCAAATACTGAATCGGGACTGAAGCTGTTTCTCAGTACTTGATTCTTTGACCTGTTTAGCCACAGCCAGGTGCTGGCCTCCTCAGCCTGAGGGGCCCTGCTGGCCTGGGATGGGAGGAACTTGTTTCAAACCCTGGGAGAGACCAGGGGAGCAGGTTGGTGTAGTTCCTGAAAGTTCCAGCAGGGGGCGATAGGGGTTAGGCTTAAACCAAAATACTCTACATTGACCTGGAAGAGCCCTCCGTGTTCACAGGACCCAATTCCCGCCAGTTCACGGATGAAACTAGCAAGGCCCAGAGGTGGGATGTTTGGGGTCACACCATGGATTGGCTTGCAGTAGGGCCTAAGGTAGAAACTGGTCTACTGACCCCATTGCTCTTTCAGGAAAGGAGAGGAAAAACAGTGCACCCGAGTAGTTAACTTCCCATCTTCTCACATGGTCCTCAGAGCTGACTGGGGAGAAACGCAGGGCAGGGTGGTTACCCCTGCTTCACGATGAGGGAACTGACTGAGGGCGCAAAAATGTACTGGAGCTCACACGGCTAACTGGTTTGGACTAGAACTCCGGATCCAAAGGCCTGGGGGGGGAGGGGGTGTTTTCCATCCTCACACCTGACTGTGGCTGTGGCTGGAGGAGGGGCCTACTTATCCCCTCAGTCATTAGCTGGATCACAGCTCCACTGCTCAGGCTGGTGGGCTGAGGCAGGGCAGCCCCTGTTGACCCCCGACCTCCACTTTATACCCCCTGAATGGATTGTTGAGGCTAGTTCCTAGCTTGAGACCCCACTCAGTGTTCTAGAAACCACCGCTCAGGTGAACCATCATGAGCTTTTGTGTTCAGAGACATCCAGTTGTGTTCTCTGCGCTGACACAAGTGTCAGAAGTGACGAGAACTTGGGGGAAGAGGAGCCAAGGGCAGATAGGAGGGGAACCAGGGTGAGAGGGCAGAAGGGCATGGTCAGAGCTCCATTGTCTTTGGAGGCCGTATCCCTTTTCTGTTGAGTCCTTGATGCATTCCATGGCTTAAAACGGCACAGATGTAATATCTTACAGGTCACTGGTCTGATAGGGTCTCACTGGGCTAGAATCAAGATCCCAGCACAGCGGTATTCCTTTCTGGAGGCTCTAGAAGATTCCATTGCCTTGCCTTTTCCAGCTTCAAAAGGCTTCTGCATTCCTTGGCTAGTGACTTTTTTCTCCCTTCTTCAAAGCCAGCAACATCACATCCCTCCGATGCTTCTGTTGTCCCCGCTTTGACCTCCACTCTTAGTGACCTGTGTGATGAGACTGAGCCTACCCAGATCATCCCGGATAATCTCCCCATCACAAGGCTCTTAACCTTAATTCTATCTGCAGGGTTCTTAGGTCCAAGGATCAGGATGTGGCATCTGCAAGGCACCTGCTTTGCCACAGAGGCCTGTCGCACAGCTTTCTCATCCTCTTGTCCCCACACGTTGACACTCGTGTTTGCTGCCTCTTCTGTCTGGGTCAGCCCGGCTCAGGACGCTTGTGGCCAGAGACCATCCAGCATGGAGTTGGTGTTCAGGGAGGATGGCTGGGGTGAAGGGCCCCGAGGGGCCCGGCTTCATGCATGGGGCCTGCCCATGCCTTTGCACTCCTTCCCATGCCCCTGACCCACACACGGGTGGCTCTGTGACTCTCCTGCTAAACTCCCAGGTGGGATGGGAAAGGGAACTTTGACCTAATGACAAATGCTGGCCTTCTGGGGTGCAAGAGACAGAGTGGTGTGATTCCTGAATGCCCTTAAGTGCTGTAAGATGTAAAGAGGGTCTAAGGACTAGTCTCCAATTTACCTGAGGAAACGCAGCCTCACAGAGTAAAATGACTCTCCCGAGACCTCACAACGAAGCAGTGGCGAATCTCACCTGTGACTCCAGCTTCCAAGTTTAGAGTTCCTTGAACAAATAAAACCAAATACTGCCCCCCTCCCCCAAGTTTCTTGATAAGAAAGTGGGGCGGGGGAGCCAAGAGCGAGACTGGATTCCCTTCCACTGAGTGGAATTGTTTCCTTTTGTATGAAATGGGGGGTGACGTGCCTGTGTCCTGGGGCTACTGTGAGGAATTTAATGAGATCATGGATTTTAATGCTTCGTAAGGCACTAGGTGGCCTTTATGAATCCCACCGTCCAGAGGACACAGGGAGCCCTCGGTTTGGAGCAGGGTCACTGGTCTAGGCTGGGTCTATCCCGCCCTCAGCTTGAAGATGTGTGTGCCTTGGGCTGAGGAGGCAGTTGGTTTGGTAAACAATAACAGTAAATTTGGGGTTTTCCTTTGACTTGGTTGGAGACAGGAAGCGCTGTGGAGGGCTGTGAGTGACGAGTGGGTAGTGCCAGCTCAGGGTGTGAAGGAAATTCAGTTATTCAGGGGAGGAGGATGGGGTTGGTGAGGCTGGGGAAAGTGCCCGCCCTCCTGCAGGTAAATGTAAACAAACCTGCTGGGCACTCCCCAGCTGGGCCCCAGTGGGTGTAGGAGCAAACTTGGGGGGCAGCCTCTGTGCCCTGGGCCCCAGGAATACAGCCCCTTCCTGCCTTTGACTCTTGAAGCCCACAGTTAGGGGCTCAGCCACCCCAGTGGCGGGGGGGGGTGGGGCGGGGGGAGGACTGGCCAAGTTTGGAAGTAGCTACTCTTCAGAAGGAGTACCAAGCTCCGGCTCTGGGGGAGCCTTCTGGCAAATTCATCTACCTTTCCCCTCCCTGCACTCAGACAGTGTGAAGAGAGCACCCAACGCCCTGAATCGCTAAATACCCAGGCACACACTCTTATGCACTGTGCTTTGGGAAAAACCACGTGTAGGACCCAGGTCCTACTCAGTATGCAACCTTGGGAGGCCTTGTTTTGTCCTTTCTCTGCATCCATTGGCCTGGACACAGACTTTGGGGTCTGAATCTATCCATTCAAAACTGTCCCAGACAGTGAGGGAGGTTATCATCTGAGCCCAGGTGGCCCCGGGACAGCCTTTCAGCACCCCCAAAAGTTTTGGCACTGGAGGGATGAGTGAGGTCAGGTGAAGCACACCCCGAATCCTTGTCCTCCGGGCAAAGCCCTCACCTCTGCCTATCCTGGGGACAGTATCAGTCCTACCCCCACTGAGGCGCGTGACGATCGCATGTGGCCTTGCCAGGACTTTGAGAAGTAGGGGCTGTATCCGTGGGTGGACAAGGGGGTGGCCTGTACTTTTGGCCTCCTCGGCTCAACCACTCTTGGAGAAGACTCCCCATGCTCCCAAAGTTAAGGCGCCACCCTCCGACTCAGCCCCTCTGGAGCACCTGCTACATGCCAGGCCCAGTGCTCAGGACTTCGGGGAGATATAGATGCGTTAGATGTGTGTCCAGCCCTCGTGGACAGATGGTTGTGGAGCTTTTCTGGGAGAGATCCTGGCGCGCCTCCTCTGAAATGCCCTTGGAGCTTGCTGTGGGAGGACAGGTTTGACCATGAACCACGAGGGAAGAGCACAGGGGTAGATTTTCCCATCAGATTTCCACTCTGGTCTCGGCAAGAGCCACATCTTTCCTTCTCTGAGTCTAGGTTCACCCCTTCCTTCCGTCTTTTGGTCTGAGCTGCTGTCTGTGCACCACTGCAGCTTGACCTTTGACCCCCACCAGTCTGTCTGCGGGGAAGTCTGATTCCCCCCCCCCCCTCGGCGTTTTTCTGCCCCTTTTCTCTTCCGCGCCCCTCCAACTTGGATTCCTCTCATTTACTGTGGTTCCTTCCCCCAAACCAGAATTTGGGAACAGAGCCCCACTGGGATTTCCCCTCTGTTCTCCATTAACTTTTAAAGAAGCCTTAAACTTAGATCATTTTTAGTTACCCATTTTACAAGTCGTTATAAAAACAGGCTAATGTGACTTGTAATTGGGGGCCCCTCTTGGGAAACTGGGAGCAGTGGTTGTCGAGGGTTTCCTTGCTCCCCTCTGTCACTGAAAAGCCAGAGCTCCAATTTTAATGTACCTAAGCTTCCACACTTTCTGTTTTTCACACACCAACATCTCAAACCTAGGGTTACCTCGGAATGTACAACCACCCTCTGGCGGTGGCGGGGGGGGGGGCGCATATTTGTTGCTCTGGGGGAAAACGACTACCCAGAGCCTCTGGCCAGGAAGTCTTGGCTGTGAACCCTGCAGGATCTCAGGTGGGGAGGGGTGAGTGGGGCTGGGCTGTCGGAACCTGTGTGTGGTAAGTCGTTTTTTAGGGGCCTGGGCTGCCATGCAAATGCATTTGTTTGCATAACTTTCTTGCTCCATGGGACAGTGAAGTTTCCTACTCCTCGCGACACCTCTGCCAGGATTTGCAAGGGAAATGCTGGGACTGGCTTTCCCCCTTCACTCTCCCCCTCCAGGAGCCTTGTCCTCCCCCTGGGTTCTGTTTCAGTCCCTTTGGCTCAGTGTGACCAAATACCGGTCTTAACCTTTCGGATCCTGGGAGAGCCCGGCGTTTCTGGGGCCCCGAGATGCACAGTTATCTACAGAGGTTATGCAAATGAGTCCCTGGGGTTGGGTGGCTCTGGCCCAAGTCCAAGCCGGTGGAGAGCTGAGGCCGCTGGTGTCTGCGAGCAAGTGAAACGTGCAGTCCTTCCTCAATCCAGGCAGCTGGGGGATCTTGTACCTCAAAGAACTCCAGCCTCCAGGGTCTATGAGGCCTCAAGTTTCAGAATAAGCCGAGTTCTCCCAGCCCTCCCCCTCTGATTTGGAGACCTGTGGTTCCAAATACACCAGTCAGAGGTTTGCTTTTCAAAGAAACCACGATCTCCTCTAAGTCTGAGCCCCAGACCTCGGTTAGCTGTGCCTACAGCCTGTGGTACAGGGAGACCTGTTTTTTTGCAGTAAGACCCAGAAGGGCCAATGGTTTTCTGGCACTCAGCTATCTCCTTTTTCAGGTCAGAAACCTCTTCTAAGTAATGGTCCTCATTCATAGTGAGACTCTGACCCTACTGGCTGCACCCACAGCCGCCCCACTGGGGCTGAAGGCAGGGGGGGACAGGCCATTCTCTGAGCCGGTCTGCAAGGAAGAGTAAAGGATGAGAAATCAGCCTGACCTGCTTATTCCGAGTTCTGAAAATGGCAGCTGACCCCACATAGGTGCTCGGGATCTGTCGGGTGGATGAATGCATCCACAGAGCAATCAACACAAGTAATTTTAGTAATTCGAACAGCAAAGAAATTACATGCACGTGTAATTGTGTATGCATTCAGAGTGAAATGTGAAAGTTGGTTACAACCTCTCTCCCCACCCAACCACGCCAGCCCCCTCTCCAGAAATAACTTCATTCAACAGCTCGGTTTGATTTTGATTTTTTCCAGCCTTACCAAAATTTCTATTAATCTATCTACATACATCTATATTCTTATAAACACAGATGAGGAATTTCTTTGAGGGCTATCACAAGTGCACATGGAATCATTAGGTATGTTCTACAACTTTCTTTTTTTAAAAAAATTGTGAAATACCCGTACCATAAAATACCCCGTCTCCACCGCTTTTTAAGTGTTGAGTTAAATAGCATTAAGTATATTCACATTGTTGTACATCCCGTCTCCAGAGCCTTTTCATCCCTGTTAATTAACATGCAACTTGCTTTTTAAACTTAGCCTACCTTAGTGAGGCTGAACTCAGAACCATCGAATTCTTTTTTTTCCCAATATTTTAAAGTTTTTTTTCTTTACTTTTTTAGTAATCTCTACACCCAACGTGGAGCTAAAACTCACAGTCTCAAGATCAAGGGTCGTGTGCTCTACCAACTGAGCCATCCAGGGGCCCCAGAACCCTTACAACACCTATAGAGCATGCCATAGTAGAGATGAGCCACAATTTATTTAACTATCTGCTGATGGTGGGCAGGCGTTTCATTTGTTGCCTTTTTTTTTAAACTATTAGTATTAATGTTGCAAACATCTTGTACAACATCTCTGTGCACATGTGTGAGGGTTTCTGTAGGATAAATTCCTAGAAGTGCAAGTTAGGTCAAAGGATACGTACATTTTATGTTTTGGTAGACATTCCCAAAAAGACACTGTCAATTTATGAATCAATGCATTTTGCATGTTGCTTGCTGAATGACAGGGCCATGAATGACTTTGCTGTCAGCAGTGGGGCAATCTGGGGATAGAATAAGTCAGCTGAGATTAAGAGGGTATTTGAAGCACTTCCCAAAACATAGATATATACCCTGGGCTGCACTGTGGGCGACTGGAAGAATCAGATGCGGAGGGGCAAGGGGGATTCCTTCAGCCTCTCCCCACATCAGTGGCTCTGCTCGCCCAGTTGCAGATATTTGCATCTATTTTGGGTGTACAGGCAGAATGGCTCAAAAACAAATCTGAGGTTCAGCCTTACTCAGCTGGTGTTTGGTCTTGAGCATGTTACTTGATCGGCTCCCCAGACTGGGAAGCCCCTGGTGGGAACACCATGGAGATGGCGGTGTGCAAACGACTTTGACACAAGGCAGACTGGCAGGTGCCGTAAGCGAGGCCCCGAGTGCCATGGGAGCTTCCCGGAGAGGGCTCTCTCTGGTTGGGGACAAAGGCACATGCTGAAGAAGGTGACTCAGGCTCAGAGTTCTAGGTGTTAGGGCAGACACAGGCGACTTGCAAGCAGTTTTTCTTACTAGGCAAGAGCTCAACCATATTACCCCCAGAAACCTTTATGGGACACTCATGGTGTGCCCAGCCCTCCACTGATTATGGAGTCTGAGGAATCAGGTTTGGGATGCGGTGGTCAATAGCTCAGATGCACACTGTGCGGGAGAGAGCTTTGGAGTTAACTAAACTGGGTTCAAAGTATGTTCAGGTGACTTGACTTTATGGAGCCTCAGTTTATCAACCAGTACAATGGGGATAATAATTGCGGCACTCCACAAAAGTTCTTAATAATACTTAAAACAATACGTACTCATTATGAGGATGGGCCTCATAGTCCTCCAATTACAGCATAACCAACCGAAGGGCCCCAGCTGCTGTGCTCTGAAATCCACTGTTGCATCTATGCTCAGGCCGTGTTTCCCTCCATCTGCCCCAGCCATGGCTGGGCCCAGCAGGGAGGCCAAGGTACCCCAGTTCCTGGGGAAACCGGGACTCTAGTGATGGCTGGTTTTGGTTTGAGGATTCTCTGGCAGCTCTGGGGAAACTTCTTTAGATCGCACATCCAACTTTCTCTCTTTTGCTCCTCCTTGGGGTCAGCCATCGTCTGATGGCTCTCCCAGCTTGACTAGGCTCCCCCCATGTTTTTGTCTCATGAATACATTTCTCCTAAGCAAACCCCTTGCAAGTTCAATCTCATTCTGGCAGCTCCTTCCCAGAGGACCCAGACTAACACCATGATATCGCTTACGTCATGGAAACGATGCCTGGCACATAGTTAGCAATCATTGCTACCCTCTATCGCAGGTCGGAGTCCTGTTATTGTATCATTGGTGTGAGTGGATTGATTTTAACTAGAGGAGAGTAAAGGTGATCTACACTGCATGGCTTTGGGTTGACCTGGGAGGCCGCTGTATCGGCTGCTGCAGGGATGTTTGGGCCAGTGGGTTTGTGGCTCTGTGACCTAGCAGAGAGGACCCCCACTCACGCTGGGATGGGGAGCAGCTGGGTGTGTCACTGGAGGGCATTAGTGGCTGGCAGAGTTGGGGGCCGGGGGGTGATGATGGGAAGGCAGTGTGCCTTCAAGTGAAACAGGGGCCATGGGAAGTGAGGGTGACTCACAGGGTTTCTCTCGAAACTCCCAAGCCCATGGCATCTAGAATGTGCCGAAAGTGGGGCCCGCCAGCCCAGCCTCGCCCCGGTTCTAAGAATGTGTACCTTCTCTCCCCTCCCACAGTTGCCAAAATTAATCAGGCCCCCGATTTCAGCGGTATTATTCTCATAAGAATTTGGCGAAGAAAACCACTGGGTCATACCCCCTCACAGGAGGCCACAGAGATCAGGGCTGATTGGGAGGAAACGTGAGAGCCGTTATCTCTAGTCTGGGTTTCTGAACCCGGTCCTCCCTGCTCACTCTTGCAGAAAAGACCCAGTTGCAGTGATGTGGGTCAGGCTTGCCGGGTGGGGTAGGCTGGAGCCCTGGACTCCCGTAGGCCCAGACCACATTGCGCCCCTTCTGCGTGCGGGCTGAGGCCACCGGCTTCTGTGAGCCTCCACCCCCATTAGCAAAATGGTGGCAGGAGAGCATCTCCATCACGGCGCTTCTGTGACAGTTAACCAGCTAATCAGTGGAAACCCTTAGCCCAGTTCCCGGCACATAGCGAATGTGAACCAGGTGAAGACACTGCTCAGTCCTGTTCAGAGACCTCTGGTCCCCTTTGTGGACTGTCCCTTCTCTTTCCCTTTTTTTTTTTTTAAGTGTTTATTTTTGAGAGAGGGAGAGAGAAAGAGAGAGAGAGAGAGAGAGAGAGAGAGAGAGAGAGAGAGACGAGTTTGGGCAGGGGAGGGACAGAGAGAGAGAGGAGACACAGAATCCAAAGCAGGCTCCAGGCTCCAAGTTGTCAGCACAGAGCCTGAGGAACTCAGGAACTCAGGAACCATGAGATCATGACCTAAGCCGAAGTTGGACACTTCACCGACTGAGCCACCCAGACATCCCTCTTTTCTTCTGAATTCTGACCTCCAACAACCCTATACTGTTAGTGGTATTATTATTCCCATTTTATAGATTTGTAAACTGGGGTCAGCTTAAGTACCTCGTAAACAATCTCTTGTGATATAGGACCCCAACGTAGCCTGTTGGGACACTTCCCAGAGGCAAAGAGGAGGCAGTGAAAGCAACTGACGCCAAATTTAGAGGCCTACAGCATTCATGGACCTGGAAGGGCAGCACCACATAGGCCATTCCCATTCCCCCCCTGTCCCCACGCCCCCAAGATGGAACACTCCTCCTTCAGATATCTGCACAATTCATTTCCTTTATGTTCTGTGTATCACTTTTTCTATGATGCCTCTAGCCTTACTGCTCTATTTAAAACTACAGTCTTTCCTCCTACACCCCACCCCTCACTCTTACTCTCCACTCCCCTCTGTGGCCTTACATTTTAAATCGTTTTAATTGAAATAGAATGTACACACCAAATGCTACCCTACTTCAGGTTCCCCCCCCCCCAAAGATCTGATCCCCTTCCAGAAACCTGTGGAAATTATTTATCGCCAGCGGAACCTAAGCTCCATGGGCGCAGAGATCTGAGTCTGCTTTATTCGCGGACTCATCGCCGGTGCCTGGCACACAGTAGGCCCTCAGATGCTTGTGAGATGTTGGTGGGAACCTAGCAGCATCCAGTACTCCTCGCAGAGAAGGAAGACACAGGAGACCCAGCCTCTGCCTGCCTGACTTGGCGGATCCGTGCACGGTGGCAGCAGGCTGTGTATGAGTAAGTTCCAGAGGGCGTGGCCACCGCCGCAGCACGTGCTCGGGGCAGGACTGGTCCCCAGAGCTCTGAGACCCAGGCAAGGCCTCCTGGAGGGCAGAGCCGGGCACCTTGATGCTTGGGACTCCCCCGTCACCTGAGACAGCGTCTCCTTCCCTGATAAAGGGGAAGCCTTTCCTCTGTCAAACCCAGATCCCTGCTGCTGCTGTTTCAACCCATTTCCTCTTGTTCTGCCCTCAGTGGGTCCTGTGGCAGTAACCGCACTAACCATTCCAACCCGTCTCATTCCTCAACCCGGTGTCCCCAGCAGGCTTGAGCAGAGGCTGCTGCAGACAGATTGCCCACAACCTTGCACAGCCCGGAGGGGACACGCTGAGAGCCCTGCGCCCTTGGAGTAGGGTGGACTCATGGAGGCACGATCCCCAGTCCCTGTTGGGGAGTCGTCCCGTACAGCGAGCTCAGGAAATGCTGGCCGAGTGGATGGATGAAGCTGGGGACTAAAACATGCCCTGAGAAATCCTTTTAATGACCCGGCTTCTGTCTAGACTTGGCGATGACAGCCTTTAAACAAATGTTGGTTATTTCGCTTTATGACTTGTTTGTGTTTTTAGTGTTTTATTTTTAGCCACTCTCCCCCAAGTAGAAGCTTCCAAAATTGCATCCAGTGCAGTATACTATAGCTGGAGAAAAATACACGAGAAAGTCAAAGAAAGAAGAAAAGAAAAAGGAGAAAGTAAGGAGGGGAGTGTAGAATGTGTGTCGGCAGGAGATCCTACCCCAGGGATCTGAGTAGAGCCGAAACCCAGACTTGTAAAGGGCTGTCGCTGTCTAGGCACTTGTGTTGGCAAGCACCTGTTCTGAGTGCCGTCCAGGGGCACAGCCTTATCACAGGCACGGGGACGTGTCCCTTGCTCCTGGAGCCTACAGCGGAAGTGGCATGTCATGATTTTTATGGGGTCCTAGCTCTTCTCCGGTTTCCATCCCATGCCCTCACCCAGGCAAGTCAGAAAGCAGGCTGAGTAATGGACATTCGGGGGGCATCTCTGAAACACAGAAATCTCTAGGCGGGAGCTCTGCAAAGGGAGACTGGTGTTTCTCAAATTTGCTGAATCATGGAACACCAAATCATATTTTTGGTGCTTCGCCCCTAACAAACCTTTTGCTTAAAAAGTACCCCTGCCCCCAAACCCCTGAAGAGCTACATACAGAGCAAAACCCAAGGGGATGTAATTTCTTAAGGTCACAAAGAGGTAACATTTTAGCTGTTTCTGCTAATAGCAAATTTGTAACGATATTCTCTTCCCCAGTTCTCACAGCACATTGGCACTGTTTTCAAAGGCTCTGGACTAGTCTATGAACTCTGTAGCTGGAGTCACCAGCCCTGAGTTTACTCCCTCTGTAGCTCTGTAACTCTGTGTAACAAGCATGTACCAGAAACCACGCCCCTTCCCTTTGGCTCCCCGCTGGGTGACCCTGGGGAGTGGCCAGTGATGGCCTTCTGAGAATTGCCCCATGACTTGCAGCGAGAGACCTTTACCTAATGAAGCTGGTGAAGCCCAGCTTCTGTGTCCTGACTTGCAAAAACTACTTTTTAATTTGACATCTCAAACCTCTAGTGTATTTTTTTCTTTTTAAAAACTGTTCATTTATCTATTTTGAGAGAGAGAGAGAAAGCACAAGCAGAGGAGGGGCAGAGAGAGGGAGAGAGAGAGAATTCCAAGCAGGCTCCCTTGCCGTCAGTGCAGAACCCGACGCAGGGCTCGGACCCACAAACCGTGAGATCGTGACCTGAGCCGAAACCCAGAGTCGGACGCTTAACAGATTGAGCCAGCCAGGCACCCCGTCTAATTTATTTTTTCTTAAAGACAACCTCTAAATTATTCAAGCTTTGGGCCCCACAAATCTGGATCCATTGGTGCTTGGCAGAAAAGGCAAGCTATTCACTAAAGGTTTTTGCACCTTCCATATTTGTTGCTCCTTTGTGACTTGGTTCTAATCAGTGGAATGTGGCCGAAGAGAAAGGGCCACCATTCTCAGGCCTTACCTATTAAAACCTCCCGTACATCTTTGTCCCTTGTCTTCCGGCTGTATCCAGGAGCTGAGGGCCCCAAAGTGTAATTAAGAGTTTGACTCCATTTTTGATGTCTGCTCACGGCTCTCAAGGCCGCTACTCCCCTTTTCCCTTTCTGCCCCTCAAAACTGAAAGGGAAGTTTGAGCGCCCCCTCCTGTGGCACTCACCGGAAGTTCAAACCACACAAGTCTCAGCCTGCACCCGGGAATCCTTACTCAAGTCCCATCACGTAACAACCATGAACCCCACACCAGTAGCCCCTCCCTGCTTTTGCTAAACCATTGTTGGAACCAGCCCTCCTCCCTCCAAGAAAGCCTCATTATGTGAGTAATAAACCTTTCCATACCCTCCTGGAATGTGTGTATGTGTGTGTGTGTGTGTGTGTGTGTGTGTGCATGTGGCATCACCAGTCTTGGCATCTGAACCGCATTTTGTTGGGAGGGGAATCCATCCTGTCTCAGGAGTGACTATAACGCAGAACCTCCATCAGCATGAGTGAAGGTGAAGCAGAATTCTTGCCTGTACCTCGCTGCTACCCTCTCCAGACGCATTCTCTCCATGAGTGAGAAATAAACTTCTATTAAGTCACTGAGATTTCAGGGTTGATCTGTTACAGCAGCTAGTGTTATCTTAACTAATGTGCCCATGATAAAGCTGACTCCAAGAAGTCTGTCTAATTAATTCCAATATCCTAAGTAGCTTTGGGGAAATCTAAGAAGAAAAAAAAAAAAGAAGAAGACTGGTTATTTTCCTTTCTGCCTCAAGAGAAGAGGCCAACTCTTTTCCTGCAAAGAGATTATAGATAGCAAGGCCATCTGATTCAGAATACAAGAATAAAGATGTTGTGATTCTAGAATGATAGATTACTTGTTTCATAGTATTAATATGACTTTATTCATTCTTAGTATTTTCCCATGGAAAAAAGAAGGGAGGGAGGAGAGTGTTATCGTGTGTTATGAAACAAAAGGGGAAGGGGAGGAAAGAAAGAGCCCAGTGCAGCAAAATCGGCCATCAAATAAACACATTCCAGTCATGGGGTCACCGGAGTCCAAGGGAGATGTATGTCAGCAACTTCCCCACCCTCCCTCCTTTCTAGACATTCACGATTTCACCCAAAGCTCTGGGTTCTGGCAGGAACATGGAGTTGCTTTTGCTCTGTCTCCTACTTAACAAGCGTCAGCCTCAGTGACACGCGCTGACCCTGATATGCGTGTATCTTTCCTTTCTCCATTGTTCACTCTCAGTTCTTCCGTGAACGGCTCCCCACTGCTTCCTTTTACCTTAGGAGTGGAAAGGATGGCAGACTATGAAACCAACGATGTGTGAGCAAGTAGAAGAGGAAGTAATCGTTGCCAGGATCCAGTAAAGGCTCACTGTTTAGGTCCTGCCTTCAAGGCTCCAGAAGCCATTGGCCCAGATTGCGCTTCGGGAGACGACTGAGTCAGGAAGAGTCTGTCCATGTGGGTGCAGAGTCAGATTTTAGAGGACCCTCAAAGTATTGCCTTGAACCTGAAGGCGGAGGCAAGAACAGAACAAGTAGCATAGTCAGGGGGGTAGATTGCTAGGGTAGAGAAATTCAAGTTCACTCATCAAAATTAACTGATGTTTTTGCACAGTGCCTCTCTTGAGCAGAGAAAGTAGGTTTGAGGTCATTCTGGTCTAGACAAGTTACTTGTTTTATATGGTCCCTGGACTAGTAGATTTGGACTCCCAGTAGACTTGATGTGTCTGGATTTCATCAAGGCGTCTGAGAAAGTCTTACATGATCAATCTGAGAAAGTCTTATGTGATCAATGTGCAGATAAGCTATAGCTGTCTATTATTTCTAGCTAGGGACAGGACCTTAATTGATATCTAATGTGCTATTGCCTCGATGTACCATATTTAATGTTCTGTCATTCTGGGCAAAGGTATAGAGGTCAAGGGTATCAAAAGCTAGATCAATTGCCCCAAATATCTAAGAGTAAAGCAGACATAGGTAAACATAAGTCATATATTTAATTTTAAAAACTTTAATGTGCAACACAGGAAAAGGATGAGGTAACTTGGTCATAATTTAAAAAGACTTGGAATTTTAGCTGACCCCAGGGAATTAGTTTTCTAGAACTTCTGTAAAACCCTACCCCAACCTGGGGGGGGGAGGGGGGAGGTGGTGCTTAAAACAATGGAAATGTATTCTCTCACAGTTCAGAAGCCAGAAATCCAAAATCAAGGTGGCCAATACAGCAAATACAGTGCCGTGCTCCTTCGAAAGGCTCTAGGGAAGAACTGGCCTTGCTTCTTTGACTTTCTGGTTATTGTCAGCAATCTTTGCTGTTCGTTGGTTTGTGGCAGCCTAGTTCCAATTCTGCCTTCGTCTTCACACGGCCATCTGTCCTGTGTGTTTATGGCCTTGTATCCAAGTTTCCCTTTTGTTATAAGGACACCTGTCATTGGATTAGGGCCTACGCTCCTCCAGCATAACCTTGTCTTGATTACATTTGCAAAGACTACTGCCACGTAAGATCACATTCACAGATACTGAAGGGTTAGGACTTGAACATATCTTTTTGGGAGACACCATTCAACATGCAACACGCAGTATGGCCAACAATGTGCTATGGCTGCTGCTAAAGAATCTACATGGTGGTGGTGAGGCTGTGACAGGATGAACGGTCCTGGGCAGGGACGGTGAGTAGGTCTAACCTGCCCAGGGAGGCACAGCCAGTGGACTCTCAGCAGTACCCGGCCCCATCTGCTCCTCTGGACTTCCATGCATCACGCTCCATTTTTCCTTCCATTTTTCCGGCAGGTTCTCCTTGCCCTCCATGGCTGATACTTCAAGTCACCCATTAAATGATGGCATTCCTCAGTGCTTTAAGCTGTCTTTTCCCATTCTCCATATTTTTCTCTGAGTCGGTGTTCTTTCCCATGATTTCAGTTACCATTTGCAGACTGATGACTCCAGAATCTGGTGCATACATCTGAACTCTAATTGGACGCCTCCACTTAGGTATGTCCAAGTATGTCAACCGAACACATCCAACACCGGGCTCTTCATCTTCCTCATTTGTGCAAACCCGGACCTCCTCCAGAGTTTCCAGTCTCGGTCCATAGCACCACCATCTCCCCATTTGTCTAATATCTTCGATTTCTTCCTTGCTTCACTCTCCGCGTCCACACAGCCGTCAAATCTAATTGACACTACACATGACCGACCGCACAAATATGTCTATGTAGTTTTCTTTTTATTCCGACTGCTGCTATCCTTGTGCAAGTCACTGTCTGATTTTTCATTATTGTATTGTATTGTATTGTATTGTATTGTATTGTATTGTATTGTATTTTACCTGCATTACTGTAACAGGTTCTGATTCGGTCTTCCAGTCTCTGGTCTTATCCTCTGCAAATCCACTTTCCACATAGCAGCTGCGATGCAAATACAATCATGTTATTTCCCTGCTTAAAACCCTTCAATGGATTCCCACTCTCTTTAGGATATGAGTCACCCTCCCTAACGTGTCCTAATAGAAACTGGATGGCCTGACCTCTGCTTACTTCTCAAGTCTCATTCTCTCTATTCCCTCTTCTTAGTCTCATACCTTCCCCCTTCGCCTCCACATCTTTTTACCTGCTGTTCCCTCGGCCCAGCACATTGTTCCTTTCCCCCTTTGCCTAACTGATGGATATTCATATTTTAGGTCTCAGGTTAAATGTTCTTTTCTTCCAGGGAGGACTTTCCTGGTCCAGTTTGCTTGCTTCCATCAGTTACCGGTTTACCATGTTGCACAACTCCAAGGGGTGAAATTTGTATCATATTGTGTGTGAAGAGTGCCCCCGAAGTTGTGCAACACAGTGATCAGGCACCCTTTGTTCCTCACTGTCATCGTTTAATTGTCTTCCTTTCTGGGTCTGTAAGCTCCACATCTGATTCTCTGCTGTGTACCTGGCACATAGTAAGAATCCAATCAATATTGAATTAATATGTGAGGGTTAAAAAAGAAAGGACTTTCTTAATGAGTGCATACAAGAAAAAAAATGCATACATTTTGAATAATAACTGGAGTAACTGAAGATGGCTGACTTAAAGAAATTAAGACTGAGAATAGATATAATAGCTGCTTTCAATATTTGAAGGACTATCCATATGAAAATGAAATATATTTATTCTGTTTTATCCCAGAAAGTGTAACTAAATAACTGAAGGCAAGGTATAGCCAAGCAAATTTGGGCCTGATGAGAAAATCGAAAGAGATTTCCAATCATGAGAGCTGTCCAGAAATGAAACAGGTGTAACACCACGTAATGAGTTCTGTTTCATTGCAAATATTGACGTATACGCATCACAATTCTTGTCCGTCTGTTAGCGTGATTGTGGATGGCAGGTGGATAAGAGAGCCTTTGAGTGTCTAACTCAAAATATCTGTGATTTGGTAACTATAAGGAAAATCTTCTTTTTAATTGAACTCAAACATTTAAATAATGCCTTCTCTGTGCTTGATACTATTAGGGATATAGGACTGCGAGACTCCTCCCTGCCCTCAAAGGTGTAGTCAGGTGTGAGGGACAATGTGAAGTTCATGAGAAGATAGAACCTTCTAGAATAACATCAACTGTCTAAATGTGTGGCTCAGTGGTTTGCTCAATGAATGGAAATAACTATCTGGTCTCCCACTGCGGTGGAAGGATTTGTAGGAGAGGAGGCCTTTGTAAAGGGAAGTGGAAGATGCAAAGGAGAGTCTACCTCAGGAGAAGGGGGTGAGAAGGTAGAGCCCTGGGAGAAAGCAGATGTGGGCCAGAGGCATAAGCGAGCGTTCCTCACACATTTCACTTACAGCATCAGTGTGCACACAGCTCTACAAAGGTCTGGTTTCCTTGGGTGAAAACATTGAAGAAGATGACATGGGGGCTGGCCTGAGAATTGGCTGAAACTAGGGAGTCATGTGCTGTGGTGAAGGGAAATGAACTCCTTGACCATCCTGAACTCCCTCAAATATTTGGGGTTCAGTGGACGAGTCAGAGGTGACTCAGCTAGCTACCCGGAAGGAGGAAGGGAGGAGGGGAAGCCCCAGGATTAGAGTTGTTTGACTGTTTATGGCCCAAGGGCTCACGCATATCTTTTGTACATATTTTTGGCTGCGAGTAACCTGAAACCCAATCAACAGTGACTTAGTAGGGAAATTATTATCTTATATATAGAAAATTCTGAAATAGTTCTCATCTAGGATTGGTTAACTCATGTGTTTGACAAAGTTACCAAGGACTTACTTCTTTCTGTTATTCTGCTTGCCATTTTCCATTTGTTGATTTATCTCCTCAGGCTGAGTCCCCCCTCATGGTCTCAGAGAAGGCTTCAGCAATTCCTGGCTTGAAACGTGGAAAACATCCAGAGGCAGAAAAAAAAAGCCTAGTTTCCTTGCTTTTAAGAAGAAGAAGAATATTTCCCAGTAGCCGGTCATCCAAGCTCTCCTCATGTCCCATTGACCAGGTTACATCGCAAACCCATTCCTAAGTCAGTCACTGGACGGGGGAAACAATAACCTTGGGAGGAGCCCCGCTCCCCTGAAGTGCATACATGCGATACCTGAACAAAATCAGAGACAGGAAGACAATGGCAGCCAAGCATGGCTGCAATACGTACCTCCTGAGGAGGATTTTAAATTCTTTAGGGTCAGCTCTAAGTGGTAGAGTGGGGACTTGGAACCAGGTTAGTCTAAGTCTATGTATTTCCACCATTGGTATCTCACTACCTCTTTCTCCCAATCTGAGGTTCCCTGAGTCTGGGAATAAGCTGGGGAGTGTGATTTAAACCTGAGTTTCTCAAACCGTCTTTGGTAAAGAATCCGATTTTTAAAGAAGTTCAATTCATTATGGATCAACATTTTAGTAAAATACAATCAAAAGAATTACTAGGGAAGTAATGAAACGAAAAATAATGTAAAGATATACAGAATGCGAGCCCCTGTTTTCAATGATTCGATCTAACAAAAAAATATTCTATCAGATTACTATAAAGTTTTTTTTTTCAATTTTCTTAATGTTTATTTATTTATTTTTGAGTGAGAGACAGAGCGCAAGCAGGAGAGGGGCAGAAAGAGAGAGAGAGAGAGAAGGAGACACAGAATCTGAAGCAGGCTCCAGGCTCTGAGCTGTCAGCACAGAGCCCGACGCGGGGCTCAAGCCACAAAAGGGGAGGTCATGACCTGAGCCGAAGTTGGACATTTAACCGACTGAGCCATCCAGTCGCCCTGCTGTAAAGTTTTTTAAACTTCATTTCTGTGCTGTTCTTGCCACAGACGGGTAGCAAACACTTCATGGACCAGCAGTGGTCTTCCAACCACACTGAGTGGTGCTGATTTAGATGATTTTCTGCCTCCATCCTCCTCCCTCAACAGCAACTCCAGATACTTGATGCTTGGATGCCTCAGCTGAGATGAGGGTGGGTGAATTACCCATTATAATTATTGAGCCAAATATCAGAGGAAAAGGCTAAGTTTTTGCACTGCTGTTTTCTTGGGGACTTCTACTGTCACCAACAGATTTCATACTTGTGGTAACACTTTCTTGTTGTTGATTTTTCTATTTACCTGCTGTGTAGGGAAGAGATTGAGCACAATAGTAAGGCAGTAGTCCCTCCTTCTCCACAGGGGGTACATTCCCACACCCCCCGTGGGTGCCAGAAACTGCAGGCCATACGGAGCCCTATATAGACTATGTTTTCTTCCTATACATAATACCTATGAAAAAGTTTAATTTAGAAATCAGAAATAGTAAAGGATTAACAACAATAACTGATAACAGAACAATTATGACAATATCCGGCGATAGAAGTTATGTGAATGTAGTCTCTCTCAAAATATCTCATTGTACTGTTCTTCTTGTGATGATGTGAGATGACACAATGCCCACGTGAAGAGAGGAAGTGAGGTGGATGACACGGGCATTGTGATGTAGCTCTCGGTTGCTGGTGACCTTCTGGCAATCTGTCAGAAGGAGGATCATCTGCTCCTGTACCACGGTTGACCACGTGTAACCAAAACCACAGGAAGCACAACCGTGGATAAGAGGGGACAACTGTACGTGAAATAGAGAAGACTCAGGGCATAAAGACCCTGCATATCATAGGAAAGACCTGTTTGGAGATTTGCTGGAGGTGACCAGTTGGGTATGTCATTGGGTGATGATTCATCTTGGCAAAAATTATAAGGTTCTTGATTTGAATGACTCGGATTGTGTGTGGTTAATGCTTAGACATTTGTTGTTTTTCTGACGTAAAAATGACTTCAATCTGCTAAGATCTATTTACAAATATATAGGTTCTTTTATTTATTATGAAATACCAGGAAATCTATATATTAGGGCATCTTCTAAGAAATCTAGATCTGCACTGCTCTAAGATTTAGGAAATTTAATTTGTCAAGTGTATGAAACTCTGAGAACTCTACATATTTGAAAATTAGAATCCACCAGAAGCTCCAGGGTGCTCCAACATCTACCTCTCCGATTCATTCCCAAATGATTTGAGCACCTACCTCCCACTCTTCTTTTACATCGCCTTCCACTGGCCTTCTTTCTACTGCCACAAGCCTGGTAGATTTCAGTGTCCTTGTGGGTGACTTCTCCAAAATGTGGCTTTTCAATTCCATCATCTCCACATTGCTGATGACCTTTCCCCCTGCCTTTCCTCAACCATCTATTCCAATGGCTATAGCCTGGAATTCATTATCCCTCAAAACTGCCCATCTCCAAAATGTCTTGATTCAGTCTCTTCCCTGTCTGGCCACCACCTCCTCTCCTTGGGGATTCCGCTTTTACCTTCCCAACTGTTCCTTGACTGCATCAGAGCCTCCAGTCCATTGGCTCATCTACACTGTCTCTTTTCATCAGTTCTCTCTTGGATGCACATTATTCAACTTTGAGTCCTGGGTCCATCTTTCCAGTCAGGCTCTTACTTATACTCTCAACTTCCTCTCGCCCTTGTCCTCTTGTTATATTCATGGGTCAAAACAATTTTGCATGTCGTGCGTTCACTCCAGGCTGCCAAGAGAATCCTGAGAAAAAGTATGCAATCTGGCAGACTGCAATTCATGATTACCTACCTCACCTGGGCTCAACACCGCCCGGATGTCTTCCACATTTCTTTAGAATCATTTGCTTTCCACATATCTGCAAGCATCATTTCAAATCTTTCTTTCTCTCCTCAAAACTTCTTTCATTCTCTTCTTATTCACTCTTCTCAGAGAAAATAAAAGCCATCTGATGGAAACAACTTCAACTTCCTGCCAACAAATCTTCAACCCAACCTGCTTTTGTACCCACTGTCCCTACTTCCTTCCTGTTATTATTCAATGAAGGTGTTCCTCTTAATCTCTTCATCCACTCCTCTACCTGCACCCTACCCCCTCCTGCCTTCTGAGGAAACTGTCTTCATCAGTTATATCTCATTCATCTATCTTCAACTTTTTCTCCTGTGTTGGCCCAGTGTCCTGTGATCCACTTTTTCACCTCCCATTTAATGCGTGATCCCATCTATCTCCCATCCCCTGCCACTCTTCTGCACTGTTCTTGATAAAGTGACCAGTGTCCCCACTTGCTATATCCCATAGAAGCTCTTTTGTCTTGATCCTAATTGACCTCCCGATAGCATTTGGTTCAGTTGACCATTCTCTCTCCCTTAAAATGCTTTCTTTCTTTGTGCTCAGGAGTGCCACTTTCTCCTGGTATTTCTTTTTATCACCCAGGCCATTCTTTATAAGTTTCTTTGTCAGCTTTTCTTGCTCTGACTTATAAATATCTGGGTTCTCCAGGTCTTGGTTCTGGGCTCTTTTCTCACACTCTTTCCCTTGGTGATTTTCTCCACTCCTACAATTTCGCTTACCATCTCTATTGCAATGACACTCATAGATTTATCTTCAGACTACATCTCTATGTCCAGCTGACCACTGTGGAAGAATTTGAAGTCTCAGAGGCACCCCCAACTCAATGGGGCCAAGGTAGAATGTACTCTTTTCCTCCCAACTTTCTTCTCCCCTACCCGTTGTCCAGACCAGATCTGAGGGGGTTTTGGCCATCACTTGCCATCACCACTCTCACCTAAGTAGTTGCCGAACACTTGAACCCTTGTACTTCACTAAATTCCTATTTATTACCCCCATAGTCCATACTAGAATTTCCTCTTGTCTGAATTGGAAGCCAACGGACCCTATAGGGTCTCATTCAGAAGATATATATTCTCCTCTCTACTTACTAGCCTTTAAAGGCTTCTCTTTGCTTAAAGTCTGTCCTTTTCTTCCAGTTCATGTTAAATCTCTCTCCCTCATATATAATATGCCTCACTTGTTGCGTGTCATCTTTTAGTTCCTTAAACAGTTTAGGTCCCTTCCTACTTCAGAGACTCAGGATATGAGAGGAGATGGAGAAGCCAGAGGGTTCTGAAGAGGGCCCAGGGCCCAGCTATATTGAGTATCAGTACAAATCTACCCTTGCTTCAGAGACATTCCTTCCCTTCATTCTTTGCTGTTCAAAGAGGTCTTTAAATATGTGGCTCTTTCGAAGGTTCTCAGCACCTCCCCCTTTATTTGACCAGCCCCACTCATCCTTCATGTCCAGCTGGATGTCACCTTCTCATGGAAGCCCTCCCTCCCCCGAGTCTGGGTTAGTTGCTTTAGTGACACCTCCCACTTCTCATCTACTAGTTTTCACAATTATGCTAACATTGTGTAGTTAACTTGTGATGTCTTTTTCCGACCATATGGATTTAGCTGCTAAATCCATGAAGGTAGGCATGATGTCTGTTTTGATCACTATTTTCTCCCCAACACCCAACATAGTACCTAGAGTATGATAGGTTCTGAGTAAATAAATGTGCATCTCATAAAAACTCTGACTCGGGACGAAGGCCAGGGAGAAGCCAGTCTGCCCCTGTTTTGATTTGATCTCATCCTTGTTAGATACGAATGTAGAGAATATTCTGCGAGAAGACCTGATTAGTTACTTACACTGCATACTAGCCACGGTTACTAATTCAGTTCTGGTAGAGGTATGATAGGGTTCAGCTGGGGGCATGACATCCGTTTCTTCTAAATAATCCAGAAAGACTTTTTCACATAGGCGTGAGATTCTGGGTTGCATATTTGATGGACTAGGGGCTCTGTTATACAATGACTTCTTGACTTTGGGGGAAAAATGTATTTTTTTCCTTGAATAATGGTAAGGGAAGATGCAGTGTGGTAGACTGTCTCATTTTTTAGGGTGCTAACAGATTAGTAACCGTGATGGATAACGAACGTATATGAACAAAGGCCAGGGCTGTGATCAATAAAAACTTTCGACGTAATTAACCTAATATTTATTTAATGGTATGTGTAACTATTATGGCTTTGGATGGCAGTTAGGCACCTCTAGTAAGCCTCTGCTCACTGAACCAATGTAACTCTAGTAGCTATAACTGATGTATATATTCACTTCATCAAGCCAAGTAATTCTTCAGGCACTCAAGAAAATGTCATTTCCGGGGCGCCTGGGTGGCGCAGTCGGTTAAGCGTCCGACTTCAGCCAGGTCACGATCCCACGGTCCGTGAGTTCGAGCCCCGCGTCGGGCTCTGGGCTGATGGCTCAGAGCCTGGAGCCTGTTTCCGATTCTGTGTCTCCCTCTCTCTCTGCCCCTCCCCCGTTCATGCTCTGTCTCTCTCTGTCCCAAAAATTAAAAAACGTCGAAAAAAATTAAAAAAAAAGAAAATGTCATTTCCTTTCTGTCCTTCCCAAGTGCCAGGATGGTCCGTTTTCTCTTCCTATCCAGAAGTGGTGGGTAGGGAGGCAGAAAACATTTTAAGGAAAGTCCAGGTTCAGTGATGGGCACACAGGGTGTGTCTGGCTGTTTCTCATGGTGATGGCAGTGATCTCACCATCTGGTCTCAGGTGAGCATTTTTCCAAATGCCTAAGGGAAAAGCTGGTTTTACTAAGTATTTGCTCTGTGCTTTACATGTATTCATACCTCTATTTCTTAGGACAACAACACCTGGAAGGAATGATTATTCTCTCCGTGTCACAGAGGAGAATACCGAAGAAGGCGATGGGTCAAGGTCACGCAGCTTGGAGGTTTGGCAGATTCCAGAGGCTGAGCACATCATGCCTGTGCTGTGGAGTAAGAAACAAGCTGTGTTATTTTCCCGTAGGTCTTTGTCTCCTCCATCCTCTCCAGAGAGAATGTCAAGGAGGCTTCTGGAAACTCAGAGCTCTGTGGCGGCTCAACCCTGCTGGAAGATGGGAGCTGTTGATCGTACACAGATGACTGGTAATCTGTCTGGAAAATTGCAGTGCAGACTCTCTGGACAGGAACGTGTCCCAGAAAAGGGCTCAAGTGGGAATATCCCTGGCTGATTGGAGGAATCAGATACTGGAATTAGGAACTATGGGCTCAGAGGGCACTTGGAGTTCATCTAATTTAGTGGTTTTGAAGCTTCTAACCACAAAGGACTGCCGTTATTAATTTCCTCCAGAGACTCTCTATTTTAAAATATTTTGGCTGGTTAAAAAAATTTACAAAAATAATTCTATTTTCTGTTTTTATTAATCAAAGATATAATAGACGACTAGAAAAATAGAGCTTCTGGCCAGCATGAGGTGACCTGCCTTTCCATACCGAGGGGCTCTTGCTTCAGCCGAGCACATACAAGTGTTTTTTAAGGAAACTGTGCAGACTTACAGGAGGTGGGGATAGCAAACGTACAATTTCATTAGACTTTTTCAAATTTGGGAAATTGTTCCCACAGTCTCTCCACCATGAATACTTTCAGGAACGTGCGTGACTCTAGTGGTCCCAGCTGAAAATCATTGATTCAGACTTACTTCCTTGTTTCATCATTGAGGAAATGGAAGCCCAGAGAGGGGAAGTAAAATTTCCAAAGTCACCAAGTTGAGTTGATGAGTAAAAGGATGGTTAAATAATAGAATACCTGTGTCCCCTGGGACCCACTACCCACTCCAAGGTAGAGTTGACTGGTTCATTCTGTAGCCAGTTCTGCAGCTTGTGAAAGTTTAAAGATCTTCGTTTCATTTTTAATTCTGAGTGTTTGTTCTTAGGATACAGCTCTCATTCTCTTGGAGTGTTATGCCTGCTTCTCCCTCAGGAGAAGCTGGTCCCCGTGGCCCACAATAGATCCACTCTAATAAGCGTTTTGAGGGTCAACAAGCCATAGAGTGAGTAGCTTCTGCCATTAAGCCAATTCTCTTTCCTCTTTCTTCACATCTCTGATATCAACCCCTTCCTTCCAGAACCTTTCGATCTGTCGGATTTCTTTCAGTGGCTGGGTAGGGTAACCACATTGTCATCACAAATTTTGGGAGCTTCTCTCCCTGGTCCCACCCTCCTCACCTTAGCAGCTTGGGCCATAGACTGAGATTCTCATTCTTCATTTCTATCCAAACTCTAGTGGGAGGTGAAGAGGGCCATGGGAGAAGAGGTGGTTGTTCTTTTTAGAGAATAAAGGCTTGTTGCAAAAAAAAAAAAAAAAAAAAAAAATTCCCGATCATGTAAACCGCATCTTCTCATCTCTAGATTTCCAATCTATAAGACATATGTACCTTCATACCCGACATTCTATTGGACCCTTATATCAAGTCTGGTCCATTAGCCAGCTCAGGCTACCATAACACAATACCGTAAACTGCACAACTTAAACAAACGAACAAAATTATTTCTCACGGTTCTGGAGGCTGGAAGTCCGAGATCAAGGTGCCAACATGGTAGGTTTCATTCTGAGACCTCTTCTCCTGGCTTGTAGCCACTGTCATCTTTCTATGTGTGCTCAATAGGATATTTTTATTGGGCACATGTAAAGAAAGAGAGATGGAGAGAGATAGAGGGAGATGGAGAGAGCAAGGTCTTTGGTGTCTCTTTTTATAAGGGCACTTATAGGAGGATGGCTCCACCTTCCTTCAACAAAATTATCTCCCATAAGCTTCATCTCCAAATATCATCACACTGGGGGTTGGGGCTTCAATATAGGAATTTGGGGGGAACACAAACATTCGGTAGATAACACTTGGGAAGAAAGTTTCTGCTAGTTTTCCAGGTGAGAAACTGAGGCTCAAAGAGGTAAACGTATTAGACTGAGCCCACGAGAGAGGACTGGAGGAGGGCTATGTCCATGATGATGCCCTCTCCATGGTGAGATGCTTACCTGACTCTTCCCCTTACCCCCACTCCCAACCCAGGAGCCTGATGTGCCATTCGAGCACAGAGCTATGTTTTCTAAATTCTTAGAAAGATGTGGTAGTTTAAAAAGACGCCCACAAATTCTTTGAGACGCCTCCCTTCAAAATGTGGAATCTAATTTATCTCCCCTTCAATATGGGCTATACTTGCCAACTCACTTCTAAGGAACAGAACGTGCCAGAAGTGTGGTGTGAGATTTCTGAGATTAGGTCGAAAAGACACCATGACTTCCTCCTTGCTCTCTCTCAGATCACTGGCTCTGGGGAAGACAGCTGTTGTGTTGTGTTGTGTTGTGGAGACACCAAAGAAGCCCCACAGAAAGGACCATGTAGCAAGGAACCAAGGCCACCTGCCAGTCGCCAGTGAGGAACTAAGTCCTCGTGCCATGTAAGTGCGTCATCTTGGATGTGTTTTGTCCAACCCCAGCCAAGCTTCAGATGACTGCAGCCTTGGATGTTATTTTAACTGCAACCGCATTAGAGACCCTGAACCAAAACCCCTAGTTGTCATTCTCAGATTCCCGACCTACAGGAAAAGACAAAAAATGTGTGCTGCTCTAAGCTGCTAAATTTTGGAGGCATCGATAGATAATTAATACGAAGGAAAAAGCATTTGACGCTATTCTCAGTTCTCCGTTCTCCATATAATCTATGCGGCCAAGGCACACCAACATTTCTGAACATCTGTTTCCTCTTACAGAAGATAGCAATAATAATACCCCATAGCATGCCTGATACATATATACCTAGCAACAACTAGCTCAAAAAAAAAAAAAAAAAAAGCGCTCAATTAATTGTGGCTGTTGTCAACATCTTATCAGCATGTGGCTTCTTTAGGTGAGTTTCTGTCTCTTGGTTTCAGATGCCCACTTCCCTCACATGAGGTGTGAACCTCAACCTTAAGTTAGTATGCATTGCCTAGCAGAGGGCCCTAACAGCCTAAACTTCAGTTTCTCCATTTTAGTACAGAGAGCCCTGTTGTAGAGAGCCTCACTCCTCTCTCCTGGTCTTCAGCTGGCCTCCATTCTTAACCTTTCATCTCAGAATTTCAGCTTTGATGCTTCCCACTTCCTTCCTATGGTTACTTTAACTAAAGTGAGTCAGGTCTTACTGAAAAACTGACCACAGCCAGTTGGCCCCTATCCTCCCCCGGACCAGGGCCGCCTGGGCAGAGTATGAGGGTGAGCAGTGTTTACTCAGACCATTGTTTCCCTCCCTCTCCTCCAAGTCACGGGGCCTTGAGTAGGGCTTCCCCAGCCACCACACCCCTCCCAATAGACCGCAGTCAAAAGCCAACCTCACATTTGTCTGGTAGTTTAAGGAGGGAAGAGAAGGGACTGCAGCCGCTTGAATCCTTGGGTATTCTATCAAGTGGGCTAATCTGCTTATATTCTACTCGGTTGGGTGGGCCTCTGATCTCAGCTCAAGGAGGATTTGGTAGGGGTTTTTAGTTGTGAATACCAACAATCGTGTATAGGGACCATCTCTTAGCCCTAGGAGCCATGTTAGCTCTTTATCTTAATTTTCTCAACAGCCCTGGTCAATTAGTATTCACCCAGACCTTTGGGGCTTGAAGAAGCCAAAACAAAACAGAACAAAAACCCAAACCAAAACAAAACAAGACCCCAGAAAACAAAGACAAAACAGAAAAAAGTCCTCTGCCAGTCTTTCTAATTTTGGTATCTACAGAACTTTATCCTTAGCCTTGAAAATCAACACGATCTTAAAGAATTTAAGGATAATTTCTTAAAGGACTGAGTTTGTAGGAAAACTGTGGCGGTCTTTGCTATTGCCTTTTGAAGTGAAACTTTTTTTCCCCCTCTGATCAGATTTGGAACTTGCCTCCTCTCTGGGAGAGTGTAGTTGGTTTTCTTTACCTGAAATGCAGAATTCATTTCCCTACGCTCTTCTATCTTGGAAACCTTGAGGGAATAATTTTAGTCAAACAGAAGTCAAGTGATGCCATAACACAATTTTAATAAGACTCATTTATTTATTAAAAATTAAAATCTGCTATGAAGACAGACAAACAATGTAACATTCCCAGAGGAATTGAATTGCTTCTAGTTAAAACTGAGTTCTATTAGAACCAACTTTAGGTTGTTATAAATAACAAGCAGGACACAGCTTTCAAGAATGAAGAGGTTGGGGAATGAGGTCAAGGGAATCCCTCTGAGCCACTGGAATATTAATTATCAAAGGGGCCCCCTAGTTTCTCCTCCTAAGAGGGTAAGAGTCTTTACAATACTCTAGGAGCCCCAGGCCCAGAGAAATTATAGGGAGGTCAGGAACAATAGCTCAACAGCTATAAGTATGGTCAGGCTTGGAATGGAAGCATCAGTAGGCTCCCCAAGAAACATTTTTTTTCCTTATATAAGTTACAATTTCTCTTAAAATACTCAAATATCATAGGGTATCACCCTACATAAACAGCTTACACACAGGTGAAAAAAAATAAATATTGAAAAAAATTATAATATTGGGCTTCTTTCTAAATAGTTCACAGAGAAGCTCAGTAAATAAATACAAATGGGAGTTGAGGTATCAGAAGTAATAAATATTCTAAGAGAGAGGTATGACCGGGTTCTCCAAGGAGCTGTTTGGTTCTCCCATATCCCTGAGTAGGATTTTGTAGATCTCCAATTTATGTCCTAGAGTCCAGAAGAGTTGCATCCTGGATGTTTCGTTCCCCACCATGTTTCAGATTTTCATCTTCATTGTCATGTAAGCTTCTATGTAGTTGATGAAGATGTCAAACTCACCCATGGCTTTGTAGACACCTTTCTCTTGGAGCTGTGTAGGGAGATAGAAAATGTTTAATGAAAGCCCCATCTGAGTGAGCAAATGAGTCCCTGGTTTGGATGGGCATGACTCAGGGACCCAGGAGTTACCCTTGCTCCCATGCGTTGGGAGGTGAAGGACGGAGCCTAGAAGCCCAAGGCTATTCCCAGTGCCTTGGGAAAGGCTACATGTTTACCTAAAACATGACTAGCAAGTAACAAGAGGAACATTCACTTCATAAGGCACAGTCTACAAAATGATGCCTTTTCAACAATTTTAAAGGTCATGTGCTCACATGACGCTTATTCAGAATTTGGAGAAAAGACATTAGGGGAACAACTTTGACAGCAAGACAGTAAGAAGAGAGAAGGGAGCCCTTTTATGTTGATGCTCTCCCACCATTGGACGGAGCAGGCCCTGCCCTGTTCCTCTGGCCCATTATCAGGGGGTTTATGTCCCCTGATGCCAGAACCCTGCCCAGTGTCTGTCCCCAGCCCACAAAGAGGACAAGACCACATGGCTTCTGGGCAGTGGGGTTGAAGAGTTCACCGACAGTTGGAAGCGTGAAACCCCATTCGATCTGAGAGCTGACATTCTCAGGCACTTTGGCAGGTGTGAACGGCACCTGGAAAGTGAGTATGGACCAACTCCAGGTCGATGAGAATGCTACTTCCTGCTCTGAGTTTTGGGGAGTCCAGGCTGAACCCCTGGGTGTGTTTGTGTGTGCACATTCACGTGTTGGCTTCCTGCACGTGTGGCTTGAGTCTAGATTCCCAACAAGCTACTTTCTGTTTCCTCTGTCACTCTCCCCAGCATCTAGCTCACTGCGTTCGCAGGCTGGCTGGCTGTCTCAACCCTCAACCCGCCTGCAAAGGCGGGGAGCAGTCATTTAGAAACCCCCAAAGACACTTCACAGAAAACAAATATAACCAAGGCGGCAGCTCCTCACTGGCTGGGGAGGTCACACCATCTGTGGGGTTCCCACACCCCCTTTGAGAGGAGGACGGGGCCTGCTCAGCACCTGACGACTTGGGGAGTGGGTAGAGGTCACGTTCCCCAAACCCTTTCTGCCGCCATCCACTTACCTTACTAAAGGTACTCTTCACCTGCTCCACCACCTTGCTCTTGTTTTCACAGGGCAGAAATCGATGCTGTGGAGGAAAAGAGAAAGTGTCAATGCCGTGGGCTCCCAGCTCCTGTGTCCACAGCACTTGGGGGACAAGCTGGAAGCACGAAGAAGGAGTCAGACTCATCTTGGATACCTAACCCCCCCAGCGCCTGGGGAGAACTGAGCCCTCCGTCACCCTGGCCCACTAGACAGAGAGGAAACAGCCCAGGGAGATGCAAAGTGCTTCTCCAGGAGCCTCTCTGAGATGTTTGCAAAGCTTGCATGAAAACCCAGGGGATGGAGCCTGGAGCGTCCTTCCTCTTCGAACACCACAGTGCTGACAAGTGCTGAGCCAGCCATTCTGTCCTTTCCTGCTTCCCTGTCCTGTCCCTCTTCTTCAGTTCCAGCCACTAAGGACCATTTCTAAGTCCTCCAAGGAAGAGAGATGCAGAGACTTAGTCATGCCGACCAAAACCTTCGCATGGTCCCGTCCTACAAATAGAGACCAACTGGTTCCCCAATTATCAGTGAGAGGACAGAGGAAACCAGAGGTGAGGGTATCACTTCAGTTGGAGAAATTTTTATCCTAGGGAATGGTTCATAGACACTCGCCTGGGGGCGAGTAGTCCCCTGGGCCTTCTAAAATGCCAGGGAAACTCCTGTCAATTGGGCCCCGCTTAAGGGCTCTGCTTTCCAAAGGTGGAGAGTAAGAAGCAAGGGGAGTTTCTTCTCCGAGGGACTCTTGCTTCCTGGCCCATCTGGCTGGGCTCGGGGTCTAGATCCAAAGGGAAAAGGAAGCCCACACTGAAGCTCTGGGCCCCTTTCGTAAAGAGAGAGGGGAATGATTAATAACCCACAAATGACTCACAAATAACAGGAAAGCTGTTTGCAAACATGTAGATGCCTAGCAGCCTCCCCCACTCCCCGCTCAGAAAGAAATGAGCAAGAGACAGAACTCTAGCGCCTTCAGAGAGTCCTCCCGCCAGGCTGTCTGTGCTTCTCCGGGTGTGAGTGGGAAGAGGCTGCCGAGCCCCGAGGGGAAGAACCCATCTGCACTCACACAGCGCCGCAGTCTCAGCCGGAGGGTCTTCAGCTTTTCTCCCAGGGAGTTCACGTGCTGTTTGATGTCTGGGTCCTCGTTCTCAGCCTGGGGCATCACCTCCTCCAAATAAAACTGGATCATCTCGGACAAGGCTTGGCAACCCAGGTAACCCTAAGGGTGGGGGGTGGGGTGGGCATGCGGTCGGTGACTGGGAGGAAGCACGGCTGCCCCGGCTGCCCCGGCTCGAGGGGACAGCTCTGTCCCCAGGGACGTTTCTTAACCAGCCACCTCCCCCAGGGCCAGCCCTTTGGCTGTGTGCTGAGTTAAGATCTTTCCACTTCTCCTTTTCAAAGCAAAGGAAGCAGACCCAGCTCCCGGCCTCCCTTCTCTGAGTCACGCTGCAAGCTCGCCTCCCACACGCCCCCCCGGGCCCTCACCTTAAAGTCCTCCAGCAAGGACCTAGTCAACAATATGCTGTGCAGCTCGTCCTTGGTTTGCTGCAAGAAGAACAAAAGGAGAGTGAGCCCGAGGTTTGAGGAAATAACTGAAATAAATGCCTTTCTGATGCCCTCTTATTTATAGAGCTTCTGAGTTTTCATGAGTGCAGGAAAGGAGATTTTCAAAACGAGGACATTCAACAGTGCTGGAACCCTTAGTTAAATCGGGTCCCTTAGTTACATCAGGATCAAGTTATTTTTAAAATTCGGCCAGGTTTCGAAGCCAAGGCCGAAGCTTGACTCGGTCCTGCTCTCCTTTCTGCAGAGCTGGATCAGGTTCAAAGGGGCCACCCACGCCCCCCTCGGGGCTCTTTGCTGTTCTTTTCTCCTCGCTGCGGACATCCAGCGGCAGCTTTGAAAGCCGTCTGGAGATGGGAAGCATCCCCTCATGCAGGGTTCCCCTCTGTACGGCTCTTGCCCAAGCCATCAGGCTTTGCCTGGTTCTGGAAGCCCGCTCGGCTGAGGCCATTTATGTTTCCCTGCCACAAGGTTTGGGGGACATCTTCATCTTCAGTCAGACCCTTTGTGATTTCTCCCATGTCTCTAAGCATAGGAGTCCCAGTGCATTTGCCTGGGAGGTGGCTTCCCCCCCCCCCCCCCGCACATTTGTTGCATCACCTGGGCTTAGCTTAACTCACTGCATCTAGGGCTCGACCTGGGACTCCTTAAGAATTGAAGTCTGAGGGGAATGGATCCCGGGGATGGAGGTGAACGAGAAGGAGGGTTCTTGGAGCTCCAGCAGAATGCCTGGCTGAGGTGGTCCCGGCAAGGTAGGAAGGACAGGAGGGCATTCATACTCACAAAGAAAGTCTTCACCTTGCCGAAGGCAGCTCGGAGCTCTCGGAGCATGTGGGGCAGGCTGACTGAGAAGTGGGTGCAGTTGTCCTCAGACAGGGTGCTCTGGTGTCGGCTGGCTCCTACCCCGGCCAGGAAGACCAGGAAACACAGAAGTGCTGGGCTGGGCATGGCGAAGCTCTGCCTTCTGAGAGTTGGCCTTGTGGTTTGGTGTCACAAGAGAGAGCCCCTGGTGTGCAGACCTTCACCTACTGTGTCCCCCTTTTATATTGTGGGTTCGGCGAGGCCTCCCCATTCATAAAAAGCCACAGTCACAGGTTTCCTGGCAAACAGCCCCTCCCTTCCCTCGAGCTCTCCAACTTTGCATTCGCTGAACTTAAAGTTGTTAATTTTTTTTTTTTTTTTTGCATCGTAAGCAACACGGATTGTTGAATAATGAGCTTTTGCATTACGGCTATTTTTAGGACGAGCTACCTCTCTCTCTCTCTCTGTTTTAAAATAACTTTCCAGCTTTTCTTAATAAAAAAAGAAGTTGATTTCCTGGGGTGAACAGCTGTTCTGTGCAGAGAGGCCCATGGTTGTGGGTTCCATTCGCGTGCTCCTAGGTCACAGTGACGTGAACACATTGGCCATTCCAGAATGCACTGGAATTGAGAAATAATTGGATCCCTTCCCCAACCTGAGCCGAATACCCAAGGCTTTTCCTTGCTGAATTGGAAAGAGCCTCAGTTTCCCCAAGTGAGAACTGGGGTGATCTAAATAGCCTCAAAATTCCCTCTGTTTCTTTTGTTTTATGTTCCAAGAAGGCCCCTCGCGGAGGTCAGTTTCCCACAGAACTAGCAAGGTCGTGGGATGTGCTCCAGGCTCCTTCTCCAGCCCTGAGTTCATTTCAACTCTCAGATCCATGTCTCTACCTCCTCGGTGGTCCCCATGCTTGGGGGACGTTAGCAAGAGTAGTCCACCCTGACTGATAGCTTGGCACCTGCCCGTCACTGTGACCCTTATCAATCTCCATTTTGTAGCGAGCAAACGGAGGCACAGAGACGTTAAGTAACCTGCACAAGGTTACACGGAGGCTAAGTGAGAGAGTCAGACTTTGCACCCAGCCCTGCCTGACACCAAGTCCATGCTTCTTACTCTTCTCTACACTGTGGAATGAAAAGGTTGGATTCAAGAATCCTTAAGGTTTCTTTCAGTTGTGAGCTTCTGTGGTTGGAGACTTACGCTTGAAAGATCGAGGGGGGTGAGGAGGGAGGGAAGGTAGAAACAACAAGGAAATTAAGTCAGGGTTCCATGAAGACTGGGACAGCAGGCCCTTTCCTGTCTCTACTCTCTTTTCCCCTGCCTTCCAAAGAAGTCTTAGCCGTCTTATCTTTGACTTGCACATGTGGGGTTTTGAGGGTAAGCAGGTAGGGTAGCCAGACGTAGTGAGGAAGGTTGCTCTGCCTCTAATAAGGGAAGGACGGGTAGTGACATCGCTTCTTCGGATATCTGGAAAGTCTTTTGATATGCCTTGATCTTGTCCTTCTACAGGGGCTTTTCCCACCTCCCCAGTGAAGATAGTGATGAGGAAGACCACTGACTTGGGTGGGCAGGAGGCCTGGGCTCTCCCTGGTTCTGTCTCTCTTTAAAACCAGGGAAAGTCACTTGGCTTCCCTATGTCTATATCCCTTCTGTCCCAAGGTAGAAGCAGTACTTGCCCTCCTGCCCGCCAGCAGCCTTTGGGCTACACATGGGAGGCGCTTGGGGGAGTCACAAGTGGACTCAGATATAGGGTGCCTCCAGTGTTTCTGTTATGCCTTGGCCCTCCCGCATCTGCGCTCGCGACACCTCAGATGGCACCCGGGACGCCTCCCGAGTCGGCTCCAGTGGAGGAGGTCACTGTGGCAGAGCAAATAGGGCAGACATACTGGGGCCAGGCCAGTCTGGAGTGAGTCCAAGGGAAAGAAACGAGGGGGTCCATGCCCAACCTGTGGATGTACCTTGTGCGTCAAGATCAGGAGGCTGCGGTCTCTCCTCCCAACACTTTGGGGAGTGTCAGTGCAGAAACCTAAGAATAGTGAAGGGAGCAAAGGGTGGAGCTCATGCAGGAATTTTGGCTCCTGATTTATACTGGGCTTTGGAGTACTGAATTTTGCTGCCAGGAAGCAAAGAAGAAGTCAGGAGCTGAGTTTTCACCCCCTCCTACCCTTCTCCTTCACTCTTCCCTTCCGGGTTCTCTGGACTGTGCCTGCTTTAGCCCATATTGCTGACTGCCTCTCTGAGTTGGGTGTTCTGGGTGCAGATTCAGCATGGTGGAGGAGTCAGGTCAGAGGAGTCAAACCCCAGGCAAGGCTATGAGGCCCCTCTCATAGCCCCTCTCCCTGCACAGGGTCTGGTCCATGGAAGAAGGCTCCTGGCCATACAGCTTTCTCTTTTCTGTGTTGTGTTGGGCATAGCAGAGTACATGATGAGCCTATACCAGGGCTGCAGGAAGTAACGTGCAGGAGGCCGGTCTGGGCTCTCAGAAGGATAGGAAAGCAACTCAGAGAGGCAGTCCAGCATCTTTTACACTTTCTTCTTATAATTTGAGATACACACACACGCATACACACACAAATGCACAGGATGGCAGGGGGAAGGTAGGCAAAGCCATTTCTATCTTTCTTTTATTTTTATTTAATTTACTTATTTTGAGAGAGAGAGAGAGCACGAGCATGGGAGGGGCAGAGAGAGAGGGAGACCGAGAATCCCAAGCAGGCTCCACGCTGTCCGCACAGAGCCTGAAGTGGGGCTCGAACTCACGAACCGTGAGATCATGACCTGAGCCGAAATCAAGAGTCAAACACTGACTCTTGATCCATTTCTTTAATCCATAATCCATTAGGTAGGGTTAGGTTTAGGCTCTGACTTCTTTATTTCTTTTGGAACGCGTAGGCAATTACCTCAAGCCATTTGCTGAATAGTTGATCTTTCCCCTACTGATTTGAAATCATTGTCCTCTCTCATTTCAAAACTTCAGAATCTAAATGATTGAGGATAACCATAGCAAGTTTTTGGATGCAGCTCCTTAATTAACAAATGGAGATGCCAATACATTTTCTATCAACATAGAGGGTCGACGTCAAGCTGATAGGAGAAAATGGGGATGAATATTTTGGGAAAAGTTAAGAGCCCTTGCTTTTATGTGGACAAAACAATAAGAACAATAAAAACAGGCATCATTTGGGGGCACCTGGGTGGCTCAGTTGGTTGAGCGTCAGACTCTGGTTCAGGTCATGATCTCGCAGTTTGGGAGCTCAAGCCCCGTGCCGGGCTCTGTGCTGACAGCTCGGAGCCCGGAGCCTGCTTCGGATTCTGCGTCCTCCTCTCCCTCTGCTCTTCTCTCACTCATGCTCTGTTTGTCTCTTTCTCTCAAAATAAATAAATGAACGATTGAATAACTAAATAAACATCAAAAAGTCGGCATCATTCTATTTCTCAAGGCCGTGAAGGTATCCATTCATTTGAAAAGTCGTTAGGATCCACTGGGACAAGTCTCAAACTCACAGTCACAGCTGAGACATAAAGGTCAACAGTCTGCATGTTATAGGAGTTTGAGTTTGGGTTTTAGTACAAGAGATGAGCCCATGTAGGGGAGGAAGTGAGAGAGTGGGCAACTATGGATGATGAAGTGTCAGTCTGGGCACCATTTGGTTCTGTGGAGTTCATGAGGACCCAAAGGCCACTGATCACCGTGAACTCCATGAGGGCGAGTGGCCTGAGTCCAATCTTCCCTTAAGTCCAGATGCATAGCAGGGGTCTGATAAATGCTTATTAAATTGAATTTAAATGACTTTTCCCAGTGAGGACTCTCTGGGAGAATCAGAGGAATATTGTGGGAGAGGAAATACCTCCCCTTTTCCACCCCTCCTCCAGAATATTCCCGAATTTCTGTATTCAGCTGCAAATGAAAGAAAATCTGATTAATCGTGGCTTAAAAAAGAAAAGGATATTATTTTTTTGGTTTCATTTAACATGAAGTCAGAGGCAGGCAGTCTGGGGCCGGTTCAGCACCCACATCATCTAGAACCTGCTTTTTCTCGCCTTCCTCCTCTCCTCTCTGTTGTTGCAAGATGTTGGGGAGAGGGGAGGTGGGTAAAGCCCAAAGGTCCAAAGGCATGTCAGCCCAGAAGATCCTAACAATCTTTCCAAGAAGCTCCCCTCCGTGAGTTTCACCACTTTAGCTGCAGAGGGGTCCAGGCAAGCAAGCACTGCTAGTGTGTGTGTGTGTGTGTGTGTGTGTGTGTGTGTGTGTGTGTGTTGGGTGCTATGTAAATAGATTTTGAGGTCCCGTCTAAGAGCACAAGAACTCATAAGGAATCATCTTCCAGCTGCCCTAACACTCAGCAAAATGGAAGCCTTCCTGGCACTGTTGCTCTGAGTCCTGCCGAAATTTTATAACAGCCCTGTGGGCCTCCACTGGAGCCACAGATGGAAGGCTAAGAGTGTAGGCTTGCTGGACACAGGGTTCAACTAGCTTGCCTGGCAACCAGAGCCACTCGGGAGGGAGCAGGCAGGTTGGTGATACAGGCAGAGAAGGGGGGATGGTGCCCACCCGGGACAGGGGAATGACTATCCTGATGAAGAATCCCCTTGGGGCTTGGCTTCTACTCACCCATTAGTAGTTATTATTTTAAGGCTGATAATGGGAGTTTCATTTCTTCTTATCTGGGACATCTAGCATGCACAATGCTTTCCCCAGCTTGAAATTTCTAGTATTCCCTTGAATAACCTTCCTTAGCATCCCGGACAGAAGCTTCCTCAGCTGCTATGCCGCAACAGGCCTGGTCAACAGCACAAAGGCTGACAGCACAACCCCAAGTTGTGCTGGGCGGGGGCCGCAGGGGACAGGGCTCTGTGGCACTGTCCTCCGCTGGGCTTCTCTGACTTTGGCCTTGCGACTGGGGTGCTTCAGAATATGGACCAGGTGGATCAGAAGTTTCAAAGGAGCCTGGGTAGGGCTGGCCCCTGGGGCAAATCAAGCAAGGGTTATGCAAACTGTATCGGGTGCCCGTCCTAGGAGCCTGGCCCACAGACGCTGCAAACCACAGCGGAAGGGCTGATCTTTGGACAGCCAACGTGGAGTTCCCCTTTGTGCAACTGGGGCGCCAAATCAAGCAATTTGGATTTTCCTTAGGGGACAGACACTGTGATCTGTAACTTTTCACATGAGAAATTTGGTGCACAGGGGCCGGGACACCAGGTGTTGGAGACTTTGCCCCCCTCTCCCCCCGAGGACACAGCTGTTTCTGATCCGTTTGTATGACTACCTAGAATAACTGGTGTAGTTAATAGAGTACTAGGGTACTTATTAGCAGTCCTAGTGTAGAACAACTGTGTAGTTGCACAGGGTCCCATGGTCTGGACCCAGGTCCCAAACAGTCAGCTGTTACTGCTTTGAGATGCTTAGCGATTATTGAACAAGTGGCCCCATATTTTCACTTTGCACTGGGCCCCCAATTTATACAGTTGATTCTGTATATGAGACTGAAGCCATCTTCCTTCTCTGGCTTCCCCTTCACCTAGTGTTCCTTAACGCAGCGAGTGACATGACCCTCTAACCCGACACACAAGCCAGAAACCTAAAAATAACTTGCTGGTTCCTCTCTCTCCCTTGCCAAGTTTTGACCAATCTATTATCAGGTGCTCTTGATTTTTCCTCACAAACATCTTCCTGATCTGCTCACTTTTCTCCATTTCCATCAGCAGCAGCAACAACTGTCTGATTCAAACGACCGTCTCGTCTCTCCTGGGCTCTAAAATAAATGCCTAATTCAAATTCCAATATCCATTGTCCAATGGATTCTCTGTTCTCCACCTTGTAGGCAGAGTGATTATTTGCAAATAGCAATCTGATCGTGATTCTCCTTCTGCTTACACCCTTCCATGGCTTCCACTTTCTCTTTCTTAGTAAAACAAAGACCTGTATTCTTCACACTGTCTAGGACTCCTTTATCATCTGACCCTCCTTCTGCCTCGACTTTCAGCGCTCCCCACTGCCCCTGCCCTCCAGCCTCATTGGCTTTCCTCTTTTTGTTTTTTTTATTTTCAAATAGTCCATGCTTCTCTCCTACTGCAGGGCCTTTGCACATGTAGTTTCCCCTTTATGGATTGTTCATTCCCTTCCCTTCATCCTTCAGTTATCAGTTCAGATGTTACTTCCTCAGATGAGTTTTAACTTATTTTCAGCTGGATCTTCTGGGTAGATCTTCTTAGAACATCTTGCTCCTTTCCTTTATGGTACTTATGGCAGTTTATAATTATACATGTGACTTTGTGGCCATTTCTTGGGCTCCATACTTGCCATTAGACTGTCCTCCACAGGGCAGGACTCGTGTCTGTTTTTGATCACCATTGTTTGCCTAGTACTTAGCACAATGCTGGGCACATCCAAGGTTATTGCTAAATATTTGTTGAGTGACTGAGTATGTGCTTCCTAAACTTTTTGTAGTTATAACTGGCTACCTTTGTCTCCCATCTCACAGAAAGTAGAGGATGAATTCCCTTGGGGAAATAGCTACCCTCACAAACTACATGCTTATTCCCATTTAGCTTTTCCATTTTGAAAAATCGGTCTCATTACTACTCAACACTCATCCAGGCAGGATGTTGTTAACCAAATCCCCCATGATTCTTGGAGTGTTTAAAATGTCCTATGTCACAGAGTATCAGAAGAAGGACCTTAGCCATTATATAACCCATTCCTCTCATTTTATGGATGGGCAAACTGAGGCCCCGAGAAGAAAGTGACTTTCCCAGGCACTTGAAATAGTCAATGGCAAGGGTGGAATCTGACCTCAATTCTCTTTGCATTATTCTTCTCAAATCAGCATCTAATTCCTTGACTCAGAGGAGCATTAAATCACTCTGAATTCTCATGGCCAGCACCAACACTAGAGGGCACTAAGACGCGAGCACTGTGTGTAGTTGTAATGGCGAGAGGTTGAAAGTCATGGAAATAAGTTTCCCCTTACAAACCAACTGTGAATCTATTATGTGCTCTCCAGGTATGTAGCTCTGTGCTTGGGACCTAGAGATGGGGGCGAGGGTTGCTGAGATAGTTTAGTCCTAGGGAAATACTTGAAGCCTTAGGATATTTGCAAACAGAAGAGGGTTTCTTACTGTATTTTATCTGAGACGTGACTGCAATAGTATTAGGAGGCATAGGTTGGCATGCCCTCCCACCAAGGAACCCCTCAAACACCATCTCTCTCCAGAAACCTTATTTAAGAGAGCATAGAATTGAGTATGCCCCTTCATCTTGCTTATTCTGGTCTTGTCTGGTCTCCAAAACATACCCCTGACTCTAAATCCTCTATCACACTCCACATATTTTGATGTGTGCTTTAGATGCACAACTGTATTACTTGTGTGAAGAGCCAGATGCTTCCTCCATACTGGATTCACGACACTTCTGCTGTGACTGTGTCATTTACATGAAGCCTCAGGTAATAAACTCTTTGGGGAAGGGTGTGGAATTGGGCTGTGGTGTCTGCTGTGGTCCCAGTTTCCCTAAGTCAGCTGTCCCCAAGCTGTTGGGATTCAGGACCCTTTTATATTCCTAAAAACTACCGAAGATCCCAGAGAGCTTTTACTTATGTGGATTTTATCCATCAATATTTATTGTGTTGGTAACTAAAACTGGGATATTAAAAATACCTATTTATGAGTTTTCCAAGTCATAATAAAAACTACACATTAACATAAATAACATTTTTATGAGAAATAACTACATTTTCCAAGTCAGAGCACCTTTGGTGAGAAGAGGGACCCTGTCTGACATCTGTTCCAAATTTTTCGAAATATCCGGCTTAATAGAAGAGCTCGTATTCTTACATCCTCTTCTCCATTCAATCTGTTGCAATCCATTGCCTTAGCTTGAAGCGTATGAAGAAAATCCAGCGCCACAAAGATATACAGTTGGAAAGGGGAGGACCCCCTAGTGGTCCTTGGACTTCCCCCTCCTTTGAGAACTACTTGCCTAAGTGTTCAGTAAAAATCTCTGGCTGACGTTGAGTGGGAGGAGGGTGATCAACATTTGGTCTCAGAGAAAGGTGTGTGGAGGAAGGGAGGATATAGCAGCAGGACACCGACCTTGGTGGAGAGGGAGAAGCCCACCGATTCACTGCTGCCTTCCTTATTCAGAGTTTCCAAATGGCCAGCGTGGTCCTGCCGTGCCGCAGCTCCTGCGACCATCAACGTATGTCATGGAAGCTGAAGTGCCTCACACGCAGGGTTTGTGGTTTCAAGTCAGAACCCATGGGAGTTTTGGGGCTGATTTGCAGTGCCTTACCTATTACTGTAAATCCCCTTCTCCAAGGGGCCCCAGGCTGAAGCCCAGGTTGTCGGGGCTGGGCGTGGTCAGGGGCCACAGGGCTATCAGAGGGACTCTACTGTGGCTTATTTGGGGTTCTACTTTCCACTTCCACTTTTAGTTCTTCTCTCTCTTTCTTGCTCTCTCTGCTTTCTCTTTGGTTAGCCTTGTGCTTTCTCAGTTTTCAGAACAAACTGAAAATACCATCAGATGTTTTCCAGTCTGATGGCCGGGATTTATCCACCCAAAACAATGCGCTTTGCTTTCCACTTTCTTCTTACCCCATGCAAAGTCAAGGGGCGTACACAGTCGCTGAGGTCTTCCTGATCTGGTTAACTGACAAATCACTTCAACGAGGTGCGCACCCTTTTAGGAACTGGGTCAGACACTGTGGGTTCAAATTAAAGCTTGATTCCTAGTTGCCCATCTGACCGTGGGAAACTCTGTGTAGAAGGAGTGGGAGCTGGGGCACCTGGGTGGCTCAATCGGTAACACGTCCGACTTCGGCTCAGGTCACGATCTCACAGTTTGAGTTCCAGCTCCGTGTTGGGCTCTGTGCTGACAGCTCGGAGCCCGGACGGAGCCTGCTTCGGATTCTGGGTCTCCCTCTGCCCCTCCCCCGCTCACGATCTGTCTCTCCGTCTCTCTCAAAAATAAACACACATTTTTTAAAAATTAAAAAAAAAAAAGGAGCGGAAGCAGAATTTCTATTTTTATGGAGCTGGACTAAGAACTCCCAAGGCCCTGATATGTTTCAACCTTCAAAAAGAGTTCATAATAGGGGCGCCTGTGTGGCTCAGTTGGTTAAGGGTCCTGGCTTTTGATTTCTCTCTTTTTTTTTTTTTAACATTTATTTATTTTTGAGACAGAGAGAGAGCATGAACAGGGGAGGGTCAGAGAAAGAGGGAGACAGAGAATCTGAAACAGGCTCCAGGCTCTGAGCTGTCAGCACAGAGCCCGATGCGGGGCTCGAACCCACAGACCACGAGATCATGACCTGAGCCAAAGTCGGACGCTTAACCGACTGAGCCACTCAGGCACCCCTGGCTTTTGATTTCAACTGAGGTCATGATCTCACAGTTCATGGGTTCGAGCCCCATACCAAGTTCTGCACTGACAGTGTGGAGCCTGCCTAGGATTCTCTCTCTCTCTCTCTCTCTCTCCCTCTCTCTCTATGCCTCCCCTACTTGTGTTCTCTCTCGCTCTCGAAATAAATCAATAAACTTCTTAAAAAGTTCAAAATGACACATCACTAAACTATACAACATATTTAAGGGAGTCCACCAAGGTTCTGATACTTTTGATGTATCAATGCTTTTGCAATTATATCAGTACTTTATTTTTTTTTAATTTTTTTTCAACGTTTATTTATTTTTGAGACAGAGAGAGACAGAGCATGAATGGGGGAGGGGCAGAGAGAGAGGGAGACACAGAATCGGAAACAGGCTCCAGGCTCTGAGCCATCAGCCCAGAGCCTGATGCGGGGCTTGAACTCACGGACCGCGAGATCGTGACCTAGCTGAAGTCGGACGCTTAACCGACTGCGCCACCCAGGCGCCCCTATATCAGTACTTTAAAAAATATATATTGTTCTTTAAAAACGGTAACGAGAATCTGTTCATGCCTTGACTTTTGGGTGATCTCAGACTGTTCCTGGGAGTCAGGTCAGGATTCTCACGCAGGAGGTTGGATATAAATTGGCATCAAATAGTTGACTGATCGGTTTGAAGATTCCCTGATTGGCTAAGGGATGGTGCACTCAAGCCTCTCTTACGTGGCAGACCTTACGTCTCCTCTGACGGCAAAGGCTGGATCTTTGGCAGCAAAACACCCACCTTCCCCAATTTGCCAGACCCACGCCCTGGGCCCAAGTGTTCGGTTGCTGGAAACCACACGATGTGCCCTGCCTTTGAGCTGGTCTCTGCAGTAGAGTGTGGTTGGTTAAGTGTGTGGGTCCTAGAGTCAAGCTAACTTTGCCACCCACCTCTGCCTCTTACCATCGATGTGACCTCGGGCAAGTTGCTGCACTTTCTCATGCTGTAGTATCTACCACCGGAGACGGTGACTGGCCCTACGCGGCTGTTGCAAGGACTGAACGCAACAGTGTGTGGACGCAAGTGCTCCGTGCGTGCCCAGCACGGAATGAGCGGTGGTTTTTGATGCTTTTCCATCGGCATGCACAGCTGCTAGAGCTGGATCTCTCTCTTTGTGGACCTGACGCCTCAGAACGGGACAGGGCCTCCACCCCAACATTCTGAGGACGTTACACAGATGTCCGCCCCATAGGAGAACGGCAGCCAGCCCCGGGCCTCCTCCATGAGACCCCAGCCCCATTCCTTTCCACCCCTTGGCCTTGCTTTCTTAATCGATAATTGGGGGGCTTGACAGAGTTGTTTCTCTAAGGTCCTTTCCAAATCGAGCATCCTAGGATTTTGTGGTACTCCTCCCTCCCTCCCCATCCTTCTTGGCAGGAGTTAGCCACCACACGTGCTTCTGATGCACACATGCCAAACCCACGAGTCAGTTCGATGCCAGGCCCCTTCTTCCGGTTCATAGTTTCTACCCCGCCCTGGAAGCATCATTCTGTAATAGAAACAAAACGTTTTCCTCGGGCGACGTTTGCGTGTGTTCACCTGTATTTCCTTCTCGCAATCCTGGCCCCCAGCGTGCCTGAGGCTGCAGTTTCATTGTGAGTCAGGTCTGCTGAGCGCAGTGGAAACCAGATGACAAGATGCTGCCTTTTCCTCAAGAGCATGGTCTGGGGGGGCGGCGGGGGCGTGCGAGGGAGGTGATCACCCTCAGGAAGTGGATTTTCACATTGACTGTCTCTGGGAAGAAAGAATATTACTGGAAAGCCTGAGAGATCGCTTCACGTCTCTTTCAGAAGGGCCTTCACATTCTCAAGAAATTATTTGCACCTTGCCGTAAAATGGCTGTGTCATCTTGGTATCTGCTGCGAGGCAGGCCAGTGCTGGGGAGGAGGTGTTCCTGGTGTCGTTGGCTCGTGCCATGAGTCTCAGGTAACAGGTCTTCCTGGTGGAGGTGGCCGTGTGGTGCCAGATTGCCATGGCAGAGCGCAACGAAGCCTGTCAGAGTCCTGCCTCAGTCCTGGGGTGGGGTGGCTGCTGGCTGCCACAGGCTTTGGAGCAATGAGTGAGAGTCCTTCAAGCCCTCAGGTGTGTCCCATGGGGAAAAGAAGAAAAGGCAAGGAGTGGATCGGATTCAGAGGTGGGGGAGAAGCTATGGAAGATAAAGCAGGGACCCCTTAGGTGTTCACCCCAGAGGCTGAGTTCTGTGCGGGGCTGGGTGGTGATCTGGGATAGGTGGGAAGGTGAACGGGTCACTGGGCAGCTCTTGATCAAGCAGGGCAGAAGGCAGGGGTTTCAACAGAGGGTCCCCTCCGAGGAGAAAGTGGATGGATGCCTCCCAGAGAGGGGTCCCAGTGTGATAGGAAGTGACCCGAGATCATTTTGTCTTATTTTGAATGTTGCCTAAGGCTGGTCGTGTGTGCAGTAAGAGAAAGGAATCCTCCTTAGGTGGCCAAGAGGCACTTAAAAAGATGTTCCACATCGCTAATCATCAAGGAAATGCAAATCAAAACCACCATGAGCTATCACTTCCCACCTGTCAAAGAGCTAGCATCAAAAAGACAAGAAATACCAAGTGTTGATGAAGACGTGGAAAAAAAAAAAAAGGGAACTCTCCTGCCCTGTTGGTGGGAATGCAAACTGGTGCAGCCACTGTGGAGGACAGGATGGAGGTTCCTCAAAAAACTAAAAATAGAAATGCCATATGACCCAGAAATTCTGTTTCTGGGTATTTATCTGAAGAAAACAAAACTAATTTGAAAAGATATCTGCACCCCATGTTCATTGCAGCAGTATTGACAACGGCCAAGATACGGAAATAACCCAAGTGTCCAGCGTTCACTGATGAATGGACAAAGAAAATGTGGTAGATGTGTTATTCAGGCTTTAAAAAAGTGAAATCTTGCCATTTGTGACAAGATGGATGGACTGTGAGGACATTATGCTAAGTGAAATAAATCGGAGAAAGACAAACACCATACGATCTCACTTATATGTGGAATCCAAAAAGCCCAACGAGACAAAAACGAAAACCCCCAAACCCAGGCTTGCAGATACAGAGAACAGACTGGCGGCTGCCAGAGATAGGGGGTGGGGAGGCAGGTGAAATGGGTGAAGGGGGTCAAAAGGTACAAACTTCCTGGGGCACCTGGCTGACTCAGTCCATTCAGCGTCTGACTTTGGCTCAGGTCATGATCTCACGGTTTGTGAATTTGAGCCCCGCATCAGGCTCTGTGCTGACAGCTCAGATCCTGGAGCCTGCTTCGGATTTTGTGTCTCCCCTTCTCTGCCCCTCCCCTGCTCATGCTCTGTCTCTCTCTGTTTCTCAATAATACATAACAGTTAAAAAAAATTAACAAAAAAAGGTACAAACTTCCAGTTATAAAATAAGTCATAGAGATATAATGCACGGCATGGGGCATATCGTCAACCATATTGTATTAACCTTTATGGCTGCAGATGATAATTAGATGTATCGTGGTGACCCCTTCTCAGTGTGTACAAATGTAGTAAACATGAACTAATAGGACATTGTAGGTCAATTTTACCTCAATTAAAACAGAAGAGACTATCTTTTGTAAATCTTGTAGACCCCAGCTCCCAAAAACCTGAACTGAGGTTGATGCTGTTTATATAGAATAACCCAGTTGCATCACATGCTATGACAAATCAGCATTCGTAAAATGAGTTCCTATGGAGACCTCATTCCAGTTTCCAAAAAAGTGACTCAGACACCTGTGCGTAAGCCATACACAAGCTCCCTGCCCCGCAGTGAACCAACAGGTACCCGATCAAGGGAACTGCAAGGTCCTACTGTGTGTTGGGGAAGGGGGTGCGGGTGGGGCTCGGGCCTGCGATAAGGCAGGACAGGGATAATAGCATATCTTCAGCAGTGTGTCACCGGCTGGCTGGCTTGGATGGGGCGCTGTCATTGTCCTCTAGAGCCCCACATATGCCTCCACCGAGGAGACCTGATCATATCTGTTAGAGCAATAGCCGCCTCCTGGCTGTGAGAAGGATGTGGGATAGATGCTTGCCGCGGTGCCTGGCACATAACGAGGACTCTGGGACTCTTCCCTGGCAAGACCCACTGCTTCCAGACTGCTCCGTCACTATACTACAGGTACGACAGCTACCACGGCTATTACTATCAGAACAGCTATGACTGTTGATGCTACCACAATTTCGCTTTCCCTTCTGGGCCTCCCGAAATGACTTTGAACATCCCAAAGGGTGGGACCAGTGGAGGAAGAGTTGGTCTGCTCGCCGAGCCCTTCCTGCATGGGTGGGGGCTGCAGGGGAATAAAGAGGCAGGGCCCTGGGGGGGAGGCCTAGGCTGGGGGGAGCGGGACCCAGTAGCTTCTGGTCACTCTAACCACAGCTGGGGCTTTTGTTTCATTTCATGTAAAATCAAAGGGCTTTCGAGTAAACTGGGGGTGAGGAGGAGGGCCCGGGTTGTACACGAGAGGCCACACGGAGCCAGAGGCTGCCCCGTCTAGGCCGCAGCAGCAGGAAAGCTGGGGTTGAGGCTACCGGGGCGCTGCAGCCGAGATCTAGGGGGTGCGGAAATGGTGTGAGGGGTGCCGACTTCTTCACATCGACCCCACCCTTGGCCCCCTATGCTACTCCTCCCCCGCCCCACCACTGGCCAAGTGAAAGCCCACGTGCAGTTTCAGCCCTAGCTGGTGGTTACTGGCATTACTTTTCTAACCAAGTTAACTTTTTATGTGGATTGTTCCCTTCAACCCCAGCCCGCCAGACAACAGAAGGCCTTCTTTAAGTCGTCTCCGGTTTCTCCAGACCATAGGCTCGTCTCCCTGAGGCGCCAGTTTCATCACCCATCTCCCGTTTGCACGAACCTTCAGAACAGAATCCCTGCATCCAAGCTGGGCATTCACCCTCCCAAAGGTCTTCGCTGCCTTCTTTCCCGCAGATTTTGTGCACAAGGTCTCTGGCCCCAAAGAGAAGGCTCCCTCGCCTACTGTCAGAAGACGCCCTGCTCTCTCGCAACTCCTCTGCCTCCGTCATCCGTGGCTTTACTGATCTGCAGTGGCCGTACCCACCTGCTCCCCTCCATGCGGCGTATCCCTCAGCGTGCCTCCTCTCCGAGCCTCTCTTTATCAGTCTCATCCCACGGAGCTTGCTTTCTTTTGTAAGAACACCCTACAGAGGCGCCTGGGTGGCTCAGCTGGCTAAGTATCTGACTTAACACGCTGGTCTGCAGATCTATCGTTCATCTTCTTAATCCGGAGATGGCAAATTTAGGCAATGGGATATGTCTTGAGTGTGAGGGGGCGCTCGTGCGTGTGCGTGTATGTGACTCTGCAGCTCTTCTATGAATAACTGATGCCATGGACCTGCCATTGCCCAGCCCAAGGCTGCGAGCCCACAGGCCTGTGCTGATAACCACGTTCGACTACTACCTAGCTTGGATGGTTTACCTTGATGACTCTTCGACTTCTTACCATGTGCCACGTTGGACCCCCGAGCTTGGACCCTTCAAAAGACTGTGCCGTATAGCTTCCCCTAAGTGCAAGACTCATCTCAAAGTAGCCATACCTGTTCGCTAAACTTTCCTTCTTGGAAACTGCTACACTACTCCTCTACATTCCTTCTATACCTCACTCGCTCCGAACTCCACCCCTCCTCCCAACCCATTGCTTCGGCCACGCACTCACCCTCAAAAAGCATCTTCTAGGAGGCCACTGCCAGATTCCAAGAAGCCTTAGGAATCAGAAATGGTCCAGTTCAAATCCAAGGGGCTGTTGTCCATGTAGTTCATTCCCCCAGACTAGCTCCTACATAGGAGACCCAGAAGACTTCTTAACTGGAAGTCACAGTCATCTGGTTCAAGTCCTTGCTTTCCAGACACGACTACACAACCTGGCACCAAGTTTGCCCTGAAGCCTTTCAGGAAAGGGTCTGGAACGTCTAATGATCCTGGTGGTCAGAAAATTTTCTTCAACAAAAACTCCATCCTGCTTGGCTCTAAGCCTGCTGCTAGCTTCAGGGAGCACCCAGAGTCCCAGATAGTGTTGGAACTGGGAGGGATCTGGGAATTTAATTTCTCAGGTAGTTTCCGTATTAACCCTGTCTTTTTACCGATGAGGAAATTGAAGTCCGGAGCCTTTAAAGAACTTGCCTGAGTGGCAGAGTCAGAGTTAGAACTTGGGTCTCCTGCTACTTAGTCCATTTCTTTGCCCATGTCACCATACTGAGATGAACAATGTGGCTTCAAGAACTTTTAAGATGTTAAAAGGCGGCATTGCACCCAAAACTAACGTAATAAGAAATTATATCTCAATTAAAAAAAAAAAAAAAAGATGCTATAAGGGCGTGGTCCTCCCCCCATCCTCTCGGTGTCCCAGAAGGAAACCCGAGCCCCCTGAGACTCCATCACTGCTGATATCTAGCCCCTTTTCCTGTCTGTGGCCTTCCTAAGGGCATGCGATAAGAGGAAAATACCCACCACTTCCCAAATAGGACACGAGGAGAAAATTTTCCCCAAGCTTGGCACTCATAGAAGATAAATAACGTTGACTCTCAATGTGGTTCATCGGCAGAATTTTCCCCAGAGCCAACGGCCTGTGTCAGAGCTATATTTTCCACTCTGGCTACTGTGATTTTGTTGCGGCACACTTGCTTTCTTTCCTTTTGATAGTGCAGACGCTGACGCAGGTTTAGGCCTCTGGCAGGTGTCTGGGGGTTTACAAGCCCATCTCGGGCCTCTGACACCTCATCTCCTCGCCTCCCCCTCCCCCTTCCCTTCCCGACATGGCCAGACCCGCTGGGGCAGCAGCAGTTGGAGGCGCAGGTAGGGAGCTGGGGTTTTGCCGCCCCCAGAATCTCCTTAGCGTGTGCCTGGAGCCTGAAGGCAGAGCAGGCAGGACACCAGGCAAGATCTTGGAGTTCATAGGGGTTTTTCGTAGAACAAATTCCAGCACGTTTAGGGTGACTTCATCGATGACCTTTGATGTTGTTCTTCATTCCTTCTTGTTAAGTTGTCTTCTCTTGTGCAGCGCGTGTGTGTGTGTGAGGCATTTGTGGACAGTAGGCCTTTCCCGGGACTGCTCAGATTTACTGTCTCATCTGCTGATCACCGTGTGAAGGATGAACAATGCTTGTCACGTCCACTAATAATCAGGTTCCAATCACAAGCCCAGAGTGGCTTCTTTCACTTCCTCTTTGGGAAGGAGATTGTTTCCAGGGATGTGGCTGTAGGAACGGACAGAGAGGGCTAGTCAGCGAACACCATCTGCTCATACTGGGGCAAGGCTGGGAAAATTCCCAGGGGCCTTGCCGCTGGCTGAGTCCAGAGGGTCCCCAGGATCTGAGTTTGGTTCTCTGCCTACTGTGCCCAGCCCCGTCTCTTCCTGTACCCCAGGCGCAGCCCTCCAGGGCCCTCTCATCAGCTGTCTGGCTTCTAAAGCCTCAGTGTGGTTTCCTTCACCCACAGCTTTACCCTTACCAGGTGCTCTCTTCCCCACTCCCTGGAAAAACACCATTTTCTCAAAGGTGACTGGTCAACTGAATACTAAAAAGTAGGTCATAACTGCAATTTCCCTCTCCCACTCTCTCAAGAAAACTTCTATAGTTTTCACTGGTTATGTTGCAGACAGGGTGTCTAGGTACACTAGGGCATTAATGCCTCCCCTCCCCTGTGCGCGCGCGTGTGTGTGTGTGTGTGTGTGTGTGTGTGAGTACGCATGCATGCATTTGAGGACAGGGTGGGGGCAGGCTCTGGGCCTTTCCCGATTGATTGGATTTCTCGTCTCACTTGTCCTTCCCAAGCCGACAGATGAATAGTGCCTGTCATGGGCAGATGTTCACTTCTCTGGAATTACCCCATCCTAGTAATAGTGTGACTTCAAGTGCTGGGTTTGAGATATCTTCTCCTTGTCCTAAGCTACTGGGAAGCCTAGGGAGGAGCAGAAGTGGTCCACCCTGGAAATAACATACAAGCATACCAACTGCCTACCCACTCCCTGAATAAATGTGGCTGAGTATTCCTGAGCTTGGGGACAGGTCTGAATTCCTCAAGCCATCTTCTGCTTCCCCAGTTCCAACCCGGGCATGGCCTCGGCCCCCTCCCCATCATGGTAAGGGCTGTATTTGTTAGTAGTAGTTTATGCTCTCAGACAGGGTCACCCTAGGAAAAACTGGGTAATGGCAAAACGTGATTGCCCTCATTGCCCCTTTGGGGTTCAGCACATGCATATTCCTTCCCTTTTTAAGAGCTGTTTTCATAGGGGTGCCTGGATGGCTCAGTTGCCTCAGCATCCGACTCTTGATTTTCAGCTCAGATCATGATCTCATGGTTTGTGAGTTCGAGCTGCGCATCGGGCTTTGTGCTGACGGTGTGGAGCCTGTTTGGGATTCTCTCTCTCTCTTCCTCTCTCTCTCTGCCCCTCCCCTGCTTGGTCTCTCTCCCTCTCTCTCTCAAAAATAAAAATAAAAAGTAAAAATATTTGAAAAAGAGCTGTTTCCAGGACAGAGCCTAATATATGCATCACGTATTCTTCAAGTAATAGCAACAAAACAAAAGCTAACCCTTGGAATGTATCAGGTGTGTGTGTATTAACTCCTTTAATATTTACAACAGTCCTATTACAGAGCTGTGTAATTGATGTGGTATCTCCACTGGCCCATCTCACAGTCGAGGGAACTGAGTGTCAGAGAGGGGATGTGCCCAATCCAACCTCACATGGCTGGTAAGTATCAGAAGCAGGGTTTGAACCTGAGCAGTGTGGCTGCGGAGACCACACCCTCTGTTGTCCCTTAACAGAGATTTGGAGCAGCCAGTGGCATATAGGAAAACCAGGGGCTTTGGAATCAAAGACGTTTTAGTCCTAATTCCAGCTCTGCCAACTTCTAAGTGGCCTTGGCCAAACAGGAGCCCCTGAGCCTCTTTCCAATCAGAGTCACAATTCTACATCGCACAGGGCTGTGCGAACCTGAACTGAGATGAAGTATTTAAAGTCCACCCCATGGTAGCCAGAATGAAGAAAGTACCCTCTGAACGTTAGTTCCCTTGTTCCTTTTTCTGTCCCTCCCTCGAGAATGGTTTGCATTTTATTAACCGTGGAACAAATGGCATTCAGGATCAATCGCATGGATTAGAAGCATTTATGGATAGTGTTTGTAGGATACTCAACCAAGCAGGCCACTGACAATCAGCTGGGGAGGTCCTGGGGTTGCATCTGACAAGGCCTCCTGAAGATGACTTTGATAGTTGCTGATACTTCAGTGTCTCTATTTCAGGTGGAGTTTGCTGTCTGAGGAATTGGGGGTTTGGGGGTAGCTATTTTTAAAATAATGTGAGGCAGCTGGTGATGGCTGCTTCAGGGATAGCACGTGAGCCAAGTTCCAGGAGGGGAAAGCCATGAATCAGGAGTCATGTAGCAAGACAGGGTTTTCCTTCGGGCCGGATTTGGTCAGCACGGGTCCACGGTTCCCTTGAGGGATTCCCCAGCTGTATGGCTGGTCGGCCATGCTCTGGTAGAATGCCTCCGATTCCCCCATCTGGCCTGACTCACCCCAGCCTCCAGATTGCTCAGTGAAGCTGACCTTCATCAAGGTGCTGCTGGGAGAGTCAAACAGGACCCTAGCCAACAGCAGGCATTCCCCTGTCCCGCCGCAGGCTGGGTGGGAGGCTGAACAAAATGGTGTGCCTTTTCAGTTCTGGGAAAGGTTGGGTCTTCCCTTTACTCTCCAGCTCACACCTGGGACCTCAAAAATAGGAAAAAACATGAAGACTGGAAAAAATAATTATAATAATTATCAATGCTTTCTGAATCTCTGACACCAGTCCGTTAGTCATAGCCGCAATTTGGTGGCTGTGATGATAACACCTCGTTGGCCTCATTAACAGTTAGTGATGATTAATTACCTCATCCAATTGCCGGGCCAGGGAGGAGCGTGCTTGTTCACAAGACAGAGAAGCTGAGCACCAGGGGAAGGAGAGTGGGACACCAGGTGTGGGTAAAAGGCCCTTGGGGCAGAGGCTAATTTTAGTGCACCTGAGTCATGAGGGTGAAACCCCAGGTCTGAGATCAATCACTCAATGTCCCAAAGCCATCTAGAGGGCTTCAGGGTCATAGCCCCTCTTGACCCTTTAGGTGATAGATAGGCAATGTTTTCCATCACCCGGGAGACCACAGCCAAGCCAGTCTTACCCCGGCATCATTACCATCAAGGTAGTCCCCAGTCACTGGCAGACACTTCTCATGGACCACCAGGTCAAGTCTAAATTCATACAAACACTTCAGTTCCCCCAACTGCAAAATGGAAATAAAGACACTGTCACTTTTGGGGGGAGGATAACACGAAATAAAAGATAGAAAGTGCCTGGTAGAGCCAGTGGCATACAGTAGGCACTCAACAAATGGTTGTTCATTTCACTCCGGTTTCTCTCTATGGATTGTCCCCTCAAATTCCCCAATGTTCTGCTCCCTGCTCTTAAACCATTCTTCCTTCCTTCCTGTCTCCTGTACATTCACTGATTACCACGCGATGGTGCCCTAGTTGTGTCTCCCCAGGGAAGCTGCCTCCCATGGCTTCGTTCTCACTGATACACCCCTTTCTGAGCCTGTTGATTTCAGTTTGGCCCTTGGTCACTGTATCCCCTCCTGGATTCTCCCTTCTAGGACACTGGGTGTAAGTTTTGTCTTCCATGTAGACTGTAGTTTCTCAAGTTTAGGAAACTGGGCTCGTTGCTTTGTATGATTCCCAACAGGTCACTAAGTGAGCAATAGTGTTTTAGAAGAGACCTGGGGGTACGGGTGGGTGTGTGGCAATGGAAAGTTACCCAAAGTGATGGGGAAACCAGCTGGGGCACTTCTGTTTGGGGATTTCCCTGGACCATGACCTGTACCAAGCCCCTTGCTTTGTAATCCTGCCATACCCTTTATTTTCTATACCTATTTCTTCCCATGGTGCCTCTTTGAATTGGCAAAGGTGCTGTGGGATGGAGAATGTTGGGAATCTCAAGACATAGGCCAGTGAGTACATCCTTCACAGGCAGGATGAAGGGCCCTTAAAATCTTATGCTCTTCAGATCTCTCAAGGCTTCCCAAGCCCTACCCCCATCCTGCCAGTCCTGTTCTGGACTAGGCATCTCTCTTGGTGGGGGAGGGGCTCAGGGAAGAACTCTCTTTTCTCTCTGCAAACAGCTCAGGCATAGGGGGACAGTCTAGATCCAGACACATGGGCCAGCTGAAGAATCTGAGAATTAGAGTAACAGCTCTGGCATCCAGGGCTGGGATTATTCATCCAGCAACAGTCTGTGAGCAGTGGTCTGCTGTTAGAGGTGATTGTTGTTTAGGATGAGACTCTAACCATTTTCTTGACACATTTTACTTTCTTTTCATCCATCTGGGTTTATTCTGTCATTTACACAGTCTGCCTTCTGCTCTGGGGCTGCTATTCAAGGACCAATCCTGGATGATACTTGGTCAGGTGTAGGCTTTGAGTTTGTTCAGCCCAAGCTGATACACCTGTATTATGCTCAGATTGGATGCCTCAACAGCCTGACCTATCTCCTCCTATTTACCATCTGCTTTCTACTCTACCCAAACCAAATCACCCTTGTACATTTCCCTATACTTCAGGATTGTAAAATGTAAAATGCTAGAGCTGGAAAGACTACCTAGTTTACCTTGTTTCTCTCGCCATGGATGGGGAGAGAGACCCAGGGCCTGGGAGTAACTTGCTGTGTGCTCATATGGCCTCTGAACATAAATAGCTGTGTGCTTGCCTACCCCAGGATCAGAGCCTACCCTCAGGTTATTTCCCATCACCCACTCATATTTGCTGTGTCTGAATCAGTGACTCCCTTCTCATTATTCCTTCTACTACCAATCTTAAAAATCATCTTCTCCATGAAGCCTCTTTTGATTAATTCAGCTCATTGTTCATCCTTTACTAGTGGGTGGTTTGTGCTCTGTTAATTTTCACTCAGTATTTTTTTTTCTCCATGAGTTCCTGTAGGATTATTTCAATGTGTTCATTGTCATCCCCATTAGTCTGGCAGCGCCTGGGGGTAGAGTCCATTCTAGGAATACTTGAAGGCCATCATCTTTTTCTTCTGGATCCTCATCGTTTGTCCAGCTCAGAGCTATAAACTCAAGGATGCTTAGTGCAAGAGGCTGGTAGCATTGCCTGATGACCCAGGTCACAAAGCCTTTTTGTGCCAAGGGTGCGTCTGGGGTAAGACTTTGAGGAAGAAGAACTTTCTGTGACTCCTATGCTGGAATCAGTCTCTAAGGGCCGGGGTCACCCCCTGCAGTGCAGAGGTTTTGTTGCTGGACAGGATGTGAACATCCTTGATTTTCTCATGGTCAAGTTAAGTAACTTGTCTGGGGTCACACTGTGACACATTCATTGCCAAACCTGTTCCTTTTGCCAAGTCAGTCCCCCTATGTGCTTTCTTGCTCAACCCATGCAGAATTCTAGAATTCTCAGGCAGGGAGGGAATCCATGGTGGGGGTAGGTGGGGTGGGGTCATGTCATACATTTTCCTAAACAGAACACATGGAAGTCAGAGCCACCAAAGGGGTTGTGCATTTACCTGTGGTCACCCATTTCAACATTCCACACCCAGTTTAGCTATTCTTGCAAATGTCTAAATTTCTGCTACTGTAGTTTGATTCTGAGCCCCTCACTCTGTTTTTCCTGCCAATATGGGAATGGGCAGATGTCTATGCTCATTTGCCTAAAAAAGTTACTTGAAAAATTACTTTCCAAATTAAAGTACCATGGTTTCTTGATTTTTTTCCCCCTTGCTCAAGGCCCAGCCCAACTTCCTGCTGCCAAGTCCAGACCCATCTCTTCTCATCACTCACAAACACTAGTGGTTCCATGGCCAAAGGAAGACAGCAGCTGGCCACTTGGGGCCATGGCCCTTCAGGGACTAGGGCTCTCTGCGACACAGTGAAAACCCAGAGAAGATGCAGTAGTTTATAGGAAGTGCAACATTCTGGGACTTTTTCCAAATGACTTTAAGATAGAGCAATTTCTGAAGAGGTTTAAGCTAAGCACCAAGGTAAGCACCTGGATGTCATCATGCCCAGTCTCTGATTTTAGAAACAAAGAACTGAATCTCAGAGCTAGTTAGTGGCAAAGCTAAGGACTGATCAGGGCCACAGACCTCTTGACTGCTCAGGGAAACCAGAACCTTCTATGTTTGGTTGTGCTGTGTTGGAATTGAAGGAGGAAGCAAAACACACATGCTATAAGTTGTGGGGACAGATGACTTCCCCATGGATCACTTGCTGCCTACTCCTTTCTCCCCAACAAGGTACCAGGCAGAGTCAAAGCTTCCACAGGTGCAGTCCTGCCTTGCTTTCCAGTTCGGAGACCTTTATTAAGGGGCCATGGGGCTTTGGTTTCACTTGTAGATATGCCTGTGCTCTTTCTTAAGCTTTGGCTCTGCCCTTACAAGCTCTGGGCCTTATCTTAGTTGGCTATAAAATGGGGAGAATCATCCCAATTGCCTTGTCTACTGCCCCAAGGCAGTACATCTAAGAAATACTTTGAGTTCCTCAAAGGGACGGGTGAGGGAAGAGATTGCTCCAACAAGAGGGTGTGATTCTCATGAAGGTGGGGAGACCAGCGCGTTAAAATCCAACAGCTGTTGGCCTACAGTGCTGGTCAGTTAGAATGCATGGGAGTCAACCTCATGAGTATTGACTGTGTTAGATATTTCTCTTGAATTATTTGCACAATAACCCTATGGTGTGGGGTCTAATTTTATCTGTTTTATGGAGAAGAAACTGGAAGTCAGCGAGAAAGCTGAAATAACTTGCCTAAGGTCACTCAGCTAAGTGGTGGAGCTGGGCTTCAAGCCCAGGCGGCCCTACTCCAAGCTCAAGTTCTTAGCTAAGGTGCTTCCCTAGACCCCAGCTTGAAGTGGCAGTACAAAACGAAAGTGAGTCTTTCCCCCTCCCCAAAGGAAGGGACTGTGTGACCTGGAGAGTAAGAGGGAAGATCCGTGAGAGGAAGAACTAAAGGGGTCGGGATGAGAGACTTTAGGAACTGCTGGATGCGAGTGGTGGCAACTGCTCGTTTCTCTCCCTCTCAAGCTACTCAGCTCCTGTTCTTCACGTGGACAAGTGTAACTGAGGCTCACCCTCTCCAGCCTGCAGGAGGTTTGTGCAAGCCCACACTAGGGCCCTGACATCACCTCTGTGAGCAACGTGGCACTTTTGCAGAACTACAGTCCTCCAGGGACTTCAATTTGTATGGGAATGACAAGCACAGACGAAAGAAAAGTGAAGTGTAGGTTTGAGCTCCCACGGCCCCACTCCCAAGTCAGTTTCCTATGAAGCTATAAAACTAAAGCTTCAGAGTCTCTCACTGGCACCAGCCCTACCCAAAGCCCCGTACCTAGTATTACATTAGTAACTACACACACATTTAGATATGTTTTTCTTAGAGAGCTTCCCTTCCAACCATATATGATTCAGGACCCCATCAAACCTGTCCCCTCCCCTCCCCTCTAATCAGCTAAATGTCAGAGTCCCACAACCCCCTGAGAAACACCAGTGAAACCCTCTCCTCCTGGAGCCCTCCCACACAGTATGAGCCTTGATTGAAGGTGTGATTCAGCTCGGAGTAGCTGGGTTAAGTTTTTGTAAAGAGGTTGCCGGGTGTGCACTTTAGTAGACCTCAAAGCCACCAGAAGGTAGGAGCTTAGTGTACTTTCTTTGTAACGATGACTCTCTATGATTTCTATCCATAGATAGAAGCTTGCAGGCACCGATACGATTCCACAAAGACATACAAAGTGACTATTTACATACGAGTCCATGAGCTCCTGACCATCCACGTGTGTGGACATACATAAGCATGCCTATGTGCCAACGCTTCTTAGATCTATTCCATCAAGTGAGTCACTTTTGCTACAGGGACCTTGGAGGTAGAGTCATTCTCTGGGACCAAAGATACCCAGTTTATTCCAGGGGGTCTATAGAACTGGGCTTCTAGACATCCACAAACAGCCAGGGCTGTTTTAGCTAGAGGCACACAGGTTCTTCACTACTAGATTGTGGGACAGGTTTAGAGGACACGGAGGGGGCTCTGGACTGAGGGGAATCAGGGGAATGAGGGAATGTGAAGTGGAAATGAAGACCGATAAATTATGCCTTCATATCCTTTCCTCACTAGCCTTCATCCTGGACGTGGCCCATTTCTTCATACCTACCCAGCCTTCACCAAGGTTTGCTGGCTGTAATGATACAGTTCAGCTAGCTGAAGCAGAGAAGGGGTATTTACTGCAAGGATCTTGGAGGGTTCCAGAAGATTCATGGACCGAGATGCTGCAGATCACTGAGGGGCTGGTACCAGGAACGTGAATCATCAGAAAGCCAGGCCTCAGTCTCTCACTCACTGAGGCCACATGGCCACTCTTTTCTGCTTTCCTCAGCACTCCTGCATTCTGCTCTTTCCCCAGGCCTGATTTTTCTGCATTCTGAGCGGTTTGTAAAAGACTGCAACTACACAGTGCCAGAGGCTCTTGTCTTTAATTCAAAGGATCAGAAAAAATTGATTAATGCTCTGAAGTCTCTAATCCCAGTTCCTGGGAGAGAGACTAATGGCTCAGTCCAGGTCAGGTGTCCACCCTCCAATCAGCCACATCCAGGGGAGCAGGGTCACACTGGCGACACATCATAAATGGTGTCCCAAGTCAAATGGTTTGTTCTCCCTGAAAACCCTTAGCTAATCTTATGGGAGAAGTCCCCTCTCCCCTGGGTTCCCATAGCACTTTATCTGCCCCTCTCCCATGGAACTTATTGCTTCTTACCTTGTGTCAATATTGCTGTTATAAAAATCTTATCCACCATCCCACGTATCCATAACTTTCTTGTTCATTTATCTTCGTATATCTCACAGCTCGTGCAAACCAAAAATTGAACATGTGATCAATAAGTAGTTTAAATCATGATAATCTCCAAATAAATCGATTTTCAGGAAACTTAACTTGCTCAAGTCTTTCATTTAATCTCACTCACAATTTCATTAAATACAATTAATTCACCCAGTTAATTAATTCAACTAATTTTAATTGAGTGCATTCTACATACCAAGCACTGTCTTGGCTGTGCAGAGGCTATATCACTACACAAGACAAAGGGAGTCCTTACCCCACTGAGGTTCCAAGTTAGTGGTGGAGACCATCAACAAACAGTGTTTACTATGAACTAACCTTCATGCTGGGTGCTAGGCTAGAGATGTGTAAGTCTCTAGCACTGCCCCAAGGAGCCCAGCTTCCCTGGGAATCACCGAGAAGTCCTCAGATATGTTACTGTATTCCAGGGCAGAGAAGAGTTGCAAGACTTCCAAGAGAGAGTCGTTTTACTACTAGGAGAGAAGGGGGTTGCCGAGGGTGGTTTCACTGAGATCAGTGACACATGACTGAACTTGAAGGGTGAGTATAAATTTGCTAGGGAGAATGTGAGTTATACACGTGAGTGTGTCTGATGGGTTGGGAACAGGGGAAAGGAGCTGGGAGTGATGGTGGTCAGAGCCTTCCAGATAGGCACATACAAAGCAGATTTCAAGCACTGTGAAACCACCACTGTGTCTAGAACATGGTGAGGCATTCGGTGTGTCTGGAGCACAAGGAACATGAGGGAAAATAATGGTGAAGTTGGCCAGGGACCTTGCCTGGCCTTGGGTGCTAAACCCAGGAGGTCATAAGTTAAGTATCAAGAGTCAGCATCTGGAAGGCAATGATTGCTACTTTAGGCATGGGGCCAGGCAGAGCCTGGAGACCAACAAAAATACCTGGTCAGGAACATAGTCTAGAAGGTCCCAAGATGAAGCATTGCACCAGTGCTGCGGTCATTGACCTCTGGCTCATGGAGAGAGATGGCTGAATGGTGAGATGACATTTTCACTCTCAAATTGCAATCTTCCTCAGAAAGCACCGAATCTTCCAACTTTCACTCCCTCGTGAGTAGAGTGGGATTTTCTAGATTTTGCAATTGAATTTAAGAAATCAAAAGAAAAATACATTTGTAGTTAAAAAAAAAAAGCCAGCAGAAAGGGATCTGTATACCCATACATCTTTTGAGTTACAGTCTTATTCCCCATGTCCTCTTAGCCGATGATATGATGAGGGTTAGAGGTGAGTGATTTCCAGAGACTGATTTGTCCTGGGATATTGTTCCTCATGGGACTGCAAGTCTGTTCTCTGCTGCCCTGAGATGCTAAGCAGAGGTAGAAGGAAGCCAACTTCTTGGGAGCTTTCCCAGGTGGAAGTCAACACTGTTCATACCCTGGTCCCATCCTACTTCTCCAGCCCTGTGTCCATCCTCTCCCTACTCCAGATGAGCCTTTCTCAGCCATGTTGGCCCTCCTGCCTCTCTCAGATGTTCATATCTGCAGGACAGTCTTAGACAACATTTTTCCTCTTCTGTGCCTGTCAAACATCACTTATCATCCACATCAAACCCAAAGGTCCTGTCTCTGTGAAGACATCCCCGATCCATTTGACCCCAAAGCCCCTTCTTCTGTATTCTCCTAGCACCTTAGACTTAACTTCTATTACCACTCTCACCTCATAATATTACTTTTGTTCTCATGTTTAGTCAACTGAATTTTTTTTTTTTTTTTTGAGTTCAGGGATTAGACTTCAATCATCTCTGCACTCCTAGGCACTAACAACAGTGCCTGACCTCAGTGAGTGCTCTATTTGCTAATAGAGGGAGGTTTATCTGGGCATCTTGTCTGTTGGGATCGGGTAGTATGAATATGGCTTTGGGAAGAATTCCAACAAGCAGAAAGTGGGGAAAGGGCATTCCAGATGGAAGAGATAGTATGAGCAAAGGCACTGAGGTGGAGAGCATGGACGAATACGGGAGCCTGGAGGGAAGGAGGAGAGAAGGAAGGAGAGAGAATACTAAGTGCCAAGCATGGAGTTGGGCTCCTTCACATGCATTGTTGCACTAGGCCTTTACAGAAACTTGGTGAGGTGGCTACTATTCACCTCACCAAAGAGACGGAGGCCCACAAAAGTCATATAGCTCAAGTTGGTGATAGCAACAGGAGTAGACCAATTTTGTTAGACTCTAAAGCCCATGCTTATCAAGGCTTTAGAGAAAAGTAAGCAATTCAAGTTGGAGCCTGGAGTAAGTGAAAAGAAACAAAGGGAGGGAAGTGCAGAAAGATGTATATTACAGAGTTATATTGTTAATAATATCTAGGGGTTTTGATGGCCTATCGTGGACCAACACCTGTGCTAGATATTTGATTTTAATTTTTTAATTATTTCCATTATCTTTTCTTCAAGAGAAGGAATACAAACATGGAAGGGGCAGAGGGAGAGAGAGAGAGAGAGAGGGAGAGAGAGAGACAGAGAGAGAGAGAGAATCTTAAACAGGCTCCACTCCCAGCACAGAGCTCAATCTCTGACATGGGGCTCAATCTCACGACCATGAGATCATGACCTGAGCCAAAATCAAGAGTTGGATGGTTAACTGACTGAGCCCCCCAGGCACCTCTAGGCACGTTAAATATATCACCTCATTAAAATAAACAGTCAGCCTTATAAGGTGATTACCTTCAATTTACAGATAAGGGAACTAAATCTCAGAGAGGTTCTGTCATCTGCCCAAGGTCACCTACCCAATAAGTGATGGAGCTGTGACTTTTTTTGACTTGATTTTTTACAACCCAGGCTCATTGGGAAAGAACTTAATAGATAAATCGTCACTTAATGATTTGATTCTAAGTGGCATAATAGGGGTATGGATTTCTTTTGTCTTACCTTTTCTTCTCCACTTCCTCCTCTCTTCCTCTTCCTCCTCTTTTTTTTTTTTTTTTTTTTTTTTTTTTTTTTTTTTTTTTACATAGGCATGTCTCAAGCTTGGGCTTTTCTTCCAACACTGTCCTTCTCTCCCTGTATATTCCTACCCACTTTCCTTTCTCCTTTTTCAGTCTCCTCTGCCCAAATGGCTAGAACTGGACCCCGATGCAAGGTTAACAAGCTAGCCTAAAAAAAAAAAAAAAAAAAAAGACCAATCTTTTGGTAAGATCTTTTCCTAAGGAAGGCAATGCATAGGAAAGGGAGGGGAATGTCTGGCCAAGATCTCACAATGAGATGGTAATGGCCCTGGGAGGGCAGGGAAGAAGTTGTTCCCTTTTTCTACATACTTTTCCTTTCCTTTTTCCTTCATCCTTCCTGAAGGAGTGAAGTTCAAAATCAGCCTTGTTCAGAATTACCTGGGCTTGCTTGTTCAGAAGGCAGGTTTCCTGGCCCCACCTCAGATATTCAGAAGGTTTTTTGTGGGGCCCGAGGGTTGGCATTTTTCAACAAGCACCCCAGAGATTCTACAAATTGAGAATACTGCTTTCCACAATGCAGTTGCGCCCATGGGCTTTAGCAGTTAGTGCTGAGATAACTTGAGGTGCTAGGAACTTGGGACTGGATGTCTTCCAGATGCCTGCCCCAACCAGGAGCGTTGACCTGGAGGCTGTGTGTAGGAGTCCCCGTCTTTCGGAATTAGTGATGTGGTTAGAGTAGCAACGTGACTCTCTGTGGACGGAAGAAGGCAGGTCGGATGTGAGAGTCTCCCTCCGTGAACATGTGTGCGTCATCTCAGCCATCGCTTGTATCTTTATTCTCAAAAACAAGTCAGTTTTGTTCCTGTCAGCATCTTGGCTGGCCCGCAACAAAGAGGGCAAGCTGAGATGGAGAGGCCCAGTCACAGGCGTGTGACAGGTGATGCTTTGGGGGCATAGCTGGGTTGGGGAGAGCAGGAAAGCATTACTCAAACTGCCTTCAGTAGTAAAAGAAAAAAAAAAACATGATTTCAGAAAACGCTGCCAGAAGATATAAGAACTATCTGCTCGTATGAGTTTTAGGGATCATAACATTTTTGGTTTTGGTTTTGTTTTGTTTTTTATCACCAGGAATGGGGTTATCCAGGCTGAGCTCTCTAAGGAAGTGAATCTCAGCCTGGATGTACCTCAAAATAATTTGAAGCTTTAAAAAAATAGAGATGCCCAGGCCTCACCCCTGATCAGCTAAATTCAGGCTCTCGGGGGGGTTGGACCTGGGAAACTGTATCAAGCTCTTTGGGGGTTTTGGAGCAGCCAGTCCAGCATTGCATTAGGGATCGGCATTTGGGAGCCACTCCACCAGGGTAAGAGGGAAAAATCACACCAGTCTGAGCACTATAATACCAAGTCATCTTTGTCTCTCCCTTCCCTTCATGGCAGGAGGCTCAGAAAGGTTCCCCTCTCATCTGTCTTGTAGAGCAGCACAGGAACCTATCTAACTGTGTGAAATCCGGAAGTGATTTACGAATTTAACTATATTACATACATTGATTTTCATTATATTTAAATATGACTTGCTTGCCATTTACACCTGCCCGCTGAGTTTGCAGAAGACGATCGCAGACTCTGGAATTCACGGAGCCGAGCTGGATGACATCTGTCTAAGTCATGGCAATAGAGAACTCCGGCACTGGGAGAGTTGAGGCCAATGAAGTTCTTCCCAACACAGACATTCCTTGGCTTCAATGTTAACCATTTCAACTTGTTCTTTTCTTGATTTTCATCTGTTTTCTATGTCTCCTTACAGTCCCCACCAGGTTGGGTGCCTTGAATCATATGTGTAGTGAGAAGCTGAAAGTGACTAGAGATGGAAGGAATTAGGGCAGGTTTTAGTCATAACAAGAGTGCCCAGGGCAGCTGTTCAATTGTACACTGCACGATTCTAGAGGCACCATTCAAATTGTAATTAATGATGATAAGCACATTTATCACAACAGGTATGCATCATTTGAGTCACAGACTGCATCTTTAGTCTCAGTAAGCTTTTACTGATGTCAGCATCTTTCCAGGGATAGTATAAGGCCCAATAAGGAGAGGATTTGGTGCCTAAAAGTGGTCCTGATCAGAGATGCCTGTCATAACAACCCAAGAATCAGAGACACAAGAGAGAAGAACCCTGGCAAACAAACCTCTCTCAACCAGTCTCGGCTGCTTTCTGCACCTTCATTTGGGAGTGAAGGAAAAGAAGATGGGCTGGGATTTTTCACTCTAAAAGCGTCTATTTGTTTGGGCCCTGAAATTTCATGACTTTATGGGAGTTGTGACTTTGAAGGACTGAATGGGCACTGACTGCAGTGGGTGCATTGGCCTGAGTCCCAGAGGAATCCTTTTTCGGAAGAAAACTTCACCAGCCCCTTTCTTTTCCAAATCGTATCCCTTCCTTAAATTCCACTCAATCCTTGGTGTCTCTGTGGAAACTGTTCTGATCATTTAAGGCACTAAGTGATATTCTGTGCCCACACCTGGCTCACATTCCAGTGTATAACTGTATCTGAATAGTTTATCTGGATTTTAATCATGTACGTATTTCTTATAGCTCTCAGCTACCCGGGATTGTTGCCTATCTTTTTGTGCTAGTTAACTTTCTCAGGGATGCTGTGAGCAAATGAATGCACTTACGTCATTCATCCACACGTCTGACAAATAGTTCTTGAGTGCCAACTTGTGCCAAGCATTGTTTTAGGTCCTGGGAGATTATCTATCTATCTATCATCTATCTATCTATCTATCTGTCTATCCATCCATCCATCTACAGTCTATCTATTTTCTATTTCAGGTAGTAGATGCTATAAAGACAAAGTAGACTAAGGGGAGTTAAATAATATAATAAGGGAAATCATTGATCAAGAAAATAAATGACAGTTCTATTCACTTTTTTTTTTATTTATCAAATAACGCCAGGGGCACCTTGGTGGTTCAGTCGGTTAAGCGTCCAACTTCGGCTCAGGTCATGATCTCACAACTCGTGGGTTTGAGCCCCGCGTCAGGCTCTGTGCTGACAGCTCAGAGCCTGGAGCCTGTTTGGATTCTGTATCTGTCTCTCTCTCTGCCCCTCCCCCACTCATGCTCTGTCTCTGTCTCTCTCTCTCTCTCTCAAAAATAAATAAACATTAAAAACAATTAAAAAACAAAGAACATCATATGCTAGATGCTAAAAAAAATTACACCTGTGTGACTAAAACAAGCCATTATAAAAAGGAAACAATCTAAGTGGAAGAAAAATGTTATTAGGCTGGAAAACATGGTTATTGAATTAAGCTCTAAAATGGAAGCCATGATATGCAAATGGACACTACAGGGAAGTAAATTAGTAACAGATAAGATGAAGATAAATTTCCTAGAACACAAAAGCAAAAGACAAAGAAATGAAAATGAAAGAATAGAATAATTTTGAAAGACAGATATCAAAAAGCCAACCCACAAATAACAGGAGCTCCTAAAATAATGAACAAAATTATTTGTAGAAGAAGCCATAGATAGGACATTTATTGGCTTTAAGTGAAATCCCGTTTTTAAAATTAAATATGCTAGCTGTATTTCGTCAGGAACCTTTGGGTTGTGCCAGGGTCCCAGCTCAAACTGGCATAAGCATAAGAGGAGAGGGGTTTTATTGGCTCACCTAATGAAGCTCAAAGTTTCACTAGGAATCCACTTCTCCAGCTCTGGCTTTCTCTTGGGTGGCTTCATTCTTGGGTAGGTTGTTCCCATGGGGTGGCACCCAGTCACTCCATGCTGATATTCTTCCAGCTTTCCAAGCCCGGTGGGAGGAAAGAGTTCTTCCTTTCTAATACCTGTGTGACATTAACCTTGGCTTAATCCTCAGACTCTGATTGGCTGGGCTTGGGTCAGGTACTCACCATTGAATCAGCTTGGGCAGCTGAGAAGGATGGCGGTATTGGTTTCATTGGCCGTATGCTCTCACTCAGGGAATGAGTGCCTGTCAGCTCTATCCAGTGTCCACATGACCTGCAAGGAAGGGAGAGATGGTTTCCCGGAGGATGACGGGGCTGCTAACACCAAAAGAAAGGGGAATGGATGTGGCTAGGCTAAATAACATCGTGTTGGGCGGATTAATAAAAGAACTACTCCCAGACCTACTCATGCAGAATTCTGATCTCTAAAAGGTAACCCGAACCCTATAAATAAATATGCAGCAAGAAAAGAAAAAGTCACATTTACCTGAGATTTCTCCTCCAGAATCCTACAGCCTGGAAGACAAAGGCACAGTCTTCTGCATGGCAAAGGAAAGAGGTTGTGTGACCTAAAAATCTTTCACCCAAATTGTCACTCGTAATATATGTATTCAGAAAACACAATTCCCAGGACTCTCCTTGAGCAAGCTGGTTAAAAATCTGTCCCAGAACAATAAGGATAAAAGCAGGCATGAAACATCACCACTTCCTGTGATTCTACCTCTGAAATTGGTCCGTTTCCACCATGTTTTTTACTGCTACCATCATTGTTTTTGTGGACCATTGCCACGACCTCTTTTTTTTTTTTAATTTTTTTTTCAACGTTTATTTTTGGGACAGAGAGAGACAGAGCATGAACGGGGGAGGGGCAGAGAGAGAGGGAGACACAGAATCGGAAACAGGCTCCAGGCTCCGAGCCATCAGCCCAGAGCCTGACGCAGGGCTCGAACTCACGGACCACGTGATCGTGACCTGGCTGAAGTCGGACGCTTAACCGACTGCGCCACCCAGGCGCCCCTGCCACGGCCCCTTAACTTGCCTTCCTCTTCCACTTTGAAGCCTTCTAAGCCGTTCTCTACATACCATCCAACGGTCTCCTGATAAACCAGCTCATGTTACTTCCTTGCTTAAAATAAGTTATGGTTTTGTATGGCATGTAGAATAAATTCAATCTCCTTACCATAGCCTTTGAGGCCTTGCCTGACTCAGCCTCTGCACATTATTCTCAGCTACGCTGTCCTTTGCTCACCGCACTACAATCCCATAGCTACCTATCAGTTCTTTCTGGGAGGGTGCCAGGCTCCTCCTTCTGTCAGAGCCTTCACACGTGCTGTTCCCTCCACTTGTAACTATCTTCTCTCGATTCTTTCTCTGTCTGGTTCCTTCTCTTGTATTGCGTCTGTTTATTTACATTGCTTCCTCAGATGTTTTCTGGTCTCACCAATCTATAAATAGACTTCCTTCTATTTTTCTTGGCACCCTTATCTCAAACCACCATCGCAGCCTGTAATTATATATTTACCTGTGTTCACTTGTATTAGATCTGTCTTGCCCTAGAGTGTGAACCCCATGAAGGCAGGGACCTATTTTGTTCACCACTGAATTTCCAGGTCTAAGCAGTGACCTGCAATGTTAAAACAATGGAGTGGGGGTGGGGGTGGGGGGTAGATTTTAAAGTTCTAGATTAAATGTGCAAGTCCAGAATATAGTTCTCTCAGTTCCTGAGTTAGTTCCATAAAAATTCATATAAAATGATGTGAGGTAGAATCTCTGAAAGCAGAATTAGCTGTGCATGTACAGTGATTGTGACCTTGAAGGAAGGATAGAACTCAGTGGAGTAGGAAGAGAGGTAAGAGGGCATTTCATGTGTATGTGTGTGCATACGTGTGTGTGTGTGTGTGTGTGTGTGTGTGTGTGTGTGTGTTGGTGTTGATGTAGAGGAAAGTTAGGGAAAGACTAATAAGCAGAGGTCTAGAACTGAGATGGATAGAGTGTAGTGAAGTAAGGGTGTGAGGAATACAACAAGGTTGCCATCTACCATAGGACTCACCATGGGTTAAAATTTAGAGCAATCCAGAAATTGCTGCCACGAGGACAAAGCTTTTCCCTTGGAGGCTCTTGGTGTTCTGTATGTGTACCTGCATCAGCCCTAGGACCTTTGGGCTGTAGACAACAAGGACACCTTGTGGCACAATAAGGAAGAGGCAAGAAATATGTAACAAAGAGGCTACAGGTGTTAGAGGTGCTGCCCAAGAAAGAAAGGCAGGGGGCATGGGTATCATGAGTGAAAGGGTGCATGACGATCCTGGATGACAGGAAAGGAAGGCAGAAGGTTCTGGAGACAAACTTCCATGACTCCTTATGAACCCAGGAGTAGGGTCTCGTTTAGGGGAACAAGCAAAGCTGCTCTCTATTCCTGAAAAACAATCATTATGTGTGCTTTTTTAAAAGTAAACTCTACCCCCAATGTGGTTCTTGAACTCATGACCCGGAGATCAAGAGTCACACAATCTTTATGTATGTTGATAAAGACGTCCCTCAAGCTGGCTCCATGGGTGCTGCTGCCTGCAGACCAGGGCATCTCAAGGAATAGAGAAGAGAAACAGATGTAGCATCTTCAGGCAGAAGATCTGGGCTGGATTACCCGTCACTGCCATTTTGTATCTATTTAACCTCAAGCTAGTTCAATATCTTAAGGCTGCTTTCATTGAAAGGAAGGGATGATGAATGACCCCCACCCCCAAAACCTTTATGTGTGATCCCATATGTGGCAAGCTCTGGGATCTGTCATGTCAGTTATACTTGGTCCTGGCGAATGTGGGTATAGTGGGGAGGGTGTGAGCCTCACCTTGTCTCTGAGAAATTCTGCAACCTACCCATTCCCAACCTCCCAATATGTATCTACTTTTAGGAGAATCACTAGAAAACGTGAATCTTTGTTTTGTTTACCACCTGTTAAAAGTAGCGTGTGAGGGGCGCCTGGGTGGCGCAGTCGGTTAAGCGTCCGACTTCAGCCAGGTCACGATCTCGCGGTCCGTGAGTTCGAGCCCCGCGTCGGGCTCTGGGCTGATGGCTCAGAGCCTGGAGCCTGTTTCCGATTCTGTGTCTCCCTCTCTCTCTGCCCCTCCCCCGTTCATGCTCTGTCTCTCTCTGTCCCAAAAGATAAAATAAACGTTGAAAAAAAAATTTTTTTTAAAGTAGCGTGTGAGAAGATAAGGTTCAATGAGCAATTGCCACTAGATGGCACCATAGGAGTCTCGGTGCATCACATGAGACCTGCTTTAGACCAATACAGTAGCTATATGGAAGCAACCCACGTATCCATGGATAGATGAATGGATAAAGAAGTTGTGGTATGTATATATGCACACACAATGAAATATTACTCAGCCATAAAAAAGGATGAGATCTTGCCATTTGCAACAACATGGATGGACCTTGAGGGTATTAAGCTAAGTAAAATAAGTCAGAAAGAGGAAGATAAATAACATGATTTCATTTATATGTGGAATCTAAAACAAAACAAAACAAAACAAAAAAAGTGAATAAAGAAAAAGCAGAAACAGATCCATAAATTCAGAGAACAAACTAATGGCTGCCAGATTGGAGGAAGGTGGAAGGATGGGTAAAATGGATGAAGGGGAGGGGGAGGTATAGGCTTTCAGTTGTGAAATAAATAAGTCGCAGTGATAAAATATACAGCATAGGGAAGATAGTCAATGGTGTTATCATAGCATTATATGGGGACAGACAGAGCTACACTACACGTGTGGTGAGCATAGCGTAATGTATAGACTGGTTGAATCACTATGTTGTGCACTTGAAAGTAAAGTAAAAGTACGTGTCAACTATACTTCAATTTTTTAAAATATAGTCACTGTAGGACTGGGATGGGGGTGGTGGAAGGATATATTTCCTTTAAATGACTTTCAGGATACTTCCCTTTGTTTCTATATTGAGAGGAATCTCCCCAGATCAATCAGTGGTTGGTGGGTTGCAGCTCAGCAATTGCCAGGTATGGAATCAACCATCCCATCCATGTTTTTGGAAACCTTATAGCTACTTCACCTGGGGCAGTTGCCTTCAAGGGGTTTTCTTCTCAAGACCCATCACAACCATTCTTTGTTGCCACTAGACTTATTAGTGGAGTCAAATAGCGTTCTTTAGGGGGGGACTAGTACAAAATCTGACTCAGAGGAAATAATTTATCTGCTAAAAGAGATACAAGATTTTATAATACAAATTGGCAGAAACCTGGGAAATATATGCAGAAGTGTGTTCTATGGGCTCTAGACCAAGGATGATAGAATATAGAACTGGATCAGATCATGTTTATTGGGTGCATTTATCAGACACTCTGTTTAACGTGTTAGTTCTTGCAACTGGAAGTGGCAAAAATTTCTTGGTTGGCTGACAGAACCTTGGACTCAATGGTGGAATGTGCTTAATAAGGTTGGAATGCTAGAACTTCCCTGACATGATGTAGAAGAAGGCATTCAGGACAGGAAGAAAGGAATGATAAAGTGAACTTATCGCATGAGATCTGCACACCTACCCCCCAAGCACATCAACCAGAGGGCCCAGAGGACAAAACATTGAGAAATGCATTGCTGATATTAGCACTTGCATCTCTAAAAGACTCTAGGGGCGCCTGAGTGGCTCAGTCCATTGGGCGTCCGACTTCAGCTCAGGTCATGATCTCACACTCCATGAGTTTGAGCCCCGCGTCGGGCTCTGTGCTGACAGCTCATAGTCTGGAGCCTGCTTCAGATTCTGTATCTCCCTTTCTCTCTGCCCTTCCCCTGCTCATGCTCTGTCTCTCTCTGTCTCAAAAATAAATAAAAAACATTAAAAAAATTTTTTTTAAATAAAAGACTCTACAGTGGTGGCTGTTTTCTCTAAGCCAGATATAGTGGTGAAGATACCTACACTGAATTGGGCCCACTGATGTCAATGGGAATGAAGGGATTCCCACACTGCAGAGGCCAAATGACAGAACTTAGCCACCAAAGACAAGGGGACATTTACCATAAAAAACAACATGAACGTAGTGGTAGTCTCAAACTGTTTTGAGACTAGGAATCTTCAGTTGGACAACTGATCATGGTGCACCTAGGAATGAAAAAGATGGATAGACTACCAGAATGTTGTTTGATCTATATAAAAAGACTGGTGGCCAAAAATTTAACTTGAGTGTCCTCTCATCCAATTTCTAGACCCAAGTCAGTTACAGATGAAGAGTCCCTTGGTTGGAGGGGGACAAAATGACCTATCTTGTGGACTTCTGTTAACATCTTTCTCCAGTTATTCCAGTGCCTGTTTAATGGATCTGTATATAAAGTGGCTGTAATGGCAGGGATGGGAGTATGTGTAGGCTCAACAACAGGAACTTGCCCTAATCAAGCTTTTTCTGACCAGCAATGCTGCTGAATGCCTAACTTGCCAGTTACGCAAAGCCCCTGATATGACACCATTCCCTAATGAGCCCAACCAGCCCACAGGGGTGAGTTGACTGTTCCCTTCTGTCATGGAGGACAGCAAAATTTTCTCCTCCTTGGAGGAGATATGTATTCTGAGTACACGCTTCCTGCCCAACAATCTTCCGCCAGCATCATCTGCGATTACAAAATATGGCATACTGTATGCAAGATTGCTTCTGATCAAGAAAGTCATTTCAGCAATGGATTCATGCCCATGGAATTCACTGGTATAACCACATCCCCCGCTACCCAGAAGCAGCTGATTTGTAGGAAGATTTAATGGCCTACTGAAGGTATGGTACCAGTCGAGAGATTATATCCTGAAAGGAGAGTTCTTCCTCAAGAGATGTAGATTATACTTAGGATCGTAGATAAATACGTAGTTCTGAATGTCCCATAGCCTATCTACATGAGTCTGGGAATGAGAGGTAGAAGCGGACTGGCTCTTCTCGTTACTAGATCTCAGAGCCTGCCACAGACGTTTGGTTTCCAATCCCTGTGACTCTGACCTCTGTTCGTTTGGAGTCTTGACTCCCAAAAATCAAACGCTTCTTCTAGAGCATATATCAATCCTGCATTGATTTGGAAAATGAGACTGCCACCTGATCATTTTGTGTTCCTCATGCTACTAAACCCACAGGCGAAGAGGAGAGTTACTCTACTGGCTGGGGTGATTGATATTGATTAACAAAGAAAAATCAGGTACTGCGTCTCGATGGGGAGGATTATATTTGGAATCCAGGGAGTTCTCAGTATTTTCATGTCAACAGTAAAAGTTAATAGAAGATGACAATTTTCCCACCCACCCCTGCCAAAGGCATATCCAGTGATGATTCAGACCCTTTAGGCAAGATGGATTACCCCACGATAAAAACAAAAACAAAACAAAGAAACAACAAAAAACCAACTATCTGAGGTACTGGATGAAGACAAAGGAAATATGAAATGGATAGTGAAAGAAGGAAGTCGTAAACATCATTTGTGGCCTCATGCCCAATTACTTGCTTATTACGTATATATGTGTGTGTATATATAATTGCATATATTATTTTATTGTTCTCTCTCCTTCTTATCCTTACTATTTTCTCAAGTGTTATTGGAAGTTAATTGGGTTTTTAGAAAACATATGTTCAGATGAAATTGAATTTGAAAAATAACAAATGTTGCTCAGAGACGGGGGTGCAATGGTAGTCAGGACTTTACAGATTTGAATTTGGTAAGAAGGCAACACTGTCTTGGTTTGTAGGCAGAAAAGTTGCCTTTCGGGGGGAGAACAAAGGTTTTTGGGGTAATGTCAAAGTTCAAAATTTGTAGAGTAGTGTTATGGATGCTGAATAGCCAGCCAAAGGAATGGACTGTATCAGTTATTATGTTATTGCCTCTCGGTTTCAAACCGTTTTTTAAAATGGGAAAATGACTTTATTTTGTCTGGGGAAGTGGGCAGGCATCTAGTCTCAGAACTTCTGGGATTGCTTCCTCATGCTGGCAGCCTTGGTAACCTTGAACACCAAGGATCCTAGAGCTGGGACTCCTAAAGCCATATTTTGCTTTTCCAGTTGGCTCTGCCATTTGGTCACTAGATGGAGACTACAAGACTGGAGGAGGAACAAGAATTGTGCTCCTTGCTGTGTATTTGCTGAGGGTTTTTTGTCTGCTTGTGTTTCCTATAAGTATTACCCCAGCAAAACTTCGTCATCGTAGCATAAGCGTTTTCTCCCTGGAACGGCAACTGAATCCGCTTTGCAGTTATTCTAACACCTACGGAATCACCTTTATCGTGTCTCCTTGGGGACACCAACAACAGCCAGCCACTGCCCTTCCACAAAGAACTGGGTCCCAGTGACCTAAGTCCCCTCTTCTGAACTCAGACAACTAATACTGGCTGAGCGATGCCTCCTACTCAGAGGTCTGAGTTTCAGTTCCTCATGGCCTATCTACTAAGTTTCTAAGTTTTAACAATTTAATCTTTGTTTTGCTTCCTCAGAGCCCTGCAGTTGCAACTTCCATGATATTTTACAACTCTCTTTTATCCCTTTGTTTACTGTGATGGTTAGTTTTATGTGTCAACTGGGCCTGGTCTATAGTACCCAGTTATCTGATGAACACTAATGCAGGTGTTGCTGTTAGGATATGTTCTAGATGTGGTGGACATCCACAATCAGTTCCCTTTAGATCAAGGACATTACCTTCAATAATGTGGGTGGTCCTCATCCACTCAGGTGAAAGACTCTAGGAGCAAAGCCTGAGGTTTCCTGGAGGCAGAAGAAATTCTGCTTCACGACTGCAACCTTAGCTCTTGCCGGAGAACTTCCAGCTTGCTGACCAGCTCTACAGATTTCAGATCTGCTAGCCCTCATAATTATGTAAGTCAGTTCCTTGAAATAAATCTATTAAGAGGTTTTGGTTCTGCTTCTCTGGAGAGACATACTGATACAGTTATCAAGTCAGGATCTTTGGATGTATTAATATGTATTAGCCTCTCTGGATCCAAATAACTGGCACGGTTTTGATCTTCTGAGGGAACCTTAACTTATTCAGTGATGCAGAATTGGTGCAAGTTTTAAATAAAGACTCCTACTCTAAATATGAGTTTAAAAAGCTAACGTGGGTAAATATTACAGCCAGTAAATAGAACATTGCTTAGTCAGAGAAAATAGACAACAATGTAGAATGCGTTGGTGAGAAAACTTAGCAAGAGACAATGATGAACATGCAGAGCCCGTGGAGTGTAATGGAGGGAAACAGCTGTATAGAAACCAGTTAATAGAGCCGTAATTAGAATACACTTGAAACACACACAGATTTGAAGAACAAGTGCTTTCTACAAATTGTGTGAGTTCTCTAGAAGGACAGGATTATTCTGGAGCAGAAGGAAAAAAGAGCAGAACACCTTAGGTCATATAAAAGATTAGAAGTTGGAAAAGAGAAAACCGCAGTAGATCGGAGCAGAAGCTACTTGTCTGAGTCACTGGTTTAGAATCCAGTTCTTTAGGGAGGACGTTCTCTTTATCTATTTCTATGTAACAAATCATGTAAGAACATAAAAGCTTAAAACAATAAGCTTTCATTTTGCTCACAAATCTGAAGTTTGGGCAGGGCTCAGTGCAGACAATTTATTTCTGTTCCACACCATACTAGCTATAACAGCTAGCCTGGGGTTGGCAGATCAACTTTCAAAATGTGTTACTCATATGGCTGGTGCTGGCTCTCTGGGAGCTCAGCCAAAGCTATGGGCTGTGAGCCTTCTCTCCATATGGGCCTCTCTCCAGGCAGTTTAGGCTACTTATGGCAGAGTGGCTGGGATCAAAGAACAGGCATCTTAAGAAACAAAAAGAAACTGACAGGGTCTGAAAGTCTGAGCCCAGAAATTGGTACAGTGTTGTTTCTGCTGCAATCCACTAGTCAAGTGGTCACAGAACCCAGATCCAAGGACAAAAGATATAGATCTCTCTTCTCAGTGGGAAGAATATCAAAGAATCTGGGGCAGGGTCATGTTTTAAAACAGTAATAGTAGAAGAAGCAATCAAAATTTTACTATTAAGAATACCTACTTGGCCAAGTTAACTGGTGACTTGGCCAAGGTAACTGGTTACCTACTGGTAAGTTAACTGGTTAAAGTATAGCCCCTTTTTTAAGGATGGCTGGCTGGCTCAGTCAGTAGAGCATGTGACTCTGGGTTTCAGGGTCGTGAGTTCAAGCCCCACATTGGGCATGGAGCTTACTTTGAAGAAATAAATAAAACATTTTTTTAAAAGTATACCCCCTTGGGGCGCCTGGGTGGCGCAGTCGGTTAAGCGTCCGACTTCAGCCAGGTCACGATCTCGCAGTCCGTGAGTTTGAGCCCCGCGTCGGGCTCTGTGCTGACTGCTCAGAGCCTGGAGCCTGTTTCCGATTCTGTGTCTCCCTCTCTCTCTGCCCCTCCCCCGTTCATGCTCTGTCTCTCTCTGTCCCAAAAATAAATAAAAACGTTGAAAAAAATAAAAAATAAATAAAAGTATACCCCCTTTTTAATTGTTATATACATGGTTTTCTTGGTGACATCAGTCCTACCTGAATATCAACATGATTTGGGGGATTAGACAGCAAAATGGGAATAGCATAAATCCTATGGAAAAATAGTCTTAACATTGACACCAAGGCAAACCATAATCAAACATAGCTTAGAAGGAACCATGTAAAAAAAAAAAAGAAAAAGACAAATTATGTACAGAGGAACAAAGATAAAAATGATAGCAGGTCACTCATTGGAAAGAGTGCAAGCGAAAAGACAGCAGAGCATTATCTTTAAAGTACCGAAAGCAAAAAAAATATGCGTCAATCTAGAATTCTATACTCAGTGAAAATATTTTTCAACACAGAGGTAAAATGAAGCTTTTTTCAAAAATGCAAAAGTTAGAAGAATTTATTGCCAGAAGACCTGCATTACAAGAACTGTTAAAGTCTTTTAGGCAGGAGAAAAACGATTCCAGATGGAAATCTGAATGTACACAAAGAAATAAGGAGCAATGGAAATGGTACTACATAAATAAATGTATCAGATTATTTTTTTAAGACTCTCTTTAAACAATAACTATTTACAAAATAGCAAAGATGTTATTTTAGAGTTCATTACATCAGTGCAGGTAAAACATGACAATAATCACATAAAGGCTGGGAAGGGAGAAACAAAGTTTGCTACTGTATGGTTTCATAGTTTACATGAAGTGATATAATATGATCTGAAGGAAGCATGTAATAACTCAAAGAGGTATGCTAAAATCTAGGCAACAACTAACATAAGAAAACAAAGATTTACACGTAATAAGTCAACAAAGATGATAAAATGGAATAATAATAATAAACTCAATGAAATCAAAAGGAGGCAGAAAAACAGGGGGGAAAGCATAAACAAACAGATGGTACAAATAGAAAACAAATAGCTGAAGGGTAGACTTATACCCAACCATATCAATAACCACATGAAATGTAAATGGTCTAAATACTCCAGTTAAAAGGGAGTACTCATCAGATTGGATTTAAAACAAACAAACAAGGGGCGCCTGGGTGACTCAGTCGGTTGGGCGTCCGACTTCAGCTCAGGTCACGATCTTGCGGTCCGTGAGTTCAAGCCCCGTGTCGGGCTCTGTGCTGACTGCTCAGAGCCTGGAGCTTGTTTGAGATTCTGTGTCTCCCTCTCTCTCTGACCCTCCCCCGTTCATGCTTTGTCTCTCTCTGTCTCAAAAATAAATAAACGTTAAAAAAAATTAAAACAAACAAACAAACACCAACCATATGCTGTCCACAAGGAACACACAAATAGGTTAAGTGTAAAAAAAATGTGGAAAAAGATATACTGTACTAATACTAGTCAAAAGCAAATTGAAGATCACATACACACACACATGCATATGTTTTCTGACCACAATGGAATTAAATTAGAAATCAGTAAGAAAAAGACATCTGAAGAATCCACAAATATTTGGAAAGTAAATCATGTACTTCTAAAACAACAACAACAACAACAAAACCCTGGATCAAAGAAGAAATCAAAAGAGGGATTAGAAAGTGTTTTGAACTGAATGAATAAAAAAAAAAAATCTCAGAATTTGTGGAATGCTAATAAAACAATACTTAGGGTGAAATTTATAGCACCAAGTGATTATTTGAAGAGAATTTCATCAATTTACTAAAGGCCACCTATGAAAAACCTACAGCTAACATCACACTTAATGAAAAAAGACTGAATACTTTCTCCCCAGTATCAGAAACAATACAAGGATATTCCTTCTCACCACATGTCTTTAACATTGTATTTGAGATCCTAGCCATTGCAATAAGGCAAAAACATAAATAAAATAAGGCATCCAGATTGGAAAGGAAGAAGTAAAACTGTCTTTATTCATAGTCTACATAGACAATTCTATAGAATCTACAAAAAGGCTATGGAACTAGTAGGTGAGTCAAGCAAGACTGCAGAATACAAGATTAATACACAAAAAAATTGTGTTTCTAAATGTACAAAAATCAATTGTGTTTCTGTATACCAGGAATGAACAATCAGAAATTGAAGTTGAAAACTGCAATTTACAATAGCATAAAAATGTGAAATACCAAAGTTTAAATTTGACAAAAGATATGAAAAGCTACAGTGAAAACTAGAAAGCAGACCTAAATAAATGGAAAGATGTACCTTGTTTGTGGATCAGAAGACTCAGTGTTATTAATACAGCATTTCTCCCCAAATTGACCTATAGATTCTTAGATCAAATATTAACAAATATTAACCAAATTTCCAATAGATACTTTTTATAGAAATTGACAAGCTGATTTATGAAATTCAGGGACACTTGGGTGGCTCAGTCGGTTAAGCATTCGTCTTCAGCTCAGGTCATGATCTCACAGTTCGTGGGTTCAAGCCCCGCGTCAGGCTCTGTGCTCACAGCTCGGAGCTTAGAGCCTGCTTCAGATTCTGTGTCTCCCTCTCTCTCTGCCCCTCCCCCACTCACGTACTGTCTGTATTTCTCAAAAATGAATAAGCATTTAAAATATTTTTTTTAATAAACAAAATTAAAATTAAATTTATGAAATTCAAAGGACTAAGAGTAACTGAAATGGCTTTGAAAAAGAATAAATGTAGAGGACTAACATAACCTGACTTCAAGACATATCATAAAGCTATAGTAATCAAGTAGAGATAAACAGATCAGTGAGACAGACTAAGGAGTCTAGAAATACATCTATATACATATGGATAACTGATTTTCGACAAAGACGTAAAGTCTTTTCGTGAAGAAGGGATAGTCTTTTCAGCAAATGGGGCTGTAATAATTAGATATCCATTGTTTTTTCAGGGGGTGGGGAGGAGCACCTGGGTGGCTCAATTGGTTAAGCGTCCAAATCTTGATTTCGGCTCAGGTCATGATCTCACGATTGGTGAGTTCAAGCCCCACATCACTGTCAGTGCAGAGCCTCCTTGGGTTCTCTGTCTCCCTCTTTTTCTGTCCCTCCCCTGCTCACTCTCTATCTCTCTCTCTCCAAAATAAATAAACATTTTGAATAAATAAATAAATAATAAATTTTGTTCCCTACTACACATCATACACAAAAATGGATCATAAATTTAAGTATACAACTTAAAATTATAAAACTTCTAGAAGAAAACATAGGAGAAAGTCTTTGTGATTTTGGCTTAACCAAGATCCTATAGATACGATGCCAAGAGCACAGTCCATAAGAAGAATAAGTTGATAAATAGGACTTTGCCAAAATTAAAAACTTCTGCTTTTCAGAAGTGACTTCTAATAAGAGAATGAATGTAAAGACCAGCCACAGAACGGGAGGTAATATTTGCAAAGCTCATATCTAATAAAAGACTTGTATCCAGAAAACATAAAGTGTCCCCTATATTTTATATTAAGAAACAAACAATTTGTGCTGGCTTCAGAAGCACATATACTAAAATTGGAACAATACAAAGAAGATCAACAGGGCCCTTGCACAAGGATAACATGCAAATCTGTGAAGTGTTCCTTTTTTTTTTTTTTTAATGCCATGACCTCACAGGGCAATAAAGCGTTCACATTAAAAGAGAAAAACAGAAATTGTGGTTTATATACACAATGGAATACTACTTGGCAACGCGAAAGAATGAAATACGGCCTTTTGTAGCAACGTGGTTGGAACTGGAGAGTGTGATGCTAAGTGAAATAAGCCATACAGAGAAAGACAGATACCGTATGTTTTCACTCTTATGTGGATCCTGAGAAACTTAACAGAAGACCATGGGGGAGGGGAAGGAAAAAAAAAAAGTTAGAGAGGGAGGGAACCAAACCATAAGAGACTGTTAAAAAACTGAGAATAAACTGAGGGTTGATGAGGGGGTGGGAGGGAGGGGAAAGTGGGTGATGGGCATTGAGGAGGGCACCTGTTGGGATGAGCACTGGGTGTTGTATGGAAACCAGTTTGACGATAAATTCATATTTAAAAAAAGAAAGAAAGAAAAACTGGGGGCGCCTGGGTGACTCAGTCCCTTAAGTGTCCCACTTTTGATATCAGCTTCAGGTCATGATTTCACAGGTGTGAAATTGAGCCCAGCATCGGGCTCGGTGTTGAGCTCTCTCTCTCTCTCTCTCTCAAAATAAATAAACATTTCTAAAAAATAAAATCTTTTAAAAAAAACAGAAAAGAAACGATTCAACTTAAAAACAGAGCATAAAATTTGAACATATTCTTCACCAAAAATTCTTTAAAAACTAAACAGACATCTACAACATGATCCAACCATTTTCCCAAGAGAAAAGAAAGCATATATGTCCGTACATACAATACAATTAATTACAATTAAAGTTTCCGTTTCTCAGTTGCAACAGGCCCAATAAGGGGCTCAGTAGTGCTTTCACTCCATGTGGCATCAGCTGGGGTGGCTTGAAGGACAGCTGGGGACTGGCACAGTGAGGGTCCTCTGGTACAAACTCTGAGGGTCTCGTAACCTTGCCTCATTTCATCCTGCCACCCTCCGCCCCACCCCACTTCCAAGCTCTACCCATGTTGATCAACAGGTATTTCCCAGACTTACCATTCTCAGGCATCTCCAGGTCTCGGTCTAACATGGTTTTTTCTTCTCTCTCCTTGACTAACTCCTATGCATCCTTGAAGACTCAGTCAAGGTGTCACCTCCCCCAGGAAGCCTCCTCTGATACCCCCTATCCCCACACACTTCAGTTTGTGTTAAGTAACCCTCCATTATATTCCCACAGCATGTGTTTCCCTTCTTTAAAGCACTTCTCCCTCTGTAATGGATTATTCCTTTTATTTCCCTGTCTCGCCCACTAGACTCTCTGCTCTTTAAGAGAAGAAACTTGTCTTCTCAGTGTGTGGGATATGGTAAACGCTCAGTATGCTGAATCAGTGAAGGATGTGACTATAAAAGAGATTCTGCAAATGAAAATGGTGTCAAAATACCAGATTAGCAGCAGGGCCCAGCACCTGTAAAAGGCCTCAGTGAAGCAGGTTCTCCTGGACCCAAGATGAGTTGAGTTCAAGTGTATAAAGCATTCTTGAGCAGTGCCTCATGTGCGGTAAGCAGGTCTTCAGAGGAAGAGCTGACCTTGTTAAAAATTCTTTCTGCTCCTCCATTAAGCGTTTCCCTAGAATGAGACCGTGAGTGAGTGACTTCAGCACCTTTCCACCTGTTACTCTTCCTCCTCAGGCTCTGGGAGTTCCCTGAGGTTAGAATTCCCGAAAGAGGAATCCTCTGGAAGAGGAAGTATTCAAGGCTTACAGTCTGGGTGTGTCTTTCTCTTGGCAAAAGCTTAGTCCCTGTGCCAGTGCCGTCGGCTTCTTTCTCCTACTGGCTTCCATTGCAGCAGGTGGATGCGGGCATTTCCACCTGCCGGGTGTTTCTGAGCTTCCCCAGGCCTGGCAGCGCTGAGGAGAGGCAGGTGCGAGTCAGTGACACATGTCCCTGGTATCTGCCACCCTGGAATCAGCACCCACCTTCTCTTTGGGTCATTGGGGTGGAGTGGACCCTCTGGAATGAAAGCCAGTTACCCCTGGGGAGAAGGCTTGGTCTGCACCTCACTTTGGAAGAAGTGCCAGGTGCCTCAAGTTTCCTCAGGCCTGACTCTTGCCCTGCCTTTCTGGGGTGACCGAGTGCTGAAAAGTCCCAGATTCCTCCTCATACCATTCCTGCCCCACCCTCCCAGGAATTTGGGGAAACTTGAGCATGGCAGTTTTAGCCTGAAATGTGATTAATATTTGGTGTTGGGAAAGCCAGAATTCCGAGCTAAGCTTGAAATTTTGGGGATGAGGGGAGGAAAGGGGAATTTCCAAGATGACCCTGACAGGAAAGAGGGCAGGGTCCTGGGTAAGAAGCTTGAGTGCAGAGAGGGGGTCTGAGAAGGGTTGATGGGGAAACACCCCAGGATAGAAGGGCTGAGAAGGAAGGCACGTGAGAATGGCAGATGTAGGGTCTTAAAGAACCAGGCTAAGGGCAAAGATAGAGGGAGACTGCTGAGGAGGGATGCTAGAGTCTGGTGGGTGATCTGGAGGAAAGAATGGAATTTGGTACTTCTGTCTTGTGTTTTCAGGTCAACCTCACTTTCTCAGGAGCTCTTCTCTGATCACACAGGGTCTCCCAGGGCAACACTGTTCTAATCCTCACCCCACGCCAGAGTCAGACGCTGTGGGTGCAGACCCCAGCTTTTCCATGACTAGCTCTATGGCCCTTGTCCAAATATTTAAGCTCTTTTCCCCTAAATTCCCTCAATCTGTGTAATGTGGCCGAGAATGGTATCTCCTCACAGGGCTATAAAGAGGAAATAAAACAATACATTGAAAGTGTTTAGCTCAGAGGTCAGCTCTTGAGTGGTAAGGGCAACGTGATGGCAATGACTGGTTAGCCATCTGTTTCTTCTACCACTGAGAGGCCTGTGGGGAGCCAGGGCTGCATGTGTTGTCTGCTACCGTGTCCTCAGAACCTAGCACAGTGCCTGGCACATGACAGGGGCCCAGTGGGTATTTGTTGAATGACTGCATAAGTGACTAAGGTGAGCTCAGGTTAGGGCCCTTGTGGGGGTTGGGGCACAGGGTTATAGGTCACTGTGTGCACCCTCCATTTTTCTCTCGGTGACCCAAGTTAAAAAAAAAAAACAACAGACATCGAGGTTATTCCTGGATAGAAGGCCTGTGAGAAACCACTTTTCTTTCCTTCTTTTTCTCCGTTGTCTCCACAATTTTTCCCTAGCAGAGCAAGGATTACTTTTCTAATGTTAAAAAAAGAGAAATTTCTCGTAGAGCTTTGTTTCCAGTAGAGCAGAATGTCTTCCCCCTCCTCTCCCATCCCCTCTTTCCCCACCCTCACCGGCCCACACTGGTAAGGATGCTTGTTTTTTTAAAAACTCATGTTAAGGGACACCTGGGTGGCTCAATCAGTGAGGCGTCTGACTTCAGCTCAGCTCATGTCAGAATCTTGAGATTCGTGAGTTTAAGCCCCACATGGGGCTCTGTGCTGAGAGCTCAGAGCCTGGAGGCTGCTTCAGATTCAGTGCCTCCCTCTCTCTCTGCCCCTCCCCTGCTCACAACCTCTCTCTCTCAAAAACTGAATAAACATTAAAAGAAATTTTGTATTTTATTTATTTTGTAAATGTTTTTATTTATTTTTTGAGGGAGACAGAGCCAGAGGGGGAGGGGCAGGGAGGGAGAGGGAGACACAGAATCCCAAGCAGGCTCCAGGCTCTGAGCTGTCAGCACAGAGCCCAGCGCGGGGCTCAAACTCATGAGCTGTGAGATCATGACCTGAGCCGAAGTTGGACACTTAACCAACTGAGCCACCCAGGCGCCCCTAAAAGAAATTAAAATAAAATAAAATAAAATAAAATAAAATAAAATAAAAACTCATGTTAATAAAATCCTGAAGGCGGTACAAAAAAGAAAAAGAGGGAGAGAGAGAGAGAGAGAGAGAGAGAGAGAGAGAGAATGCTGTTAAACAAACCTAACACCGAACAAGATCTGGAAGGAACAAGACGGAGAAGCGACTGAAGGAAACACGTGGGTAGGTAATTCGGGGAATGGATCCTGTTTCTGCACTCCTGCCCATCACCCTCTCAGCCCCCCAGTGCCCTTTGGAGATCTCACTAGCTGCTTCCTAACAAGGGAATTCTTAAAGCACAAAGCCATGGGGATGAGGCTCCTGCTTTTCTTAAGAAGGATCTGACTGAAGCAGGATCTGACTGTAAAAGGATCTTTGTGGGGGGCACCTGGGTGACTCTGTCGGTTAAAAGTCCAACTCCTGATCTCGGCTCAGGTCATGTTCTCATGGTTCGTGAGTTCAAGCCCCACATTGGACTTTGTATGGACATCGTAGAGCCTACTTGGGATTCTCTCTCTCTCTCTCTCTCTCTCTCTCTTTCTCTCTCTCACTCCTTCCCCTGCTCATGCTCTCTCTCTCTCAAAATAAGTAAAGAAACTTAAAAAAATAAATAAAAGAATCTCCATGTGTTTAGAGGGAAAGAGTATTTTCAGCCCTAAATCTTGTGGTGCTCAGCAAGGAGCATAAACATGTGTGGCGAGGAGTGAAATGTCTCCTGGTGCCCACCAGGACACTGCCACTTGGTGGCCATAGAGTGTTAGTCTCCAAAGACCCGGCACCCAGGCTGGGGGAAGCACTAGGGGCTGCCTGCGGGGGAAGGAAGGAGAGTGGTCTGGAGGGAAGGCACCTGGGCTAAGAGTTGGGGTGCTCATGTTGGAGGGCTGACTCTACGTGGCTGCATGACCTTCCAGTCACTGAGCCTCAGTTTCCCACCTGGAAAACGATGATGGGAACATCTTCCCTACATCTGAGAATCTGGAATATAAGCAATACCATATGTGAAAATGCTTTGGAGAGTGTGAAACGGTGACAGACTCCCGTTGGTGAAGGGGAAGAGTGTTGGTGGAGAAGCGCAAAGCATGGGCTCCCCTCAGGGAGTCACGCTTCTGTTGCTTGCATTTTCAAATTAGAAAATGTCTATTGAGTTCCCCCCTTCAGCTAGGAGCGGCCCTATATATTATGTAGTCTCATCCTCATTTGCCCCAAGTTCTAGATGAGAACACTGAGGCTAACAGAAGCCAGCCTTATGGGACTTGCCCACGGTTGTACAGCGGGCAAGCCACAGAGCCAGGTCTCAGATCTGGCCTGTTTTTCTCAATCTGACTCGGAGTGAGCAGTTTGTGTTGGTTTGCCCAGGACTTTTCCATCTTTCAGACCGAAAATTCCGTGTCCCAGGAAAAGTCTCAGTCCCAGGCAACGTGGAATGGTTGGTCAGTCCAAGTTCAGGGCTTATTCCATAATTCAGCATTGTTTGACTCTTGGTGGGGCTTTAGACCCATGGGAGCCAGAAATTATTTACCTGCTTGTTCCTGAGGGAGGGATGGTTCAAGTTCCCCACCTTGGGAAGACCCCTCTACAGGTAGGACTAACATGAAGGAACTCAACCAAGAGGCCAAGTGGCGGCTCCCTCCCAGTATCGGACTTGTGTCTCTGTTTCTGTGACTTCCATCACAGAGCATGTTGTGGCTTGCTCTTAGATAAATAGGTAGAGAGAAAAGGCAATTCTTCCTTTCCAGATGAATGCCCCTCCCTGGGCACCTTGTCAACCCTTACACATGTATGCAGCACATGATTTGTAACACAGGGCAAGAATGGTCAACCCCATTTCTCCCAATGAGGAAAGTGAGGCACAGAGAGGTTCACTTGTCCAAAGTTACAGAGCCAACAACTGTCAAAATTAGACCCAAGCCAAGTCTTTTAAGGTTTAAAATTTAGAGTTTATGGACTTCTGAATGTTCATAGGTGGACATCAGAAAGGTTGTATGTTCTGTACATTGGAGGGGTTCATTCCATATATTTCATGAATTTCTCAAAGGAACATAGCAGACATCTTGGATCTGTAGTCTGGGCATGATTAACTTTTTCTGTGTTTAAACATTGATGGTGCTACAAGCTTTAGGGATGGCAAGTTACTCTGACACTTACAATGTGCTTCAGTGTTATTGTGCTTCAAGTGCATTGGACAAAGCGATTAATTTTACTTGGATACAACTGGTTACATTGAATTTTTTTCTCTTCTTGTTTGATAATTCTTTAATATCTGTAAAATATCATGTTCACAATTTTTTTCTTCCGGTACCACATTTGGTTTAATCTCCAAGAAAGGTGCACACACCGAAAGAGAAAGGACTATACAATTCAACTCTTCCATAGCGAAGGTTGCTTGTCTCTACCTCTTCCCAGGGGCTGATTGTCATGGACACTGGGAGAGAATCATGTAAACCCTTTGGGCCTGACCTCTCTGATTTTTCTACGTTAGGACTTTACCTAAGGGGCACCAAAGAAAAGTGTTTCTATGGGACGAATTCAGGAGCCCTTTCCTACTGGGCAACCCACTTAGTGGGCAAGCTCTTTGCATTAAACTCACCCTAACTTATAGATGCCTGTGGGGAAACACGAAAAAACTCTGCAATCGTGTATGCTTTTGGAAGTTCCCATTATCTGCCATTCATTCCTTCACTCATTCAATAGACATTTATGCAGTATCTACTACGTGTTCCTTTTTGGATGCAAAATAATGAACAAGACAGACAAGATCTCTGACATTATGGAATTTATACCCAAGCAAGAACTTGACCTTATGTTCTCTAACTGAAAGAATGATTTACCAAAGGAGAACCATCTAGTTGCTAGCTGGAATGCAGTCCTCTGATAAAGGAAACCGTGCTGAGAGGAGACCAAGCAGAAAAGAATGAAGGGGGGTGGGGGGCAAGAGGATTTCTGGAGGAATTGCAACATGCTTTAAATTTGAGCCTTCAGCTGAAAATCCTAGCTCACTTCTAAGAGATACCAACGGCTGGCTCCCACTCAACATGCCAAATGGAATGAATCCGTACCTGGAATACTGTGGAGGTTTAACCCACCCACTGGAGTAACCCTCTAGGATTAGTAAATTTAAGCAAAACCTCTGGCTTTCTGGATAGACTGGATCCTAAGAGTTGGGATAATACCACAACAGAGTGCTACTGGCTGGGGTCTTCCTGCCTGCCTGCTCTCCCACCTATATTCAGAGTATTTCAGATCCATCAGCCCGTTAACTTTGTTAACTTCGTTAACTTTGTTGCCTGTTAACTATAACTATGCAGTAAGCCAACAGCCACCAGACCAACCTCTTCCTCCCCTCAGGTCTCCTGAGAAGAAGCTCTCCCCAGGAACTCCCTGGCTCCCAGTGCCTGTGGGAACAGCTGTCTTCAGATGACATGGTTCATTTTACCAATGAGGGAAAAACCACATCCGATTTCTACAGAATCAGTTTCTGCTGACACGCCTGGATTTGTTGGTTGGGAAGGGTGCTCTCAAGCCATATTGTATACCATTTGCTGTTCCGCTTTTCTTTGCTTGGAGGAAAGAGGTGCCTTTCTTTCTTTCTTTCTTTCTTTCTTTCTTTCTTTCTTTCTTTCTTTCTTTCTTTCTTTCTTCTTTCTTTGTAGGAAGTTTCTGTATTTGTAGGAAGAAGCCAGAAGTGATAAGTGATAAAGTTCATGTGAAGGAAAAGAGCACTGGACTGAGAGTTCAGAGATATGGGTCCCCAATCCACCACTTTTCAGCAGGCAAGACACTTCTTTCTTCTCTGAGCCTCAGCTGTTTCCTCATCTGCAAATGAGAAGCCTGGACCAGATGCTTCTTCATGGCTGGTAGAATGCAGTGGTTAAGAGTGGGGGTGCTGCCTCAATGGCATTCAAGTCCACCACCTACTCCCCAGCTGCCCTTGGGCGAAGCACTTGTCAGGGATCAGCTTCCACAGCTAAAACAATAGACACACAAACATAGCATGGACCTCGTGGAACAGGTAGAACTTCAAAAGGGATAGTGCATATAGGTGCTTAATACCGTGCCCGGGGTGATAAATGTGCTTAATGGTTGTTAGCTTCTCTTGTTAATCTAGCTCCTTCAGTCTGTGAATTCTGAGTTTGGACCATGAGAAATGTAAGGTAATGCAATGAAAAGCACATCAAACATTTGAATCTGATACTAGTCTTCTGGTTCTTCCTGGAGCAAATTGGGACAGAAGGGCCAGAGAGCAGCACTTTGCCTTCTCCCAATGGCTCATGCCTCCTTGGGTAGACTTTTGTGACAAGTTGCCTCAAAAGAAGTGCAATTGTGATATGTTTATACTGGTGGGATGGGGCAGGGAAGCAAGCATATTTACATGGGGTGCTATACAAGAACTACATTTTTATCTTCTGTTGTAGTTAGCTGATAGATCATTTCTAAAATGAAGAGTATGAAATAGTGATAAATGTGTGTCCTTTAGAATTACGGAGCTATGTAGCAGAAGAGGAAGCTAAATGTTGACAGGTGTTGCCTACAGGGCATAGGAATAGAGGGTAGAGAGAGCTGGGGCAACTGTTCGCAGTTTTCATCACGTTATGCCTTCTAAAATTATATACGCAGAAATCTTTGATTAAAAATTAAAATTAAATTCCACATACAAATAAATGAAATGTATTATCTTAGAGTCTGTGGTCAGTGGGGATTTACTGCTTAGCTAAGGAAGTTTAAGCTTTGGATCTCTCCCTTGCATGTGCTCCCTCCAAGTCTCTGGAGGAGTCTTAGCAATGTATTCACATGTCGTATGGTCTTAGAAAATTCAAGAGAGGAAGGTATGTTAGCTGTAATCAGTTAAGATCAGTGTCTTTGTTCATTCTGACTTCCCCTCCTGGCAGGTGATGTTAGAGAAGTCACAGTATGTGGGAGATCTGGCTAAGGAGCAGTTGATTTGGGGATGCATTTGGCTTTTAGCGATATATATTTCCATGGCTTCTAATCACATCTGTGTGTGGTTAAAATTTTGCTAGCCATCCTGGTGTGAGAACAACACCCAGGACAGTCCTTCCACCCACAGTGTCGACTCTTGTTACTGGAAATATGCAAAAAGTAGAAGAGAAACAAGGTTTGAGATGTATGGAGACAGAAGGAAGCGTATTAAAAATTCTTACGGCCATCAGACTGGAAGCCAAAGATTGGGTTTGCATTAAAATCAAGTCAACATAGAAATACTTATTCAATAATAAATATGATTAGAAATGAATCACATACTTTTTTATCTTCTGATGGGAACCTTGTAAAACAGAAATTATCAGAATTTTCATGTTTGTAGGGTACAAACCTGTCACATACATCATGCATTCCACCTATCATCAACAAAAACCCAATTCTGGACAACCATATCAGAGGAAATACAGACTTATCTTTTTATTCTCTTCATAGAAAATAACACTCAAAAAAAAAATCATTGTTGGGGTGCCTGGATGGTTCAGTGGTTGAGGGTTAGACTTTGGCTCAGGTCATGATCTCACAGTTTGTGAGTTCAAGCCCTGCATTGGGCTCACTGCTATCAGTGCAGAGCCCGCTTCGGATCCTCTGTCCTCCTCTCACTCTGTCCCTTCCCTGCTTGCTTTCTCTCTCTCAAAAATAAATAAAAGCATCAAAAAAATATTATTGCCAGGGAAGGAGCAAACAAAGAGATGTTACATAGTTAATTTATAAAAGTGTTCAGTTATCTTCCTGGATTTCGTCGTATGTGGTACTTGTCAGCTTTTAAAATTTGTAATTTGTTTTTTCTCTTGTCATTCTTTTTTTTTAATTTTTAATGTTTATTTATTTTTGAGGGAGAGAGAGAGAGAGTGCGCAAGCAGGGGAGGGGCAGGGAAAGCAGGAGACACAGAATCCAAAGCAGGATCCAGGCTCTGAGCTGTCAGCGCAGAGCCTGATGCAGGGCTTGAACTCGTTAACTGCAAGATCATGACCTGAGCCAAAGTTGGATGCTCAACTGAGTCACCCAGGCGCCCCTCTTTTACCATTCTAAATAAAGATTCACTTTTGTCTCAGTTTTTTACTTTTATTTTAAAATTTCTTTTCTTCAGAAGTACTCTCCCTCCCTGATCATATGAGCTATAGGCCTCATACAAACTGGGTCTGGCCCTGGCCGGGGTTGACCATCTATCTATCGAGGGTTCAGTGTAAGGTTGTCAGATTTAGCAAATAAAAATACAGGAGCCCAGTTAACTGGGAATTTCAGACGGAAAAGCACCGAAATGTGTTTATCTGAAATTCGAAGTTAACTCGGCATCTCGTATCCATCCAGTGGGAATATGAAAGAAAGAGGAATCAACTCAACCAGGGTGGAGGTAGGCAGGGTGGAGGAGAGAAGGGGGCAGAGGGAAAGGAAGAAGGGAGAGACTTCACACAGGAAGTCACCCAGAGTTAAGTCTTGAAAGCTGGATAGCATTTGCAAAGCAGAAAAGCAAGGGGAGTGCTTTCTAGGTGAAAGGAGTCAGTGAAGTGTCTGGGGCTCTCAAGAGAGATGAGGTTGGAAATGTGGACAAGGTCTTGATTGTGATAGTTCTAAAGTTCTATAGAGAGAGGCTTACCCTTTATCCTGGTGGCCCCTGGGAGGCATGCTGGAAGTTTTAGACTGAGCAGCACCAAGACTGGGTTTGCATTTTAGAAAATCTGGCTGCCTGGGAGACGATGGGTTGTTGGGAATGAGACCAGATCAGTGATCCAGGAAAGGAATGGGGAGGCAATGCTTGGACTCTTTCCATTACCCATCCTTGGTTTCTCCTCTCCAGTCTCTACAGAAGTTGTTTCATGCCATTTGACCCATAGAATCCATTGGCATAAGGTGGCTCTAGATCAGCAGGACTTGACTGAGAGCCCTGCGGGTGAAAAAGAAGGCGTGGCCAGGTGTTTGTGGCATAGGTGCCCAATTTGTCCTTCCTTCCCCCACTAGGCAGGATCAGCCAGTTCAAATTTCCTTAGGTCATGGACTTCCTAGGAGAAGGCAAGTCTGTACAGCTTGCCTTGGGAGAGTTACATCACCTCCCCTGCTAAACAAGCTTGAGGTTCCCCATAGCTTTGTGTTCTATTCCACTCCACCTGCTATTAAAATGAGAGGGCAGCATGGGGTTAGAAAGGGCACTGAGCTAGAAGCCAAGAGATGGAGGTTTGAGAACAGAGGGACACTTCCTTGGCATGTGGCAGGAGGGCTGGTTCATGCCTCCATTTGTTCATGGCTATAATAGGAATGCTGAGCTGGGTGCTCTCTGCTATCGTTTCTCACTCTTCTTTCTCTATCCCAAACAAAGGAGAAAATTTTTAGGTTTAAAGCCCCCAAGAACTGGGAGATTTATCCTTTTTTGCTTTATCTTCAAAGCTATATACAAATCCCAAATGTATCCTTACAATCCAAATGTATTCATCAACACATTTAAGCATTTATATTCTTTCTGTGTTTAAGTTCTTATTTACTTCCCAGATGGAATATCTATTCATCAACATCAACATTTCTTTCTTTGGCAGATCATTTCTCTATCATTCTCTCTAGTGTGGTAAAGTCCTCACAACGATATGCACAAAGTTATTCATACAGACCTAATCCATTTTGTCCAGATCACTCAGTAGGGCCACACCATGGAGCCTCACTGCCGTAAAAGGCAATGGGCACGGTGCCCTCTGGAGTTGTGCAATGCTTGGCTCATTTTTTGTCTGAGCCCCAGGACTTAGCACTCAGAGGAGCGGGCTGACTGCACTCTTTTATGGAGAAGAAATCGCCCTTGCACTACCATGAATGGTTCATGATGTTGGAGTGGATAGTGGGTAGGGACAGGGGATTGGAAGGCATGAGAGAGCTGTGCCCAGCACATGTCGAACTCAGAACATTCTCCATCCTGGCTCAAAAGCCTTCCTTCACATGCTTTCTACTTCCCCATGTACCAAATGGAAAATGGAGCTCTGGTATTCCAATGGTTGAGTCAACTGGTTCTAGAAGACCCAAGTCTAAGGCTAGACATAGCTCTAGATTTATGGATCAAATCTATAATTTGACTGCGGTCCTGGAAGGGATACCATTCCATTTCAATCTATATTCTTACTTTTTGTATTAACTGTTAGGCAGCAAGGCTTAAGATGGAGGAAAATAATTTCTTATTGTCCCTCTTCACTCCCAGTTTAGGGGCTCAAAAAGGGACTGTAAAATTAAAAGGCAAAGTTATCACTTTTTAATCTCCTATTATGTACCAGACCCTGTGCTAAGGGCTCATATATTTAATCACTCAATCTCCACACCCTGCCCACGTGGTGAGTATTTAGTAGGCACAATTAACACCACTTTGCAGATGCATACACAGAGGCACAGAGATGAGCTGGCTTGCCTTCATGCTGACATTCAGCCTGAGCCAGGCTGCCTGCAGAGCAATGGTCCTAGCTGCTATGATAACGCTGTGTGCCGGAGGGGAGCTATAAACATATCACATATTTTTCCTTCCTTCGCAAGTTTCCTGATATGACATCTCTGCCCTGAAATGTAAGCTGGGTCAGGACATTCAGTCTGAGCACAAGGGGATGAATACAGGGTGAGAGCCAGCATGGACAGTTTTGCAATCATCTAGAAGGTGGAGCTGGGTCACCATCTGTGAGCTATGACCCAGGCAGCTCAAGCTGTGCTGGGAAAACAGCACCCACCTTCCTGTCCACCCCTTCTGTGGGGAAGCAGGGATGTGTGGGGGGCAGAGCTCTAGACTCAGAAGAGCTTCTTTCTCCCTGTCGGAAGGAACAGAGAGAAACCTATTAACTCCCAATGAAGGTGTCTTGTCCTTTTCCAGGTACCTGGCACACAGCATCAGAATAAATAATATTTACTGAGGACTTACCATCGATCAAGTCCATTAGCTCATTTAGATCCTCATAGTTTATGTTAACTATTTTATTGAGCTTCAGAAAAGTCTCAACTGGCTTGTCTAGTGTCCAACAGAGAAGAGGGAAAGTCAGGACTTAAATCTACAGCCACACTGTGGCCACAAGAATCCATTGTTTCTTACAGCACATATTATTTCACTGAATCCAAGATGTTGGACAACAAGATTTTTAGCCCCCAGAACTCCTTTCCCGTGCTCTTACCCCATAAAAAGTCCCCAGGCTTCCCTGTCCCTCTTTCTTCTCCGCCAGGGACTCTTTCTTTTCTGCCAGTGGTCTGCCCATCACTCCCCAGTCTGCTACATGCAAGGTCTGCTCCAGCCCATTGTCCAAGGAGCCCAGTGGGTCTCTTATCATTGCACCCCATCCTAGAATTGCCTCATTTGGTAGAAACAAGTTCTGCTCGGTTTGGGATTTCATGTTTGGGGAGGGAACTTTTTACATCTCTTCTTTCCCTCACCATCACTTCAAACCCTGGTCCTTGGAGAAGTCATGGTGTAGAGTGTGTACAAATAAAGTGACTTGGATGGAGGCTCTTCTCTTCCAAGGGCAAGGACTGTAGGCTCTGTTCTTGACCCTGCCCCTGGCTGCTCAGCCCCTCTACGTCCTAGCTTCATCTTCTCCCCCTGCACGAATCAAAACGAAGCAGCTCTCCAAGGGAAATGACAAAGAGGGAAGAGGTAATGTCCAAATACACGGTTGCATTTCCGAGGGGAAGAAAATGTTTCTCATAAAGTTAAACAAGATAACGCAGGCAGAGCACTTAGCTAGCGTCTAGCACAAGGAGGTGCTCAACAGCTGTACGAGGCATCTGGCAGATGGAGTGAGCCAGGACCAGGGGCACCTGTAGAGTCTCCTGAGACTGGCTGCTGTCAGGGTGTGGCCATCAGGAGAGAACTTTCCTGAGTTTGCCTGCAGGGTACAGTTGGTGGTATGCCACAGCAGTCAGGAAAGTGACCTAACTTGGATTTTTCTGCCTGGACGCAGAATTGCAAGAAATTCTCATTTGCATGGAAATCGGGAGTTTATTCTTCCTAGAAGCCGCCTGTCAAGACCCAGAAGAAAGAGGCATTTCTTAATAACGATTAATCAGCTATATCTCAAGGAAGCAAGAAAAGAGAACAATTAAGGAAATGAGATGCTAAGGAAACAAGGGAGAAAAAAAAAAAACAATTTCCCAAGGGGGGGACCCACCCAGTAAACCTTGACAGCATTTCCTCGTATCCACCTGCATAAAAGTGACCGGCCCTTTCCAACTGGCAAAGAGCACCGAGACAGAAGACACAAGAGCAGCCTGGGAGCACCCACTGAGAGGTGAGGTTCCCCTGGGCCCTCACCGGAGGCTTTTAGCCAAACCGCCCTAGCCCTCGTCCCTCACTGCTGCAGAGAGGTGACCCGTTGTCATTGTGTCTGGCCTGTGACGTCCTAGGCCCTGGTATTTTGGGGGATGGGGAAGGCTACTCCGTGCAGAGGATAAACCTTCTGGTACCTTGTTCTCAATAAGAAAAGGTGGAGAATGGGGAAGAAGGAGGGCAGGAAGGAAGGGAAGGAAGGGGCAGGAAACTAATATTTACCTTTTGTTCTAGGAGCCTGTGCTGGGCACTTGGTGTTTTTTTTTTAAGACTTTGCAGTATTAAATAGCTCTTTAAATGTAAAGAGGTTCAGTGGGAGCCCATCGGAAAGGTGCTCCTGTCTGTCTGGTGTGAGCAGATCGGCCGGGATGTCCGGCCGAGGCCCCGACAGGATGGTGCTGTAAGTGGGATGGTCTGGTGGTGAGGACAGCTGGCTTGTCCTCCAGTCCTGACGCCACCACTGGTCGCTGGATGCCTACCTTGGGCAGCTTTCTTCAGTCCTCTGTCTCAGTTTCTTCTTGGACAGAATGCAGGCGGAGACAACCCGCCTCACAGGGTGGTTGTGAGCATTAGATAATTATGGAAAATGCTTGGCACAGTGCCCAGCACATGGGGCACGTACGAGAAACATCAGATACTCCTGGGATGTGAGTCTGCCAAGATGTCTCGGATGGCCTAGGCAAGCTAAGGGAGGCATCTTTCTCCTCTGCACAACGGGGTTCAGGCATGGGGTGATCGGACAACGTTCCCCTGCTTCTGAGAGGTGCCTTGTCAGGAGAAAAACTGGGCTCTCCTCCTAGCCACTTGGCTTTCCAGAAGCATCCTAGTTGCCTTGAGAGGAGCTAGAGCTGCGGGGGACTCTACAGTCTTGCCGGCCAGTGGCGGTGGGGGGGGGGGGGGGGTCTCTTTTCCTGTTTTGCCAGAGAGAGGCTGGAAAAAGAGGAATCCAGGCCTTCAGGCCGATGCCTGCCCCTGGGTGAGGCCTCATCCGACACCCGTGCGCTCACGGGGAATGACCGAACGTGGAGTTGAGAAGACAGGAGGCCACATGGTTTTCTAAATAAGACTTGCTGTCTCTCGGCCTTCTGGAGCCCAGGCATCCCAAGGAAGACTGGGGAGGGGCGGCGGGGCGTGGGGGCCGCCGAGGCTCGCACCCACGCACATGTGCTTCATAGCTGTGGCAGTGGGAGCCAGGGCGAGGAGTTGGGTGCGAGGGCTCTGCAGTCCCCCCGGCTGGCGTCCTGTCTCCCGCCCTGCCACACGCGACGCTCACGCCGGCCCACACGCAGCTCCACGGAGCGCAGCGCGGGTCTAGTCACACGCCGCGTCCTGAGGCTCCCCTTTAAGACGAAGCCCTGGGCCGGTGCCGAGGAAGGTCAGGGAAAGAGAGTCCACCAGCTGGGCGATCACATCGTGTGCACTTTTCTCAACGCGTCTGGGTGACACCGTGAAAGGGGTTTAAGGGCAGAGGCAGAGAGAAGGAGGAAGGCAGGGAGGGTGATGGGATGAGGAAAGACGGCACGTCCGAGCCTGGCCCTGCCGAGGACTAGCTTAGCTGCAGACATGTCCCTCACAGCCCCTGGCTCGGTGGGTGACAGGGCGGGAGCCCCCAGCTTGGCCTCCTCTCTCGCTTCATGGTGGCCAATGGGTTGTTCTCCAGAAGAAGGTGACACCTTCAGAGACGGCTTCAAACGAATGATTTTAAGCGGATACACATCGAGGGTTTATACTAAAAGGGTGTCGCCTACTTCGGGAGCAAACATAAAAAAACCAAATGTGCTTTCAGGGTTTCTCAGATCTGTTGCCTAATCCCTAGGGCGTATCACCAACCCTGTTTTTCCTATTTAATTTATTAAAAACAATGCTTTTCAACACTGTTGACAAAATGAGCACGTTGAGTCATAATGGAGTGATATCCACACGAATCTACTCTCTGGGACTTGAGGGAGCACTGTCGGGTGCTTTCTGGGGTGAAGGTGGGGGCTCATTCAACCGATTCAAGAAAACCAGAGGAGGCGACACGTGACCGTGAACACCACCAGGCTGAGGTAGTGAGTCTTGTTTTCTTGGTCGCCGTCTGGGTTGCCTTGCAAGGTCCAAAGGACAGCTCGGTCAAGGGCCTCTACTGCTTTCCACTCTCAGCTCGGCAGTTGACTTCCATCCTTTCCTGCAGGATATGAAGGCGCACCGTGTTTCCCTCTTGCGCGTGGCTGCTGTCCTCTTCCTGTGCTCAGTGCATGCCCGAGGTCCGAGAAGATGTCTGGTTTCCATGGACATGCGCCACGTAGTGGAGAGTTTCCAAGAAATCAAAAAAGCCATCGTGAGTATGGGCTCGGGGTGAAGGTGTGGGCAAGGGGGTGTGTCTCGGTTTACATCTTCATTTGAAGAATGAGTTCTTTTTTGTTATTTTTTGTGCCTCGGGGGGGGGGGGACATGGAATATTCATGGCTGTGTCTGTTCTTCTGTTTCTCTCCATAGCAAGCTAAGGACACCTTCCAAAATGTCACCATCCTGTCCACATCGGAGACCCTGCACAGAATTAAGGTATTGGCCCCAATCTGCTTTTCTCTGTATTGTTATTTTTATGGAGACGTAGCTCCAGGCTGAGAAAGAAATCTCCACCCTGTTTTCTCTTGTCTAATCTCCAGTATTTAATACTCTAAATATTCCCGGTTGCTCACTTGCCAGCTGATGCGCTAGGGCACCCTTGTGTCTCAGGGACGTGGAAGCCTCGTAGGAGGGATCAAAGAAGGATTACTTACCTAGAGAGAGATTGGGGGTACCACACGCTCAGATGGGACAGGCTGCCTGTGGCTCAGGTGATTCTGGGAGGTTTCGTGGGGAAGGTGAGAAAATGAGCAATGACTTAAAAGATGAGTTGGCTGCGGGTCAGTGGATAAGGGAGAAAGGAGTCTGGAGATCAGGGAGAATATGTGTGAGATCAGTGAATGTGTGTCAGGGGACGGTGAGGCAGCCAGGTTTGTGGCGTGAGGGACACGCAGGTGAATGAGGTGAATGGAAGAGGATGAGATACACTAGAGTCATTTTACCAAGAACCTTAAAAGTCAGGCTGAGCGTCGACCTTGTAATAATGCAGGCAATAGGGAGTCACTGTGGGTTTTTGAGCTGAAGACTGTATGACCCCAAGACCTTTTAGAAAGACAGTCTGCTGATGTTCTTTACAATGGAGAATGTGAGGCAGGGAAGGCGGTAAGGAGATCAGCCCATCGGTCCAGATGAGAGGTCTTGAGGGTGTGTTAACAAAACAGTTGACTTATGAGGTGAGAATTCGCTTTACAGAAGGAGCCACTGGGAAGTGCCTTTAAAAATGAACTCCTCCAGGGACGCCTGGGTGGCTCAGTTGGTTAAGTGTCCAGCTCTTGATTTTGGCTCAGGTCATGGTCTTGTGGGATCGAGCCCCATGTTCTGCGCTGATTGTGCAGAACCTGCTTGGGATCCTTTCTCTCTCCCTCTCTCTCTCTGTCCCTCCCCTGCTCATGCTGTCTCTAACAGAATAAATAAATAAACATTAAAAAAAAAGAGCTCCTCCAGTCCTAGTAAGCATTCTAGAAAGATCCAGTTTTTTTCAGATATTTATCTCCCAGAGAAGGAGAGATAGCTGCAATGAGTTACTTTTTTTTTTTTTTTTTTGGCTTCTCTGAGTGAAATGGTTCTTCTAGGAAGTATTGGGCCTGACTTATTTGTAGTAAACAGATGTAGCCACTTACTAAATACTATTCCAGTCAACCGTATAAGAGATTCACAGGATATCCCAGCTGGAAGGGACCCAAAAGGCCACCTATTCCAAACGAACATTTTCAAATGAGCAAATTGATAGATAACTTGGGCAAAAAAAATGACCAGTCGGTGGTTGAGCCAGTGGTTGAACCCCCAAGCTCTCTCTGTCTCCAGATTCTTTCTCTTCTCAAGGTCTAGAAATAGCTGATGTTGGCATAAGGAAAGGGGTCGATTGGGAGGCAGGTCTTTATCATGTTTTCTCCTTCTCTCCCTGGTCAAACAAAGGTGTTGCAACGTTTTGCCCCTTTGGTTGAGGGAACCAGCAGGAGAGAAGGAGGAGAAGGGTTTTGCGTTGCAAGTAGAGCTTGTCGTCTAGGAAAAGCTGCTTGCGGGGCCAAGGAAGCTTTGTCGCTTTAATGCTAATGAAGATAGATGCACTGTTCCAAATGCACACTCCTCCCTTCTCAGACTGAGCTACAAATCTCCTGCAGAGCAGCTCACTGACTCGCAGGGCAGGGTATAAATTGCTAGAAGAAAACTCAGCCTGGCCAGCTGCTCTGAGCTGTGTCCTAGGAATTCAACACCGTCACCCCCCCCCCCCACTTAGAGAGATATGCACTCTGCCAGCTGCACACCTGCCCAGATGTGCATTTCTGCAGCTGTCAGTTTCCATCCTTGCAAATCTAAGCTCCATTCAAATGATCCCTGCAGTTTAAAAAGAACAGACCTGTGGTGGGGTAGGGGGCATCTGGGTGGCTCAGTCAGTTGAGCATCCGACTTCGGCTCAGGTCATGATCTCATGGTTTGTAGGTCATGATCTCATGGTTTGTGAGTTCAAGCCCCGTGTCCGGCTCTGTGCTGACAGCTCCGAGCCCGGAGCCTGCTTGGGATTCTGTGTCTCCCTCATTCTCTGCCCCTCCCCGGCTCATGCTCTGTCTCTCCCTCTCTCAAAAATGAATAAACATTAAAAAAATTTTTTTAAAGGACAGATTGGGGTGGTGGGGGAAGCAGAACAGGATAAATGCAATGTCATTACAATGGTAGGAATGCGTGCCCAGTGCACACCCGGTGTGCAATAGCTATTGATAGTTATGTATGTATATGTGTGTGTGTGTGTGTGTGTGTGTGTGTGTGTATTTATATACATGTTGATGGATGGGAGATGGAACAGAGGAGCAAACTGAAGCAGAACATAAGGAAGTACTTTTCCAGAAAGCTGCTCAGGCATGGATCCTCTCAAAAGGCAGGTGCCTAATTCTGTGGCTGGGTTCCATCACTTGTTACCGTACTTCCTGGCCATCAGAAAGAGGAGGTGAACCGCAATCTCTCCTCAGTGCCCTTGTCACAAGTAGCTTTGATGTGGTAAGAGCAGTGGGACGCTCTGAGACCAATAGGAATTTGAGAAACTTGACTTTTAGCTGTTCCATTCCTTGACGCCCCTACTCAAAAAGTTGCTGTGGCCCTAAGACAGTAAGAGAAGAGGGCTTCTGGAACTTTCTCTAATTTGTGTCTGCAGCCCTTAGATGTATGCTGTGTGACCAAGAACCTCCTGGCATTTTACATGGACAAGGTATTCAAGGACCATCAGGAGCTGAACCCCCAAATCTTGAGAAAACTCAGCAGCATTGCCAACTTTTTCCTCTACATGCAGAAGGCTTTGCAGCCATGTGTGAGTTGCCACATCAGGACCCGGAACATCTGTCCCCCGTCTGCCCCAGGACATGCTGGGCCCAGTTGGCTCTCTGACATGGCTCTTGGACCAAAGGAAATCCCCTGCCCTGTCATCCATGGGGAGAACTGTCCAGAATCTCTTCCTCAGGACTTCCTCCCCGCTGATACCCCATCAGACCCTGTTTCCTCACAGATAATCCTCCTGGGGTGACCACTTATATCAAAGTACTCCTCAAGTAGTCTCAGGGCTGGCTTGTGAGAGAGGCAGGCCCTCGAGTCCAGGCTTATCATAAGCATCTCCCTATCTCTGTAGTTTCTTTGTTTGGGACCCTTTGGGGGTTTCATACCAATTAACCTCTACATTGTTCCCTCCTATAGTCCATCCCCAAGGGTTACCTGTAAATTCATTGTGATCTGTTAAAAACAAACACCAGAAATAAAACTAAACCCAAACGAACCAACGAAAACTTAGACCAGGAGAAATCCTGGGTTCCGGGGCTGTCCCTGCCAACAATCACCTGCGGTGACTCTGTGGCAAATCACCTCTCCTTTCTGTGCCTCGGATTCTAAAATTGTGAGAAGAAGTCATGACCCCTGCCGTACTTGCATTAAGATTCGTTTCATCAATTACTTCCTTAGCTAATCCAATAAATATTTAGGGCCTCCCCTGTGGGGTGTTGCGTTCACAGAGTGGTGACCAGACAGATTTGGCGCCTACTTCCCTGGCCCTTCCCGTCGGGTGAGCTGTAAACCCAGAAAAAGAGCAAAAGCCCTGGCAAACGCAGGGTGACTCTATAAACAGACTCTACTCCCCCTTGCTGCTCCCACCTGAGTTTACCTACCGGACCCATCTTGGGGAGAAGGAGGAATGTCACCCAGCAGGTGGAAAGAGCAGGCTGGGTGGCAAGGTCCTCTGATGGGTCCTTCCTTCTCTCGATCACAGCAGAAGCAGAGGCAGTGTCACTGCAGGGAGGAAGCCACCAACGCCACCAGAATCGTCCACGACAACTACGATCAGGTAAGGATGGGAGGGGGAGGACGCGGAAGGCGGAGGTGGAACGTGACACCCTGACAGGGAGGGGGCCAACCCTTCGGCCTCCATTCCCCCCGTCGCTCATGGACTCAACAAGAGTTTATTGCTGGTCTTCCCCATCCTGTGTGTCAGCAGAGTGTGTTGGTCTTACCCCCTTTGCTGATTTGCTGGGCCCCCCTTCTCCATCACGCCTCCACAATCTTCTTCTGACCTCACATATCAGAACTAACCTGCGTTCAGTTTTGAGGGAAAGCACACACTACCTCCGATGGGTGTGATCCACAGAGGGATCAAAGACCCCCAGCGAACCGGAAGCTGCGGTGCACGGAACATGTTACCTGCCAGGTGGCACTGTGGGAGGTGACTGCCGCCAGCACTCTGGGGGTGACAAAGAACAGTGCTTCTCCCATACGCGCAGACGTAGAATGCACATCTCATACAGAGATAGAGGGGACAGCCTGTGCTCCTTACAGGCATCCTCCGGAGACTTGGTCAAAATCAAATACAGGTTCTGGCTTAGGAAGTCTGGAACGAGGCTTGAAATTCTGCATTTCGACCACCCTGCCAAATGATGCCAATGCTTTGAGTCAGAGCAAGAAGGCGAGAGGCCGTTCACAGCCTCCTGGTGGAGAGGCTCCATAGAATAATATTGTAACAATGGCTAAGACTTTGTATTGTCCTTACCACGAGCCAGCTGTTGTTCCGATACAGCACAGGTACTAACCCATGGGCTGCTCATAACTGTGCTGTGAGCCATTATCTACATTTGACAAATGAGGGAGCTGAGGCACAAACAGGTGAAGTAATTTGACGAATGTAACCACTGCAGCCAAGTGGTGGGTAGGACTCGATCCCGTGCTCCCTGGCTCCACAGGATATACTTTTGGATCTTAGCATCTCCTTGCCGTCTGCTGGAAAGGGGCGGAATAGGTCAGGAGACCCGAGTTCTAGTTCCAGTTCTGCTACCGACTGTGTGACGTTGGGGAGGACACTTGTCCTTAGGGGCTTTGGTGCCTTCATAGGTCAGATGGGGACAACGTGTTACCCTACCCACGGGAGAGCACCGCTGGGGTTGAGACTTCCTCAGGGAGAAGTAAAGCAAGCTGATGGGAAAAGGAAAACAAGCAAAAGAACTGGCCAGTAAGGCCTGTGTGTGTGTGTGTGTGTGTGTGTGTGTGTGTTTCTATGAAAAAAAAACCCACAGGAAAAAGAAAAACAGAAGGCAAAGAATGAAGAGTTTTTCATTTTATTTATAAGTTGCTGACATGATGTAACCGCTTGTTTGGGGGAAACAATTTGGGTTGGCTGCTAGAAAAATAATTTGGGGTGTGAACGCTCTGCCAGTATAATTGGTGAGTGAAAGGAAAGCCTCACGGGGCCTGGAACATGGGGAAAGCGTTGCCGACTACAAAGCCTAGAAAGGCAAGTTCTGACGATGATTTGCCTGGTTGCAGCTGGAGGTCCGATCAGCGGCCATTAAGTCTCTGGGAGAACTGGACGTCTTTCTGGCCTGGCTTGACAAGAATCATCAAGAAAATTCTGCTGCCTGAGGACCCACCTGGGAACCTGAAGGCCCAAGGAGGAGCGCGCCCCCCCACTGCCAGGCTTTCTGAGGGGAGGGAGAAGGGGGAAGACCCCGTTTTTATGCAGATGAGGGTGATTTTGAAAAGACCTCCCTTGAGCTTTCGAATTCTCTCCCCTGGGGCTGGGGTATTGCAGGGAAAAATCTAGGTTTCAATGATCTGCTTGCACTGGCAAGGCCCACCAGATGGGCCCGGACTGCTGATCCCACCTGAAAGTAACCAAGTAGTCTGCTGTCATATTTATGATAAATAGGTCTGCCGAAACGTCCCGAGGGCCACCATGGAGGGGACGGGCCGGCTTCCCCCTAATTTATTGTGCAGTTGTTTTTCCCATGACTGTGATGGGAACAGAACGATACCTTGTAGTGCATATTGTACTGACCGGTTTTTCCCGAATAAACTCCGTCCTCTCTCAGTTAGTGGAAGTGTCTTCTCATTCGTCGAGGGCCAGTCAAGGAATCGTAGTGGTGAAGATTAGAAGTGAAAGAAGCCTTATGGGGCGCCTGGGTGGCTCGGTGGGTTCAGTGATGGCTCAGGTCACCATCTCCCAGTTCGCGAGTTCGAGCCCCGCATCTGGCTCTGTGTTGCTTGAGATTCGCTGTCTCCCTCTCTCTCTGCCCCTCCCTTGCTAGCTCTCTCTCTCTCTCTCTCTCTCTCTCTCCCTGTCTCTCAAAATGAATAAATAAATACTTTTAAAAAAGTGAAAAGGCTCTTAAAGAATGCACATAGGTGGGGAAACTGAGGCTAGAGAAGGCTAAGAATCACTGAGTCCCAAAGTGAGTCAGTGAAGAGATGGGCTCCACACTGGGTCTCTGAAGCCTCCATCCAGCACCTGTCCTCCCTCCACCGATGATCAAGGAGATGGATGTGGGGCTCCAACCACCAGCAGGTTGGTATCTCTCCTCTTCTGAGCTCCATTCTCCTCTCTCTCTCTCTCTCTCTCTTCCCATTTCTTTCTGTCATTTCTTTCTTACTGCTCCCAGCCTAGATACCTCTTTTCTGACCCTCAATTCACCCTCCATGGGTATATATGTTGTGCTAGAGAGAAGGTGTTTCCAACAGAGGGATGACTGTCCCGGCGAAAAAGTATTTCAGCAAGTACAGCCCAGAGCAGGGGGTATCGGGCACCATCTTCTAGAAGGACACTCCTCACATGGCTAATGGCGGTAACAACCGTCACTGAGCACCTGCCATATGTCAGGTGCTGAAAGAAGCACTTTATATGCACTACCCTGGGTCAGCGTCTATGGTGGAACTGGCCGGCTGAAGCATCCTTTCTTCCTGAGGAAGAGATCTCGCAGAACATGCTAGAGTGCACAGAGCAGGATCTCTGCAGTCGGACGGACCTGGTTTCAATCCTGTGTGACTCCGAACAAGCTACTTAAGGTCTCTAAGTCTCAGTGTCCTCTTCTGTAAAAGGGGGACCACGACAGCAATCTCCAAGTGTTGCTGAGAGCACCAAGTATGGTGAAGGGTCCCCAGGAGCCCCAGCAGGGCGGGGGCCACACAGCATGGTGTAAACAGTGCCAACCAGGAGCAGTGATCTGGTGTCGAGGCTTCTGCCATGAACTGCCCAGGGCAGGTCACTAAATTTCTTTGGTCCTTAGTTGTCTGGAAGGTGGACCCAGATCGCTTTAACAATCTACCGCGTGTGATCATTCGAAAGCCAGAGCCATAGGATGGTCTAGAGAGCCCTACTGTCTGTATACCCTGCCTCCCCAGCTCCGTTTCCTCTGTGTCCCTAGTGCTGGTTGGGGTTCACTCCCACCCAGCCACACTGGCCTCCTCTGCATTCTTCAGACACACTGGGCATGTTCTCATTTTAGGGCCTTTGCACTTTGTGGGCAGTGGATGCTTCTGTACCTGAGTGAGGGCACCCCTGTGGGTCTTGGGTGGGGTAAGGGGGCAGGTATTGAAGAAGGTTGAAAAGAGTCAATGCCATGAACTGTGAACATCAGTCTGAGGAAGTGAAGAAAACACTGTCATTTCGGGAAAGCCTCCTTCTTACATGTTTTTTTTTAAACTGGCAAGTGAGACAAGAGGAGAGGCTGTGTTTTCCTCTGGGTCTGCATCTCCAGGAGGCTGTCAGCCGAGCCCCCAAGAAATGACTTGCAGTTTCTGTGCAGACGGCCAGGCTCCAGCTGTCTTCCTGAATCTCTCTGCTATTCAGATACCCTCCTGCAGGCTCGCCCTTACTCCTCTTTCTTCAGTCACAGATTTACCCCAATGTGGGACCCCTCTCTTGATCGGTCCAGACCTCACCTCATTCATGCCCAGCTCAATCACTGGTACATACAAATCACATGTTATCTCCCAGACAACCGGGAATGAATGCGTGATCAGTGGCAGAGACAAACTCATTCCGGGAGGTAGGTTCAGGGGCCAGCATATTGCGTTTGGCCAAGGAGCTGGGGGAGGATAAATTTTTAAGCAGCTGTTACGAGCTCTAGAGCATTCTAGAGAGAGCCTACACGTCCAGTTCTGTTTCTGAGAGCCAGCCTCAGACCTCTGCCATGGAACCACCATCCGTAGGTTCGCGTGTCATAAAAGAAGCCTCCTCCAGGCAGGCACAAGGTTTGATCCAGTCACCGTGCCCGGAGAGGGTTCAGGATCTAGCTTTTACCTGGAAGTACGTTTGCCCCAGCATGCTCTTAGTCTGGATACCTCTGTCTGGTCACTTTCCTAGGCACTAAATAGACTCCGTGGCTCAGTTTCCTTATTTGGAAAATGAAAAGAATAATCATATCTACCTCAAGGGTTGCCTGAGGACGGAATGAGTTAACATTTTATGAAGTATTCAGTGCCTGGCATTCAGTGAGGACTACAAACAACAAAAGAGCCATTGGTCACGCTCTGTTGCTGTTCTATCTCTGCCCTGGCCTAGGCTCCACTTCCCAAGAACCATAGCTCCACCCTTGGGGCAGAAAGCAGTCTTCCTCTTGTTCCTTCTTCTCCACCACACCCTACTTCCATTTGTGTTCCCTGGGACCCAGGGTGGTTTTCCAGGTCTTGACAAGTCAGAGATCCCTTAGGGCCCATCTCCTCTCTCCAGACTGCTCTCTTCAGGGACAACTACGCCGTGAACAGCCGCACTCAGGACATAAACATTCCTTGAGTAAATTAATACATATATACGGAGCAAAGCCGATCTCAGATGTCTAGGCAGCTCCTTCTTGGAAGAAACTTATGGCTTTGCTTTTTGGCTTTAGGACACTCTTGGGTTTCCTTGACCTCTAAGGACACATCTGTTTGGTGTTCCTGTTTCTAGCCTAGAGCGAGGAGTCAGTTTTCCCCTTTGTCTGGCCTCCCTGGCTTTGGTCTTGATTTTGCCCAGATTGTTGTCTTATGGTCTTTAACTCCACATCCTGAAGCCAGAAGGTCAGTGTCTCTCGTCACTTTCCTGGACCGGCCAGCCCTTTGGGTATCTTGCTAACCCGGGTCCCTGCTCATCTGCAAGCATCATGGTCTTGACTGTGCAGGTTGTGGGGTGCTGTCTGCTCTGACAGGGCCAGAAGTAGCACCTTCCCTCTCGGGCTGGGAGTTCTCAGTTTTGTTGGGCCAGCAGTCCTGTGAGCAGGGAGAAAGATCTCCAGAAGTACTGATTCAACCTCTTCTTCACTTCCTCAATGCCTCCAAATCCCCCACATCTAGCCCGAGAAGAGCGTAGTGCAACTCTGGATGAGATGCTCCTGAGGCAGAGTGCAGACAATGCCCCTTGGCAGTGACCTCTGGAGGGACTGGGTTGAGGAAATGGGATTATACCCAGGGAGCTCGACATGATGTCCAGTGGAACAGTTATTCGATATCAGAGAGCTTCATCTCTGTAGGGAACCAGAGCCTGAAAAAGCACTTTGAATCCAAATGTTAGGGAAATACATAGGCAAGCAAGTCTGATGTGTGCAACATTGACCTAGATGTCACCAAAGGAAACCAGACATCGGTTATTAGAAATGGAAGGTTTCAGAGTGCACTTCCTCAGACTGATGTTCACAGTTCATGGCATTGACTCTTTTCGACCTTCTTCAATACCTGCCCCCTTAGCCCACCCAAGACCCACAGGGGTGCCCTCACTCAGGTACAGAAGCATCCACTGCTTCAGGAGCTTTGTCCTAGCTCCCCCATTGTAAGGAGCAAGGGTCCTTCTCCTGCCACAGCTTCTCCAGCCCCAGAGCTCATAAAATCAGTTCTTCAAAGCATTGCAAAAAAAAAAAAAAAAAAAAAAGTCTTGCTCAAATCACACTGTCTCCAAGAAAACAACTCAGACAAGAAGGAATCTCTACCCCCCAACCCTCAATGCCCATCGTGAGCACAGACTGAACTTTCTAAGAAACTCCTGACAACAAGCAGTCTCTCCCATCATCTCCAGAAATAGCCTTCTTCTTCTCTCACTTCACGTCACAATCGGGAAGGTGAGGTTGACATACCCATGCGCCTTTGTTCTTGCCATTAGAGCCGGGGATCTCAACCTTCTGTGTGCTTTGGACCCCTCTGGCACACAGCAAAGCTTGTGGACTCTACTCAGGATAATGTTTCTAAATGCATAAAATAAAGTACATGGAATTATAAAAGAAATCAATTACATTAAAATACAGCTATCAAAATCTAGAATGACAATAAGCAATATATAATAAATGTGCTTCTTTATTAATGCATTAATTAATAAGATCTAGCAGCAGGCAGGCTTACAAACTACCAACATCCCTCTTATTTATTTGTTTGTTTGTTTGTTTATTTATTTATTTAGAGATAGAGAGCATGAGCACAGGAGGGGAAAGGGGGTGGGGGGAGACAGAATTCCAAGCAGGCTCCATGCTATCAGAGCAGACCCCAACACGGGGCTCAATTTCACCACTGTGAGATCATGACCTGAGCTGAAATCAAGGATTGGGTGCTCATCTGACTGAGCCACCCAGGCGCCCCCAAACTACAGACATTCCTAAGTAGTGATGAGTATAAATGTCATTTTGAAGTGTCTGAAACAACTCTAATGTGATACAAAAATATTTGTGATTTCTATCAGTGACAAAGTCACCGGTACTTCTAATACTACTGTGATTTATATTTGTTTCCCATGCTCCTAATCAAAGAAAATGTTAAATGTTAATTAGAGGTTTGTGAAAAGAGGTGTTTTTTCCCCATCCACCTTCTCCCACGTTAGGATCTCCCACATTAGAGGCTCTGTTCCCCTACAATGCTCTGGAATCCCACAGGAGGTTCCAAGAGACCATGTCATTTCACTGGGGTACCTTGGGGTCATCCAGCTCAGTGCTGGATTCCCCAACGTGGGGAATTAAAAGGCAATGAATGAAGTTCGTCTCTAGTCTTCTAGATGAGGAAACTTAAATCAAGGCCACGTCTGGAGTTTTTCCCCCCCAGATTCCAGTCAAAGCGAGGCCTCTCCTAGGGACTCCCGCTTTGCAGGCAGAGGCTGGGAGGAATTAGCCAATACTGGGGACCCAGCTATGTCATAGGAAATCTCGAGAGCAAGGGTGGCAGCGAGTCAAGTGGGTTAACCAGAGCATGTTGGAAAAACGCAGGAAAAGGAAATGACGTCACCCACTTTGTAGGCTCTGAGGACAGGGAACTGAAAATGTACCCTTCAGAGAGCCGTCAGCTGCCCCGCCCATCTCCATCCGGCAGGGGGGTAGCAGGGGAGGTACCAGGGGCTGCAGGCCCGCAAAGCTCCCACATTGCAGGCCCAGGAGTGAGAAGGGTCTCTACTTGCCCACTCAGGGAGCTAAGGTTCTTCCTTCAGCAGAACCTGAACACCCAGCGTTTCCGTGCAAGGTGATGCAACTTGGCAGGAAGCCCATGTGCTGGCAACTATGACGTTGTTGCAGACAGGAAAAACCCTGAGCTGTGAACGCAGGACTTGCCATGGGAAAAAAGGAGCGGCTGGGTTTTAGTCCTGGTTTCTAGAAAGTCGTTTCCTGCCCCAAAATGGCTTGGTTGGGAAGCTGAATTTATTTCCTAAGAAGGGATTCATTTTTCTCTCCTCTGCCCAGCTTACCTTTACAATCACACTGGCTCTGATTATATGCTGATTCCCGATTTTGAAACCCTATCTCCCAATGTTGGCTTGATGCGCTCAGGAAATGTACCCCCCATTTCTCCACCACAGCTGTATCATCCCCCAACTACTTTGTTCCATCACTAACAGCGTGCCAGGCACTCTGCCGCCCTTGAAGCTCTCATGGTTGGTACAGTTACGACCGCGTCGCTTTCTCCACCATAAGACATTTCACATTTCAAAAGGGCTCCTTATTGCTTTACTGCGGGGGGGGGGGGAGTGGGGGGCGGGGGGGAGTAAAGAATTAGAGTATCAAAAGGCAGAATTGAAAAGACCTTAAGTCACTTAATTAATTTCCTCAGAATTTACAGATGAGGAAACTGAGGTCCAAAGAAGGGAAGCAGTTTCCCCAAGACCACATGGTGGGCTGAAGATAAAGCCAGAGCTTTCTGGACTCCAGGTCCATGTTCATTTTCCTTGGCATAAGATCCCTGATGCTATTTCCAACTTGATCTCCCACCTGCCCCTCTACACGAATCCAGCTCCCGCCGGCCAATCTATTGCTGGTGTTCAAAGACGTGGTGAGCTTTGCTGTGCTAGTTCTCGCTGTCACGAAAGCCCTTCCTCAGACCCTATTCGTCCTCCCTGTCTTCTCGGCCTCAGGTGGATTTTCTAGTGTGCCTATCCAATCACATGGCTCTTTGCTGAAAGCCTGCATAACTCTCTGCTATTGGATTCAATCCAAATTCCTTAACATGACCAATATTACTTCTGACTTCAAACTGGCTTATCTTTTACCTTCATCTCCCCATCCTCCTATCTCTCTCTGATTTTAGGCCATTTGGTGATGACTGATTGCTTTGTATGTCTCCATTTTTAGGTTCAGCCAAGCCTAAGATCCTGTGGCTTTGGGATACAACATAAAGAAAAAAAATATTAAAAAAATTTTTTTAATGTCTATTTATTTATTTTTGAGAGTAGGGAGAGGGGACAGAGGGAGAAGGAGAGAGACTCCCAAGCAGGCTCTGTGCTGTCTGCGCAAAACTCCAGGCAGGGCTTGATCTCACGAACCGTGAGATCATGACCTGAGCCAAAATCAAGAGTCTTGGCCAGTTAACTGACTGAGCCACCCAGGCACCCCCCAAAAAATGATTTTATAAAATTTTTTTAATGTTCATTTACTCTTCAGAGAGAGAGAGAGAGAGAGAGACAGAGTGTGGGCAGGGGGAGGGGCAGAGAGAGAGAGACAAGGAAACACAGAATCCGAAGCAGACTCCTGGCTCCTCGCCATCAGCACAGAGCTCTGATGAGGGGCTTGAATTCACAAACTGCAAGATCATGATCTGAGCCGAAGTCCAACGCTTAACCAACTGAGTCACCCAGGTGCCCATTGGAAAAATGATTTTAATCGTTATGTTCATTCAACAGTCAAGTATTAACTGAGCACCCACCAGGAAACGTTGAGTCTTGGAACCACAGAAATGAACGTGAAGTCTCAGGCTAGCGAGAGATCTAGATATGCAACCAAAAAACTGCAATGAACTCTGATAAGTACAAAAGAAGTATATGCAAAGTAAAGCAGAGGTCCACAGGTGAGGGACCAATTTTGCCCTGGGAAATGGGAATGGAGAGAGAGGTTAGGGTGAGGCAGGTACAGTTTTGTAGAGGAGAGTTGAATTGGTGTCCGTACAGAGAGCGGAATGGGATCTAGCCAATGGATTTAAAGAGAAGAAAGTATTTCAATGTAGGAAAAGGAGAGATTCATTTATTAAAGTAGGATCGGGATTGCACATGAGTAAGTTTAATTAATCATTACAGGGGACTTCAAACAAAGCTATTGGGTTCTTCTTGCTTAAAGGAAAGGAATTGACTGGCATGGGAACAGCTTATGTTATCGGAAGGTTTCGACTTCAAGTATTTTTGTCAGACCGTGTTTCTCATTACTTTAATCACGGTTATGGATGATCATGAGAAATAGTTTATTTAGCATCAATGATGAAAAAACAGGCATGAGTTCAAGAGACATTTAGAGTAGATATTCGCACATATTTTCAGCATTTATCAAGCATTACAACGAAAAGTTAGAGTCTTCATTTTAAAGGAAATTCTGGAAAACATTAAAAAGAATGCTCTGACCCAAAAGGTAGAAAAGCAGAGAATCATAGGGACATTGAATGTCAGAATTGGGGGCGCCTGGGTGGCGCAGTCGGTTAAGCGTCTGACTTCAGCCAAGTCACGATCTCGCGGTCCGTGAGTTCCAGCCCCGCGTCGGGCTCTGGGCTGATGGCTCGGAGCCCGGAGCCTGCTTCCGATTCTGTGTCTCCCTCTCTCTCTGCCCCTTCCGCGTTCATGCTCTGTCTTTCTCTGTCCCAAAAATAAATAAAACGTTGAATGTCAGAATTGGAAAAGATCTTGTACATTGCCTATTCTATTACTGTCATTTTACAGATATATAAACTGAAATCCAGAAAAATGAAAGAATATGGGAAATTCACCCTGTAAACCATGGACTCCCTGAACTCAAGTACAGGATCTGAGAGTCTTAGATATTAAGAGCTGAGAAGAAATATAGTATAATCTCTACTATCTTGATATTTTTCAAAGATTGTGTATAGTTAATCCCAGGTGCTTTGATTTAATCTTGCCAGGAGGTGTTGTCCTACCCAATGGATTAGTTGCTAAGAAAATCTTCCAGTATCCTTAGGGAGAAAAGGCTAAGATTCATGAAGAAAAAGGGCGGCAATATTAGACTCTCTCATGTGCCAAAGATATATCTGTGATTGGAAGTCTGAGAAGGAAAGGATTGGTGCGGCCCGGAATAATTCAAAACTAAAGAATTGGGATCCACTCTTTGATGATGAATGGAGGGAAAGAAGGGCAGCCATTGTTGAAGGGAAATGGTGGAAATAACAAAAACAAAGGAGAAACGGCAGGAGTGAGCCCATGGTGTCTGCGCTGGGGAGAAACATGGTTAAGGAGAACTGGATTTAAAGTGGGGGTGGGTGCCTGGCTGGCTCAGTTGGTAACACATGAGACTCTTGATCTTGGGGTTGTGAGTCTGAGCACCACGAACAGCACGTTGGGCGTGAAGATTACTTAAAAATAAAATCTTACAAAATATGAAGTAAAAAAAAAAAATGAAGGAGCAAAAGCAGCTTTTGGACTTCTCTTCCAGTTATGTAATTCGGGGATCTTTCCTGTCCTGATTACCATTTTACCTTCCTTCTGGAAGGCAGCTGCGAAGAAAGAGGCACATCCCCCTTTTTTTTTTTATAATTTTTAAAAAATATTTATTTATTTGTTTATTTATTTATTTATTTATTTAGAGAGAGAGAGAGAGCGCGCACAAGTAGGGGAGGGGCAGAGAGAAGGAGACAGAGGATCTGAAGCAGGCTCAGCACTTGAGCAGAGTGCCCAATGTGGGCTCGAACCCATGAATGGGGAGATCATGACCTGAGCTGAAATCAAGAGTCGGTTGCTTAATTGACTGAGACACCCAGGCGCCCCCAGGCATATCCTTTAGCTAAAAACTATAACTAGATAAACTATAACTTTGTCTAAAACTATAACTAGCAGTCTCCTAGGAAGGAATCTTTAGGAGGAAAGTGTTGAGGTAATGCAGCCTGAGATTAATCTGTCTTAGAATGGGAGGAAGTGAGATGCCACCAGAGAAATTCCAAGGGAGTTCCAGCCCTCACCTGCAGGAGTTCACTTCCTTTCTGTGACCTGTATATAAAACTGGAAGCCTCTTGGCTTGAGACAGACTCCTAGGCGACCAGAAGCAGCAGCCTTTCCTGAGCTCAGGTAAGAGAATTCCCTTTCTCTACACTACTCACACAGTTCTGGAGGTCAGCCTGGTTCTTCCAATCATTTACCCAAGTGTGTTCAGGGCCACGTCTAAAGGAGCCCTTTCCAACAGTACAAAATATCCTGAGGATAGAGAATTATCATGTTTATCTTCACACACCAGTACCTAGCACAATATTTTAGATGGTGCTCAATAGGGGTGCCTGGGTGATTCAGTCAGTTGGGAGCCCGACTTCAGCTCGGATCATGATCTCATGGTTCATGAGTTTGAGCCCCACGTCAGGCTCTGTGCTGACAGCTCAGAGCCTGGAGCCTGCTTCGGATTCTGTGTCCCCCTCGCTCTCTGCCCCTCCCCTCCTCACACTCTATCTCTCAAAAATGAATAAAGATTTTTTAAAAATTTAATTAAAATAATAATTTAAAAAGATGGTGCTCAAGAAATGCTAATCGAATTGTTGAATTTAAAGTATATTTACTATATACCCTCTATGCTCAAGGCAGCTAACAGCATTCTCTATTTAAAAGTAATTGATCACTCGCTATATTTTAGGATTGTGAATGATGCATCATTATCTTTAAATGTCAAAACAAGCTTCTGGGGTAAGTGTGATTGTTTCATTTGGGGGGGCTAAGAAAACAAAACTCAAAGAGGTGAGTTTACCTGTCCAGAGTCACATAGACGTAGGGTGACTACCTCATTCAGGTTTACCTGTGACTTTTCCAGTTTTACAACTAAAATCCTTGTGTCCTGGGACACCCCCTTCCCCCCTCCCCCACCGCCCAGTCCTGAGCAAATAGGGACAACCTATTTTGATGGGAACTTGTAGCCAATATGTCTCAGCATGGCACTGGAAGATTCACTCGTTATTTAAAATGTTGATATGTGGTTCATCATGGATATGTTTTTCATTAATTTTGATATCGCATGAAAATATTATTTGTCTTGTTGATTGAGACTTTTAGTGCCCACTTACATTCGGTGCCTGAGATGAGTACTCCATTCTCCTTACACTAATCGCAGCTCATTATAATTTATCTTCAAACTCAGGAGACACTATAAAGTGCCCTCCTATGGAGCCGTCTATTCCAGGAAGAAATGAGTTCCCCTCCTGCCTTTCTTCTCTTTCTTTTGGGACCTGGGCAGAGCCAGAAAAGAGCCCGCTCTTGCCTCCCTCTCCGGTGTGCCTGACTATAGTCTTCCTGTAGAGGGCGCTGTGGAGCACAGACACCTCGGGAGAGAGAAGTGCTAGGTGTAACTGGGCTGATTGCCCATCAGATCTTGCCTTTCCCTGGCAGTAAGATTGTTATGAAATCATTGACTTTCTATTTGCCTTTGGGGCTGAAATAAATCTACTATCCCGAAATAACCAACCCGATCCCAGACAAATACCAAACGGCTAAGCTCTTCTGCCCTGGGGGTAGCCATAAAATCCAGACAATTTTCCCCCAAGTGTTTTCGGTGGCTCAGCAACAGCTTCTGTAAGGTTCTGTTTTCCCACAGTTCCCCTGTGGGCTTAAGGGGACCAGAAGAGTGAGCTACACTGGCATTCTGGAAGGGAAGACTGTATACGTCAATTGGGCAAAACAAGTTTTGACATTTTCCCCGAAATGTAATCCTCTGTCTACTCACTGCAAGTGCCTGCTGCTCCAGGCCTTACCTGCTGGGCAATGACGATGGGGCTGGGATGGGGACAGAATAAAGGAGTCGGGACCTGTAGCACCAACTCACAGACCCTGAACGAGCAGCCGAAGTCTCTCCTTCCGGGACAGCAGCTGAGCAGCTTTTCTTAGTAAGTTAGATGAATGGGCCAGACCGTCCAAACCCAGACAAAGCTATTGAGTTTCACAAGGGGACACCTGGGGAAAGCATGTCCCTGGACTGAATTGGCTTCTTCAGACATGACATTGGGAAAATCAGTAAGTCATGCCCTTTCCTTTGAATTCCTAGCTCCCGTGGTCTTCAGATTCTGGCACAAGATGAAAGCGTCTGGTCTTCCCATCTGCCTTCTCTCTGCTGTGTTTTATCTCTTCTGGACACCTTCTGCTGGGCTGAAGACACTCCATTTGGGAAGTTGTGTGATCACCACAAACCTTCAGGCAATGCGAAACGGGTTTTCTGAGATACGGGACAGTGTGGTAAGCGAAGGAGGCAACCCCTCCCTGCCCCTGTGGCTGCCTCTCTCCTTCTCTACTTGTCCTTCTCTGTCCTCTGGGACACAAAAAGAGACAGGCTGGGGACCCCATACCAGGAGGATGCATTCCCAAGAAAGAGTTGTAGTTCAAAATTGAAAAGTGTTTTTGGCAAGAGACGTCCACTGGGCTGTGGCAAGGAAAAGTTGAGAGAGGTCTTGATGTCTAACACCCGGCAGCAGTCCCTGACCTGTCCTTTCCTGCCTTGCCTTCTTCCACTTAGCAAGCCAAAGATGAAATCATTGACATCAGAATCTTGAGGAAGACTGAGTCTTTGCAAGACACCAAGGTATGTGCTTGGCCCATAAAACTGTGGGAGGAAATATAAATTGGAGGCATCTCCACCACCCCGGATGCCACCAACATACTAGTCTCCTTTGTAGCCTGCAGATCAGTGCTGCCTCCTCCGCCATGTACTGAGACTGTACCTGGACAGGGTTTTCAAAAACTATCAGACGCCTGACCACCATATCCTCCGGAAGACCAGCAGTCTTGCCAACTCTTTTCTTACCATCAAGAAGGACCTCCGGCTCTGCGTGAGTAAAGGTCTTGGGTAAAAGGACCCATCGCCGCACATAGTTCAATGACTTAGCAACCAAGCTCTTTCTTATCCCCATTTACTGGCTAGAAAAACTGAAACCAAACGTTCTCATTATCGGTATTGTACCATGTGACAGGTCATAAGAACTCAGTTTTACTGTCTTTGGGGTATAGGCCCTATGCAAAAAGTCTACATAACTGCAAAATGCTATTTCATGTTAATGATAATTATCTATTATCCATGAATTACGCTTTCCACTGTAGGTGAAGGATCCTACAGTACATTAGTGTATCCTCAGCCTCTCAGCAGGCCGTGGGGCTGAATATCAAGACAAGGTCTGAATAGGACCTGGGTATCCAACAAAGAGCTCCCTATGTGAGCCTACAAAGCTGGCCTCCTCTTCTGGCTGATGAGTAGTTTACTGATCCAAAATGATGAGGTCTGAAAAGGCTTTCCATAAGAATGGAGTAGGTACAGGAACGCAGGTGAAAGAGTAGAATTCTCCTTACTTCGTGGCAGTGGTGAGGGCAGGTAATCAGAATCTTTAATAAAATCCATCATTCTGTGGCATTCTTTTCAGCATGCCCACATGACATGCCCTTGTGGGGAGGAAGCAGTGGAGAAATACAGCCAGATTCTGAGTCACTTCGAAGAGGTATATGCAATTTGGGCCTCGGTAGGGATGGGTGTGTTTTTAGAACTGAGATCACAACTGGGTGGGATAGATATTCATACCGGTAGAAATCCTGTAGCCCTCAACAATTGCCCTCTGAGGTCATGTGGACCATCCCTCTGCTTTAACCCAGGGGACACCCATCCAGGCTCTAGAAGGGTGTTGTCTCTGGAAGACGCTCTGGGATTCAAGAGGGGATGGCCTTAATTCCATCAAGTCACTCCAGAGACATCTGTGCCTTCCAGCTGTACAAACAAGAAGCAGTAGTTTTCCAACATTACACACTTATACGTACCCTCAAAAACAGTCACAATTTCACACACGCCCATGCCATGCTGTTCCTCACCTTGGTGCCTTTGCACATCTGCCAGGAAGGCTTGAAGTCCACTCCTCACTGACTAATTCCTACTCATCCTTTAAGACTCACCCTAAGCATCACCTCCAGGAAGGTACTATGTCTCTCAGAGGTAGATGCCTCTTCCGTCATCCTGTGGAGACTCCATCCTCCATCCACCACACTATATTTTAGTTGTCTGCTTCTGTCTCCTTCACTTGACTGAATTCCCTGTGGGTAGGCATTGTGCCATTTATCTCTGAATCCTCAGCCAGCCCAGTGCTTAACACAATAAATATTTGCTCAGTTAAAGTTGCACAGTATGCAACTCCTAACACACACACACACACACACACACACACACACACATCTTTAAGAAAAAACCCAACAGTCTAATTACTTTGATCTCTGTGATTCAAGACGCTTGGGTTATACTCCAAACTCTGCCACCTTCTGGGCTTCAGTTTCCCTATGTCATGGACTCCAGGATTTTCCTTCCTCTTGTGAGATCTTGAGATTCCATCACGTCTTTCACGCTCTCCATCTTGAAGAGAATACTGGGCTCGCAATGCCCAGCAGACCTACCAGTGAAAGGAGAGCATTAACCCGGGAGTACATGTTGTCCCTTTATGAGATGCTCAGCACAGAAGTGTGTGTCTTTCAGCTTACGCCTCAGGCAGCGGTGGTGAAGGCTTTGGGAGAGCTGGACATTCTCCTGCAGTGGATGGAGGAGCTGGCCTAGGAGGAGGGTGACGACCCCGCTGGCAATAGTGCTGGCCAAGAGTCCCAGTCCTCGGTACCCGCGAAGGCATGACCCCCAACCACCGTCTCGCTGCTGTGCAACGTAGTGCTGGCCACTGTGGAGATTATTTATTTATTTATTATTTGCCTCCTTATTGTGGTTGTCCCCAGGAGTTCCCACTCTGAACGGAGACCATGATTTTATAAGATTTTGATGAGATCTTTTCCACCGTGGGGTGTATTTATTACTTAACATATTTATTTATTTTTGCTATTTAACTTATTTATTTTTGTATGTGAAGACAAGACTTAAAAAATTCACGGGTTATATTTATCACCTGACTATGAGTTTTCGCACAGTAAACAAACCCTCTAAATTCTAGGGGGGTGGCTAAGGGTGTTATTCATTTTTATTAAATCAAGGACATGTGTATCTCACTCTGTGAGATATTTAAAAGTGAACTAATGGCTACTAAGTGTGGGCTGTAGAAGAATTTCTGATGTGAAATTGTAGACTTGTCTCACAATTACTGACCACCTCCACTCACCTCCCCAACCCCATACTTGCTACGGAATCTTGTATGGCAAAAATGCACTTCTACAAATAAAGTTTTCTTTGCATGATAAATATCTTCTTGGAGTTTGCAAATGCTTCAGGAGCAAAAACAATGGCGCGGAGAGCTTGAATCTCGAATCACCTAGGGATTTCTTGCTCCTCTGGAGAAGAAAGATGACAGTGGGAACCTGGACCTTTTCCCTCCTACTGAATGCATGCCCAATTCAATTCTTAATTCATTCACATCTCTGATGCCATGACTCTGCCCTCCACATGAAGGGACAATGACTGAGTGAAGGGCTTCAGTTATCCCTGCCCTCCCCTTGTTAGCTTTGAGCACTGTCCTCTGTGAAACTGCTTTTCTTTCTCACTTTGGGTTTTGCGTCAGGAGACTTGATTGCAACACAAATTACCATGGGCAGAAGGTTCTATTATAAGGGTTAAGAACACACAGGTGCAAAGTTTAATTACTGAGCCTTGCCCAGAGAGATTCGTGAACCTTCTCTTGAGGCTCTTCCACTTTGTATTCTGGCCAGCGCCCAGGGTCTAGCTCGTTTCTGGGTCGAGTCTTTGTCTTTATGACCAACTACTAAGTCAGCATGCTCTGTTCAGGTCCCTTTCATATTGCCCTTCCCTGGGCTCTTCTGGCAGGGGCTTCTTGCCTCCTTCCTCCCCACCTTGCTTGGAACTGCACCCCCAGTGGCGGTTTAGTTTTCCCACTTTCATGAAAAGCAGACTAATGCTGATGCCCTGGTTCCCAAAGCAAGCTCCCCTCACGGCCTCGGGTTTCCGCTCCCAATCCTCAGCTTGGGTCTTGATGAAGTTTAAATAACTTTATTAGTTTCTTTTCTCATACAAGTAACAACTACCCAACAGAGAAAATTTGGCAAATACAGAGAAACATAAAGAAGATTGTTTAAATCACCTAGAATCCGCTCTCAAACATTTAGGTGTATTTTTCCAAGATCTTTTTTCTTGGATCCAAATCATGACTCAACCCTCATTACCTGAGAGATTTGGGCTGTAAAACTTAACCTTCTTGGAATTTAGTTTCTTCCTCTGGAAAACAGGATGATAGTGTCTACCTTTCAGAAGGATGGAAGACATGGGTTTTTTATGTTCCTTTGAAAACAAGACACCTTCTGCCTTCATATTCCACATAATTATCACCTATTTGCTATCAGATTTTTGCTCCATCTCACCTGTCTTCTGTCATATTTTCTAGTTGCATGTGTCCTGGTTTTCTCTGACCAGTCTGACAAACAATTTAGCTTCAACTCTCCAGGAAGAGTCAAGTGCACCGAACTCAGTGTTAAAATTGTGATAACCACCTCCAAGAAACATTGGAAAGCAGTGAGGAGGTCATTTTATCTGCCAAGGGTGTGAGTCTTCCAGATGGGTGCGTTACAGGTTGACCCACAGCTAAGGATGAAATTTCTCTACTGTTTGTTTTCTGGGAGACATTTCTGACTCTTCTGGTAGTCTGGGCCATGGGAAGCCTGGGTCTTTGGGGACTGCAAAGTACCATGTTCGTACTGACTTGTTACCTCTTTGTCTATTCCTTTTCTCAACAGGACCCTGGTCTCTTCTCTTCTTGACCTGTCATAGTACCAACAACAGCAAATTCAGCAGTGAAGCAGTCAAGTCAGGTTGTGAAAACCTCAAGGGAAAATTTCATAAAGGTGGGCCATTGAGGGACAGACTCTAAAGAATGGTTTATAATGGTCACTTCCAACTCCAACAATTAAAATGATGATGATTATTATTATTTATTAAGTACTCCTCATGTGTCAGGCACTGTACTGGGAATTTCACATATATTACATTGCTTAATTCTTAAGACAACCCCATGAGTTAGATAGTATTATTACCAGTTTTCAAAGGACAGAGTGCTCAAAGATGGTAAGTAATTTGTATAAGGGGGCAGAACCAAGAGTTGAATGTGAGCCCTCTGATCCCACAGCCGTATATGCTTCTCACTCTACTGTTTACTTTCCCAACAATGACATCTTGTGTTCAGAGGCACAGTAGGAAGGAAAACCGTGTTATGACTTCATAGAGATATGAGTAAAAATCTTGACTCTGACCATCACTATCTTGGGCAGGTGACAAAACTCTCCTTGGTTTCTTATTCTGCAAAGTGTGGGTTACACGCTTACCACACTGTTGGTGTGAACACTAAACGGGATTGTCATAGCTAACTTGAACAAACACTTATTATATATTAGGTGCTGTTATAACTGTGTTGTAAGTGCCCACTCATTTAATTTGTGTAAGAGCATGATGAGATAGCTGTCAATTATTCCCATTTTACATATGATGAAGCTGAAGACCAGAAAGGTAAAGTATCTTGAGTTCACACAGCTAACAATGATGGAGGTAAAATATGAATACAGTAGGCAGACTGGAGAATCATGCATTTAACCACTTCACCTTGCTGGTTGGATGGAATGTCCAGCAAATAGAGCACACTTAGCAGAATCTCTGGCTGTAGCAGTGGTTCTGCCTTGAGAGGAAAGTGATGAGCCTTGCTGCCAAGCTGTAGTGCTAACTTTAACTTCCTGGTGCTACTTCCTGCTCTTTGTGACATCTGTGTTGAACTTCATGTTTCCATGATCGAAACCTTGTCTCTTCAACAAGCAGAATGTAAGTTCCTTTGGAGGTCACAAGACAAATGTGCTGAACCTCATGTTGACCTATCAGTTCTAGTTACTCTACCTCTCCGGGCCTCCGATTCCGATGAGAGACTGAATACACAGATGGAGAGTGGCTAGACAATACGCAAAAATAGAATTCCAATCCACAATCTGCAGCCCAATAAACTGACCCATTTCTGATAGTACCCAGCCCAGGAAGCCAGTCTTCTATCTATAAGTTGGATTTGTATGAAGCCAGACTACTATTTGTCTATCTATGGAAGCCAAACCATAACCCCTGTAACAATTGGCCCCGAATGGTCAGGAATGATTGGTAACTGACAGTGTCCCTACTTTTTGTTCCCACTTTCAACGTAGCATGAGTCAGAAAAGCTAAATATGCACTCCTAAGTAATCACATAGGATTTCCAGCTTCTAGCTGCCCACCAACAGCTTCCCCATTCCAATCAAAGCATATCCAAAGCCTTCCTTATTTTCTACTTTAAAGCTTTCCCACTCATGCAGGCCTGTGAATCTGTGCCAAAACACAAGTAATGGTAGATGACTTCTTTGCTATAGCAAGCTCTGAATAAATAACCTTTCCCTGTTTTCATTTGGTCGGTCTTCATTTATTCCCACACTCCATTTGCAAAATGAAAAGAATTGAAACAGATGATTCTGAATTCTAGAAATCAGATGTACTACAACTGACTCAGGGGATCAGATGTAGCTTCAGCTGCCCTTCATTGCCAGAAAGAGTTTGCATGGTTCCTGTATCACTAGGTTTGGCTTCAGAATTTGGGGTTAGCACATCTGATTGGGCAGGCTGGAATGATGTCCCGGATGCATCTTCCTTCCCAGGAAGGCTGGGAAAATCTTTCCTCTGTTGGGGGGTGGGCTCCTTCTCAGAATGAGTGATATCTCCCAAACCTAGAAATGGGATCTAGGTGCAGGGTAAGTCAAAAGAATAAAAAAGTCCACTGTATCTCTTATTCCCATCATAGCTTGGAGTTGCCCAAATTCTTTATTTTCAAGATCCAGGCCTTCTCCAACATAGTCCAGTGTAGCTTTGTCTGCCCATCCCTCTCCTAAAAGGATGTAGACAGAATGAACCGTCGCCCTGGTGGACTCAAGTTCCTGAAGGATAGAACTCTGTCTTTTCAGCTTTTTAGCCTACCTTATCTCAGTATAACATTACATCCTTGATGAGGATTGAATTCAAAAACAAAAGGCTGGAACGTGTATAAAGACAAAACTTTAAGAAGTACTAAATGAAATTGCTGTTTCTATGCGTGTTGGCTCCCACCCTTTTTTTTTTTTTTTTTTTTTTCAGGAGTTAAATGCTTTAGCTTTTGCTAGAACACACATAACCCACCCCACAGACTGGGCTTTGCCAATAGGAGGCAGCAGAACAAATGGTAAAAGGATGACTGAATACAGCCACTCCCCTACTTCACTGGAAGATTGGGAGGAGAGGAGGTGACACCCTTCAGTTCAACTCAACTGTCCTGAGCACGATGAGTCAATTGCTTAACGGGAAGAAGGTAGGACTCAGAAGCCTGGGGGCAGGAAGCCCTGGATTACAACTAGAAATGCTAATACCTTTCAGAAAACATTATTTGTCTGACTGAATGTTAGAAGTGGGAGAGGATATAGATCATTTTACAGGGCGACTGGGGTTCAGAGAGGAAAGTGACTTGCCAAAGTTTACACAATGAGTTATGGCAGAGCTGGCATTAAAACTCAGGTCCCTGTACTTCCAAGATTATTAAACCTCAATTCAATTCAAGAGGAAATAAGTCATCGATAGTGGAAATGAAGTAAAATGGCCTTTATTCATAGATGACGTGCATTGCCTGGGTAGAAATATATCTACAAGAATCTCCTAGAACTAATAAAGTTTCCTTTGGTAGGAGAATATAAGATCAATGTACAAAGATCAATTGTATTTCCCATGCCATTAACACACAATTAGAACTTGAAATTATATATATATATGTATATATATATATTACAAATAATAATAGAAGTCAATAATGTATAAGTAATATATGTGTGTATGTATCTATTACATATGTGTGTATATTAAAATAATATAATAATATATATAAATAGTATATAATATACACACACACATATATACACACTAGTGACCAGAGCAGAAAAAAATCTGAAACGCTTAGGGATAAATCAGGCAAAAGATCTGAAAGATTTCTGTATTGAAAACTACAAACCATTGCAGGGAACAAGAAAAGATGATCGAAATAATGGAAAGACATCATATTCAAGGACTGGAAGTCTCAATATTATTATTAATATTTGTGTTGATCTACAAATTCAGTGAAATCACTATAAAATTTTCAGCAGCCTTTCTTTTAAGGTAGAAATTGATAAATTCACTTTAAAATTCCTACTAAAATACAACAGACTGAAAATAGTCTTCTGAAAGAGAAGAACAAAATTGAATGATTAACATTATCTAATCTCCAGACTTATATAAAGCTATGGCCATTAAGACCATGTGGTATTAGTATAAAAGTAGATCAATGGAACAGAAAAGAAAGACTAGAAAAAGACCCACACATTTATGGGCAATTGATTTTTAACAAAATTATAGAGACAATTCAGTGGAGATAGAACAGACTTTTTTAAGAAATAGAGTCCTAAAATAATTGGGTATCTTATGGAGAAAAATGAACTTGGACCCATACCTTACTCCACATAAAAAAATTAACCCAGGGGTGCCTGGGTGGCTCAGTCAGTTGAGCGTCTGACTTCGGCTCAGGTCATGATCTCACCATCCGTAAGTTCGAGCCCCGCGTCGGGCTCTGTGCTGACAGCTCAGAACCTGGAGCCTGCTTCGGATTCTGTGTCTCATTCTCTCTCTTCCCCTCCCCCACTCGTGCTTTGTCTCCCTCTGCCTCTCAAAAAGAAATAAATGTAAAAAAAAATTTTTTTAATTAACCCAAAATGGACCATAGATCTAAACACACAATCTATAAAAAAATTAACCAAGATATATGATGAGACACCGAAGAAGATACACAAACAAACATACGAAACGCATGAAAAGATGCTCACCGTCATTTGTCATTAGGTAAAGGCAAATTAAAACCACAATGAGATACTACCACCTACCAATTAGAATGGCTAAACGTCAAAAGATTGGCCATACTAGGTGTTGGAGAGGATGTGGAGGAACTGAAACTATCATATACAGCTGTAGGGATTGTAAAATGATAAAAACCACTTTGAAACCGGTTTGTAAAAAGTAAGCAAACATCCGCCGTATGACCCAGCCAATCTACTTTTATGAATTTATCCCAAAGAAAGCATATGTCCATACAAAGACTTGGACGTGAATGCTCATAGCAGCTTTTTTTAAAAAATAAAATCTTGAAACAACCTAAATGTCCACCAATAAATGAATGGCTAGTGTGTGGATGTGTTTATTATCGTGATGGTGGTGATGGTTTTACGGCTGTACACATAAGCAAAGCTGATCAAACTGTACTTTGTACATATGCAGTTTATTGTATGACAATAATACATCAGTGAAGCTGTGACAAAATAATTCAATTTAAGGCAGTTTCTCTTTCTAGACACTGTGGAGGTTACAGGCATATAGGGAGAATGAGGGAGGCAGGGCAAGACACTGTCCAGCAATACATAACCCAATATGATTAAGGAAAGACACTTGTGTGGAGGGACCAGAGAAGGCTTTCCAACAGAGGGATCCTTGGATTAGACCTTGAAGGATAAGCAAGGATGCCAGCAAGTGGCATGAGAAGACAAAGGACCTTGAAGTCCTGCTACTCCAGGGAAGTGGTTGGATCTTGTGCTAATATCCACATTTCTTTTTGCTGGTATAGTATATGGCAGTTTAAAACACCCTTGTTTAACTTATTTTATTTACTTATTTATCTCCCACCTCCTATTGAAGCGATTTAGAGTGGCTTATAAAGATACTTCCAATACAAGATTGAAAGAAAGTAGATGAAATCCTTGGAACACGGACCACATAATGAAGTTGAACTAGGACTTTTTCCACAAAAGATGGATCATAAGTTTCTGAATCATAAGTTGCTAGAAGGCTCTAAATTTGGCTCCGTGCTTTATACAGGCTGGAACAAATTGGGAAATGATTATTACAGACTCACTAAGCACTTGGTCTAGGTTATCTCATTGAACCCTCACAGACCCTGTACGGTGGGTGTGTCCCTCCTCCCCACGACAGAGGACAGAGATTTTTCCGAAGCTGTTGGGAGCTGATGAATATGTGGAAGTTTCTTCCTCCTCATCCGTTCTACATGAAGAAGGAACTAGCTGTTGGCCTTTAAATGAAACTTCTCACTGAGAAGACTCCAAGAAAAATTGGAAAAATCAGGAAATCCGACAAGGTATCGGAAGGTGTTGGAGAGTTAATAGGACAGACATAATTACAGAGTCGGGGTCTGGGTAATGGCAATCCACTCAGTGCTGGGCTCCACACTGGACATGACTTTCCCCGCAGGGAGTTCATCTAAATTGAGAAACGTTAATGAAAGGTTGGGAGACTGAGAAGGTGTGTGGAATTCAATACAAATTTACAGGATGGGGGCCACAAAATAGGTGCTCAGAGCCTGCCGAAGAAGCGCCTTCCTAACTCCCTGCTGAGATCCCAGGGAGAAATCAGCTTTGAATCATCTCAATCTACCAAAGCATTCTGAGTAATTGAAGTAATCTGAGGTAACCAATCCCTTACACCTCAGAGGAAAATGATATTCTAAGCTTGAAATTATCTTTATAGTTTTTCAAATACAATGACTGGAAATGTTCAGAATAGGCAAACACATAAGAACGGAAAATAAATCAGTGGTTTCCAGGCACAAAGGGCAGGGGGAATGGGGAATGACTGAGAATGAGTAGGACGTTTCTTTGGGGGGTGATAAAGATGTTTTGGAATTAGATACCAGTGCTGGTTGCACAACTCTGGGAATATACCCAACACCACTTTTAAAGGGTGAATTTTATGGGACATGAGTTACATCTCAATAAAGCTATTACATGAAGACAAAAATAAAAATAAAAACATTTCAGGTCAACAAATGCTAGCAGAAAGCAAGAATAGCTGCTTAAGGTATGATTTCAGCACAAAATGATCAGGCTTATTAGGAAATGATTTAGTTCTCATTTACTTTCATTATAAGTGTTAATTAAAAAAAACCAGCCCACTCAATGAATTCTGGTCTTGAGGTTTCCATATCATATTCTCACATGATTTCTCTTGGGGCTGAACTATTTATCATTTTTTAAAGCAATTTTGCAGGCATTGTAAACAGACGATAGAAACTGGGATTAACCACAGTATATTCTATTGTTTCTATATGGGGTACTATTATAAACACTATTTTTATTCCTCCTAAGTGGAAGAGCATATAGATAAAGAATAAGAACTTATTTGTATCAATCTCAAGCTTTTTTTATTAATAAAATGTATTAAATATGTCATGATAATAAAAATATTAGTAATACCTTAATAGTAGCTAACTTTTTCAACTCTTTTTACCATTTATTCATTTTTGAGAGACAAAATGTGGGGGGGAGGGGCAAAGAGAGAGGAAGACACAGAATCTGAAGCAGGCTCCAGGCTCTGAGCTGTCAGTACAGAGCCCAACGTGGGACTCGAACCCAAGAACCGCGAGATCATGACCTGAGCTGAAGTTGGACGCTTAACTGACTGAGCCACCCAGGGGCCCCTAACTCTCTCTTATACATACATGTCGAGCTCTGTCTTCTACGTGTTTTGCATGTATGTTCTCATTTAACCTTCACAAAAACCTGTGATGTGGGTAGCTCCTTTTTTTTTTTTTTTTTTTTTTTTTTTTTTTTTTTTAAATTTTTTTTCAACGTTTATTTATTTTTGGCACAGAGAGAGACAGAGCATGAATGGGCGAGGGGCAGAGAGAGAGGGAGACACAGAATCGGAAACAGGCTCCAGGCTCCGAGCCATCAGCCCAGAGCCCGACGCGGGGCTCGAACTCACGGACCGCGAGATCGTGACCTGGTTGAAGTCGGACGCTTAACCGACTGCGCCACCCAGGCGCCCCGGGGTAGCTCCTTTTTATTCTCACTTCATAGATGAAGAAACTGAAGCATAGGGGAATTAAGGGACTTAGCCAAGGTCACACAGCTAGTAAATTACAGAGCCAGGAATGCAAACACAAAGTGCGACTCCATGGCTGCATGTCTTCAGGTGCACTGTGTCACTGGCTTTCATACACTCAGGCTTGGAGTCAGAGTCCTGGGGTCAAGTCTAGGCAGCTCCGTTTACTAGCCTTATGAGCTTAGGCAAATCATTAAACTTCTCTTTGCCTTGGCTTTCTTCTTTTGTTTTTTAAGTTTTAAAATTTACCTTGAGGCGGTGGGGAGTGCAGAGAGAGAGAGAATCCTAAGCAGACTCCATGCCGCCAACGTGGAGCCCGACGCGGGGCTCTGTCTCACTAGCTAGGAGATCATGACCTGAGCCCAAATCAAGAGTCGGATGCTCCACTAACTGAGCCACCCAGGCGCCCCTGCCTTGGCTTTCTAATCCATAAAATGGAGAGAATGATGTCTGCTCTGTCCCGCGGGGTTTTCGTGAATATCCAATTGTGGAAGAACTTTGTAAACTACAGTGCAACAGGCTGGCTTGTTGGACTAGAGTTGTGACCTAACCCCAACCCCTGCCTCCCCAAAGAAATAATGAATTCCAGTTCCAGGCTACCAGAAGTTGCCCCCAAACAAATCTCCACAGGCACCCTGGGGTGTGGCCAAGAATGGCTTTCAGTACAAATTGGGAAAGCTGTTTCACTGAACTCTGTAACACTTTGGGCCAACAATCCCATTAGTGGTGAGTGAGAGCTTTCGACATTTTTTGGCTGGGGCAAATTGGCACTGAGAACCTGGGGAGGAAAATCCCATTGTCACCATCACTGGGGCAGCAGCCAGAGCTTATGATAGCTGGCTTGGCCAGCCCAGATGGTACACACGGGCGCATGGATGTGCTTAGGAGACATACTCCGTTGGGAATTCTCAAGACCTTCTGGAGAGTGGGACTGTGTAAGAACCTCCGATGTTTACGGGAGTATTTGGGACCACAGAACGTCGCGATATTTCATTTCTAATTTTTTAATTTTTTTTAATGTTTATTCATTTTTTCGAGACAAAAACAGAGCATGAGTGGGGGAGGGGGAGAGAGAGAGGGAGACACAGCATCCGAGGCAGGCTCCAGGCTCTGAGCTGTCGGCACAGAGCCCCATGTGGGGCTCGAACCTACGAACTGTGAGATCGTGACCTGAGCTGAAGTTGGACGCTCAACCAGCTGAGCCACCCAGGAGCCCCTAATTTCTAATTTGTAATCACAGTTACTGAACATGAACATTCAGGTTTTGCTATTCCCCAGGTTATTTTTATTACTATTTATTGTGGGAAAGAGGCATTCACTCAACCAGGATTAAGCCGTTAGATCCATTACATCTCTTTTTTTGTAGGGCTATCTCTCTGGCCTGGGAAAAGGAATGGTGACTTTTCAAGGCAGGAAATACTCCCCAGAGGGAAATACCCTCTCTTCATTTTCATGAGTCATACATGAGGATATTTTTCGGAAGTTGATGGCAGAATGGACAATGAGCCCCACCCACTGTAGCTGGAAGCAGCTTCTACTCTTCATCAGTCCTTTGGCTTTTGATGATTCCTTGGATTTGACTGTTTATCCAGTAGGGAAAGGCTGGAGATAAGGAGCCACACACACAAACATTTTTTTTGGTTTAAGAACCCGAGTCATTTTGCTTTTCAAGCACCATATGCAAGCTCTTTCAGGGACACAGTCTCTAGTTTCTCATATTCCGGGGCAAGTTCAGACCTGCCAGGCCTTAGCCTGCCTTTCTTTGCCAGGTTTAAAATCCAAGCGGTAAGTGAGTATGTGGGTAGAAGTGTATACGTGTGTGTGTCTGTCTGTCTGTGTGTCTGTCTGTTGTTGGCTCGTCCAAAACTTTTTACTGGCACCTACAAGTAGAAGGGTCCTCTCCACCGCCCCTGCCAGGAGTGCAAGGCTCTCTCTTGCAGGGAGGCTTTCACACTTCTATCCATCTTGCATTCTGGAGCTGTTGTCCCATCATGTGACTCCCGAATGACTGAGCAGTCGGTTCCTGGAGCCCAAAGTAGTCAGCGTCATGCCACAACCTGACCTCATCCTGCTGAATGCATCGCTTGCGTCGTGCTTTAGGAGAAAGCAGTGTTTTCCATCAAAGGATTTTTGAGAACCTCTGACTTATAATGAGTTGTCTAAATAGCTTATAGACTACCAGTTTTTCCTAGCTCAGGGTCTAAATTCATTTTCTGTGGGTTGGAAGGGTCTTTAAAACATTTCAGTTCTCTTACATTAACCAGGTGGGGCTAACCAGGTTAGGCTAAGTTATGCTGCAGTGATAAACAACGCCTTCATTTCTCTCAGTGTCTTATTACAACAGAAGTGATTTCTCACTTACTTTGCACATTCAGTACATGTTAGCACGAAGCTCTGCCCATCATGAATACTCAGGGGTCCAGGCTCAAGAAAGAAAATGCTTCTACCCTGTAATGCTGCCGTTTCAACACAAGCAGGACATGAGAGAGTATGGAGCAGTATGCACACGCCCAAAATGACACGTTTCTTCCACTTCAAAACAGTCACATGGCCCATCTAACTTCAATGGAGCAGGGAAGTGTGATTTTCCCGTGTTCTAGGAAGAGGGAAGCTGTAACTACGAGGAACGACTGGAATGTCTGCCATACTTTACTTTTTAAATTTTTTAATATGTATTTATTTTTGAAAGAGAGAGAGTTGGGGGGAGGGGAAGAGAGAGAGGGAGACACAGAATCTGAAGCAGGCGTGGAACTTGAACCTATGAACCATGAGATCGTGATCTGAGCTGAAGTCAGATGCCTAACTGGCTAAGTCACCCAGGCGCCCCTTTTCTGCCATACATTAAGGTGGGTATCCAATTTAGAGTGCATTCAGAGATTTAAAATCTTAATTCATGTGCTGAGTTAACCCAACCAAATGCCGATTTCAAATCATTCTGAACAGTTTCGTATTGAGTATCATAGTCACTCTTTATTTATTCAGTAACCTATTCTTCTTTGCTGAGCAGTGTAAGGAAAAGAGAAGGATACAAGATCTATCGCTTTGCCCTCCCAAGACCTTAGTTCAGGAGAGAGACAGAGAGAGAAACTTATTTCAAAATAAGTGTCCTTAACAGGATGTGTGTGTGTGTATTATATACGTGTATATATATGCATATACATGTGCAATCTGCTTTTGACAATCAACAATATATCATGGCCATCTTTCTATCATCTTTCTATGTCAAGGTGATAGGTGGTGGTTAGGGTTTGGCAGGTGATAAGGACATCCCTGATTGTGAACAGAAGGGCGGAAGCCAGAGGTAGGGATGAGCAGCTCAGTTGGGCTGGGATCACAGGGTGCAGAGGTGTGGGAAAACGAATGGACCAGGTCTCAGAGATTGTACATTTCCAGGTCAGGGAATTTCAGTAATTTTCAGTGAGCAATGGTGAAACTAATGATTCATTTAAATTAAAAATAACTTTAAAGTTTCTTTAATATTTATTTTTGAAAGAGACAGAGCACGAGCAGGGGAGGGGCAGAGAGAGGGAGACACAGAATCCGAAGCAGACTCCAGGCTCTGAGCTGTCAGCACAGAGCCCAACGTGGGGCTCAAACTCACGAACCGTAAGATCATGACCTGAGCTGAACGAAGTCAGATGCTCAACCGACTAAACCACCCAGGAACCCCCAAAATAACTCTTAAAGAACCTTGCACTTATATTCAGCTTGTATAAACTTGGAAAATACAGAAAAGCTATAGAGAAGAAAAGCACCCATTATCTCACCACTCAAAGATAATTCTGTTAACATCTTTGTATTTATAGCTCTTGGTCATTTTCAACATATATGCCCACTTTTTTGTTAAAAAATGGGATCATACTGCATATATCATTCTGTTTTTAAACCTAAAATGTTATAAAAATTTTTAAGATGGTGAATATAAATTATTAGCGGCTGAACAAGTATTCCATTACATGGACTTTTACCCATAAATAATCAGTTGAGAATCACACAGAAGTAAAAAAATCAATTTAATTTAATTTATCCCCCCCTTAAATGCATTCCATTTACCTGATTTTGAAATTAATAATTGATTATAGAACAATCACATTTACTGGACGCTCAGTAAGTGGAAGTGCTAGGCACCTGATGGGATACAGAAATGGAAAAGAAGAGTGATGGGTGAGAGTGGGGAAGGGAGAGCGTTCTTACCAGAAACCAAAGATGATTTGGGGTTTGAGGAGGAATACAATCAACTTGTGCATTTAGAAGGAGCTCCTAGAGTAGCAAGCAGTCTGTTTTAAAGAGGAAGGAGACAGGAAAAGTCTGTAAGACTCCCTTTTTCCTCACTTTCTTTTTCCCTTCCCTTCCTCCCTCCTTCCTGCTTCCCTCCTTTCTTTCCTTTCTTAAAACACAAAAAAAAAAAAACAAAAAACACCTCCATTTGGAAAAGCCACTGGGGATATGTGAAAGACAGAGTGACACAGGAGAAAGGATAATCCTACACCTGGATCTATTCAAGAGACCATAACTATCATTTTTCCCAACCTGTGTACTGTCATGTCTTTAAAGTGTTCACATCTTTGGGACTCAAAGCTGATGTTTTGCAGGCTGTGGGAGGGTACAGGAGTCTGGCTTCTGGGAAGCAGGGGCAGTTCTCAGGATTGGATGTCTCCTGTGGTTCTGTTTCCTGTGGTTGGCCAAAAACCTTGGCTTAGAAAGTGAGGACCTCCCTCTTCCTCCCACTTGTCCATTCTTGCCTGAAGCTCTGAGGGATCAGCAGCACCCCAGGCCCCTTTTCATGCTCTTAAGTGGTATTGAGATTGCTGTTCCCCATTGATTTCCATGAATCATTAACCAAAAGAACTATCTGTGGTGGTACCTCTTCTAGCAGCTTCCAGATCCTTCTTTTCCTTGGTCCCCTACAGTAGTTGTATGGCCATGGGATTTGTGAAGGTCACAATGGTCTCAGGCAGGTACCTTCCCTTTGTTTTTGCTGATAAACTCCTGCTCAAGCTTCAAGCCTCAGATGAAACATCACCCCTACTGGAAAGAGTCTCCACCCCTTCCAGCACTGTTCCAAGACTGTGAGAGATTCTGCCTCATGTGACATGATGTGTCCATGAGGTCCATCCTTCTGTTCAGGGCACCCAAGACACAGTGTGACAGTTATTCTGTTTGGTAGTGTATCTCCACTTTACTGATACATTAGAGTCCAGAGGACTTCATCTGAATTTATTTTTTAGCAGCTTTATTGAGATATAATTTATACACCCTAGAGTTCACCTATTGAAAGTGTACAATTTAGTAGCTTGTAGAGCGTAACTCCATAATCAAACTTTAGAATATTTTCTTTACCGCCCAAAAGAAACCTCGAACTCGTTAGCAGTCACATCCATTCCTCCTATCCACCCAGAAGCCAAATCCAAACCCTAGGCAACCACAACTCTCTTTACTGTCTCTATAGATTTGTCTCTTCTGGACATTTTTATAGAAATATTGTTATGGTAATTCTTTTTTTTTTTTTTTTTTTTTTTTTTTGGTATAGCCTCTTCTGGCACTCAGTAGTGGTTAGGAAATGTTTGTTCGGTAAATGAATGCACGACTGTGTGATTGAGAAGTTGCACGGAAGGGTGGTACAAGGCAAGGAGTTGTACACTAAAAGCCAGAAGACCTCTAATCCAGTCTGGTTCTGTTGTTTATTTACATGTCCTAGGGAAAATCATTTGACTCTCTGACTCTCAGTTTTCTTTTTTTTCTTATGTCTATTTATTTATTTTGAGAGAGAGAGAGCACATGAGCAGTGGAAGAGCAGAGAGAGAGGGAGAGAGAGAATCCCAAGAAGGCTCTGTGCTGTCAGTGCAGAGCCCAATATGGGGCTCCATCTCATGAACCCGTGAGATCATGACCTGAGCTGCAATCAAAAGTCAGATGTGTAACCGACTGAGCCACCCAGGCACCCTCTGACTCTCAGTTTTCTAATCCACAGAGAAATAATACCTGTCCTCCTTATCTCAAAAGGTTACGGTGAATGTCAGATGAGAACATTCATTTGGCAGTATTTTGTAGATCTATGCATGCTGTATAGATGTAAAAAGAATTTGTTTGCTTTTACTTTAACCTCTTGAAATGTCTATAATAATAAATCATTTACTCCATCAACTAAAGAGGAGAAGGTAGAATGGCAGAGTGCCAGTCTAAGGGGATTAACCCGTAGACATCCATGTTTCATCTCTGTGTCTGGAATGGTAGCAGCTGAGACAGAGAAAGAGCTGACAAAGTGCCCAGGTATACCACATGTATTACTGCATAAGTTTCCCAGCCAAATAGGGAGATAAGAATCATCTTAAGAGCAAAGATTAAACTAAATTCACTGGAAGAAAAATGGTGATGTAACTTTCTTTTAGCTCCTGGTTATCAAGAAATCCTAGTCCATGGGCTCATCACTTCTCTCCTGCAGGGCATTTCTACCGATCAGAAAGAGGGGTTATTCAGGTGTAAGAGTGAGTTCTTTATTGCTTCACTTGGGAGTGTTGATGGGACCCTTCTCCATCCCAGTTCAGTCCCTTTCTCTCCCTATGGATGTAGAGGAATTTATGGGAGATGTGCGGTAGGCGTAAATTTATTTCTCAAACATAAAATTGAAACTCTGCGGAGAGATATACATGACAGAGGTGATATGAGACAAACAGAATACACCCTCTAAATCTAATAAAGAATTTTTTGGGGCGGGGGAGTGGCCTTGTAAGTCAAAGTTTATTCTCAAAGGACCTTTTCTCCCACCCAATGTTTTTGTAGAAGAAATTCCCCAAGTTCCAGAGAGTATAGAGGTTAGAGAGATTAGAAGAACCTCCAGTCCTAGTCGGGTCCAGGATGGAGTTTGGGTAAAAATACATGGATCTAGATCAAAGGACCAGTCCCACTTTCTCCAACCTTTTGAAGTCTGACACTTGGAGCTTCCCCAGGGGTAAGCCAGTGGGCCAGCCCTTGCCCATCTGCTCCTTCCCAGGAGCCTTGGGGCTCTGCCATCCAAGTCGCCATCTTGCTTTCTCCACATCCCTGACCATGTTATCTCTCCACTCCCCCTGCTCCAGTAAGGGCTCCCTTCTTATCCTTCTTTGGTGTTATTTCAGCTGTTTCCCACACAGCCACTACTTTCCTCTGATCCAGATTTCTTAGCCTCAGCATTGTTGGCATTTAGGGCCACATAATTCTTTGTGGTGAGGGGCCGTAGGATGTTCAGCAGCATCCCTGGCCCATTCTACTCCATGTCTGTAGCACCTCCACATCCCATACTTCCTGGTTAGGACACCCTAAAAATGTCTCCAGACATTGTCAAATGTCCCCTAGGGACAAAATTGTACCATTGAGAATCACTGCTCTAATCCTTCTGCTTTCACTTGAAAACACTTGTTTGTTATGCATTTACTACATGGAAGTATATATTTATTTTAATCTATTTTAATATATTTAAGAATCACCTCGGAGGGGTGCCTGGGTGGCTCAGTCGGTTGAGCATCCGACTTCGGCTCAGGTCATGATCTCACGGTCTGTGAGTTCGAGCCCGCGTCGGACTCTCTCCTGACAGCTTGGAGCCTGGAGCCTGCTTCCGATTCTGTGTCTCCCTCTCTCTCTTCCCCTCCCCATCTCATGCTCTGTCTCTCTCTGTCAAAAATAAATAAACATTAAAAAAATATTAAAGAATCACCTCGGAGTTTCTTAAAATGCACATTTTGGTTCAGTAGTCTGGGGGGGAAGGGTTTGAGATTCTGCATTTCTTTCTTTTCTTTTCTTTTTTTTTTTTTTTAGTGGGGGGAGAGAGAGAGAGAGAGCATGAGCAGGGGAAGGGCAGAGAGAGAGGGAGAGAGAGAATCTCAAGCAGGCTCCAACCTATCAGCGTGGAGCCTGACAGGGGGCTTGATCCCATGACTCAGATCATGACCTGAGCCAAAATTAAGAGTCAGATTCTTAACCCACTGAGCCACCCAGGCACCCAATATTTTGCATTTCTAATGAGCTTCCAGATACCGCTGTTGCTGTTGGTCCACAGACCACACTTAACAGGCTGTACGTCATTGTGTCTTTGTGGCCCTAGATAGGACTTGACTTTATAGATGAGGAAACTGAAACACAGACAGCTCGGAGGCGACTCAATCATGTTTTGAACCCGAGTGTGTCTGTGTGCAAAGCTTGTGCTTATAACCAGCAACCTGAGTTGACATTGGACCAAGGTCCCTGAGTTCTCTCTTTGTCCTCTCTGCCCAGGTAATCACGCTATGTTAAGCTCTGGCACGTGTTTGCCTGGAATGTCCATATTATACGATTCCTTCCTTAGACAGAATTAGCTACTCATGACCCCAGGTGGATATCCTGGAACCTAGCACGGTATATTCCATGACCTCACGCCTCTGTTCTAGCCTGCCCTGCTAACAGCTCATCCCTCCTGCCCCCCTGCCTCTCAGCAGACAGTCGGCTAGCGCTGTCTAGTGAGCCCCGGGGCTCACTTTCTCTCTCCGCTTCCTGCTCAGCTGTCTGTCTCTCCAGTCCTCTCCTGTCTCCCCCCTTGTCTACCGTTGCTGCACTTTAACTTTGTGTTCTTTGCTGTCTCTTGAACGCCCCTGGGCATCTTCTTACCGTAGTAGGGAGGAATTTTTAGTAATGCTCTGGATCCTGGAAGGGGAGGAAAGGGCGTGGTGTGGGCTCCTGCCCAGGACCAGAGGGCAAGATGTAGGTCCTCCAGGAGCAAAGGACTCAAGCTTGGTCCTCCTACAGGCAGCAGCAGCAGACCAGGGATTGCAGAAAGGATTTTGTCTGCTTAAGGAAATAAACACCGTTGCACGTGTGATGAAGGGAAGGGGTGCCGGTGCCGGAGAGATCGGGAAGGGTCTGCCAACTGGAGAGATGGGGAAGGGCCAAGTCCCCCAGGGCCCCCTCTTCTTCCTTCTCCACTGAGCTGTGGAAAATTTTCCCGCCCCTCATGTCACATCCTATGCCCATGTCTCTTGCCTGAACCCGGGTTTAAAGCTGTTTGTGCAGCCGGGTGTTGTATGCAAGCGATGAATCACTAAATTCTGAACTCAAGTTACTCCTGAAACCAATTTTGCACTGTATGTGAACTAATTTAAATAAAAATTTGAGAAGAAAAAAAAAACAGATAAAGCGGTTTGTGTGGGAAGGCAATTTAGAGCAGGGCTCGGCAGCCTCTCTCTGCAAAGGGCGAGAGCGTAAATATGTTGGGCTTTGTGGGCCATAGGATCTCAGCCACAACTGTTGGTCTCTGTCACTGAGCACGAAAGCAGCCATAGAAAATATGTAAGCAAATTGGGTGTGGCCGTGTCCCAACAAAACTTCGTTATTCATGGACACTGAAATTTGAATTTCACATTCTTTTCATTGCTCAGTATTTTTTTCAATCATTAAAAAATGTAAAAACCATTCTTAGGTCACAGGTCAGCTGTTCTAGGCTCATTCTTTGTCTGCAGTTTGTCATTCCCTGATGCAGGGTCCAGTGTTGCCTACAACGTGTCCCAAGGACATGGTCAAATACCCATGGGAACTGCTGCATAAAACAAAGTTCAGCGCGGGTCCCTGCCTGCCCCCACCCCTCCCAGCCCTCACGGGAGCTCTCAGTGTGCACTACTCTCAGGAGCGAGCCACGTTTCTGAGAGGGGCTGGCAAGTGCCTGCCTTCTCTAACTTACTCACTATGAAGTCTCTTGTCCCTCAGGACCAGATTCGGTGCAACATGCTTTGGGAACACCGCTCCAGTCTACCCATCACTTAAACACGGACTAACTGATGTCTGAACGCCTTGCTAGCTGGACATAAGGTTGGGTTTCTTTTTTTTTTTTTAATTTTTTTTTCAACATTTATTTATTTTTGGGACAGAGAGAGACAGAGCATGAACGGGGGAAGGGCAGAGAGAGAGGGAGACACAGAATCAGAAACAGGCTCCAGGCTCTGAGCCATCAGCCCAGAGCCCGACGCGGGGCTCGAACTCACAGACTGCGAGATCATGACCTGGCTGAAGTTGGACGCTTAACCGACTGCGCCACCCAGGCGTCCCAAGGTTGGGTTTCTTGACTGTGCTGGTGTTCCGGACATCCCACACTGTCACATGCCCTGGGTGATCCCCGGCCAAGCAGCACAGGCCGACGCTAACCCACCAGGACACCAGGGCCCCTCAGCTTTCCAGACCTGGCCGTGCTTTATTTATTATACACACTTCTTTATTCTTCCTGCACCGGAGAAGGGACCATCGGCGGCCACATGTCAGGAAACACTCTGGCCCTGAGTGTTTGAGGCCCTGAGCTATCCTGAGTCTCTAGGTTACTATCTCATCATTAATAAGGCATAATTCCCAAAAGAGTTTGGAGTAAGGAGACTGGGGTACTCTGCGTAGCAATAACGTATTTACATGTGTATGGAATTTACAAAGCATCCTGTCATTTTCCCCGTTTCCTCCTTGCACCTGCCCTCTAGGAGAGATGGGACAGGTTTTTGTTTGTGTGTTTTAATTTTATAGATGCAGAAACTGAGGTTCAGGGTAGTTGGGAGACTTGCCCCTGGTCACAGAGCTGGTGGCACAGCCAGAACTCAGCCCGAGGTCTCATCTCACCTCAGGGGCTGTTTTTCCCCACCTCCCCATTGTCTTCAAATGAAAGGTGAGTAGGCGGTGAAGTAATTCTCTAGGAGAGCATGACCAATTTCCCTGTCTCCACCTCCCCTTTTTCCTCTGCCCCTCCCCCCAGCCCCCATATATATGATCTCCACCAAGCCTTGCTAGCCTGCACATCTTTACTTTTGAAACGGCTTTCGGGGCTGGGAGAAGAACCTTCCACCCACAGTTACACCCCGGTCGGTGAACAGTGAGCGTGCCTGTCCAGCTTGCCCCTCCATAACAGGAGCCAGCCACCCCCAAACAGCAAGCCCTCAAACTTCCAGGACCTGGGGTGAGTGATGGGGGGGGTGGGGGGGGTTCCTGAGTACTTCGCTTCGAAGCATTAGACCGCTGCCTCACTGGGAATGGGTCCTGGGGGATGGTGAGGAGCTGCGTTCTCCTGCTTTAACACCAAGAAGGATCTGAGCTGGATGGAAGGAAGGCCGGGAGGATTGTGAGGTCCAGAGATGAACTGTCAAGAGAGGCTGCAAAACCTGCGGTGTTTGAAGGAACAGACTTTGAGGGAGACACTGAGGCACCGACCTGCATGGCGGAGGATATCGGGCATTCGTCCTGGGCATGTGTTAGTCGTCATTCCAGACACAGGTCGGCTCTCACCTTCCTGCGCAGTCTAGGGCTAGAACTGAGTGGCTTCAGGTTTGAGACCAGTGCCCAGAGTAAGATAGGTTCTTAAATGTTTGTGGAAGGAAGTGAGAAAGAAAGAAAGAAAGAAAGAAAGAAAGAAAGAAAGAAAGAAAGAAAGAAAGAAAGAAAGAAAGAAAGGGAAAGAAAGAAGAAAGGAAGGAAGGAAGGAAGGAAGGAAGAAGGAAGAAAAGAAGAAAAGAAAAGAAAAGAAAAGAAAAAGCAGGAAGGAAGGGAGGGAGGGAAAAAGCGGGGAGGAAAGAAGGAAGGAAGAAAAGCAAAAGGCAAAGGAAGCAGGGAGAAGAAACTCCGTGCACTCGGTTATGATAAACAGATAATGGGTCACCATCGTCTAGCTTGGGGCCTCTACACAGTCATCCCAAATGGAGCTTCAGCGGGAGGTTTTAACGGTGATTCACCTGGAGATCTGATTCCTCCCTCTCGTTCAGTTACCTGAAAAGTTAATTCTTAGAGTCAGGGCTGAGTCACACATTCGAGGTGGCAGAGTGAACGTGTGCCCCTAACCTGCTGTCTGTGCCCCTTCCTACAGGCCAGGGTCAATCCCTGGACTCCCCCCATCATGGGGAGCAAGGATGACCTTCTCCTGGGGGAGGAGTAAGACCTGCCCAAGTGTGCCTCGTGACTTTGGGCAGAGCTCAGACAAACAAATGCCTAGTTAAGGTCCCTTTCCTTCAGAGTTCAGGCTCACACCTTCTTTGGCACATTAAATGCCACCACCACTTGGTCAAATTCTGACGGGCTGGTTGTTGGCTGGAGAGAACTGTCATGGGGTGAGGAAGGAGGTGCTGGGTGTGTGTGTGACATGGGTGGGCATGGTGGGGGAGGGCAGAGAGAGAGAGAGAGAGAGAGAGAGTGAGACCAGAGGGTACGAGATGGAGGGACAGAAAGACCCTCTCCCCACCCCAGCGCACAGCAAGGCCACATGTTTAGAATATTCTAACACTAGGAACTTACCCTGGTCTCAGATTTCACATCTGTGTGTCCCCGAAGCTGGCCAAGGTAGAGCCAAGGGGCATTACTCTGGGAATGCCGCTGCTGGGCAGAAGTCCTTCCTCAGTGGGATGCCTCCCTTTCTTCCAGCAGGATCCACACCTGGTCCCTCCTTCACTGCAGATGGGCTTTCCAGGGCTGAGGACTTCCCTCCTCTGCCTGAGTCTGATCCTACATCTTTGGAGCCAGGGGCCAGGCATCCAGGGCCAAGAGTTCCAATTCGGACCCTGCCGGGTGGAGGGAGTCGTCCTCCAGGAACTGTGGGAGGCCTTCTGGGCCATGAAGGACATTGTGGTGAGTGAAGTGTTGTTCTGGACCCAGCCACAGGGGTTGCCGTGAGCGTCGGATGATATCTTATGACTATGGAGCCCTTTGTAACTCACTTATTATTTTCCTATATGATAACTCAAAGTCAGATGCATTGCAAGCCCACATTCGCTCTTGCACATAAGGAAACAGAGGCTCAGAAAGATGTGGTCAATGTCTACGAAAATAAACACAGCCCAAGGGGGATAGGGAAGGGAGCCGGATTCACCTGGGCGTCATCTACGGCCCAGGGGGACAGGGGACTTCATCAACCAGCAGTCGTGGGAAATTCTTTGAGACCCACTGAAGTTTTTATCTGCCAGGCTAGTCTGTTCCCACCTGCCAAGGCTTTGGCTAAAGGTAGAAAGAATGGCAAATGCTGAGACGGGAGGGGGTGGCTTGTGAAATGCGACTGTGAATTTCACCAAGACCCAAAAGTGACCCAGTACTCACACTGGCAAATGTGCTCCTTAAACAATGATTTGGATTCCAGGTAGAAAGAGGGAGCTCGATGAGGCAGCCTGGGGGAGGGGAGAGTGAGGACTGGGGACAGAACACCTAGGTGTGATCTTGACCTTGAAACTGGGCACAGTGCCCCTCCCCCATCAGGGTCCTTGTTTGCACATTGAGGAGGCGGGAAGATGAGCTCTAAAACTCCTTTCTCGCAAGGATGATTTGATTATAATCCAAGATCTGGAGTGGGAGGCGGGGCTTCAGAGGAAGCTCCAAGGGCAAGAGGCAGCTCGAAGGTGCAGCCCCCACCCATGCCAACCCCTATGGAATATGGAGGCAAAACCCTGCCCCTAAGTCATTCGTAAACCAAAGAGGCTTATTTCTTCCTGACCAAAGGAATCCAACAGGTTCCTGGGCTGTGAGAGCTCCTGGGATTCCATCCGCCCCTGGGGATTAAGCATAGTGATTTTTGTGGCTAGAAATTTGTACCCTCACCCCAGGGGCCAACTCAGCATAGCCCTTCTTCGGTCCTCCCGTGGTCCTTCTGGCCTCTGAGATTTCAGACTGGATAGATTTGGGGGGTCAGCGTGCATTCGCAAGGTTGGTGTCTGTGCTGCCCCCGAAGCTGGACACATCTTTTCTTTCTATTCCCAAAGCAAGCTAAGGATAACATCACGAATGTCCGGCTACTACGGAAGGAGGTTCTGCAGAACGTCTCGGTAATCAGACGCTGGGGAAAGACGATGCCTCTGTCTCATGACTTGTCTTCTATAGGTAGTGGTGAGGGGTGGCCTAGGGGAGGCTGACAGAAACTTCTCTTCTGCCTGGGCATCTGCTTAGGTCTCTTTGGTTCCCATCCTTCTCCCCCACTTTCTTCCCCTCACCCGACTGGGGGGTCAGTGAGCACATGTACTGAGTCCTGATCCCTGCGAGGTGTTGAGCTCCACTCTGGAGCTCACGGGGGCTGGAGTGCAATTCCCGTGTTCCAGGGTGTCAGTTTTGTTTTCTCACTTCTCTTTCCAGTCCTTTCCCTGGACTCTCAACACTGAACCACCACGTGTCTTTCAGGGTCCATCACTCCCCGCTACAGCATTAGAGAGGCCATGTGGTGTAGAGGAAAGAATATTAACCAGATGGGGAGTCAGCGGTCCTGGGACCTAGGTCTGGGTCTGTGGTTCCTGCTGTAAATCAAAGGCACCACTCTGCATGCCCCCGAAGACTCCTTCAGATCTAATGTTTACTAACATCTCCTAGAAGATCTCTTTCTCTCTGTGCTTACCTTGCCTCATGTGGCACGTGGGTCGTGCATCCAGGGCCCGGGGGGGGGGGGGGGGGGCGGGGTGTGTGCAGAGGGCTCTTAGTGACTGAGACCCTCCCCAGAACGCTGAGAGCTGTTACCTTATCCGTGCCCTGCTGAAGTTCTACTTGAATACCGTTTTCAAAAACTACCAGGATAAGGCAGTTGACTTCAGGGTCCGGAAGTCATTCTCCACTCTGGCCAACAACTTCGTTGTCATCGTGTCAAAACTACAGCCCAGTGTGAGTAGAACAAAGCTGGGACCCGGTGCCCAGAGGAAATGGTGTATTTTGAAAAGATGCCCTCCCTCCCCTCATCTTTTTTTTTTTAATTTTTAAATGTTTATTTATTTTTGAAAGAGACAGAGAGAGAGAGAGAGAGAGAGAGAGAGCAGGGGAGAAGCAGACAGAGAAGAAGACAGAATCCGAAGCAGGATCCAGGCTCTGGGCTGTCAGCACAGAGCCTGACGCGGGGCTCAAACTCACAGAACCGTGAGATCACGGCCTGAGCCAAAGGCACTTATCTGATTGAGCCACCCAGGCACCCCTCCCTCCCCGCACCTAGTCCTGTTTATGCCATAACAGGGATTGAGTGCTGTGGTGGAAAAGGGTGCAGGCTCTGGACACTACTAGTTCTGGGTTCCAGTTCAGATCTGCTTCTAACCAGTTGGATGACTCTTTGCAAAGAAGTCAACCTCTCTGAGTTTCACTTTTCTTACCTATAAAATGTAGATGATCACCCCTACATGGCAAGATGGCTGTGAAAAAGAGAGGAGTCAGCCCCCACCACGGGTGGGAGTTCGGCAGTGGCTACCTTGAGAATGTGGGACTCAGGGCCTGCCTTGGGAACCCCTCTGGCATCACTGGGAAGGAGTGGGAGGGGCTTGCCTCTGCTGCTATCCAACACTTGAACTTGACACAATTTGTTTTCTATTATCTAGCAGGAAAATGAGAGGTTTTCTGTCAGTGACAGTGCGCGCAGGCGGTTTCTGCTGTTCCAGAGAGCATTTAAACAGGTAATCGACGCCAGAATGTGAGAGCCTGCCTATCCACGAGTAGACTAGACAGAACCGTCACACGAGGGTGCCTCAGAGGCCTAATGCGGAATTCACTGCAGGTGTCTCCACCCGCCGTGCCCGAAATCTGCCTAATTTAGCACAAGCACAGGCGTATTTGCATTAGTTATCACGTACTTTGCCCAAGCTCCACAAGCTACCTGGTCCATGTTTGTGCCACTTGTCACGTTAACATGCTTTTCTATCACCCTACAAGATGATTTCATTATCAAGGACTCTCCCTGTGCGTTTTATGAATACCTGAGCTAGGCAATTGGAGTCGGAAGGAGGCCCCCTATCCCCCCAAACACAGACTTCCAATCTCCAGTATTTTCCATAATGCTCAAAAGGTCTAGTTTGTGAGGGAAAAAAAAAAGGCATGGGAAAACCTATTCCTGTCACCCAAATAAAGACTACAAAGAAAATCCAAGTTTCATCCCCAGACCCCTGCTCCCAAAATATGATTTTGATCACTTTTTTGAGGAACAGGTATATCAGCCTAAAAATAAATGGTGAAGAGGAATAACATAGAGAGGAAAGGGGCCACCAGGGCCTCAGTTTCTTCATCTGCAGTTAGACTCAGGAGGGTATCGAGATCCGCCCTGCACTGGGGTTCTAGAGTTCTTATTATCAGGAACTCCAGTGTTTCTCCCTCGTTCCTTACCCATTGCTACGCACTGGTCCGTTGGTACTCACTGCCTCCCCCACCCCACCCCTGCCAAGGAACAAATGACGGGGCAGGGAGTGAGCTCAGCAGAGGCTATCCCAAAGGTGATACAGCCCATGACTCGGGGTCAGGCCAGCTCCAGGAGTGGTGTGTGGGAAAGAAATTTATTCTTGTGGCTAATATGGTAGATCTTCAAATGTCCTTTCTCTTTAGTTGGACATAGAAGCGGCCCAGACCAAAGCCTTTGGAGAAGTGGACATCCTCTTGACCTGGATGGAAAAATTCTACCAGCTCTGAATGCCGAGACCAGGAAGGCGCCTTGTTCTCCATGTCATTTCAAACGTTCCATGTCCCTTCGTGTGATAATATTCTCTGGGCACATCGTACCCTTGATGACGGGTTGCATTCTTGGCCAGGCTTATCTTCAAATACTTCATTCTTTAAGTGGCCCCAAAGATAGCCATGGAAGGTTCCCTTGGATGCTATGAGTAATCTACAAAGTAGACTCCTATATTTATTACAACTCTATTTAATTCCAGTCAGTGTTTTAACTGATGCCATATTTATTTGTCAGACTATAAGTTCTGTGTAGGCAGCAGGGACTGTGTCCCATGCTTCTTTTTTATCCCCCACGATCCTTGACACTGTGGAGCAGTAGATGAGTGCTCAGTAAATGCTTAATAAACTGGATATTTTGTCTGTCTTTGAATTGTTGAAGAGCAATGAGGGGAGCTGGGATATGAAGTTGAACTTCAGGGCATGGAAATCATATATTTTTTTAAATGTTTCTTTATTTTTGAGAAAGAGAGACAGAGAGAGAGAGAGAGAGAGAGTGTGTGTGTGTGTGTGTGTGCGTGTGTGTGCGCGCGCGCGCACATGGGGGAGAGAGAGGGTCAGAGAGGGAGACAGAGGATTCGCAGGGGCTCTGTGCTGATACAGCAGGGTTCAAGTACACAAACCTTGAGATCATGACCTGAGCTGAAATTGCAGGTTTAACCGCTGAGCCACCCAGACACCCTGGAAATCATATTGTCATGATATGTGCAGGAACACGGCACTGGGGAGTGGTGAGGAGCACCAGTTTGAAATGTCAATGATGAAAGGTATAAGGCAGGCTAAGTGCCCCGCACAAAGTAGGCTCTCCCTAAACATTTCAGTTCTCCCAATTTCACCCCCACCCATCCCTTCTCTTTGGGGACCCTCCTTCCATATCCTACTCATTCTTATCCACCGCTTGAGAGGGTGCCATTATCAAGCTGACCTTGCTTAGATGCTGATGGCGTCATCACACCTGAATATACTGCCCAATCTTTGATGACACTCCCTGTTGATTAAAAAGCAGGGAACTCAATTCTAGCAGCCTCTTCTTTCTAACTGTGGGCAAGTGCCCAGTGAGGCTGTGTTATGCATCCAGGAAAACTCTTCTTACTAGCAAGACTGTGTGTTCTCTAGCCTCAAACTCTAGCTGAACTTTGTAGTGGACTTTAATCCAAAGATACAATGTCTGCCTATGCCCTTGCCAGAAAAACTTAGGAGAAAGTATATATAGGAGGGGAGATATGTCTTCTTTCACGACATTAAGTGCTATTACACAGCGCCTGGCCCCTTAAGAATCCACTCTCCTGACCCACCTTGCTATAAGCTACCTGGCAAAGAAATGAGGTGCGTTTCTGAAAGCAGAGAGATGTAATGGTTTGGGATGGCCAAAACTAGCCCGGCACTAAAGAAAGTGCACAAATATCAGTGCTAGGCCATGGAAGAAAGATAAGGAGATGATGACACAAACTATCCTATTTTCAAAAGAGGAAAGACACTGATCAGGGTACTTATGGGCATCAAAGGAAGGAGACAGTAAAGAGGATAGATAGGTAGGTAGGTAGGTAGGTAGATGGATGGATGGATGGATAGATAGATAGATAGATGGATAGATAGATGGATAGATAGATGGATGGTCACTAACACTAACAAGCATGGTTCTGAAAATTTAGAACCCTTTATTGTCATCTCAAAATGAAATGTCCTTATCATAGGACTCAAGATGAATAGAAGCTTACTAGTAAGAGCCAGCCCTACGATCAGGGCAAAGATGTTGCCAGGGGCATTTCATACCAGGCCCCTTCCTAGCTCACAGGCCTGAGGCATGCCCTCATGAGGCGGTCTGGGGGCCTTTGGCTGGTATGAGGCCCAAGACTGAGAAAGTCCCCCGAAGCAACATTTATGTCTATCCTCCAGTCTGATGCCATGTGTCTGGAGCCAGGGCAGCAAAGACCCTGTGATCAAAGACACTCTGCAAATCCCATTGGCTTGGAAGGGAAGCAGGTAGCACGGGGACAAATACTCTGCCTGCCCAGAGCCCACCTGAAAACCACAGAGGGCTGTAGAGGTGTGCAAGAAGAAACAGGTACAGAGCTATGTGCAGGAGAGACAGGAACAAGACTTAAGGTTAGTGTGGGAGGTAATAAGGGCTCCAAAAACAGAGGAGGTATTGGAAACCAGCAGATAGACAAGACTCATTGGCACCAAGGTCTGGGCCCAGGGGGACAGTGGGACAGGTGAGTCAGGCAGGGAATATTGACATAGTCATCTGAATCAGTGTCCTCTGCTTTGGCAACAGGCTTGTAGTAGAGGCTCACATATTCACAGCTGGTCTTCAGAGATGGGGCATGGAGCCAGACAGTTTCCATTACCTGGGAACAACCAAAGAAGCATCACTGAATCTGGGTAGGGTGATTTTGGTATCTCTCCAGACAGATTTCCACAGTGGGCAATGGGGGAGGGGCGGAGTATGTACATGGTTGCTGATTTCTCAAAGACAAAGACACAGAAGTGGCTGAGCTTCGCCAAGTGGCTTAACCTTGGGGAGTTTCAGGGTGGCGTCTCACCTCAGGTAACTGGAAAACACTTAGCTCTGATATGGGCAAGAAATGCCTTAAATGGGGCTCAGGCTAAAATCACACGGTTAAGCCTGGGGCTGAAGGAGACTCAGCTGCCAGAGGAGTTTCCCTTCTAGGATTAGACGGTGTGACTTGTGGAATAAATATGCATCTTCTTAGGGAGTTATTCAAGAGTAGGGTGAGTCATCCCCTGCAGCTCCGTAAGGACTCGGAGGAGCCGTGATGTGGCCTAACAGTGCATTCCAGGAAAGGGCTGGGTACTGAAGAGGAAGAAGGAAGCGTGCCACCTGGGCACAGTGCTGCTCCTCTTCCCCGGACAGAAACTTCAGGATCCTCTGCCTTCAGGATGGGTCAGTTCTTGGGAGGACAGGGTTGTGCCATGACCCCGCACTGTGCCATTATTGTAGCATCCACCCACGAAGGCTTCAGTAGGGGGAGTCACCTATTGCAATACAAGTCCTAGAACCAGGAGTCCGGCCCCATGAACATAGGAGGCGCCCAGGAAGTTCTAATGGGAAGGAACTATAACTTTGCATACTTTACCAGAGAGGCGATGAGCTGCAATGTGCTTCAAAAATTTGTCTCCTAAGGTGTGTTACAGTTCACCGTTCGAGATTAATTTATTCTGCTTGAAAAATTAAGATACTCCTTCTGAAAGCTGAAATATTGAGCCATTAACCCTACACACCTCATTGTGGACTTGTTTGGTCAAGATTTTGTCCCTAATAGTGGGACTGAGAGTCCCAAGCAGGGAGGAAGGATACGATTGGAGCAAAATACAGACCCAGGTAAGGGTGTGTGTGGCCACAGGGAAGTTCAAGGAAAAGGGCTAATGTAAGGGAAGATGGGTGCTGCTGGATCATACCTAAACTACTGAGAACCTTCTCTAGGAGTGGGTAAGGGCAAGGGCAAGGGCAAGGGCAAGAAGCTAGAGGTAACTGTGGCAGAGCAGTTGCTTGTTGCTGGGTATCACTGTCCCTTCTTAGCAAAGCACACAATTGCTCAATTAGGGACTCTATTTCTCGGTCTCCCTTGAAGACAGGTGTGGCTACATGACTAAGTTATGCCCAATGGGATATGACTGGAAGTGATGTGTGAAACCTCAGGGCCATGGTCTTAGGGAAGCACCTTTCTCTTTCTGCCTCCTATGGGCTGGAATGTAGACATAATGCTGGTGATTGAGCATTGACTACGGACCAGTCAAGACTCCAGAGGATGGCAGAGCAACAAGACAGAAGATGTTGGAGTCCCTGGATGACCCGGTGGCTCTGGCCACCTCTTCCTGGCCCCTGCCTTAACTTGGGAGGAAAATAGCCTTCCATCTTGTGAGCCCTGGGGGTTAGGGTCTGTTGCATTGGCTTAGTCTACACCCTAATTAAAACAGGAACATTTGCCACACTTATTTTTTTCCTGGTTCCTGAGGCAGTAGTATTTTTGACTACTACGGGCTACTCCAGAGAAGAAAATATTTTCTCTTCTTAATTTGGATAAACAAAGATGAGTAGACAGTTTAAACACCTTTTACCCATCTGCCAATGGCCATCAATAGAAAACAGCAGTTCCCTACGTCCCTTCCTAGATTTCCACAGGAATCCTCCTCACCCAAGGGTTGAACCCTGTGTACGTCTTGACATCTGCCAAGTCATCCTCGAGGCCAGGCTTCCTGCCTCCAGTGATGGGCAAACTACGTCCTCTCATCCTAGAGAGTTTACTAGAAAGCTCTCCCTCATATTAAGGTAAAACTGGATAGATCCCACTCCCTTAAGACCTCTTGGAAATCGGAGCTCTTCCACACCAAAGCCCTCCTCTGCAGGAGTTGCCATCTGTCACCTCTACTAAGCATCCATTTATACCCCCACGGCCATGCTTGGCTAGATAAGCCAGGTAACGAAGTCCACGACCGTTGTTGGGCAGTCAGTCTACTCACACCACCAAAGGACGAAAGTCTTCCCAGACTGGGGGCCCAGTTGCTGCTGGGAAAGCCACGCCCTTCAGCTAACAGGCAGCTCGAGGAACCGCCCCCCTCCTCCTCCCCGGGCCAGACCCGGGTCTGGGGCCGCCCTCAGGGCAGCGGCTGCCAATCAGGGGTGGGGGGCGGAGCTTACCTGCGGCGCGGCCGGGGATGCTGACGCTCCAAGGCCTGCGAGAGGAGCCTCCGGCACACCTAAGGACCCAGGGAGACAGAGGTGAGGGCGTGGCCGCGGGTCCGGCCCGCCCCCGCCCCGCCCCCGCCCCGCCCCCAGGCCCGCCGGAAACCCCGGGCGTGGGGCGTTCCCGGAGGCGCGGCCCTCGGGGCGCAAACTCTGCATCCGGGCGGTTTCCGCCCCTGCACCGCGCCCGCGGGTCCCGCTCTGCCCGGCACCTGCCCCACCCGGCGGTCGCCGTCCCCAGCTCGCCCAGCCGCCGGCTCACCTGCAGCGTCCGCCGCCCGAGCACGCCGCGGGCAGGCGCTGTAGATGTTCTGGGAGCGTGGCGGCTGCGACGCGCGGCGCCGCTGCTGCGGGGGCCGCTGGGACGCCTCCAGGGCGCGCATCCTCACCGCCACTCGGCGGACCCGCCTGGAGAGGACTGCCCGGCAGAGCCGCGGGGAAAGAGGAGAAAGGCGTCAGAGGCCCGTGGCCACCCCTCCCGGCCCTCGGGTCTCAGGAAACTAAAGGCGGTCTCTCTCCGCGGTGCTTGGCCGTGTCTGACGCGGAGATGCTCTGAGTGCTTGGGCACAGCCTTGTCCCCCACTGAAGACCAAAGGGCCCAGGCCACCCTCCTCGTTCTCATTTCCAGACATTGACCCCTCATCCCACATTCCTCACGCCCCTGGCTGCTCAACTAAAGCTCCTGCGTTTCCAGGCCGGGGGCAGGGCGTAGGGGGCGGGGTTCCAGCAGAATCTGAAGCTCAGCGCCCTTCGGGAAACTCACCTCGCCCTAACCGAGCCCCGAGCCGCTCACCTTTCCTCCTTTGAATGGCCCTTTTCACCAACAGTCCAACAAGCGCCAGCAGGATGAGGCTCAGGGCGGTGGGCACCAGGATGTGAAATCCTTGGTCTTCCATCCCAGACACCGGGCCTTGGTGGAAGGCTCTGAGGAAGGAAGGAGAGGGAGAGAGACAGTAGAGGTCTGGGAGTCTGGGAGGGAGAGAGGTTTAAGGCAGTGCTCCTCAGTAGCCAACTTTTGGGGAGATGTCTCACAGGTTTGTCCCTTTTTTTAAACACCCCCCCCCCCGCCCCGCCATCTGCCCCAAAGAGTCTTGTCTACGGAGTCCAGAAATTTGGATTCAAATTCAGGTTCAGCTTTCCACTGGCTGTGTGATCTTGAACCAGTCTCCCAACCTCTCTGAGCCTCCCATTTCCTGGGAAATGGGTACAGTAAAGCCTATTTCACAGAAGTGTTTAAGGCTGAAACAAAATTGTAGATATAAAGAAGTTAGAACACCTGGTCTAAGCAGCAGTTAGTAAATGTCAGTTCCCTTCTAAGCTTTTGCACCTCTGTTTCCTCACAAGATTATTGCAAATACTAAACGAGTTAAATTTCTTGTAAGTGGAAGAGACACTGTTCTCATAATGCTCCCTCTTGCTTATAAGGTCTTTCCTCCGTTTCCTCTACAAATTGAATCCTTACTTTCCTTAAAGGGTCAGCACATAAGTTCTCTTTTCTTCTCCAGTCATGGCAAACTAGAGTCAACTTTTTCTGTCTGTCCTCAATTCTTGTGTTTATACTGGTTACAACCCTTTTCACAGTCAGACTTGTATTAGTTAGTAAGATAAGACCTGGATATTGCATGTTTTCATCTTTCTTACATTTTCAATGCCCAACACATGGTAGAAAGTAAGAGAATGTTGGTTGAATTGACTTGAATTCTCCACTGGTAGGCTGGTGTAGTTTACTGAGCCAGGAATCAGGAGTCCTGGTTCTATTTGAAACCACAATGTTCTCATGACTTCAGTTGCCTCATCTGTAAAGCCCAAATGATGCTCGAGGTCCCTTTTCTCACTAACATGTTTGTCTTTGGTTAGGCAAAATAATTCCAATTATTATAGGTTTTCTTTGGCGTCTGCTCTAATGCTGCCCCCTAGTGGTCCATTGTCGCACTTTCCTAGGTGCTCCCTAGGCTTTAGACCCGCGCTGTCCTATAGAAATACAATGTGGTCACATATGTAATTTTAAATATTCTAGAAGCCACACTGAAAAAGTAAAACAGTGAAGCTGAATTTAGTAGTTATCAGTTTTATTGTTAATTTTATTCTTATTTAGTTCCCCATCAAAATAGATTTGAATGAACGCTGAATGACTAAAAGATTTGGGTCTCATTTCTACAGGGTGTCCTGCTGGGGCATTGACAAGTGCGTTCTTGTTATTGGACTAAGTTAATGCGCTACACTCATAGGTAGCCTAGACACAAGAAGGGTCTCTGTTGGTGGACACTGCAGGAAGATTTCAATGGATCTCCTAACTCTAGGCTACTTTGCCTGACCTCTAGCCCATCCTGGATGGTGGAGACCTCTTACCTCTGCCTGTGAAGCCTGCTGTGGTAGTTGTAGCTGGCCGTCTGGAGCCTACGAAGCACCCCCGGAGTTGAGGTCTTTGAGGTTGTGGTGGTAGATGGCAGGAAGGTTGGGGGCTTGGTAACTGCTACTGAAGATGCTCTGGAAACTTGAAGGTGGTGAGAGATTCGGGTGGTGGGGGAGGGGTGGGTTGCTGGAGGAGCCTCAGTCCTTTGAGCTGGTGGGGTAGCTGCAGGAGATGGCGGGAAAGAGTGACCTTCCATATATACATTCTAGTCACCAGTAGGATGGGGTCACCCTTTCTTGAACATACTCTCCTTTCCCCTAGACTCCCTCTATTGCAGTCCTCATGGCCTGAAATGCCTTCTTAGCATGGCCTCTCCACCTAGTACCTTCTATGTATATTTGCTTCAAATGTCATTTCCTACAGGAAGCCTTCCCTGACTTTCCAGGCAGAAGAGCTTGCTCTCCTCTGATCCTGGGAAAAGGCCTGTTTGCAGTTCCATCCCCACTCTGCTTTATGCTGTAGTTGCGTGCTTGCCTGGTCTCTTCCATCCCACAACCTTGGGTATAAGATATGCTCAGTTAAATGATCCCTCTTGGCACGCAGAAAAGTCCTGTAGTGTCACAATGTTCAATTGATGTATCTACCTCACAAGATAGATGCGAAGATATCATGTAGATAATTGCATGTTAAAGATGCATTTAAAACAAGGAAAAGGTATGGAAATGTAAAAGTACCATTAGTATAATCATCCGACTTTTTATTGCAAAAGAGAGTTGTTAAAATCACTGTATGCCAGAAAATGAAGACAGCCCTGTGGGGAACAGGAGGCATGACCATCTCTGGCTGGAAAAGATCTGCCCAGTCTTGGTTCCCCAAGTCATTCATAAAAGAGGTGGGTTTTGTGAATGGAGCATTACTTGTGGTGCCACCTGGTGGTGATGTGTAAGTTCTGCAATTCGTGCCAAGTGACCAGGCTTTGGGATGGGCTTGAAGGACATAGGATGCTAATCTCCGGGAAGTACCGTCTCCCACGACAAGGAAATACACATCTGAGACTCAGCTGTGCTTTGCCAACCATTCCATGAACTGAACACATATTCCCCCCTCCACTGTCACAATGCCCCCACATCATCGCCCCCACCTCTCCTACCTCAGCTTTGGTGAACTGACCTTTAGGTATGAATTCAAGAGAATCAGCATGTGCAGGCATCTTGAACCAAGGGGGCATCGGTCTATGTAAAAATTTATGAAACCATCTTGGAGGCTCAGGCATCAGCTCGTCTTCCCAGAATGGGTCATACTCTATCGAGGCAAAGGGAATAAATACACTGGAGGGGGGGGCTCTCGGAAGAGACTGAGACCCCAGGAAGGAATGTTGGTATGAGTTGAAGCTGACTCAGCCAGGGTGGATGGCAGTGGGAGGACGAGGCCAGAGTCCACCAGGAAGAGCAGAAAAAGAATGGGCTGGAGAGTTCCCTGAAAGAAATGCTCTTCCACCCTTGCTCACTGGCCACTGGGATTTTAGAGTGGCTGTTGAATTAGTGGTTGCATAGGAGTTAAGAAGTCAGTAGAGGAATGGAGAAAGGTGGGATTTGGGAGACATATGGAAAGGATCAGTTCATAAAATACCAAGTGTGACCTACAAATGTGACTTGAAAAATGACTGTCTTTCCTTGATAGTTATCCCTGCTATGTCTCATGGGACAGCTATGTAAGGCAGTTATGTCCTTTTGCTTCCAATTTCCTCCCATCTCAGAGCCTCTCCTCTACCTTAAACCCTCATTCCCCTCAGACTTTGGGGAGTGCGGATAGAATACAACGCAAGGAGAGCGTTTATTTGTTCCTTTCAAATGGTTTGGGTCGGAAATTTGGGGGACTGTGAAGTTAATTCACTGTATGAGGTTTCAACTATGCAAATCCCAATTATCTTTGGACTGGCTAGCATGGTAATAGCATGACAGTCTGTAGGACTTCTGTAGTTCAGTGGTTCTCCCAGCCTTCCCGGGTGGTGACATTTGCTAGGTGCACTGAGCCTCCATGGGGGGGCACCTACCACTGTGGACACTCAGGGTGACCTGCTGGGTCTTGCCCCGGTCTGTGTTCATGCCTGTCCCACAGGCATAGACTCCGCTGTCACTCTTGGTCAGCTCTGTCACCTCCACTAGGAACACATTCTGATCTGGATATGGCTTCAGGGTGACTCGGTGCTTGTATTCTTCCTTGACGAAATTCTTGCTGGACACGACGGTGGAACATACTCCAGATTCAGCCACTTCCCGGCACAGATACAACCTCACATGCTTTTGAGGAAGCGGGCACTCAATGGTAATGGAGCTACCCAGAATTCCCTCCAGCTTTACTTCTGGGAGGTTCCTCAGAGCCCCAGCCACTGCAGGGAGAGGGAGTTAATGTACAGGAAGCCCCATTTCCAACCACATCCCCAACTGCAGCCCTATTTCCAACCCAGGCCCTGGCCCAGTCTCACACTCATCTCTCTAGCTTCAGCCTTATCCCCGTCATCAGCCCAAGCCTCAGATCACCTTAGCCTCGACCTTCTCCTGATCTCTAGCCCTAGCCTCATCCTCAACCTCCTCCTATCCCTAACCCTATGTACCTCCTCAGTCTGGCTCCATGTTCTTCCCTAGCCCTTTGCCCAAGCCTGACTCCCAGCTGGACCTCTCTCAGCCCAAACCTTAACATAACCCTCACCCTCATTCGAACCCAAACCCCTAAGATCTCAGTTACCAAACCCCTAAGAAGTCAAAACTACTATCAAAACTTCTGTCCCACGCCGGAGAGATGATATGCCATAGCAACCCCAATCAGCACATAGCACCCAACTGATTTCAGGGCGGTGTTGGGAGGCACAGTGCGATTTTGCTGCAACAGCTTTCCTGTCTAGTTTTGTTTTGCTCAGACCCATTCAGCCAAAACGACTGCTCACCCTCGGTTTTGTTTGTTAAATCATTTTTTTTAAAGCATTTGTTGAATGCCTTTTGTGTGGCAGGAAGATGGCTGGCATCCCTCCCTGCACAGAATGAATCATTCTGTGGACACATTCTTGTGGTCCACAAATGGACACTCACTACAGAGTCATACGATACACCCCACAACCGAGATATACAGGGAGGCTTGGAAGCAGTGAGCAGAGAAACTGGATCCAGGCTGCTGCCAAGGGATGGTGTAGTTTGAGGAAGGGTTTCTGGAAGAAGTGAAGTCTAAGTTGTGACCTGAAAGACTGAGTGTGGAGGGCAACTGAGAGAATGATGGTCTTCACTGAATGAGGGAACGCAGATGGAATGCAAGGGTGTGTGTGTGTGTGTGTGTGTGTGTGTGCACGTGTGCACAGGTGTATACACATTGTATGTGTGTTGGGGAGGGTGGGAGCAGGGAGGAATAGAATAGAACAGAATACAATACAATACAATACAATACAATACAATACAATACAATATGTTTATGCTTTGGCCGAGAGAAGGCAGATCTAACACAGTTGAGTCAGATGGAAAAGGAAGGTAAGTCCAAATATGATTAATTATCAACTAAATGGGTCCCGGTAAGTGTCTGCATATTTCTGGAAAGAGGGGCAGAGGGTGAAGTACGTGTGTGGGAGTGGGGCCAGGGAACTTGGGTAGAGGAAGAAAAGACTCTTCCAGGCAATGAGCACAGCGCTCAAAGAGGCTGGGATATGAGAGAGAACATGGCATGTTCATGGAGAGAAGTTGACAGACTTCTTGAAATTCATCCCCTGACCACACATTAAGAATAGCTCCAAGGAGTTTAGTAAGATAAGGAAAGTCAAAGAAAGAAGCAGGGCTTGAGGTTTCTGGACAAGCAGAGAGAGCTGAAGAGGACATTCCGGGGGGAGCAGAGAGTGCGGACACCAGTGAAGAGGTAGAAACAACCATGGGAGTATGAGAATGGGGGATAGGGGCTGGAAGGGGGAACGTTTCCAGGAGCGTGTTCAAGTCTAAGAGTGTAACTGGTGTTAACATGGTAGGGATAAGAGGAGGGTCCAGCCAGAACATGTAACATCTAACATGGAAACTTTCACACAAATAATCCAATGCTGTTTCAAATCTGCTGGAACCCTAGGTGTGTGAGGCAGTCTCATGACTGGAACGTGGCAATGGAAGGGTGACCCATTCAAAAGACAAAGACCCAATCAAGGGGGTGGGGGAATTACCCTGTGTGTCCAGACAGCCCACACCTGTGTGTAAAGCCCAGCATCTGAGAGTGAGCATGTATTTTTGGACCAACCCAGCCAGCAAGGGGCATGAATGCTGCTTTCCCAAGAGCAAGATGCTACAATATGGGCAGGAGCAAGACAGAGCAAAGAGAGGTCATCACCTATGCAGACACTTCGAGTGACCTCACTCTGCTCAGGAATGAGCTTCTGGTAAACCCTTGGCTTACCCAGATCCCCTGCAGTGGGCTGCATGTTTGTGTTCCCCTAGTATTCGCGTGTTGAAGCCCTAACCTTCAATGTGATGGTAGTAGGAGATGAGTCCTTTGGGAAGTAATTAGGGTTAGATGAGGTTAGTAGAGCCCTCATAATGGGATTAGTGTCCCTCTTCTCTCCATGTACACAAGAAGAAGCCATGTAAGGACCCAGGGAGATGGTGGCTGTCTGTAAGCCAGGAAGAGGACCCTTACCAAGGACGGTATTTGTCGGCACCTTGATCTTGGGCTTCTAGTTTCCAGAACTGTGAGAAATGAACTCTATTGTTTAAGCCACACTATGTATGATGTTTTATTAAAGCAGCCAGAAGAGACAAAGCAAGGCATCCTTATTGTGTAAACCCTGGACAGACGAAGCACAAGAAAAGCTGCTGGGTACACTGAGCTCTGCTCCCAAGGAAGCACTAGTTGGTGAGATGAAAGGACAAGACCCCAGCTCTCCTTGGAGTTCACAGTAGCTTCTAACCCGCAACCAGGGTTTAGAAAAGCAGATTTCCCAAAGAGAGAAAAGATAGATGTAATTTCCTGGTTTCGAATTTATGCCCAGTGTGCATATGAGGCATGTTGGAGGAACTTAGTAGGATGCTGGTGACCTGATCTTACCCTTTGGCATGGTGATTACATCTGTCTAGGGTGGGGCCTATGAATCTGCATTTTAAAATAAGCTTCCCGGGTGTCCTTGAATTTTTGCAATTCTGAACTACATAACTATATTTCCATATGATTCTGGGGAATAAAAGGAGGGGTGGAAGTAGGTGTCTAAGGGACCCAACCCCTTTAATATTGGTGTTTTAAAGAGGCTACTTAGTAAGTGACATTAATCTCTAACTTGGTGACTTGATTTTCAGTGGCGATGGTAAAGGACAGGGGTATAGGTGATTTAAAAGGTCACTCTCGATATATAGTTAGATATAAATACATACGTTTGGAACATGGGAGAAAAATACATCATTTCCATGATGGAAATTATGGTAAATGCTCCAAAGGCCTTGGCGGGGGTGGTGCCTTGAAGATGGACTTTGGATTCTGTTGAGCAGTGGTTTTCCGGCTGATGAGAACCCTCGCAACTCAAGTCACAGCAGAATTCTTTCTGGAAGAAGGAAGCTGGCCTGCAACTTTTTTTTAGTGTTTATTTATTTTTGAGGGAGAGAGCATGAGGGAGGGGCAGAGAGAGAGAATCCCAAGCAGGATCCACACTGTCAGCACAGAGGCCAATGCGGGGCTCAAACTCATGAACCGTGAGATCATGACCTGAGCCCAAACCAAGGGACGGACGTTTAACTGACTGAGCCATCCAGGCGCCCCTGAGACTTTTATGTTTACCAGATGGAGTGTGAACTTTTCTAAAAGATGAGAAACGTTCTACTCAACTTCCTACTCCCACATACACCAACATGTGTGTCCAGGCAGACTGTCTGCTTTTTGTCCTGTCGCAATGAATAGAGTGTCCCCCCTCCTCCCCAAAGCCAGTTCTTCTTCCTGTGTCCTGAGTCCAACCTGCTCACCTTCTTTAGAACTTCTCTTCCACCCTGATCCCTCTCTCCTCGCCGTGTCGTTTGGTTTCTTCTCTGCTATCATTGCCATGGCTTACACACTTGCTCTGATATTGGCCATATTGAAAAACTCCTCCATCTACCTTTTGCCTCCCCTTCAGATGCCACCCCTCTTCTGTTCTCTTTCTCAGATGAGTCATCAAGGTCACAGAATCCACTTTCATACCTCCCACTTTTTCTTCCACCTATGCCTGTCAGAATTGTGTCTCCAACATTCCACTAGAACTGCTAGTCAAGGTCAGCAAACATTTCCTAGCTTCCACATTCGATGTCTTTGTCTTCATTTACTTGCCCTCTTGGCAGCCTGTAAGGGAATTGAGCCCTCCCACCTTGAAATGCTTACTTTTCGTGGCTTCCCTAACACCACACTCACAATGACTGCTCATTTTCAATCTCCTTACTTTCCCCTCCTTCTCTATCCACCTGTCAGTATTGGGTTGCCCTAAGGCCTGGTACTTATGCCTGGTCTCTTCTCAGTCTTCCCTTCCTCTCCCCACATTAGTTCATTTACTCCCATGGCTTGTAATGCCAACTGTATGTAGTTTTTTCCAGAACATTCATCTCTAGTCTTGTCTTTTTTTACCTCTAAACTCTAGAATCACCTTTCTGATACCGCCACTTGGACTCTACTTGAATATCTAAGATGTATTTCAAACTTACCATGGCAAAACAAATAGACGAACAAAAAAAGAATTCTTGATTTCTCTTCCAAAACCTGTTCTGTCTAAGCTCTTCCTGTTTCAGAAGAGAGTACCGGCATCCACCCAACTGCTGAAACCCAAAACTCATTCCCATATTATATTAAATAATCAAGAATAGGGGCGCCTGGGTGGCGCAGTCGGTTAAGCGTCCGACTTCAGCCAGGTCACGATCTCGCGGTCCGTGAGTTCGAGCCCCGCGTCGGGCTCTGTGCTGACCGCTCAGAGCCTGGAGCCTGTTTCCGATTCTGTGTCTCCCTCTCTCTCTGCCCCTCCCCCGTTCATGCTCTGTCTCTCTCTGTCCGAAAAATAAATAAACGTTGAAAAAAAATTTTTTTTTAAATAATAAAAAAAAAAGAATAAATTTTAGGGGTGTGTGTGTGTGTGTGTGTGTGTGTGTGTGTGTATGTACTGGGTCACAACATCACGCATATGTATTATTACTTTTATGGGTCAAGGTGAAAAAGCCTACATCATGTAATACTTTTTTGCTTTATTGTGGAACTTCCCATAGGGCCATGTGGTCTATGGTTTGTGCCCCATGCACTGGGCTCTTGGAACAAGGACTATTCCAATATTTGTACAACCTGGGGCAGAAATACCAATAAAGACCCCAATATCATATGTCTAAATATTTTAAAATCATAAATCAAGATAATAAACCGATGAGTAAAGTATGTCCTATGACCCATCTTGACAAATTCACACACCTTAGATGTCCACTCAGAAATACTTCTGTGTTGGGGGCACCTGGGTGGCTTAGTAGGTTAAGCGTCCGACTTTAGCCCAGGTCATGATCTCATGGTTCATGAGTTTCATCCCTGTGTCAGGCTCTCTGCTGACAGCTCAGAACCTGGAGCCTGCTTTGGATTCTGTGTCTTCCTCTCTCTCTGCCCGGCTCCCCCTCATGCTCTGTCTTTCTGTCTCTCAAAAATAAATAAACATTAAAAAAATTTTTAATAAAAATAAAAATAAATAAAACACTTCTATGTGGGAAGAATGTCTCCAAGTTTCCTACTCCTAGCATCTGTCCTATCTCCCCTTCTTTTCTCATCCCAACTCCTGCCAACACCACAAGGGTCCTAGTATATGTATAGCAGATAATCCAGGTTTCATGTATTAGTTCCACCCATCTCATTCCAAACAGTCTTTTATAGAATAAGATAGAATTTTAGGATAGAAGACCCAGTATGGAGGCTTATATGGTCATTGAAAGTGGGCCCAGAGTCATCTGGACAAGGAGCTCGAGGTCTAGAAGAGGGAATATGAGTGTGGGCTTGAGGAGGACAATCCCCTTGGGCCTGTGAACTCCTCACTCTCTGAGGATGGGCACAAAGGGAGATGGACTGGATCCAGAGCAGGGACCCCTCTGGCCCAGCTAGAACGGTGGTATTGCTCAGGACAGACTACAGTGCTGCAGTTCAAGTACCCTTAACTCTTAGAGATCTTCTACCCCCACTGAACCACTCTTTCTTCTCAAGCCTAAGTTTAGTTAACCATCCACTGTGTTGACATAAGTCCTCTCACAGAGTCTGACATTTAATTAAAATTGCATTTCCTTGGACTTTTAGGGTGTTTCAATCTTTGACTCAACAAATATTTGACTTTCTTCCATATTCAAGCCATTAGAAATAAAGTAAATATGAATAAAAAATCATTTTGACCTTCAAGGAGCTCACCAATTAATCAACAAAATAAAGTGAATACATGCCAAGTCACAATATAAGGCAGAATGAAGTCAGCTCTTGGGATTCAGAACACAGGGCTCTGGAAAGCGTACAAGGAGGTGGAGGTTGAAGTGAATTCTGAAGGGCTCATAAAAGGTGGAGAGGAGAGGAAGGATGTTATCAGCAGAAGGAATGGCATGAGTAAGAACATGGTGACAGGAATGTCCAGCACATGTTTAAGGAGGAGTCCTCTTTGGCTGGAGGTTAGGGAAGCGCAGGGGAGTGTGGTAAGCTCAGAGGGTAAAAGAGGAGCACAAGGTAGGAGTTTGTAGGCAGTGGGAGCCATTGAAGGTTTCTAGGAAGGGCGATCCTATGATTAGAGTCAAGCATTAGAGAGAGTAATCTGGATTCACCAGTGGGTCAGTTTGGAGGAAGTGGGATAGTTATGAGATGACTTTGAGTTCTGTTCCTTTCCATTCCCTCTGTTACCTCTCTAGTAGAGGCTGCTTATCCCGGTCATGCTAATCCAGAAATTACATGAACTGGCCATTAATTGGGTCAAAGTCGGGGTGGGAATAAGTGGTAAGAGGTGGTAAAAAAAAATCATTCTGGCATTTGCACCTGATATCAGAGATAGTTAAGATGGATAGAATAGCTTGTTTGGATGGGGGCCAAAAAGGAACTTGAATTATGGTGCTAGGTATGTTGCATTTCAGCTCTTGGTGGGAGGCTAAAGTGAGGGTTCCCAGAAGGCAGCTATTGGGATTCAGAAGACAGGGCTGAAGATATTAAACTTGAGGAATGGATTAGGGTTACTGAACTGATGAAGGAGTCCTCGTTTAAAGCTGAAAGTTGAAAATCAGCAGTGAAAGAGATCCAAAGAAAGAGAATGTGGAGGTAAGAAGAAAGAAATTTGGAGGCACTTGCTTTATGATCCCATATTATCAAACTAATATGCCTAGGAGAGGTAATGCCTTCAACACTAGTGGGTCAACACCTGAGCCTCACAGGAGATGTGTCTGGAGCGGAGAGCGGGGCACTCACAGAGAGTGGGGAGGACGTCCAGAACTTCACATGGTCTCTATCCTTATCCTGCCCTGGGTACTTATCTGCAAACAAATCCATCCAGGAACATCAGGGCTAGAGATGGCCAGCAACTCCCCTACCTGTGGACAATTCAACCTCATAAAATGTCCAAGGTGTTTTCCCAGGGCACTTACCTGGCAGGAAGCAAAGTGACCAAAGCCAGAGGTCCATGGCTCCTTCCAGAGCAACGTCCCATCCAAAAGCCCCTGGAGATGGGGACAGGGACCCACTGCTCACCCAGGAACCCTTTACAATCTGGAGCTTGAAAGAGATTTCTGGCCCCCACGAGGAGCAAGACTTGAAAATGAGGAAATGACAACTTGTTTTGTTTGCTAACTAGTTTTAGACTAAAAAAGAAAATACCAGCAAACCACAGCGGAAGTTAGGAATTGAGAAAATATGTTATGTTGAGCACGAATGGGTCACCAGGGTTCAAAGGGCCTCTAGGTAGGTAGCTCCAAAAAGCTATTAGAAGCTCTCAGGCATGATGTTTCTTAGCCTTGGGCATGTTTTCTTGGAAGGGCCTCCCATGCATTATGAATATTCATTGACTTCTGAGACAGAGTCACTTGCCTTATCCCTGTCTTCAGGATAAAAGAGACTTGTCACCAATTTTCTCCATCTGAGGAGGACTGCATGGGTAGAAACTTAGTCCTGAAGTCAGAAGATACTGGTTGTAGCCCTTGAATTTACTTGGCAAATAATTTTGTGCACCTACCATATGGGAATACTAACCATTGATTTTGAGGAATTCACTCCCTTTCTCTGAGCCTAGATCTCCTTATCTAGAAAAGGAGGGTGGGACTCAATGAGCCTGGCATTCCCTTCTGTAGGTTACTGTTCCTGGAGTCTTAATTAACCACAGTTTGCCCAGAACCTCAGATCAACCACCCTTCATCTCTCCCAGCTCTGCCCCTGAAGGTGCTGCCCTCTGGCCGGGGCCCAGGCAACCTTCCAGTGGCCACAGAGGCATGCCAGACGATCACGTGACAGTGTCTGAAGTCACAGCAGCCTGGCAGAGCTAGGCTCCAAGCCCCCCGAGGGTCTATGGGAAAGGGCCAGTGACTGATGGAGACGGGAGATATGCTGAGGCCATCAATCACAAGGTATCACAGAAAGAGCTCTGGGTTCCCGTCCGAAGACATGGCTTCTGGTCCTGGTTTGGTGCTTCTTAGCTTCGGGCCTCAGTTTCCTCATTAATAAATAGGGGTGGTCCCTGCCCTGCCTACATCACAGGGCTTTCATGAGGCCCAGCAGAAACCATGGCCATGGAAGGGCTTGAAGGGCTTTTAAATGTGGAGGTGCAGCATGGAGCGGTTACTTAATCAGAGGATCCCCAGGGCTTCATTCCCGGTGGTTACATTGTAGGCACCTGGCCAGCCTCCTCATTTCCAGGGGCTGCAGCCTCTCGGGGGCACCGAGGACTCAGGCCATTTCCACCCCCTTTCTTACCAGACTGGTCACATGCTCTCCAAAACACAAAACGACAACATCCGCAGTAGAAGTCAAACGCGAGGCTCAGGGCAGGTGCAGAGGAAGTGTGTGTGGGGGGCAGGCAGCCTGTCCTGCCCACCCCTATCTGGGTTTCCATCAGCTCAGGGCCGCTGCAGTTCTGATTTCCTCCAACCACCAACTGGGCCAAGGTGTCAGGGGGCAGCCTCAGGCCTCTGGTTAGAGTGAGTGACTCCCAGAGGCCTCGGTTCTGGTCAGCCTCCACCCTTCCTACTTGGAGGGCTCGTCCCAATTCCTCACAGCTGTTCCACAGCTGGGCTCTGCCATCTGCTCGGCTCAAGACCTGGGACTGCCTTGGCGAGAGAGAGAATAAATGACTGTGGTGGGTGGGTGTGTGACTGTGGGTGTAAGAATGTGGGAGTAAGATGGGTAGGTGTGTGTGTGTGGCTTGTGAGTGTGAACATGCTGTGTGCGTGCACACGTGCGTCTATGGAGACGTGGGCTGGATGTGCTGTGGCTGCAGTGTTGGGAATGTGTGGAATGAGATATTTTCACATCGCGGGTGGCCCAGATGAAACCCTTAGTAACATCACACTGGGGTTGTTACGAGCGGGAATTGGGGGGTCTCAGAACTCCTGGGTCAGAAGTGAACGCTTGAAATCTGAGGAATCAAAACTCCCAGACCTGGGCGATCCAGTCTCTACCTCCAGTCTCTACCCCAAGGTCTCAGGGTAGGCTGGGTCCCCAAGGGAAGGCTGAACCCTGGCTAAGTGGAGGAGTTTACTGTCTTCATTCTCTTCTCCCTCTTTTTTCACCAACCAAATTTTATTTCTCTTTTCTGACTCACAGGGCTGCTGTGTTGCCCTGGTGTTCCCACTTGGGAAAAGATATGAAAAGCTGAAGCCCACTGACAGGCAGGGGACTCAGTGGCCTAACATCCTCTGGGGCCAACGCTTGACCAGAAGGGATGAACGCAATAGGAAAAAATTCAGAGTCTGATGACAGGGAAGTGGATACAATAAATAATGCCAGATACACTGGGAACTGTCCTAAGTCCTTCAGGTGAATTCATTTAGTCCCCATAATGACTTGGGTTTTTATTATCCTCCCTATGTTACAGATGGGATAAGAAAAATATTTCTCATAAGGTTGCCGTGAAGATTGCTTGAGGTAAGCATCACAAAGGGCTTGATACGATGCCTGGAATATAGTGTGAGTTCAGTGGAGATTAGCCGTCTCCGTTAAGGTGAAAGTTGTCATTATGGATTGTGCTTGGTTGTAACATCACCCTCCTTTGACCTCCTGGAGGCTGTTGGACCTCCGAAACAGCCATCTTCTGGGCCTTTCCAGACTGAGGGTTGAGATCCTAAGTGGCCCTCCCCGGGACCCAACACTACTCTCCGCAAAGACAGATCATGAGCATCCCCTCACCTACCAGATTCACCAAGGAGCCCACTCAGGTAAAGGTACCCGGCTCAGGCACCCTGTGGTTCCCACTTTCCAAGAACTTGGACGAGAGGCTTGCCTGACCCAGACTGAGCCACTCCACAGGAACAAGGCTTTGGGAAGGTTAACCTTTACTGTGAGCCTACTCATGGCCTTCTGCTATAAGAAATGGTAAGACTTCTTACCTAAATATGGCCACACTTCTATTGATATTCTAAGGTTAGAACCCAAATATGTAGGATTTTGGATGAATTTTAATGAGATTTATCAGCAAAAATCTGGAGTTTAGAATATTCACCTCCACACATTTAATCAAAGACTTTTGACTCCAGTGAGGGTGGGTCGGCTGCCCATTTCTTTATCAGCCTTAGGAGAGGCTTACCAAGCCCTCAGAACTCCTGGAATCTAAGAGCTTGACCATCTTCTTTCCCTTCCTATTTCAGCACCCTAGCTAGCTGGGAGCCATTGGTCTGTTTTATATCTTTTCTTTTGGTGGCCCCTTAGATATGTGGTCTTTCTAAGATGATCTCTTATTATGTTTCTTATATAGACTCTCTAGTAGAGTTCATTGTTTCAGAGAAGCTTGTGGGGTTGGTGAGGAGGGGACTGTACTTGTTTCTCTGCTTTGGGGACCAGATTCATTTACTGCTCTTAGGACAAATGTTCTGTCCTGACTCTTGGGAAAGTCTTAGACAAACGATATGTATGTATATGTATATGTATATGTATATGTATATGTATATGTATGTGTATATGTGTTTGTATGTGTATGTATATATGTATATATATAGCTTTACAAACCAAAATCAACTGCTGTAAGCAGATTCTCGGCCACTACTGGGCCTTAGTAATGTGTAATCATTATTACCTAATGGATTTTTTAAAGGAAAAAAAATCAAAATAATTCAAGAACTTGAGGAAGATTTTTTTTTTTTTTTAATCATCAGAAACAGTTAAGTAGTCCTCTGAGTCATTGCTCGGCACTGATCATTGCTATTTGGTTTATCATTAACCCCACAGTCGATTGTTACTCCCAAGGCCTAGGCTGAATAGTGTCCCTCTGAAATTTATGTCTACCTGGAACCTTAAAATATGACCTCATTTAGAAATGGGAACTCTGTGGGTGTAATTCACTAAGATGAGGCCAAACAGGATGGGGGGAAGCTAAATCCAATGGCAGGGGTCCTTGTACAAAGGCCGTGTGAAGACACAGACAGACACATCAAGAAAAGGCCACGTGAGGATGGGGCAGAGATGGGAGTGATGCAGCTGTGAGCCAGGGAACACCCAGGATTGTGGGCGGCTGCCAGACGTGAGGAGAGAGGCCCGAGCAGCTTCCCCCTCTCAGCCTCCTGAACAAACCAACCCTGCGGACATCTTGGTTTCAGACTTCAAACCTCCAGAACTGTGAAAGACTAAGTTATTGTTATTTTAAGTCACCCAGTTTATGCTAGTTTGTTATAGCAGGCTAGGAAACTAAAACCCTCCCCCTTAAAATTGCTTTTAAGTTATTAGATATCCCATTTCAGCCACAGACCAGCTTCCTTATTCATAGACGGATTTCAGGTGGGCTTTGGGCAGTACATTATTATACTTGACCACCAGTTTATAACATCAGTTAAGAATAATACAGGATCGTCTACGACTTTAGTGGCATTTCTTGGTCTTTGATTCTAGGGGATGGGATAGGCTGCCTGAGCTCCGGATTGGCTTGCAGGTTATTGGCATTAATATAGAAGCTGCATCTAAATCTTACTGCCCCAGGAAAGATGCTTTGGTCGGAGAGTAGCTTCCAGGGGGAAAACATAGGTTCTGATGCACCTTGTAGTTTTGGTTCTCCTGGAATGATTTGCTGTCATTCCAGAAGAAGCTAAATATGCATCCCCATTACAGAGAACAGAGAGAAATAAATATTCCTGATGACCATCTCTCTGGGCCAGAGTGCAGCCCAAGACTCTGATCCAGGTCAGGGTCCAGGAATCAGGCCTGGACATGTAGAGCAGGAGGGGAGACTAAGGAGGACTGAAATCTGAGTCTGGTCAAGGGCAGGCTTGGAAGCACAAAGCATCAGAAGCAGTATGATCAAGGCCCAGGTGGAAGCAAATTCTCTTCCCCACATCAGGCAGGATAGAAGCCTGGGAAGAACTTTCTCCCAGAGAGAACTCTGATACACAGAAGCCCTGAGGAAGAGTCTGGTGTGGTGTGAGGGGTTGATAGGATATGATTAGGTTTAGTGCCAGAACCTAGGAATGGCCTTGGCAGACAAGGGGGTCCTTTATCTAATCACTGTCCTCCAAGAGACTTTGGGTCAATTATTCTAAAAGCTAAGTTACCATTTAACTAGCTTCTAGCTGAAATTTCTGTGGAAGGATTTTACTCATTTGGTTACTTGAGTTTTGATTAATAGCCTCTCTATCTGTAAGGATACCCCAGGAAGATATAAGATCCAAGGTCAAGAATTCCATGGATACTTACCAAGATTTTTTCTTAATGCCTAAGAGAAGCACAGTTATACTTGCCTTCAGTTTATTCCATTATAAATAGTCTTAATTAAGTTCTGTAACACAGAGTTTCAGGTTCTTGACGATTGGTGTAGACCCCAAACAATTCTTTTATTGATCATCTTGGTCCCACTTATAGGCAGTCTCCTAGCCCCCTTCAGTCTAGCGTTGGAGGTGGGGGGAACTTTGGTTTAGGCACACAGCCTAGAGTGCCTGAAAGTGGTTACCAAAGCAAAACACCCTGAAAGGGTTACCTGGGAAATAGAAGGTATGGGGACAAATGCAGTCTGAGCCTCCTTGGTGGCAATCATGGTCTTTAATTATTAATTAAATCACATTTTTGATTTGGAAGCAAGTTTCAGCTGGTAGGTGCTGGTTGAAGTACAGAGCTCAGAGGGAAAAAGACCTTAAACCTTAGTTCTTTGGAGATCAGCCCCTCCCCAGCATGATCAAACACCCTCTTTCCTTCCTTTGGTTCAGAGCTCTTCGAATAAGTGGCTTTATGCGTATTTGACTACTCTTTTATCCCGTTAGGTCCATTTGAGTGACAGAAAAAGAGTCCTCTTCCCCGAGGTGGGGCTTGCGAAAGACTAGTCTCCATTACGTTTTTCTCTTCCTCCTCCTCCTTATTCTAGAACTCTGCCTCCATCAGGAGTGCAAGGGTCCTTGTAGAGAGATTCCTGGTCAAGAGGACAGGTAGAGGTACCAAACCTGGTTTTGACACTAGTTTATGCTACATGGTGCCCTTGAGCAAACCTCTTTACCTCTCACGTGTGAAAGGTTTGCACGTGTGTTTGTGATTCCTTGTATGTAAACCCACGTTACATGATCCCTAAGGCCCCAGGACTCCAGACAGTTTATGATTTCCCTCCCACTATGGGCAGAGGTGAGTAGACCTGATGAGGATTTCAGGTCTTGGTGAGTATAACTGCACCAAGAGGAGCTGCAGTTTCCAAGGATTCCGTGATGTTTACAAAAATGCTGCTGGCCGGGGTGACGGCCTTTCTGTCCCAGTGTCTAGAAGGCTGCCTTGGTTCTGGTGAATATCCAACTATGTATTTTCAATGAAGGAAAGAAGAAAAGATGAAAGAGAGGGGGAGATGGAGAGAAGGAGGGGTGGAGTGAGGAGGAGAATCCCTTTGAGAATCCCATGCAGTGAGGGGGCACGCAGCGAGGCACCCTGGATCTGAGGGCCCCGGGGATCAACATGATTCTGAAGGTGATTGTCATGGATGGTGGGAGGGCACAGCTGGTGCCTAGGCTTCACTGGGTGCCCCCTGGACGTCGGCAGCCATGTTGTTGGTCTGGAGCAAGAAGGCAGTGTAGGCCATATCAGCTTCCTCCTTGGAGGACTAAGGGGGCAACAGGACAGGAGTCAGTGTTTGGGGTGTTGGCTCAGCGGGTGGGGGTCAGAGGGAGGGTAGGCACTAAATATATTGAGTACATAATCCTGGCTTAAGCAACTCCAGACTGTGTTGACCTGCTGCTCTTAATCTAGCTCCCCATGCTCACCAATGATGCATTTTGAGAAACGGAAAGTTGCAGTTTCTAAAAATATCTCCCTCTGTCTCACTACCGCCTTCCGACACATGGAGTGGAACCACCCCTGTTGCCTGGGCCTGTCCCCGGAAGCTCTGCCCACACAGTACATGGGCAAGGTGGTCTAGGCTGATATCAGCCACAGGACCACTATCTTAAAGATGGAGCTTTGCAACGACACAGGGCTGGAGGGGAAGCCCGTCTTCAGGACTAGCTTATTCCCCTAATTGTTCCAGATTCAGGGTCTCTGCTGCTTCAAGGGAGAGTAGATACGGTAGCAAGCATTTACACGCTGGGGTTAAGGAGGCACAGCGAGTGGGAGGAGGGTAATATGTGACCCAGAGTCAGAAGTCACCTCTGGTAGGATTTCAAGTCATATGGCATGTGGTTGGAGTGGGGAAGGGCTTCTAGTGACTATCAAATTGCCTGCTGCCAGCAAATGTCTTTTAGACTCAGGCAAAAGGCTGGTCCTGAGAGCAAACTCTCAAGGGAGGGTGCGTGGCCTGAAGTCCACAGGTTCCACAGCTCAGGAAGACACTGGTATTTGACATTTAACCTTTCTTATTCTGTGGCTGAAGTTTCTGCGCACTTCCTTCTGAACCCCCAGTCTCCCTCCCCGCTGCATGTTCACAGCCTATAAATGCAGCTCATCTCCTGCACCTCAGCCACATTAACACCACGACCAGTAGGATACATCTTGCTCTCAAAAAGTTGACACTATCTTCCCTATTCTGACATCAGCCCCAACTCTGAGATATGACTACAGACCCTCATGCTGCACTTCCTTGTCACACAAGTGGGGCCGCCATCTCCCTCCTCACTCTTACCCTTTTTGGTTTTTTGGGTTCTTCTGTCTCCATGGTATTCCCAGTGGTGGCGCTGAACTCTATGTGAAGAGCAAGGTGGGGGGATTAGCCTTCACCAGCCTCATATTCCCACCCCAGAGGCAGAGTCAGGTATAATTCTTGCCCTCCCAGGGGTTGAGCATTCCCTTGAGTGAGGGACGTACCATCTTTTCCTCCAAGAGATGTTTCCTGAGTGACTTGAGAGGCTCCCATGTTGTCATTGGCACCAAATTCCCTGGAGTTCTCGAAGTCCGACATGCTAATGTCTGTCCTGTAGCTTCTAACCGAAATCCGGTCTGTCCAGGAGAAAGAGGAGTCGGTGTAGGGACAGAGGACAAATGTGAGCAGGACATGCTGCCTCTGAGGGAGCCCCAAAGGATAGCTGGAAGGGGCAGTGTGGTAGGTTGCTCACCTCTGACTCTGACCCAGAAAAGAACGGAAATGATCAGTCTCCTTCTCCATCCCTTCTCACAGATAATCAAGACTCAACAAACCCTGACCCTTCAACGCACAGTGTCTCATTCTGTCCTCACATCAGCCCAGTGAGGTGGTTATTATTATCCCTGCCTTGAGCCCTAAGGAAACTGAGGCATGAAATGGGGACACCCAAAGTCATATAATCAGTCAGTTCTCAAACTAGGGTAGAAGTGTAGTTCTTCCTGAGCTCCTCCCCCTGCCAATCCTGCCTCTAAACTTGAACCCCGAGCCATCAGAGATGATGTTCCAGAGATAGCAACACTTTAATGTACATTTTGGGTAGGAGCTTATCTTTCCCCATCCTGCTTTCCCAGAACCCTTTCTTGGAACCTATGAAAGAGAAGGAACTGTAGTAGCACCCCCCCACCCCGCCCCACACACACGAAGGGCAGATAAAACCCCACAGAGGTCCAAGGGCTCAGGGTTGGAGATGGGGGGCAAGGGATCTCAGGCACTCACCAACATTCTTCCTGTGCCGTGCTCTGAGCACCCCCACTACCACGGCCCCCAGTGCCAGCACCAGGCCCAGGGGCACTAGGGTAGAGACAAGAACTTTGGAGCTCCTGCCTTGTTCTGCAGAGCTGGAAGAAAGACTGAATTAGTCACTGGAAGGGAGACCTGGGGTCCCAGGATGTGCTGACAGGTTGAGTCTCACTAGCTCCTTCTTTCAGTCCCTTCTCTTGACGTGGCCCCCTAGCTCTACTCTTCGAAGGATACTTCTCAGATACGGCAAAAGCAAAGACTGGGCCTTCTCTGCGTCCCAGGCCTGGGAAATTAAACTGAATGGTGGATGCCACTCCAGCCACATGAGAAGGGCAGAGGACCCTCCTGAGCACAAGCCAAGACAGTGAAGCCTTCTTCACTATTGACAGGTAGACAGGCTCTCCTCTATGGTCCCCATGGCCCAACCTGAGGTCCTTGTCCTCACCTGTCCGTGTCTGCGGATGCTCTGCTCTCACCAGCGGGGTCTCCAGTATCCTTCACTGGTCTGTCCTCCACAGAAAGCCTGGGATCCTGAATCACTTTGTTCTCAGTCTTCCTGACACTTGACTCTACTTCCTCTTCACCAGGAGCAGCCCTCACTTGGCTGACATCTTGGGACCCTAGAGAAAGACGAGTGGGACTGAATGATTGTTCTTTGTCAGTTTTCACTCCCTGGAGTTAGGGAATCCGTGGAGTGGGACTTCATTAGCAATCACAGGGTCAGGGTGAGATCTCAAGGCTGTTAGAGTGGAGTCCAGGATGACACTAGAAAGAGAGGAGTGATGGTCCTCTCTAGCTTGTCAGATGATCTCTGTCCTGTTCACACCAAATCCATGTCCATCTACAAGGATCCATGGCATAGACCCGGCTCTGTTTCAGGGCTAACCTATCATTTGGAGACGGAAGTTTTTCTCAGCTTTGAAACCCTGCCCAAGGTCCAGGGACCACAGGACTGGGTGCAATAGTGCTGCCCCCTGGTGGTAGCTTGGCAATGGGTCCCTCAGTGAACCAGATCAGCTGCACCCAGACACAGTAGGATTTCTAGCGGGACTAATCACACCCTCATTAGGAATAAAACATTTTATGTGACATTTTAAAAAAGAGACTTAAGACGCAAACTTTCTAGAAGGGATTGCCTTAATTTTCTTTACCAGATCTTGTACATGAAGATATCTGGTCCTCTTTTGACAGTAGGCTTTGGCAGAGCATACTGCATGTGGTAGTGACTTTGAAATTTCTGTATATAGAACGTCTCTCCCATAGAAAGGGCTTCAAAATGGCCTGAAGGGACAACTACGGGACTTGTCTTGAAGCTGAGGTCATATGGCAAACCTATTAATATTTATTTATTTATTTTTAGTTAGTATGTTTATTTCAGATGCTCTTTTTAGAGGGTTAAATGAGACTATATAGAGGCTAAATCTCCCCCTGCCTCTAGTCTCTTATAACCAAACCTAAAGGCCACCCCTGTTGGAGAAGCCTGTAGGCAGGAGCCTTTCTCTGATGTCCCCGGGGGGGGGGGGGCGTAAGCCTCGCCCTCAGAGACTTACCCCTTACCCTCTCCTCGACTGCCACATAGACAGCCATGGTCTCCCCGTATCGGTGGCCTTCCTTCACCCCGCACCAGTACCAGCCTTCATCCTCCTTGGCAACTGGGTTCAGGGTCAGGGAAATTATCTGGCTCTTCTGGTCACAGTTCACGAAGGCCTGGCTGGGGCCATCATCTTGGGTGGGCAGGGTCTTGCACCCTTTGTTACTCCACTTGCACCAGTATTTCTCATAGGAGTAGTATTTGCACGGGAAGTGGCAGGGGAGCTTGAAAGTCTCTCCCACCCAAGCAGTGACGTTCTTGGGTGCCTTGAGGCTCGGTTCTCCTGGAGCAGGGAGGGAGGGAGAAATAGGCACACAAGTTGGCATTGGTAATGCTGCAGGGAAGTGACTGTGGTGAGGACATTTGTCCACAGCCCGTGTCCTCTCTGGATAGCATTATAAGTAAATACATGATACTGAATACATAAAGAATGCAATCATGTACCTATGTAATGATTATTGTTGATGACCCCCATACATTAATCTAGTCTATCATAAAACACAAACTCTTGACTTCAGTTTGCTTTCCTTGTTCCTCTCTTCTCTTCTAGACTCCATACAAAGAGCTGCACTCTACTTCAGCTGATGCCATGTATACTGTGAAAGAAGCCAACGTTCTTGATAATAAAAGGTTCTATGTGTGGTGGTCTGGTGAGTGTGGGGTTTTCTCAGGAAAGGGTGGTTGTTACAATTATGAAAACATGACATCTCGGCAGGGGGGCTCTCTCCCGAGGTCTGTCCCATCAGCATGAGATGAGATAGAAAGAAGAGTGGTTCCGGGTGATGTCGCTGTTGACTGGATGATCCTGGGGATGCCTCCCCTCTCTTTTGCCCCAGTTCAGCTCTTACCTTCGACAATCTTGAGCTCCACTGTGGACCTCCAGCGAGTATCGCCACTGGTCAGACACCAGTAGAAGCCAGCGTCCTCATTGGTAAGCTGGTTGAGTAGGACTGTATAGGTGCCATTGCCTGGCTCTTTGTATAGCGCGAGCCTGCCCTCATACTGTTCATTAACCAGCCCCTCACTCTCTACCAGCTGCTGGCAGCGGCCATTTGGAGTGTTTTCCCAGCGACACCAGTACTTTAGGCTATCTGCTTCCTTAGGGTTGTAGGGGCAAAGCACTGCCACGGAGCCTCCGACCACACCTTTCACCACAGAGGGACTCTGGGGCATCGTGGTCTCTGAAAGTACAGACAGAGATGGAATTTCAGAACATCAGCAACATGGTCTTGGCAGTCTCTTCCGCATGGTCTCAGCCAGAGTGGGGAGTGAGGTTTAGACTATTTACCTCACTCTCCTTAGAAAATGAGAAAGACTGTCCTAATGTCACAGAGCCTATGGCTGGAGCCATCCAACCAGACTCCAGTGATCTTCACTACTACCCTGGGCATCTCATTTTCTTTTCCCACCTTATTCTGGGCAGAGAATAGAAGGAGTTTAAGGAGAGGCCATCAGTCCTTGAACTCCTTGGGCTTCTTACAAAATCTCTCCCTATGTAACTATTTGTCAGTTTATTAGCTCATACCATAAAAATGGTCAGATGGTTTTTCTCCAAATTAAGAAAATAAATTTAGAATGGTATGATTTAAAATATAAACTATGTAGCACAGAAGGTTTAATTGGTTAGGACCCTGAGGGCCATCTCAGAAAAGGATGGCCATTCTCCAATAAGCCAAAGCTGAGGTTCAGTGGGGATGCTGAGCTATGAAGATGCTGAAGAATGTGATGAGGACTGAGCTGGGTATAAAAATGATGGGCAGAGAATGTGAGCCCCTTAAGGAAAGGTCACAAGAGCAGGGACACTGAACTGCAAGTACTGGTTTGCTGTTTCTCATGAGGGTAACTTTATACGGGATGCTCCCAGGTGAAAGGGAGCAGGGATTTAATTATTTCACCACCCTCCTGGATTGCCAAAGTACAGCTGAGTAGGCCAGATGGTGCAGAATAAAAAATAACCCTATGAGATGTTGAGGAGGAAATTTAGAGGCTGGGGCATTGCCTTCCTGGGAGAGCTCTGAGACCAAGAGAAGCCAAACTTTCTCCCATTTGAGTGTGAAGGATGAGGTGCCATTCTGCTCAAAAGACAAAGAGAAGGGACAGGTGACCCCTGCAAGCCCAGGGTTCCATGCTAAGTCCTTATTGTGGCTCTCAGAGACCCAAATGATCTACAGGTTTTGCCTCAGTCAAGTGCTTCACTCTCCTTTCTATTAATCAGACAAGCCATTGAAAGGCCTTTAACAACCTAATTTGTCATTACACAAGTAATAGGTAGTAGGTAACACAAGGCAGAGGCCATGTTTTCTAGCTCTTCTGTCCAGCTGTCCATGGGGACATGCAGTTCAGAGTTTGTCAGGGAGCAGACATCGTCAACTGACTAATCGATACTGGATAGACTCATAGGGTGGGAGCCAGGTGCCCTCCTGCTGGGATGACTCTTACCCTCCCAGTCTCAGGTCTCACCTTCATTGACAAAGAGTTGCCATATCTGAGTGGGTGAGCCTTCATGAGGTTGGCCATCAGAGTGGGCTCCACACAGGTAGTACCCTGCATCCTCTTTCCTCAGGCCGGTGATATGCACACTGAAGAAGCCTTGGTCCCTGGGAGTGAGCAGGATCCTGCCCTCAAAATCCTTAGACTTCTTCCCCAGGGTGTTGATGACCACGTCGCAGTCTTCCTCATTGCTCATTCGGCACAGAAATTTGGACACACTTGCCACCTCAGAGCCCAGGGCACAGCCAAAAGTCACTGAGCCCCTCAGGTCTCCATAAAGCAGTTCAGGCTCAGGCTTCAGCACTTGGAGGTCAACATTGTGCTTATCATTACTGGAATCATCCCCAGCCTGGCAGACGTATATCCCAGCATCGCTGAGCCGGATTCGTTTGATAACGAAACTGAACGTTACTTGACTGGTACCATCAATATCGATGACTGCTCTGTTGCTATAGTTGGGGTTCACATACCCATTGGAGTCAATGACTAGGACACAGAGCTGGCCTGTCTTCTTGCACACAGACTTCCTTTTCTCAGAATTTTCGGACTTGAAAGGGCAGTTAATGGTCACTGTTCTGCCCAAGTCAGCTATGTAGACTTCAGTGTCATCTCCGGCCCCAGGACCTGCAAGACAACGACAGGTGGCAATTTGTGATTTCACTCTCTTGAAACATAGGGCCGGTCAGCATTCCCAGTGAGGGCCTGGGTGTGCCTCTCACCTTCAGAGCTCTCCTCCCCGGAGGGACACTGTCAGAATATGTCTTCCAAGACTGAGCCTCATTGCTGTCTCCTCCGGGAAGCCTTCCCTAAACTGACACTACTCTCTTCCTCCTTTGTGCTCTCTTGACATTTATAGCTGTATCTCTTTTACATCTGATCTTGCATATAGTTAATTATGTTCCCCACAGCGTGGAAGTCCCTTGAGAGCAAAGACATCCCTTACACACGTTTGACTCCCCTGCAGTGCCTAGCACATTGCCTATACATAGGTGCCAAAATTAACGTGTGCTGAAATAAACAGAATAAATATAAGTAGAGGGTGATGGATTTCAGTGTGTTGTGATAGAAGTTTCTAAAATTTATAACAGTCCAAACATGGAATGGGCTGCTTTGTAAAGGAATGAATTTTTGCCATTTGAAATGTATACTCATGGTCTCCAGTGTTCTGGACATCCTGTATAGAGTCAACTCCAAGCTCTCCTCAGCTCTTAAAATTCTCCCATTTTATGACTCTACATGGCCAGCTGAATGAACTCTTCATTTAGTCCACAGATAATAACAGGCACATCCCAAAGGAGCAAAACATATCTTTGAGAACCCCTCCAGTTTTCCTCCCTTAAGACCTCTTTCTCTCTTAATTTCTTCTTGATTATCTAATACGCCTTGGTCATTGAACCTGGCCAGAAAGATCTTTCTTATTTTTCTCTTTTCTCAGTTAGAACAGGCTTGGTCAGTGGCCCACTCCTTCAGAGCCCTGGTCTCTGGGCAAGAACTGATCATTTAATTTACGCTGAGGGTGTTGATGGACTAATGGATCCCAGGTAAGAAATGCATTTTGAAAGAAGCCTTCTGGTGTCGTAAGGTCTTGATCTGAAGGGTGCAACAATGGCAGGAATTTAAGAATCTCTACAAATCTCTCCCTGCCTTTTCTGCCTCCCTCAGTTCAAAACCCCTTTGCTCCACCTGCCACAAACCCGGTGACAGATCTCTTCCTCCTGATGCTCTTCTAAGCTATAGTCTTAGTAAAGTCCTAAAATGTGATAGGCCTTGAAGACCTAAAAAGTCCCCCCACCACCCCCAAGTAGGTCCTATAGGTCTCATTTCCATGTTCTATTATGTAAAGTCCTTGCCTCTGGAAGGAGGACACACAGCCTTCCCATCCCAGGCCAGACGCGCTTCCCTCTGAGGAAATTCTTCCTGAAGCCCTCCAGTTGCTCCCGACATGAGCCCCTCTCACTTTCCCAAAGGAGCCCAAGGAGCCTAGATTCTTACCCTGGCCGACCTCCAGGCTCACATCAAAGTTGAGGCCTCGGCTACTAATGCCCAGACCACACTTGTAGCGTCCAGAGTCATTCCGGGTGAGATGGCCAATGTTGACCACAAATGTGCTGTTCTCGGGGAAGTTGGTGAGCTTGGCTCTGCCCTCATAATCCTTGGAGATGTAGCCCTCCGAAGAGATGAGGGTTGTGCAGCGGCCCTTGGCTCCCTGCCGGCACCAGTACTTCCGGGTATGCCGATTGACAGAGGTGGCCGGATAGTAGCATGTGATGGATGCTGAGCCACCTTCCACACTGCTCACCTCCTGGGGACCAAATATGGGACTCTTCATAGAGACCACTGTGGGGAGAGAAGACAGGTTTTCTGAGGCCCGAGGAGGTAAAGCCTGCTGAAAGGATCCTGATGGCTCACCCCGAGGAGATGAAATTTTCCTCCTGATGCATGTACCTTCAGCGGGTTATTTGCTATGTACTACAGCTGGATAATTGTTGTGATTGGGTATAAAGATGGATTAATCAGTATTAAATTCTAACTGTAACTCATTAAAAATAATCACTGTAAGGGGGCGCCTGGGTGGCGCAGTCGGTTGAGCGTCCAACTTCAGCCAGGTCACGATCTCACGGTCCGTGAGTTCGAGCCCCGCGTCGGGCTCTGGGCTGATGGTTCAGAGCCTGGAGCCTGTTTCCGATTCTGTGTCTCCCTCTCTCTCTGCCCCTCGCCCGTTCATGCTCTGTCTCTCTCTGTCCCAAAAATAAATAAACGTTGAAAAAAATTTTAAAAAAAAATTAATCACTGTAAGGACAATGGAACGGCAAACTTATTTAATGATAGCCTTTTTCATAAAAAAGCCACTTTGTAGGATGCTATGCCATTGCCTTTATTATCTATTATTTTCTTATATTTCTAACAACACTTGGCAGATCCTTTTTTTTTCCCCCAGCAAAGATACTGACAGCCAAGAAGGATTAAGTCATTTCCCCCAAACTCCATAACAACTCTTAGAGATGCCTGGTTTAAGGTCAAGATTTTTTTTTCCCCCTTCTGGTGAAGACCTTTCACCAGACTTCCTGGCCTTGAAGCGAGGAATTGCCATTCCTGTCCCTGTCCACCCCCAACACTTGGTCATCCATCTATGTTCAGACATGACCTTTCTGTATCATCTGTGAGACTTCCTCCTCGAGGGAGTGCAAATTTTGAGAGTGGCATCCCTGCGGATAGGGTTGATTTTAGTGCTCCCAGGGAAATGGATCCTGGAGAGGTGGGCTGGGGCCTGACAGACGCACCTGGGAAAACCACCAGCAGGCAGGTGAAGAAGAAGAGCTTCATCGTTGGTGGCTCTCACGGGGCTGTGCCACCCAGGCCAACTTCTTTCGTGGGAAGCTGAAAGACAATAGCACAAAATATGAAGCTCTTGTGTCTTCCAAGACTAAGTTGGCCTTAAAGTTCCTGTAACACCTGTTTGGTTTTGTAGCTCCAGTAACTGACATAAATTCTGTTGAAGGAATGAATGGCTCCGCCTTCCCCATTACGGCTCAAAGTCCCATTATCCCCTAGTACTTTTTGTTCCTTAATAGTCGTGTGTAGATTTTTGTCTTCTCAACTATGCTGCCTGCTCCTTGGGGATGGGGACACAGGTGCCATTGTTTCTATATCCCCGTCTGGGAGGCATGGTTCTGGGCAAGACCCATAAGGTCTCAGGAACAACTTGCTGGATGATTGGTTACTACCGAGTGGCCCCATCTCTCTGTTTCAGCTGTGCTCCCTACATCCCTGGAATCTTTTATGGTGTGTTCATATATGTAAACTGAGACCCATAAAGGAGGCCTGGTAAGGATTAAAGTTGTAAATGTAACAATGGTGGTGTCTTACCATGATCTCTTTCCAGGCACTGTGTTAAATAATGTATGTGTATTATCTCATTTAAACTTAATATCTCCCATTTGCAAATGACATATCAGACAAAGGGCTAGTATCCAAAATCTATAAAGAGCTCACCAAACTCCACACCCAAAAAACAAATAACCCAGTGAAGAAATGGGCAGAAAACATGAATAGACACTTCTCTAAAGAAGACATCCGGATGGCCAACAGGCACATGAAAAGATGCTCAACGTCGCTCCTCATCAGGGAAATACAAATCAAAACCACACTCAGATATCACCTCACGCCAGTCAGAGTGGCCAAAATGAACAAATCGGGAGACTATAGATGCTGGAGAGGATGTGGAGAAACGGGAACCTTCTTGCACTGGTGGTGGGAATGCAAATTGGTACAGCCACTCTGGAAAACAGTGTGGAGGTTCCTCAGAAAATTAAAAATAGACCTACCCTATGACCCAGCAATAGCACTGCTAGGAATTTACCCAAGGGATACAGGAGTACTGATGCATAGGGGCACTTGTACCCCAATGTTTATAGCAGCACTCTCAACAATAGCCAAATTATGGAAAGAGCCTAAATGTCCATCAACTGATGAATAGATAAAGAAATTGTGGTTTATATACACAATGGAGTACTACATGGCAATGAGAAAGAACGAAATATGGCCCTTTGTAGCAACGTGGATGGAACTGGAGAGTGTGATGCTAAGTGAAATAAGCCATACAGAGAAAGACAGATACCATATGGTTTCACTCTTATGTGGATCCTGAGAAACTTAACAGAAACCCATGGGGGAGGGGAAGGAAAAAAAAAAAGAGGTTAGAGTGGGAGAGAGCCAAAGCATAAGAGACTCTTAAAAACTGAGAACAAACTGAGGGTTGATGGGGGGTGGGAGGGAGGGGAGAGTGGGTGATGGGTATAGAGGAGGGCACCTTTTAGGATGAGCACTGGGTGTTGTGTGGAAACCAATTTGACAATAAATTTCATATATTGAAAAAACAAAAACAAAAAATAAAATAAAATAAAATAAAATGTTATCTTGTATCAACAACAACAAAAAAGAAATGTTAAGTGGTAGAAGAAAATCATAGAATTTGACTTCACAACACCGAAGGCTGCCACATCCTCCAAACACAGATAAAATTGTTTATTTAGAAACACTTAGTATATCTCTAAAAGTTTCCTGAAGTTTGTGAAAATATGCTGAGCTGCTCTTAAAAAAATTAAAGAATGAAAATAAGCAATAAATAAATAAATAAAAATAAACTGAATATCTCCCTCTGAAATGGATGTCCTTCTCCACATTTTACACAGGAAGAAATGAAAGCTGCAATTTAAGTGCTTTCCCTAAGGAGTTAAGTGTGAGGGTGGGCAGGGTGAGGGGTGGGGAATGGGCAAGATCTGAACGCAACCTCATCAGACTCCAAAGTCAAAGCCCTTCACTTTTCCCAATGCTCCGCGTTGCGCCTCAACGCGGCAGCAGGCTTATCCTCGTGCTCATTCCTGTCACTCGTAGAGCCCGCATTGCTTATCAAAGCATTGCCATTTATCTTTTTACTGGGGCTTTATAACTTCCCTTTAACTAAAACAGAATGGATATAATTACAACCATTTTATGGATAAGAGAATCAAGATCTTGAGATGCTGAGTGATAGGCCCAAGATTTCCCAGGGACTTGGCTTCCGTTATCCTGCCTTGTGGTTCAGGACAGATGAAGCTGGAGAATCCAAGATAAGGCCAGTTGGAGGGCTCAGTGCATGCAAACCTTGCCACATCTGTGGATGTAGCCCTGGGTTGGGGCAGGGAGTGCGCTTTGAGGGTCCCAGGGTTCAGTCTTAGGACCCAAACTGAGGCCCAGAGGAGGAAAGAGGTGGACAGAGGAGTCCCACTTTCCCAAGGATTTCAACAGGTTTAACCTTTGGAGTGGTTTGACAATGGGAGCATTAAGGGAGAAAACCATGTCAACAAGCACAGGGCAATAATGAGCACCCATAAAGATAAGGAAGCTCTAAGCAGTTAGGAGCCCAGGGAGTGATCTCTCAGGCTCCCCTTGCCACCTTCACCCTTGTTCCCGCTCCCCGAGACTCCCTTCACCAGCCTGAGCCAAAGGCAATAGAGTTGTTTATCTTGGTTATTTCTTTTCCGTGGGGGAATTTCCCAGCCAGGAACCTTTTTATTTCCTTGTGGAGACAAAGGTATTCTGTTTCTCCAGTTCTTTGGAAGAGTAAGGAGAGTGGGTTAGGGAAGGAGGGGACAGACATGGGTGTCAGGTGACAGCTTGAGGTTCTCTTGATTCCAGTTAATTGCCCCAGACCTTCCACACCAGGCCAATGGTTAATTTCTGGGGTAGGTCCTTAGCCAAATGCTCAGGAGATGCTGACTGGGGGAACCCGGAGTGGACACTACAGGTCACCATGAGAGAGACTCCCAGGTGGCACCAGGTGGCAGAAGGCTGGGAAGTCTGTCTCCTCTGGAAGGCTTGGAATGTGCTGGCTGGAGAATCCCAGGGAAATTACCACCTGCCATTTGCACCGGCTTTGGGTGCACTGACAAAATGCCACATGCTTTAAGAGCCTAAGCCAGCAGTATTTTCCTTGGTTCTGGTTCCTCTTCTCATCTCTAGATAAGCAATCTCCCTAATATGTCTGTGAGACAGGAAGGGGTCTTCCCATGGGCTGAGTTGAGGGGTGCAGTTTCTCCTCTGGATTGATCAAAGCGATTTGCTCTGGGTCACAGAGAGGCAGAGGCCAGGTTTTCCCAAGTGGGGGTCCCCACTTCTGCTCCAGGCTTCCTCTCATTTGTCACATGCTTGGATGGCTGCGAATGGCCTCCCGGAGAGAGGATATGCAAGTGGACCCTTTACGCTTTGCACAGCCTCGGGCCAGGGATGAAAGCATCGGGCATGCACAGCTAGCTGGAAGGGCAAACCTGGCCGAGAGTAACCTTGGTGAGGAACACACAGTCTGGCTGCAGGGTAGATCACGGGCGTGCAAGGGCACCCCCACTCGGAGAAGCAGGAAACCGTCTTTGTCCAAAACTAAACTCGAAGCACGCTTTCTCTGCTAGAAGCTGAAGGGGTCCTGGGCTTTGAGAATCATTAGAGATCCCTGCCTCTCAAAACCAGACATTCCCCCCAAAGCGCATCAGGTCTCAGGGATGCCCCAGTCATGGTGGTTGGAGTTGGTTTAAAGCAGTTGCGGAAGGAAAGAGCATAATATTTATTGGCCACCTACCATGCACCAGATGCTCTGCTAACTGCTTTTCTTATATGACTTCATCATCACAGCAGCTCAAGAGGTAGATCGTCGTGTTGTAAATGGGAGATGTAAAGGTTAGAGAGATGCTTGGCCCCAAGACCCACAGCAGAATTGGATCACTACCCTATTATCACTCCTTGGATGAACAGAGGGACCTGTCCTTTGGGGATCTACATAGGCTAGGATATCACGATGAAGGCATTTTTTCTCATCCTTAAAGATGAGAAAACCACTTAAAGAGGAGTGGTTTTGTTTGGTTTTACTAGCTAGGCTAGGATATTCTAAATCATTCTCATGTTACCCAGTTACTACCTCTGACATATTTATAACATGCCCACACAGTTGTGGATTGGGGCAGGATTTTCAGCTGGGCCGGAGAACAGAGTTTGTCTCCTTATAAAATTACTCTGGCTGGCTCCCCTTCGGTTAGAGTGGCTGAACTTCAGCTCTACTGGCTTGGAGTCCAAACCTTTGCCCATCGAATTCATAGTTTCCTTTTCTATTCAGAGGGAGACGGATCTCCCAGACCGAGTCCTAGCGTGGCTGCTGGTGAACCACATGCTTCAGTCACTCTGAGCTCTTCATCTGTTTAGTACATAACAGAGGGCCCCAGGGCTCTTCATCTGTTGAGTACATAACAGCCCCCGGGGCTTCAGAGATGACAGACAGCACGCACTACGGGGACATAAAACCAAGCTGGCAGGTTCTGACAACTTCCCATGAGTGTGAACTTGGAGAAGCAAGAAGCTTGGAGCTCAGAGAAGTGGGGACCAGCTGGCCTGGCTGGGGATGAGGCTTTCCTTGGCCTGGATTGAGTGGCCCCTTCCCCTGCCTCCAGGAGAGGCACTGCCTGAGTCCATTCGGGACCACCCCTTTAATCTCCCTTGAGTGGTGGAGCTGAGCACATACTAGAGTGATCCCGGAAACTGCGTTATCACTGAGGGAGGGAGAGCGGTCTGTGTGCTTTGGAAGGGCCTCGGATTTGAAATGACAAGTGGGAGTTTATGAGAGTTTATGTAGTTTATGTAAGCCCCGGACTGTGGGACAGTCTCCAAGCAAAAGAAACGTTCAGGGAAGCAATAAGAATTCCCTTCTTGCCCATTAGAGGGCAAGAAGATGGGGAGAGAACAGCCAAGGGAATCAAAGAATGTGCGAGCTGGAAAGATCCAAGACTTTCTATTCCCATCCCTGTCGTTAAAGCAAAATTTAAGCGGAAATTAAACATTTGAAATACCAGCTCCATGAAGCTCTGGGAATAAGCCTCATGGATTTCCAGATGCCCTTTTTGCAAAAACTTAGAACCCTATTATTGATTCCATCCCATCCTGCCTTGATGCACAGATGCGTATCTCACAGGCTTTCTCAGATAGCTAGCTCTGCAAGGCAGGGGCCAGCTGAGATCGGCCTCCCCCACACAGAGGGGCTTGCATCGCAGCGTCTGGCAAGTCCTGGCTGCTCAGCAAAGCCCGATGGGATCGGAAATGGTCACATCGCCATCCCCTGTGTGGGAAGGGCAGAGTCAGGGTTGGTTTCTTTCACCTTCCCAAATGCCTTCTTGGTTCTGGGCTCGCCAGGGACAGTTGCATGAAAAGGGGCCTGGAGGATGGAAGAGAACCCAGAGGTCCTGAGTCCTGCCCTGTCACAGGCTACCAGAAGAGCTCTACCACTTGGGCAAAATATGCCGGCTCAACTCCTTCATCTGTCAAATGAACATCACCGTCCCTCAACTCTTCTAGAGACAAAGGCTTCTGTGGGGTGGAGGACGATGGAGGGGATAACGGGACATGCATATGGAAGTGCTTTCTATAGTACAAAGCGCCCTTCAACTGTAGGAGGCAATAGTCAGTTTAAGGATAAGAGAGTGCGGGTCTGCGCACCTGACTTTCATGGTTGCCGGGCGCTTGGAGAGCAGCACAGATCATGGGCTCTGCAGCTTGGTTATCAGCTCTCGCACGCGGGGTCTGTGTGGTCTGGGGGTAGGGGATTTAAACTCTTTGAGCCTCAAGTCCTCATTTGTAAACTGGAGACAATTGTACCTAGTATAGAGAATCGCTATAAGGACTAAAGGCCACAACATAGATATGTAAAGTCCTTAGCATGGTGTCGGGCTCAAAATATGTTAGTTCCTTTCCCAACGCCTCTCTAAAATCAAAACAGTCCGTGTGCCCGGATGACTCAGTCAGTTCAGTGTCCGACCCTTGCTTTCGGCTCAGGTCACTATCCCAGGGTCATGGGATCAAACTCGGGCACCACACTCAGTGTGGAGCTTGCTTAAGATTCTCTCTCCCTCCCTCTCTCTCTCTCTCTCTCTCTCCCTCTCCCATCCCCACCCGCACTGGCACGTGTGCTCTCTCTTTCCCTCTCTAAAAGAAAAAAAGTAATAAAAATAAAATCAGCACAGTCTTCTCTTTTTCACGTCCTAGAGTGACAGGGGAATAGAAGCCTCTTCACTGGGCAACCTTTGAAGACGGGGGGCGAGCTACCCAGATTGGACCAGCATGGCCTGAAGGAAGAGAGTAGGTTAGAAGCAGGCGATATGATTAGAGCCAGCACATATAGAGTTATTCTCCAGCGCTTTACATGTGTTAACCTCACTTAACGTTTTGCAGCCACCCTAGGGAGGGAGAATAAAACGGGCAACCCATTTCACATATGAGACAATTGAGGCACAGAGAAGTATGAGATTTGCCCAGGGTTACAAAGTCGGTAAGCAACCGCCATGGGATTCAAATTCAGGTTCTCTGGACCAAAAGCATAAGCTCTAAGTCACTACGCTGCACCAGGAGGGTCTTGACATTGAGGGGAGCAGTCAGGAGAGGAGGGAGCAGGAAATCCACTCTTAAAGAAGTTAGTCCAGTTCTCTCCTCTCCACTTTTCACGGGAAAGACAGTTCCTGGGAAGAGACACTTGAACCCAGAGGTGGGTGCCAACAGAGAAATTTCTTCCTGAAAAATAATAATGGCTGCTATTTATTTAGCATCTACTATGTGTAAGTCATGTCATGTTTGTTTCCGATAACCAGACACATTGCCCCAAATTTTTTTTCTAGGTGACTTTGGAATCCCAACCCCAACCAACCCAGAGAGAGGGCAAGACATATGTGAAGAGGGTCTCTGCTGAGCACCTGCATGCATAATATTTCTCTCTTTTTTTTTTAAGTTGGGTATTTTGTTTTCTAGGTGATGGCAAAATGTCCCCGTGACCATGTTACAATGACTGTTACCAAAATGTTATCATTCACACTCGCTGGGTGATTTTACACCACTCACATTAACTCGGGAGTCTTCGTTTCCTCGACTATAAAGGGATTGTGATACCTATGTGGCCCGATCACCCGGATTTGTCTCAGGAGGGGACGAGAGGAAGCTGCGAAAGCCCGTGGAAAGTGGATTTGCCACGTGCCAGCCGCTATCTTCGCGCTGTCAATAAAATACAGCCCCTGAGGTCTAGAGGCGCTAAGAGAGAGGCAATGATTACAGAGCTACCGGCTCCCCTGACTCCTGGTTCATTGCTCTCTCTGCTACATCTCCACATCCAAGGCCAAGGAGAAGGACGGATGGATGAAGGGTTCCGGAGCTGGCTCCGGTGGGCAGATCGCTGCCTTCTACCCTAACCCATGAATGGGCACATCCCCTCTTCAGAGGTGGAAGAAGCTAGAAGCCCCCCAGTGAAGAGGCAGAGGGATGGCGGAGGCTCTGGTGCAAAACAGCACCAGCAGCTCAGGCGGCCCCAGTCCTGGGGGCAGTTACATAAGCGGAGCTGGGGGTGCCGGGAAGGGAGCTCGCACAGTGCAGCAGCTTGCGTACGACGGTTCCGTGGCCGGCTGGGGACGCCGTCAGGATGGACAGCGGGAGAGCACGGGGGGGAGGGGGGCCTCCTGGCTGCAGGGCCAGCAAGACCATCAGGACGCAGAATGCCGTCTGTGCCTGGAAGGCGGCTCTGCCCACCTTGCCCACTTACCCCGGGGGGACCTCATTTGCCCCACCATGGCGAGGGCAAGGTGATAGGATGACACACATCATGCCTCCGTGTGGCAGGAATCACCTGGAACAAAGCTAGGTTGAACCCGGAAAGGGTCCCCGAGCCTCTCCGAAAAAGGAGCTGCGCGTACCCTCCCCAGGGAGCTGGACGTGGAAAGCTCCGGGCCTAGAGGAGTACCCGCTCTGTGCCGGGCACTCTGCATGCGGTCGCTTACCCAGGAGCGCCTGGCGCTCGGTTAAGTCCCTGAGTAACGGAGCTAAACTGAAAATCACCAGGCTCTGGTTATTTTTGCTCTGGAGGTTACAAAGCAACTTCACACGTATTTTCTCGTTTGCACCTCACACACCCGAGGGATAGGGATTATTTGCATCCCCACTTAACAGATTTAGGAACCGCGGCGCAGAGAGCAATCACGTGACTTGCCCAAGGTCACACACTACGTGCGTTAGACCGTGGAGGAGTTGGTAGGGAGTTCTAGAGGCACGCTTTAGAGCAAAGCTACACATACCACAGACATTCCTTCTGCCCACCTGCTGCCGTTTCACAGACATGGGGAGGGGGTTCCCCACACACGTGCGTCCTCGCTCATCTCTGGGGGCCGCGCACCTCTGCTCCCCGGCCACGTGCTCAGCCGCGCAGGCTGCGCCCCGTGTCCCCCTCACCGCACTCTCTGTGGGCTGGCCGTTGTGAATGTAGAGGGTTTTCTGAGCCACCGTCCCAGTCCCTTCCCAGAGGGCATCGTGCTGCAGATCCCAGAACAGGCACACTTACTTTAAGCCACTGTCTTCTCTCCTGGCAACTCAGTTTCAGGGGCACAGCCTGCTGGCCAGTCCACAACCTGGGGCTCTCCAGAAGTTGCCAGCAGGACACTGGATGCGGCTGCCAAAACCGAAACTGTGTGCAGTGCTTGACCCACACCTGGGCTCTTAAAGGGACACTCTCCCATAGGCATGGCGGCCGGCCAGGGGCACGTGACTCTCAATGATCCCTTGCTCTCCTTTCCTTTTGGCTTTTCTGACTGGTTCCACTTGCTTCCCCTTGACCTTGGGGAGACTGTTAGCAGGGAACCCTCCATTATTGCAGCTGCAGGATGCGAGACAGAGTATCAGGCATGAAGAGCCTATTCTGCCTTTTTCTAGCTGCAAGATCCTAGGCAAGGCCCCTTCGTGTTTCTTCCCATCTCAAAACTAGGGATAGTAACCCCAAACCTGCAGATTGAGGGTATAACCAGATACCCCCGGTCCAGGTGTGGAATGAAGTTGAAGTGCATTTGATGGGGCACAAGTGGCAGGGACGGCTCTCAGTCCATGGCCTCTCATCTCTGCTCACTCTGGAAACCCCCCCACTTTCTAGGATACTTAGCCTGGATTAAGTCCACTCTTTACACACATCTTCCAAAGAGCCCCCTTCCACCAGCCCCAGTGCTCTCAGGAACTGGGGGGGCTGCGGATCTTCCCATTCTACTCCCCACAGGGATTAAACACTGGCTGCTTCTGGGCTCCCCTAAAAATGGCGGACCACGGAGTCCTGTTGGGACCCACGCTCTGAGCCACAGCAAAGTCGGTACTGATCGACTGAGCTGGTGGCAGAGGAAAACCTCCTTCCCTATCTCAGTTAGTCCTTAGTGGTCTTCCGGACATGACCCGGTTAGGATTCCTGGGGTGCCCCAAATTCAGTGCTGTGTCACACAAGTGACGCCCAGTCCCCAACATGCACACATATGTCCCCCCAACACCCCTCACCATACCCCCCCCATAGAATCCTGCCCCATCCTACCTGTGCAGGACTGACCCAGGCTCTCCCTACAGCGCCCTGCAGAGCAAACCCCAGAAGGGGAAGGAGAAAAAGAGAAATAGAGTCCCGGTAAAAACACACGGCAGTTAGAGCCCCGGGTTTTACGTTAGCTAACCACTTACTCACGAGTGAACATGAACTGACAACCAAGGAGTTGAATGGCCACAAAAGAAACGGTATTTTCTAGCATGGAGCTTCATTTCTGACCCCAAACCTACAATCTGACAATGTAAGAAAAACAAAATCACCTAGTCGTTTCCAGGCAAACTGGGTTCGATTCAGTGATCTCTCTGTCACTTCACTCTCGATTTAAAACTCAATCTCATTCTGGATTTACTTTCCTTTTTGTCTCCCTTCTCTCCTCTGGTTTTGTGTGAAGTCTGGGCTAAGTGGGCACGGGCAAGGGGGCGGCTTATGTCAAGGTTACTGTCGAGGCAATAGAAGGAAGGCCCTATTATTTTGGTCTTGCTTTGTTGTGGTTGTGCATTGGCCTCGTGCTGGGAAGGAAAGAGCCCTGTCTTCTGAAATGTACCTGATACTGAGGATCCGTGGCCCTTATCCCCGCTCATCCTGAGACATCTGTGGTCCACTCTGTGCTCCCCTTGTCCCTACCTCTGGGCTCCTTCGGGTAGGACCCCTGCGACCTCTCGGCCCTTCCTTGCCTTTCCTGTGGATGCAGGGCGAGTTGGGCTCATCATGAGCCCCCTGAGGCCTTTGGGAGATCTCGTGAAGCAGAGCCTCATTCTCCCCTAAGTGCCTTGTAGCCTTCTGTGCCCCACTGCTCCCATGTAGCCAGAGTTGCAGTGAATTCTGGCAAGACTGCAGACCACCGAAGTTCTATACAGGACAAGCAAGGTGCAGTTCCCCCGGGCTCTGGCACCTCCAGCCTGTTCTGGATATCTCCATCGCTGTCCGTCTCCTCTCCCCAGCTGCAACCCGTGAATAAGCACCCCCCCCCCGCCCCCGGTAGCGGGTGGGAGGGCACACAGGTACCTCAATAGCTATGCAATCTTTCTCCTCCCCGGGTCCAGGGTCGCTATCAGTGGGAGGATGTGAGGGAAGATGGAGATAGTGTGGGGACAGGGATAGGACAAGCCTCCTTCTGCCAGATGACAGCTCCTTCCAAAGCTTTGCCATCTTATGCCTCTCTCCTTTCTGATTCAATCATCAGATATTTGTAGGCTTTTGTTTTCTTGTTTCTCATTAACTCACTTCCCCCAAAGCAGGGCATATCTTGGGTCTAGTTGTTTGAGCTGGAATGGGGGTTAAGGGAAGCCCACTGAATACTAGGACGGAAACTTGATAAATGTAGGCTTGCAGGGAGGGAGGGAAAAACACCCCTAAAATGGTTGCTTCTCAGGCTGCCTCTGGGGCCCCAGATCTCCCACCCAGTTTCCTTATTCTATACTGGGGAGAATTTCCTAGGTTGTGTCCTGGTGTGGGCTCCCAGAAGTCCCCAAAACCATCTTAGCAGATCGTGTCAGGCGCACACACACACACACACACACACACAGAGCCCACCTGGCCTACTGATCCAGCTTAGGGGAAAGGGAAAACAAGAAGCAGAACCCAGGGAAGAGCCAGAAAGTCAAAACCCTGCATCCTATTTTGGGCTCAGCCACATGCTAGCGGTGTGTTCGGAGCTACCTAACTTCCCCTCTCTCACTGTGGCTTCCCCATCGGGAACTCAGTGGCCCTAAAGCATAGCTCCTGCCTCCCAGTCCCGAAGGCGGAGGGACGGCCCATCACTCAATAATAACAACGATGACAGCAATAATCATACCTTTCAAAACTTACATCATGGCATCTACTTTAAAGTTCCCCCCTCCCAAAAAGAAAAGAGAGAGAGGTTAGAGTGGAAGAGAGCCAAAGCATAAGAGACTCTTAAAAAATGAGAACAAACTGAGGGCTGATGGGAGGTGGGAGGGAGGGGGGGATGGGTGATGGGTATTGAAGAGGGCATCTTTTGCGATGAGCACTGGGTGTTGTATGGAAACCAATTTGACCATCAGTTTCATATATTTAAAAAAATAAAAAAAAATAATAAAGCCCCCCCCTCCCTCTTAAGAGACTAATAAGAGAAAAATATACTAATCAGAAGAACTAAAGCTTCTTATTTGACTTTCACGCCCCTGGGACTCGGCAGGAACACTGGTCTGGTCTCAGAACACATGTACATGTCCTGCTTCCGGCCCTGCTTCTAACTTACTGAGTGACCTTTGCCAAATCGCTTCCTCCTTTAGGGCTGCAGGTGTTCCTTCTGTTAAATGCGAGGGCTGGGCCGTGTGGCTTCCACAACTTCTAGTCCTAGGATTCTGTGTTTTGAGGGAGCACTGCATTTGATTCCTGTGGCTATTGTAACACTGCCATAACTGTGGTGGTTTAAAACAACCGCAACGTGTTCTCAGTTCTGGAGGCCAAAAGTCTGAATCAGGAGTGGACAGAGCCACGCTCCCTCTGGAGGCTCTAGGGGAGAATCTGTCCCCCCCCTTTCCTGGCTTCTGGTTGCTGCCGGGTCCCTGGACATTCTTTGGTTTGTAGCTGCATCATGCCCCTTTTGCCCTTGTGCTCATTTTGCCTTCTGTGTGTGCCCGCAAATATTTCTCTGTTCTCTCTTACAAGGACACTTGTGATCCACATGTAGGGTCCATTTGGGTAATCCCGGATGATCTCTTCGTCTCCAGTATCTGGACTGAATCACATCTGCAAAGACCCTTTTCCCCACTAAGGTAACATTTACAGATTCCAGGGATCAGGTGAATACGTCTTTGGGGGGGCCATTTTGCAGCCTTCCTGCAAGCATCTACTATGCCCCTGACCAGTTTGGGTGAGGTCCAGGGAGATTGGGAACATCAGGAGAGTGCGTCTCTGTTCCCCAAGGGCATATGGTCTAATTGAGGAGTTATCCCATACACCACTGCCAAGGATCAGCACCAGCCAGGTGGTAGTCGGCATGGAGAGGCAGTAAAGCTCTGGGGAAGGCTCACAGGCTCCAAACGCAGAATGCCTGGGGTTCACATCCAAGCCCTGCTACCTGTTGGTCCAGGGGACCCTTGACAAGTTACTCAGGGTCTCTGGACCTCAGTTTTCTCATTTATCAAATGGAGCTAATTATACTTACACTGTGTGTTTGTGACAAATACCAAGTATAATGTGGGCAGTGACTGGCTTCTAACAGGTGCTTATGATTCAGCTTCAGATGAATGGGAGAGCATGGGCTTTCAGAACAAAGAGAGATTCCCCACTGATCAACGAGCACCCAAGGGCAGAGAAGTGGAATGACTTGCCCGACTTCACACCTAATGGCATAGGTGGGTCAAGAACCAAGGTCTTCCAGCACTAGGAAGTTTCCTCCACTTCCCAAAGCCTTCACTCCCCAGATGGATCTTTTGAATCGTGTTTCCATGGGCTGCAATGGACTTCGATTTGTATCTTCAACTGATTCAGGGAAGATTGGAGAGGACCAAGTACACAGCTTCAACCCTGCATCCTTGGGTGGATGCTCCGAGACCCTGGGAAGCCACCCATAGAGAAGGGGAGGCCTAAGCCATTGCATCCTTCCCCACACTTCCCCTGCCCTTCTGCACTCCTGGCCGCTGCGGATGGTGCTTATGAATGCCGATTTTGCCAGACCGGTGAGATAAGAGCGGACAGATGAAACAGCCTATCGCTGCTGTTTACCGCCAGCTCTCTGCTCCCCTGTGCAGATCTTTGGCTGAGTCAATGGTTAACCCCAGCCTGGAGTCCATGTTTACTCCCGGGTCAGCCAGCCCTGAAATCCAACATTCCTCTGTAAACCAATAATATGGTCAGTTTAGTGTCGATCAGGAGAAAATAGAATTGTGACAGCAAATCTACCAAACTAAATATCAATCCCTTCTCTCCCATTTTTTGAAAGGATAGTTACTATTTGGGATCATTATGTCCTAGCAGCCCTACCCTCGCCATCAGGGGGTAACACTCTGTATTTCCTGACCCTAGCTGTCCTGCCTTGGCGGGGATACAGCGTGTACTCTCCCTGCCCTGGGCTGGAGAGAGGCCATGGGTTGGGGACTATTGTCCTTGGTGCCCAGCTGAGTGCTGCTGGCTGGGAAGGTGGTCCCTAGTGTGGCCATTGCCTGGAATCCCACCGAGAAAGTAGGGACTGCAATAGTCCAGTTGGCTGAGCTCAGGTGGGGGGAGCTCACCCCCACCTGGGGTGAGTTTCTGAGTCCTTGGGGGACTCCTTGGGGGAGTTTCTGAGTCCTTAATTTGTTTGGAGGCCTGAGCCTTTTCACAGGTGAGCCTCCCTGTTAGGGAGTAAGTAGCGGGGGGAATAAGCTAGAAACGCTCCAAATCTGCCTGGCTGTGGGGTGATTTCATAGGAGCTCCCCAGGTCCTTCTTAAGAAGCGCGGAGCATGACATCTGTGACTGGCAGCATCGTGCCAATGCCAAGAACAAACTTAAGGAGGCAGGCCGGGTAGTGGATGCAAGGAGGGTGGGAAAGAAGGATGGTCACCGGAGCGTGTTGGAGAGGGCGGCTTACTGGCCACATGGACCCATGAGAGCCTCAGAGCTCCTCTGTTTTCTCCCTGAACTCACTGGGCCACCTCCTTCTCCCTCATTACCTGCCTCGCCTTGTCATTGCCCAGGTGTCTGGTCCCTCACCTGTGTTCCTAGCTCTGTTCACCCCCAATCAGAAAGTGAAAACAACATTTCCTCAGGGGCTTCTGGGCTGGGGCGTCTTCGTCATTTGGGTGGTGCAGTAATGAGGGCAGGAGCTGTGGTGGGAGCCCCCCGGGACCGGCTGCGTCTTGCTCCGAGGAGCCTGTTGTGAGGAACAAGGAATAGCGAAGCTAGGCTGGAAAGTTGGCCTCGGTCCAGAGGCTCTCTGAGTTTCCGCCGGCCAATCCCAGGGCCCCAGAGACTTTTCTTCTCTGGTTCTGAGAGGCAGGAACAAAGGAGCAAACCTTTTCTGAAGGTACCAAACCACTCTCTCGCCTTCTCCCACCTCCATACCCTGGTCAGGGAGAGGCGGAAGGAGGAAGATTTTTGGAGTAGATATCCAAAGTCAACAGGTAGAGTGTCAGGTAACAGGGCCCAGCCCCTCTCATAAGCCACTGGGGTCCTCCCGAACCTCCTGAACACTTGTTGTTTCCTTGTTCCTGGTCTGGCCTGGCCTTCAGCCCAAGGTTTGCCTGTCAGACTGCCACCGCAAAAATATCCCGTGATCCCCGGCAGCCCATGCCCATCTGAGCCTCTGCATTCCCAACTGCGCGAGGCTGTATAATCTGCTTCTTTCTGGTGATGTATACCGTAATTAATTTTTAGCGGGCTGCACTGCGCGGGTGGAGCGGTGTGCTGGCAAAATGGAGAGTTGAGGCCAAGTGCATTCACAAACCAGTCTGCACTTCCCATGCCAGGCCCTAAAAAAGCAGACTCCCTGGTGCCCTTTCCCTGAACTCTTGTCTGGGGGAAAGTACGACATCTGCACTCGTGGGGGGAATCAGAAAATGCTTGGGCCACGGCGGTCCTGGCTCTCCTCCTCCCTGCTAAGAGACTCAGGTTAGGGAGCCAGGGATTAATGAAATTAGGGAAAGATGTGGCCCTTGTTTGACCTTCTCCTCTCAGAGCTGAACTGGGAGACCTCGATAAAGGCAGCAAACAAGCAAAACTCGGGAACTCAGCCAGAGATCGGAAAAGGCAGAACACAGAAGACTCCAGAAGCTAATCAGGGAATGTACATCCTCAACAAAATGGGGCCAGGGGGCAAAGAATGGCCTACTGGCCTGGAGCCTTGGTGTTCATGATTTCTACCTGCCTCTGGAAGTGTGGCACAGTGACCTCTCCTGCCTCTCTGCTGCCCTTCTGGGTTTCAGTTGGCCCCTTGGAGAGTGGGCAGTGGGGTGATGGCTCGTCCTCCTGCTGACAGTGAAGGGGGGGCCAGGGAGGGCTGGTGCCTGCAACCCAAGCCGCATCCTTTAGGGGGAAGTGGAGAGTTTGGTGGTGGCTGGACCCCACCAGAGGGTCTGTTTCCTTTTGAGTAGAATCTCCATCTCCACCCGTCTGGTCAGGCTCTTAGCCCTGGAATATCTGTACCAGTGGAAAATAACCACACAACTCATGTTTACTTGCCTTAAGTGCTTTACAGGTTTTTCCGTGGAAATACCTTCCTCTTTGTGTCTGACTGATGCTGTCAGTAAGCTGATTCTGTCTGTCCGAGACCACACTGGCTGCCGGAGGAGAGGAAGAAACCCCCAGAGTCCTAGAGGAGAACGGCGACAAGTTGGCTGGGGGTCGAGCATTTGCCCTGGGTTACCTGAGATGGACGGACATCCCCGCAGCTAATTGAAGATCTGAGCTCTGTTTATACAATGCCAGCACGGACCTCTGGGCAGCGGCTGAATTTTTAGCGCTCATTTCCAGCTCCCTGAACTTTTATACTTCACTTAGCCAGGACAGGAGTAAGCCAGCTGGGTGACCAAAGAAAACAGATTGCTGGAAATGGTTATAAAAACTTCTATACACCGGGCCTCCCAGAGGAAAACAAGGAAGGTTCTAGAATATTAAACAGGAAAGGACCTGATCAGATGCCAGGCCATAAATCTAAGTGTCGAGCAAGGCAGTGTGGTGCACCGATCAAGGATTTAAGCCTGGAGATAGACTGCTTTGTGTCCAGTTCCCGGCTTGCCCTTTCCCGAAGAGCGTTAACTACTTCCTTCCTCTGGCTTCGGCTTTCACCTCCGTAAAATGTGAATCATCACACCTGCCTTACAGAAATGTGGTATCAGATGCGAGGTGAAAGCTGAGGGTAGCCCCTTCTGTGCAGAGATACTAGGGAAGGAGCAGCAGCGTTGAGACTTGTGCCCTCACGGGGAGAATCTGCTCGATCGTAGGAAAGTCAGTGCTTGCCTGTGATGAGGTTTTTTGGGGCGGTAGCGGGGTGCGTGGGGTCCGGAGCCGACGACCAAGAAAGAATTCTTGAAGACATCTTTGGTGCGAAAAGGTGATTTTATTGAAGCACAGGGACAGGACCCGTGGGCAGGAAGAGCTGCCCCGGGACCATGAGGAGAGACTGGCTTCTATACTATGCGTTTGGGAGAGGTAAAGCCCAGGGGAAGTTTCCAGTGAGATTTTCACAAGCTAAAGAAGGCTCACAGGATACTGGAGGCCTGGTTCTCGTCAGGCTAGGGTTGTTTGTCCCTCTAGCAAAGCATTAGCACTAAGACAGTTAGGAGTTCCTAGAAAAACAGTTTACTCTTCCGGCCTCAAGCATTTGCCAATGGGCTGCAGGTTATAAGGAAATTAAGTTCTATCCAGGTCTCCTCCTGCCTTTGTTTCCCACATCACTATGGAGGGGCGATGGAGACTTCGGTCCAGCAGGACTATGATCTCTATCAGTTAACCATTTGTTTTTTCCCTTTCCTTTGTTTTTAGGCAGTCAGGAGTGCCTGGGAAATATCACACATATCCCACCTGGGTGGGGGGCGGGGGGGGGGGCAGTGTTTGCGGCCTGTCAGCTTGCCTTAGGTTCCCTCATCACCTGTATCTTGGATTAGAAATTTCCATGAAGAAAAAAAAAAAAAAAAAAAGAGAGAGAGACTTCCTTGATTCCAGCCTAGTGATGGATGTTTCCCTGCCTCGCATCCCAGTGATGTATCGTGCTAACGGGGGATGGAAGAGGAAAAACAAGTCACGGACAATACCGAGCGGTGGAGCCCGCCTGTTCTGTCTGTCTTACTCCCGCGTCACACCAGCTTATCAGGAAGCCCATAAAGAAGAGCTGTAAAGACATGGGGCTGCCCCATTTCCTTCCAGGTGAGAATTTCCCTCAAATCTTATCTCTGCCCGGCTCCGAACAGTAGGCCCTGAGACGCTAATCTTGGCTCTGCTCTGACCCTTTGAACTTGTACTAGCTCGTCCCCTGCCGGTGGACCTCAGCTTTCCCTAATGCACCTGGTCCTACTTCTAGAAGCCGCTCCCGACTCCAGCCACGCGGCCAACACCCTTGCCGGGCTGGTCCCCCCTCTTTCCCCAAGATGGGGCAGGCAGGCCGGGCGCCCCGACTGCTGAACCCCAAGCAGAAAGTGTTACAGGGATTCGGAGAAAGGAGGGGTCCCTGAGCAGCGTGGCAAGGGCAGCTTTTGAGGAAGAATGAGGGTCTGATCCCTCACGTCGGAGTCTTGTGTGCCAGTTCAGGGCTTGGCAAATCGTGGCTCCGGAGCCAGATGCAGCTTGCCACCTATCTCTGTAAATAAAATGTTGTTGGCACGCTGTCAGAGTCATTGTTTCAATGCTACAACAGCAGAACTGCGCAGTTGCAATAGACGCTGTGTGTCCTACAGAGTCTAAAGTGTTTCCTATCGTGCCCTTTCCAGAAAAAAGGGGTGCTGACCCCTGCCTTAGTGCATCCAACTTCCCCAAGCAGTAAGTGATCTGAGGATCCCGGTCCAGTGAGATTGCTTCACCAACACACAATAGTCCAAAACACTGGGAAAACACTCATCACGTCCCCACACCCCACGGCTATTTGCAATGCATCTTAGTGGATTAGAGGCTCCCAAAAGTCCTACGCAAAAGAAACTTGTTTATTCTTTAACCAGCATTTCCCAGACTTGTTTGATCTACCGAAGCTTTTTTTTTTCCCCCACTCAGAATACCTCTTAACAATCTTGAGAAGCTAGCATTCTGTGGACGCCCCTGGTAAACACCAGTTAGGTGGGGTGATCCTGCACTGAGTGATCCAGGGCAGGGTGGGGGGAGGGTCTCAGTCTGTCCCCACCTCTAATAAGCCAAACGACCTTAGCTGTATTACATACCCTCCAGGGCCCGCTTCCTTATTGGTCGAATGGGTTAATGTGGCTGCCTTATCTCTCTATCTCTTACAGGTTTTTCAGCATTCATGAAAATGGTGTGGAGCAAGGCCATAGTGGTGTCATTGATTTATTTTTAACTAGTTTTGCTTTGATACATTGTTTAGCAGTGGCGAAGTGGAGAAAGCACTAAATCAAGGTTACGAGCTCTCTTTTCTGAGCCTTCCTCTATTCCTAACTGGGTTTAAACAACTTCCTTCTCCCCCGAAAGGCTTCAGTTACCTCACCCTGGAGTGGTTAACTTCTAAGGACCTTTTAGCTCTGAAATCCTGTGATTCGGTTTGGTCAGATGTTTTCAACTTCCCTACGTATCCAAAACATTGGGGTCTCTCTCCCCAAACTTGAAGACTAAATCTCCACGGTTTTCTGGGGAGAGTGTCCGGGTTCAGCACCAGCTGTGGGGATGTGTTAACAAAGTGTTTCTGGTGTTGCTGACAGCCTAGGAGGCAGGGTTGATCCTTCTGGAAATGTCCACTTGACAATTCTCAACTTGACATTGGAGCCTTCCTTTTCTTTCTCTTCCATTGCTCAAAGGCTGCTTTGGCCAAACATGAAGTTCAGACCGTTGGTTAACAGATTCGGCAAAACAAAAGAGCCGATGTAATGCCTGAAAGACAGTGGGACCAAGGATGGAGTGAAAGTTCCCCAATAGGCATGGGATGAAAAGGTTATAAAAGCAGAATCCACATAAAATTCCTTCTGGCCACCTTCTCTGTCATCCACCCCCCTCACTCCCCCAAATGGTCATTTCCCAACTTCATCAACAGTCCTTGATCTCAAGGATTCAGAAGCCGTTGAACAAGGGGAGCTTTATGAAAAAGGTGAGAATCTACTGAAAAATACCCTCCTCGCCCATGAATTTAGGAAAATCCCAGAAAATTTTGCCTAGGTCAAAAGGTCTGTAGCATGATGACTATGGGCCCAAATGTGGGGGGATGATTTGAGGAATGGGGGTTGTGCCTTTTCGTTTCTATGGAGAAAACACCTGCCTATGGAGTCCTCCGGGGGACTGGAGGGGAGTGAAGGGGGACTCAGAATACCTCGGAGGCCACTGAGCCCATGCCCTCTGGTCAGCCGTTCAGCACAAGTACTTACTGGGCGCCCTACTGAATTGGAAGTTCTCTGGGGACATAGTGATGTGGGTCAAACACAATTACTGCCCTAAAGGAGCTTAGAATCTTCTTGAGAAGGCAAGCCTCGTGTACGTGAATATGATTAAATAAATGTGTGCAGCAGGCTGAATGCTAACAGACCTGAGAAAAGGGGATGCCTAGCAAGGAGTAGGAATGATGGCTAAGAATTCGTAGCAATTGGAAGCCTCCTCTACTTTCAAACTCCCGGAAATGGAAGTTCCACGCTCTCCTAGGTGACCTCCGCCAATGTTTAAGAAATCCTTTCTTGCAGCCCCCTTTGAGTCATATACCACCTTTGGCTGTGGGAAATGCTTGACTTTCCTAGGCCCAAGGACGGCCAGTCTCTGTTTCCCCAGTCCATTTGCTTCCCTCTGTATAGGTGGAGGAAGGATGAAAAAAGGCTGAAGTCATGCTGTTTCGTCCTGGCTCTCTTTCCATGGGGACTGAACAGCTTATTGTTCCACTCCTTGGGGACCAGGGTGCCTCTCGGGGACAGTCAGACGGGCCTGAGGAGGAGACTCATCCCGGAATATCTTCCTCTCTACGTGGGGCAGCTGGTCTGGCTGGAGGCTCAGTTCCAGGAAATGCGTCATCTGAATCAAGGTGACCCCTGCTGTCCCTTCTGTCTCCTGAGCTGCACAGACACAGAGCATGCCGGGAGGATAACTGGGAACTGAATGCGATTCCCTGAGTACCCCACCCCCCAACCCCTACAACCTTCTGGGAACTTCCTGACACAGATGAATTGCAACTGAGCCCTTGGATTGAAAAGGATCGGGCCAGGCCTTCGAGGTCCTGGGTGTGAGCACCTCAGCCTCTTCCACTTGCTCCCGGAACATCTCGCCCTCTCTTCATCAGAGCTAAACACCTCGGAACACTCCCTTGAGGAGTACGGAAACCTAGCCGGAAGAGGCTTTTGGCTGGGCCATGAGGCAGAGGGTGCAAATGTGGTCTGCTCCCCGCACCTGGTCCCTGTGCTCCTGTTGCCTGCGGCCGGCATGGCTCATGCATTTCCCATGCCCACCGTTAGCTTATGGCTTGCCATCCTCTGAAAGAGCTTCTCCTTCTGCCCGGGGGGTGCCTTTGAGGCATAACTGATTTTCCCATTTCATTGAGAAACCAAGGCCAATGAATGGCTCGGTTAAATGGCTCTGTCTAGAATTTAGCACTTTTACCAGTCGGGACCCCACCCAGTCCGGAGGGTGTCCGGTGGGACCGAGCACTCCCTCCTCGGCTCAACTCACAGGTCCTGTTTATCCGGAGCCTCCTTTGCAACAGGACGAGAGCCACAAGCGTGAGGGGGAAGAGCACCGTAGAGACAGGAGTCAGGATCCGAGAGATGTTTTTCTCTCCTGGAGAAGCCCTGGAGTGGAAGTAACAGGTGGGGATGAGAAGAGTGCCGGGGAGGGCGGGCGGGAGCTGGACAGGAGACCGAAGGCCATTCGGCCCTCGCCCCTCGCTTTACAGGTGAGAAGCTGAGGTGAGGGAAGTCGGCTCCCCTTACTCCCATGGCGGGTTCGTAGCAGAGCTGGGACGGGAGCCCCCGTCTGGTCCCTACTGCACCGAGTGTGAGGCAGGTAGGGGCCACTCTGTGTCACCGTGGGATAGAGGACTGAGTGAGAGGCAGGGAATCCACCCTGGGCATGGGGCTCTGCCCCATGGTTTCACGGTCTTCCCCTGTGGCTTCAGCAAGTACCTCCCCTGTCTGGAGCTTTTGTTCCTCATCTTTTAGAAAAAAGTCCCAAAGGTTCCACCTAAATATTCTGTTACTCTTTTGTTTTGATCTTTGCTTGAAAACCCCATGAGAATACTCAGGGTTTCTTAGCAAGGAGCCTTGAACAAGGGAGGGTCTGTGATGTTTATGGGCCTTGCCCTTTGCTGTCCTGAGGTGACAAAGGGAGAGAAGTGAGCAGGTGGGGGGAGGGGGGGCGCAGAGGTCAGCCCAGGGAGGGGCATGCCTGGAGTAAGGCAGAGAGGAGGGGCTGGGAGTTTACCTCTTCATGGAATACCCCTTGCCCAGGGGCCTCCTGGGCCCAGCTGCCGGGGCCTGGCTCAGTGTTGCTTGGGGATCGCTGTATCCAGCAGGCGTGTCTAGGTCCCCTTCGGTAGCTCCCTCCTCAGACGCCACCTGTATGCTGGAGGGCCCCAGGGTCCACACGCCTGCAGCTGGGGTAGTTCTTTCAATGGAGCCCAGGGCTTGGGGCTTAGCAATGGCTGTTGCTTCTTGCAAGATTTCCTGCACCCGTTTTTCTGAGACCAGAGTTGTTGGCCTGATGGTCCCTGTGACCTTCCCAACTGCATCCAGAGCTGTTCTGACCCTCTCTGCTTCTTCTTGTGGCCTATCGGCCTCAGTAGGTGTTATCTCCCTCCCTTCCTCGCTGGGCCTGCCCGAATCCCCTACCGAGCCGTTGGTGTCCCACACCCAAACACCTTCTGTCGTATTGGACATATCTCCGATGGGTGAAGCCGAACTCTCTGGAATGGGGACTGTTGTCCGGACAGAACTCTCTACCCGACTACCTGTCCCTAGAGCTGCTGCCCCAGTTGCTCCTGGGGTCTGTCTGCCCTCAGCGGAAGCTGTTGTTTTCCTGGTTCCTGGAGTCAGAGCAACTCTGTGGAATCCTGTCCCTTGTCTTTCTGTCATCCGGGAGGTTGCTGGGGTCCATCTGTTGGCCGCCGGTGTTGCTGTTCCAAGGGATGCCACGACAAGCTCACCCGCAGCCAGAGTGGGTGGGGAGACGGCGCTGGAAAGACCTGTCAATGGCGGAAGGAGACCGCATAGGAAGGCTATCCCAGCTGCCTACAGGATTTAGCGAAAGATCCCAGGCTTAAAGTGTTTGCCCCAAGGAATGCATCCTCATTAAGCAACACAGTCTTGGGTCAATATGTTGGATAAAATAAAAATAGGGGAAAACCGGGTGGAATCTCTAATCTTTTTGCAAATGTTGACATTTTATGGTCCTTTCTCTCTCTCTCTCTTTTTTATGCCCACAGTCTCTACTGGGCTGTCCTGCATGCCCATACTGGCCTCTTTCCCACAGCCCACCACATACCGGTCCTCAAATAGAGCAGCCAATCTCAGCAGATGGTTAGAGTGACATTGAACAAGACAAATGCAATTCTAGGCGCTGCCTCTCTCCTGGTCTTCCACTGCCTGGGCGCCCTTCCCCAGGCTCTGGGTGCCCGATCTGGGTCACTTCTCTGGAAACTGCCACACAGAGCATGGGCCTCGAAGCTGTCAGATGTCTGCTAAGGGGCTCGGTCTCAGGAAGAGCCTCTTCTGTCCCGCATCTCTTACCTGCTCTGCTTGTCTGAACAAAGAGACATCATGCGCCTAAGAAGCCATATTATTCAATTCAACTTCTTGGAGTCCTCTCCAAAAACACATGCCACAAAATGTGGGGGGATTTGGGTGAGGCAGTCTGCATGCATTCATTTTGGAAGTGTTTCCTAATATCTACCTTCCCGAAGGTAATTTCTTTCTGAAATGAAAGCCTACTTTTTTTTTTTTTTTAGTTTATTTATTTATTTTGAGAGAGACAGAGACAGAGCAAGCAGGGGAGGGGCAGAGGAGGAGAGAGAGAGAGAGAGAAAGAGAGAGAGTCCCAAGTAGGCTCTTCACTGCCAGTGCAGAGCCAGACATGGGGCTTCAACTCACGCAACTGTGAGATCACGACCTGGGCCGAAACCAAGAGTTGTATGCTCAACCGACTGAGCCACCCAGGCGCCCCTGAAAGCCTACTTCTTAAAGTCCTTGCCCCACCCCCAGCTTTTCCTCATCGCTCCCCTCAGGTTTAAGGGCCTCTTGGACCGGACAGTCTTCTCCCACACCTTCTCCTTCCCAGCATTCCCCTCACCAGACCTGACCCACCCGCCGTCAGCCCGTACCTGCAGAGATGGTCAGATTCATGCTGAAGAAGAACATGTCGTTTCTCTTCCCAATGCCACAGCGGTAGCGGCCCACATCATCCGGGGACAGTTGGGACAGCCTCACCACAAACAAGCCTCTCTGCGGGAAGTCTGCAAACGTCACGCGGCCACGGTAGCCAAGATGAGCATAGCCGGTGGTGGACACAATGGTGTGGCAGAACGATGTCAGGGGGCTGAGACGGCACCAGTACTTCCGCTCGTATACGTTGATGGCCAAGGGGGCATAATGGCACTGGATGGTGACAGTTCCCCCCGGCTCCCCAGACACCAGCCTCGGGCCCTTCAGTGCGTTTGCGTCTGTGGGCAGAGAGAGAGGGAAAAAAATGGTCAGAAGGAAGGGAGATTCGCGAAAGTTCACGGTGGGGAGGTACGAGCCCCAGACCCTGTCGGAATTAGGGAATAGGCCAGAAAAACACCTTCGTGAAAGTGAGGCGAGGAAGAATCAACATAGAAATGTCAGAGCTTAGCCCCTGGATTGGGAGTACCCCAAGATACGGAATGCAGCTGTGTCCAGGGCCCATGTGAGAGACAGACATGCAGGAATACTCTTTCCAACTGTTAGCTGGCTCCTATCACGTGCCAGACTTTCTCCTACGAGTCCGTCCGGGGCCTGGGTCAACATCTGACAAGAGGGCTGCGGTCTGGTTGGTGGAGTGAATACACAAGAGAGAGTTCGATGGTAAGAACAGGTTAGTGTGCTTTCCCCCCGAGCGGAGAGGGTGCCTGAAACACCGGTATCCCGGTCCACTGGGTGGGTACATCCCCAGACCGGTGACTGGGGATGTGTTCGCCCCCCGCATTTTCCGGCAGAGGGTAAACAACCACATGCCCCCATCAACGCACAGCTGAACGGGCCTGCGAACACACCCGCTTTGGTAACAGGTGGAAATCGTGGTTGAACCTGCCCACGGCCTATTTACTGAATGACATTAACTCGCTCTGGGGCGAGCAGAAACAAGGCTTGTGGTGTCTCTCACTGTCTCTTCACACGGCCTCTGCCGCTTGATGAATCGCAGGCGTAACCTCGCTCGTGGTAACTCTCACGGTCTCCCTCGGATGGGGAAGAAGTCCAGCCTGGCCCAGGGTGGTAAGGTCAGTCCAGTCCAACGACTGGCAGCCGTTCCAGTCTCTTTGCTCTACTCCTTCTACTCAAAACTGGTGTTTAGGCCCATCGGGGACTGGGTACAGAGGAACAGGGGGGGAAGGTGAGGCAGAGAGTTGTGCTCTGTTCGCCATGCTCTCTGGGCACACGGGCGGCCAGAGCTCTTCCTGGGACTTTTGCCTCCCAGACCCTTCCATGGCCTCTGGCTGCAGTTCCCTCCCGGCAAGAACTGTCTCTCCGACTGGCCTTTTGGGCCTCCCCCCCCGCCCACCACCACTAAACCTATGATGGCTGGCCACCTGCCCTTCCTTTTGGGGTCACAGCCCTTTCTGGGTGGCCTTCGTGGAAGAGTCCCCAGGCCAGCTCCTTTCGGCAGGTTCCAGGAAACGCCTTTGTTCTGCTGTCAGGAGAAGCTGGGACATAGGAAAAACTCGTTGAGTGTCTTCCTACAGATTCCTTCTCTGAACTTGGCTGAACGGGAGGAGGCAGCGATCCCTCCTGTCTCCCCAGGCAAGTGGAGGAGGGTGCAACACATGGACATCTCTCTCCAAAGCGGTTCTCCCGGTGAGGTCTGCTGGGGGCTCACGATTCTTCAGATGGCTACACGGCGGGCTATTGCAGGGACAACCGGCTTCATAACCGCTCTGCGCGTTCCTGCCCAGGCAGCAGAATATCTTGTTTTAGGCTGTGGGTACCTGGCATGTATCAACTCGGCTGGTGTCTTTAGAGCCTCGGAAGACAAGTAGGTTCAGTTTAATACCCAAGTTTAATATCCTATTGCCCATAGTGGCTACATAATTGCAAAGCCCAGTGCTAAACGAAAATGCGGAGCCCCTTGTTGCAAAATTATTAACCCCTTGTTCACCAGGGTAATAGCAGAGCATTAAACCCAGCCCTCTTAGCTCGTCGAGCTGGCCCTGCCTGTTGCGTATGTCCGGAGGTCTAATTCTAGAAGACTCAGGGCCATAAAAGCCACGACTATATCAATATTCACGGTAGGTGTAATTACATGACGCATCACCAACTGTGCCGCTCTTAATCAGGATAAGTGGCAATTTATCATTAAGAGTTAAGAATATTCAGTTACAAACAAGGACCATCTCAGGACAACATTGGTAGTGCCCTGATAAAGTGTTCATGCCCTAGCTTTCAGGAATTCTTGTGATCTACTTGTGGCACACACGAGACAATCTTTTGTATGTCTCTTCCACAACTCGGCAGGACGGGGCAGTCCGACCTCCCTGTAGAAAGCTGATTGAGAATCCTTAACCAGGGCCTCCTGGGTGGCTCAGCTCAGGTCATGATCTCATGGTTTGTGAGTTCAAGCCCCACATTGGGCTCGCTGCTGTCAGCGCAGAGCCTGCTTTGGATTCTCTCTCTCTCTCTCTCTCTCTCTCTCAAAAATAAACTTTAAAAGAAAGAGTCTGTAATCAGCTCTTGCAATGAACATTTTTTTTCTTTTATTAATACCAAATTTAACTTGCCCTTAAGAACTCAGTAGATTACTGATCAGTAGCTCCTAGTTATACATAATTAAGGTATATATGTTATATTATGTATAATTTGGAATGTATTTGGTATGTATTATATGTCATTTGGATTTTTTTTAATTTTTTAATGTTTTATTCTTTATTTTTGAGGGAGAGAGAGAGAGAGATAGCGAGAGAGAACGCAAGCAGAGAGAGGGGCAGAGAGAGGGGGAGACAGAATCCGAAGCAGGCTCCAGGCTCCGAGCTGTCAGCACAGAGCCTGATGCGGGACTCAAACCCATGAACCATGAAATCGTGACCTGAGCCAAAGTAGGATGCTTAATGGACTGAGCCATCCAGATGCCCCCGTGTCATTTGGAATTTTTATTAGTCACCTATGGAAATTAAAGAAAGAGCCAGCACTTTAGATCAACGTGGTGCCCATCTGGGGCCCCTGATGCAGATTATCTGCCCTTCAGTGGAGACAGATGCCCTGAACTCATTCACCCATCATTTCCCAGCAGTCGTCTGTAGCTATGGCTTCTCCCAGAGAGGAGCAAGTTGCGGGGGGGGGGGGGGGGGGCGCTGCAGATGTGGGGCAGCCATGGACCGGAGACGGACTCTGTCTGAGAGAGCACAAGAGGTTTGAGGCAGGACAGAGGGAGAGTCATTGCACCTGCGATGGATGTCTTCCCTCTCCTGCAGAGGGGTGAGAAAGGAGTGAGTGTTTCCTTGGCCCAGAGGCGGGGTGCAGAGGGCAGAGAGACGGTCCGCAGGCATCTGAGATGGGGTCTTCTCTGTGGAGGGGTCAAAGCAGAACCTGGGGCGAAGGGAGGAGATGGGCCATCAGGGGACCATCTAAGTTCACAAATGCACCCACAAAAGAAAGAGCCAGCTCTAAACTCCTGCCAGGCCGGAGAGCTCCAGGCCACCCCAGCAAGCAACAGCTCCCTGTCTATTGCCCCTCCTCCCTTTTGCTCCTGGGACCCTGCTGGGGTGACGAGCCCCAACTGCCAACATGGGGAGGAGGCAGAAGAGAGGAACAGAGAAGACGGCCACCACGTCCCCCCTGCAGCGTCTTCCTGACCGTAGGCCTTGGGTAGATGATGGGGCGTATCGTTGAAGGAAGATTAAAGGGCCAACCAAAATACTTAACTGCACACTTAGAACTTCAAATTTAGCATTCGAGAGTGAAAGAAATTCAGTCAGAACTCTCACCTACACTAATATGTTAACAGAAAAATCATGGGCCTGCCTGAGTTTTTCATCTGGGGGCTTTGGTTTCTACGGAAAAATTTTAACGGGGCTGGGGGGAGATTTAAAGGGGCTGGGGGGAGATGGTCTGATTATAGTACAGAGTTCTTGCTCCTGTATTAGCTACCCTTGATTCATTAAAATTCTGATTTGTTTGGGGCGCCCGGGTGGCTCAGTCCGTTAAGCATCTGACTTCAGCTCAGGTCACGATCTCGTGGTTTGTGAGTTTGAGCCCTTCGTAAGGCTGTGCTGACAGCTGAGAGCCTGGAGCCTGCTTCGGATTCTGTGTCTTCCTCTCTCTCTGCCCCTTCCCCGCTTGTGATCTCTCTCTCTCTCTCTCTCAAAAATAAACATTAAAATAAAATAAAATGCCGACCACAGCACATAGGGCCATTTGTCATCTGAGCCGGATCTATACCTGGCCAGGCTCACCACACCAGCCTGCCAGCACCTATTGGCAAGATTCTTTCATCCACCCGCCCCTAGCGCAGGGCATACGGTCAGCCCTCCATAAATGTATGTTGACTAAATCAGTAAATGCATAGATGTAAATTTTATTGACCCATCTCGTTTCTTTGTCAACTCCAACTGTTTCATGTAGGACAGATCTGCACCTTTAAGTCCTTAGTACTGGGCCTGGCACTGAGTGTTTTTTGAATGAGTGAGAATGAGCCCTCTGCCTGCCGTCTTTTATACACAAGCCCTGGAACCCTTATCTTGCAAATGCAGCCGACTTTCAGCCATCAACTTGAATGGAAGAGAGCAGAGATAGTGGGCATAGCAAGACAGTGAATCTTCTAGAAAAGGTCAAAACAGGCATACGCCCTCTCTCTTGCCTCTCCCATTCCCCCTGGGCCTAGATCTGACCACTCCCTGGATCCACTGCAGGGCCTTGGATCCCCGGAGAGAAAGCCGGGGTATGCCCAAAACTTCCGTGGGAGCCCTGAAAGCCACCGAGGGCCCGCCAGAAATCTCTGCAGCCTGGAAGGCACGGGGCTCATCCCACAAGCTCTGAGTCTGGGCTGGGTTTGGGACTCACCTTGCAACAGGCACAGCGTGAGGAAGATGGGCAATTTCCATCCTGCCCTCTGCTTGGTGACCTGCAAAAAACACTGCAGTGGACAAAGCCTGAGAGGGTGCGGAGCAGGGAGACCTGGGCCAAGCCCCTTCTCTCTCCAGGACCTCAGTTTGCTCAGCGCTGCGGCTGGATGGGCTACATCCAACCAAGAGCAGGGCGGGAACTGCCCCCTCTGAGACCAGCGTGACTCCATCTCTCACTCCTAAGCACGCGTGTTTGGCCTGGGTCACCACCACCAAGGCTACAACGTCCCTACCCTCGGGGTTTCTGGGTTCAGAAGAGGTGGACTCCCCCTATAGGATCCCAGCCCCCGCACCCGCCTGCCAGGGTGGAGCTCCGAATTTGGGGGAGTCACAGAGAGTGGAAAGACCACACACTTGAAGCTTATACCTAGCCCGGAATCTGGGGGCGGGGGGGGGGTGTCAGTCTCCTCTCCAGGGAAATGAGCAAATGCGTAAGGGGGTTGTTGCACAAGTGAAACTCGATTGTGTCGGAAGTGCTGGAAGTGTGCTCCATGCAGAGCAGCAACCTCCCCCTTCCCCCTTCCCCCTTCTTTTTTGCAGAAGGAGAATTGATTCCTTCAAGGGAAGCCTTCTGTTTCACTGGGCGTGTACCTCCGGTCAGTAACAAGGAGTTAAAAATGAGCTATGGGGGGGGGGGGGGGGGGAGGGGGGCGGCGCCTGGGTGGCTCAGTCGGTTGAGCCTCCGACTTGGGCTCAGGTCATGATCTTAGGGTCTGTGGGTTCGAGCCCCACATTGGGCTCTGTGCTGACAGCTCAGAGACTGGACCCTGCTTCGGATTCCGTGTCTCCCTCTCTCTCTGACCCTCCCCCTTTCATGCTCTGTCTCTCTCTGTCTCAAAGATAAATAAACCTTAAAAAAAAAAAAAATTAAAAATGAGCTGTCGGAAAAAGCAATTGTCTGCGTGACTGTCCTCGTCTGTCTCTTCTCCACAACGTCTAGAAAGCCCTCCCTGTCCTCCCATCCACACTGATCTCCCTCTGCTCTGGTCTCTCCTGCCAGCGTGGGGTGGGACTTTGTGTGTCATCTCTGCCCCCAGGCTCTGGAACAGGATGCGGGACGGTGTGGGAGCACAGCACACAGCTATTGTGAACTGACCGCTCCCGTAACAGACATCATACTGATCCCTACTCAACAGTCTTCCCTTGTCTGCTGATTATAAAGACAGAGATTGTACATTATACTTCATTTGTATTCCTCCTAGGGTTTTCAAGGATGCTTTTTGATTAATAAAAAATCTGTGCTTTGAATCTGTCTACTGCCTACAGTTCTTGGGACCTGTAAAAAAAAAAAAAGGCAAACTAAAGTTAGCCATCACTGTCTCCTTCCTCCTCTAATCCCTGCCTCACTAATGTTGAGGATTGGAGCAGATAGTCAACGGTCTGGGCCATGGGCAGGAGACGCTCACCCACCCCCTCTGGCCCAACTAGACAAAGCCATGCGAGGCCGCTGGCCAGGCTGGGGCATAGACTGAAAGAGGAGAAAAAGGAACGGGGGAGGCAAGAAGTAGGAGGCAGAGAAGAAAAGAAGGGAAGGGAAGGGAGAGTAGAGGACACGAGGGTGGCAGGCTCCATGGGTTGGCCCTAGAGCTGCAAACTGTCCACCCCAGCTCTGCTCTGCCCAACCACCCCCCCCCCACCACCCCCCCCCCCCCCCCCCGCCAAAGCCTTGGCTTCTCTATCCAGGTAGAGCCCCGAGACTGGCTGGGGTTGGAAAAGCCCTCGGGCTTCTCATGCCTCCTCCACGATGCCCCCATCTTGGGCAATGCCATGGCAGCCATAGGCCCTCTGTGCCGTCCAGAGCTTTCTGGCTGCCTGCCCTCCCCCAGAGGCTCTCCAGGTGTGCCTGCGCCTAATCTGTTTGATTAATGTCCACCAAGCCCAGGTTCCTAGGGCTGGTTTTCCCAACGCACTAGGTGCTGACACAGCACAGGTTGAGGTCAAAGTCTGTAGACCACACCACCCGCTTCCTCTGGAGTCCCCTGGGGCAGCAATCTCTAGGCAGGAGCAAAAGCCGCTTGGCCTCCGAGGGGCAATGAGGAAGCACAGAGTGTGAGATAAAAGGCCTCCAGGGTGCTATTAGCCTTGATCCGAGGCTGAAAAGACTATATTGGAGGAAATGTCTCCAAGTCCCCCACCCTGCCAATGACCTTCAGAAAGCCTTTCTCCAGAATACAGAGGGCCCTAACTCAGCAGCCTGGGGCTACAGGCCTTTGTTATAATGCACAACATCTTAGGGGGTGAGGGCCACATGGTGGGGGAGCACTCTCATCCCCTGGTCCTGCCAGGAAGGACATCTATCTCATCTTCAACACAGGCTGCTCTACGATTCCCCGGATCCCTACTGGCCACCCCCTACCCACTCCCCCACCCCCCCACCCCCTACCAGGCCCACTCCTCTCCTATTCCCTACCTCTGGGGCAGCTGACAAGAAAGAAATGAGCCCCTGTGGTACAGAGAGAAGTGCACAGAACCAGGACTCAGGAGCTTTTGCTTTGCCTGTGGCTGATGGAATGACCTAGAACAATGCATCCTTGTCTCCACTATAGCAGAAGAACTTTGTGGATCTCCATGTTTCCTTCTCTTTCTGACATTTGTTGGTTCTACATTACTTAGGGCCTCAAAGGAGTCTTGCACTCTGGTGGGAGGGAGAGTTGAGGGGATCAGGAGAGCCGGGAGGTGGGAGGGCGATGTTGCAGCCTGGACCCCACAGACCTTTCCTGGCCCCCTGGGAGTGAGCCCGGCCTGCTGTGGGGAGGGCCCCTGAATGCATGCTTGAGAACTGCTGCAGAAATTCACCACCCCCCACTGGGAGACAGGACCCCAGCCTGGGGTGGGGGGGTAGGCAGAGGGGGGAAGCCGCATCTCACCTGTCCTTCTCCGGGCTTAGCTGAGGCTTCTCTATCCATCTCAGCCCAGAAGTAAAATCCACCCGGACTTTTCTTTTTCTCTGTCTCTTTGAGATACTGGTGTTTGGACACCTTCTAGCGTCTTCCCTCTCACCTTGAGACTGAGAAGGCAGCACCGGAGCGCTGGAAAGCAGCTGGGGCTATAGCCCCGGAAGCCTCAAGTGCAAGACGTAGTTGTGCCCCTCGCCCCTCCACACCTGCAGCGAGTCAGGGCACATCGGGCCTCGGCTTCTAGTTCTTCTAGGGGGGAGCCAGCCCTGGCTCCTTGTGGTCCTTCCTGTCACTTACTCTTGAAGAACTCTTCCAGGGGTGGTGACAGTGGCATCAAAGAAAACACACGGATCTCCGTTCTTCCACTTCTCATTTCCCCTCCAGTCCAGAGCCCCAGATTTTTCAGGATGCCCCAGTTTAGCTGACCCCTGTAGGGTGATGATGAGACAATCTGGGGAGGGGAGAAAATTCAGGAGAGGAATTCCCCTATGGTCTGGCTGGGCAGCTGGTGCCTTCTGCTGGCCTGACCCCTTAGGCTCCCAGGGAGAGCCAGTTCGGGTCACGGACTCCCTGCTCAACTGCATGCCTGACAGTCGCTAATTCATGCTCCAGCCAAAGCACCGTCCAGGAAATGAGATGACTTCCACGGAAAGAGAGCACTGACACACGGGGCTCATCCCGAAGGAGGAAGGACAGCCGACAGGCTTAAACATAACCCCAACATTTTGCTTTGGGAAATATGTCATGGGTGGGCTCTTTTCCTCGTAAGGGATGTAATGCCTACCTCTGCTGGTTCTAAAAGAAGGTCCTCACCAGGGCCCCCAGAGAGCACCCTTGTGCCGGGTAGAAAGGACACGTCTCCTTTAGAAAAATCAAGGCGGTTGACATCTCGTTGCGCAATAATTAGAGGTGGCAGCTTGTTTGGCTCATGCATTCACCCTTCCAGGTTTGGAAGACACTTTGGGGGTAGGAGCTGTGTCCCCGAGAGCAATAGGAGAGGACAAAAAATAATACCGTGGGACGCCTGGCGTGTGGCTGGGACAAGGTGGTCTCGTGCACGTGTGTGTGCCGGATGCTGTGTGCACGGAGATGTGTGCTGCTACCCCGGGACTTGGTTAGAAGCTTCACATCTTCACCAACACCTATCGCCTCTCATATAAGTTAGAATACATCTACAAGGGAAAGGGCATCCCCTTAGCCGTGGCATGCTTAAGTAGCGCACAACCCGAAGCACTGTGCATGGCGGCCCTGCTTATCCCCGGAACTGAATGGTGGAAAGAGAGGGTTAATGCTTGGCCAGATTTTCCATTCCCAGCTCCTTCCGGAGCATCGTGGTTGATCACATAGACTTTGGAGTCAGACTCCTTCCAAGTTAATATACCAGCCCTACTTTTTACTAGGAAAGCGATATGGGTAAGATTACTTATCCGTTTTAGCCCCTGTTTTCCTAATCTGAGAACAGGAGCTAATAGCACCTACCTCATAAATTATTTGGTGGATTAAGTGTGACAATCCATGTAATTTAACGTTCCTGGCATGTAGTAAAATATCGGTAAATGTTAGCTGATAATATTAATAGCTTAGCTTACAGCGACAGAGAGCAGGTGTGTTTTGATAATCAAACCCTCGAAAAAAGTCCTTTTTGGAGGTTTTCATCTATTCAGAGGCCTACCACTTTCTTTCTTTATTCTTTCTTTTTTTCTTTTCTCTTTTTGGCCATCTGACCATTTTGGCATTTGAAAGATTAAAAATAAGTCAATTTTTCTCAGGACATGTTTGGATCGATTTTGTATTTTTAAATAAATGTCGGGGCACCTGGGTGGCTCAGTCAGTTGAGTGTCTGACTTCAGCTCAGGTCATGATCTCGTGGCCTGTGGGTTTGAGCTTCGCCTTGGGCTCTGTGCTGACAGCTCACGGCCTGGAGCCTGCTTCAGATTCTGTGTCTCCCTCTCTCTTTGCCTCTCCCCAGCTTGTGCTCTCTCTCTCTCTCTCTCTCTCTCTCTCTCTCTCTCAATAATGAATGAATAAGCTTTAAAAAATGATTTAAAAATCAATAAATGTTAGTCAAATCGTATTGTTTTATAAACAATGCAGTCATTTTACATCCTTAAGGATACCTTTTTCTAGTTTGTCTCCTTTTGAACACTTTGGAGACTTTTTGATTACTGAAGACATAAGCCATAATCAAGTTCAATTGGTTGTAAAGCACTAGGCCACTTTCCAGAGCACTGACCGAGAGCCAAGATGGCCCCCTGTCTGAAGGAGTATGGAAGAGAAAACTTTGCACTGGCTACTCTTAAGAATGTAAATGAGGGGCGCCTGGGTGGCGCAGTCGGTTGAGCATCCGACTTCAGCCAGGTCACGATCTCGCGGTCCGGGAGTTCGAGCCCCGCGTCGGGCTCTGGGCTGATGGCTCAGAGCCTGGAGCCTGTTTCCGATTCTGTGTCTCCCTCTCTCTCTGCCCCTCCCCCGTTCATGCTCTGTCTCTCTCTGTCCCAAAAATAAATAAACGTTGAAAAAAAAAATTAAAAAAAAAAAGAATGTAAATGAATTCTTTTGCCTGACAGAAAGCCAAAGGAAGTCTCTTTACATAGGTTTCTGACACTGTGACCTTCTGATTCCCAGTCCCAGACTCCAGAAAAAAAAAAAAAAAAAAACTAAGTAAGACCAAACGTCAGATCTGGGAAGAGTTTTACCCATTCCCTGCCCTCCAATTCCCCAATCCCAGTTTTCATAAAGGATTTTATTTGCTAAACAGACACACCGGATTAAAAATCAGAAAACAGAAAGCTAACCAAGGCAAGGAAAGCCAGTTGGGCTGTACCACAATCTGTATTCTCTTCCCTCTCCAAAACATGTTGTCTAATGAGTAAAGTAAGAGCGATATATAGAGACGCTGTAGGCGTCCACACAGCCGGTAGACAAAGCTTATTCCTCCTTATACAAGACTGCAAAGCTTTCTGCTTGCTCTACCTACGTATGCAAGCTTTTTCTGTCCTAGTTGTTTGCGAAATAGACACAGCCCTTCTCCCCCTCCCCGACTCAAGCTCTGGTCACAATACCGGATGTTGAAGAAAATGTTGTTAAAAACACTTGGATTATTAGCACAACCAGAAGTCCTTGATCACTTACTTACTTAAAATTCGTAGAGGAAGGTGAACTATGAGACTCGCCACTCCTCCAAAGGATAAGAGAAGAAAGTATTTGTGTAACACCAGCAATCATTTTATAACGACATTTAGGAGGCTTTTACAACCTCCACCATCATTTGGCAGCTAGCAAAGATGGCAATCCAGCCACATTCACAGCCCTCCGAATACGGAAGACATCCCAAAGGCAGTCTGGGGGGTGCTGAGATGCTTTAAGTTCATGGCCAGACCACTAGGAAAAGCACAGAGGAAAGAATCCCAGGAGATCATTTCACAGTTCACAGGAGTATAGCCGAAGACCTTAACAGGAGCTCACATCAGGCTGTTGGCATAGATCGCTGCAGAAAATCATGAGCAACAGCTTTTAGCACAATCTTTCTGGAGTGATGCGTTTTGGGATCGAAACAAATATATTTCTTACTGATTGGGATTATTTCATTACGATGCTACTTGGAATAGACATTGTCCTGGGATAATGAATCATGAGCCCTTGCAAGATGGAAGGGGCTTCAAATAATTACCTTGCCACCAAGGAGGCAGTTCGTCTCCTCGAGGAATGGTGTTATATGGGGGGTGGGAGGGTGTTGCTCTATTGCTGGTGGGTTGGATGGTCATTGGCAACAGGGCTAAACTCAGCCTCGGTTCATAGAAGCCTCTGCAGTTTGTGGGAGCCAGGGCATAGCCCCATCCCTCTAACTGTGGCTACGTCCCTCCTGTGTCCCTGATACCAGCACCATGGTGGCCAGTGCCTGGAGTTGGCTGATGTCAGATGGCCAAGTCATTCTGTCTGCTTGGTAATTCAGGGTCTCTTCCGTGGTGGGCACTCTCTGGTGGGCATTAGCATATGATGCAAAGAGCTTTGCACTTCATGCCGCTCCCATATCCATCCACGTGCCTCCAACCAATCTTTCAATCTTTGTCTATCCAGGCCTCTGTCTATGGCCTAACATCAGGCCGTTTTTCCTTCCATACAAAGTAAAACGTCAGGTACACTGCCCAAAGTTCTGCCTATCAGAAGGACTTTTTCTTGCCAACTGGTTTTCAAAGCCACTCCTTGTAACATACGTACTGTTCACTTTCCCCTTGAACCCACGTATTGAACCAGCTCATTCCTAAATGAAGCTTGGGTTTTTGCCTTCCTCTGCCATGCGGTTCATCAGGTCTGCTCCTACATGGCCCTTCATGAATTATGGAGGGGGTGGGGGGGACACTGGTGCAACAGTGGCAGCTGAAGTGAGGCCGGGCTGCGCACTTATGCAGCTGGCTGGTGTCCTAAAGCCTTTAGTGAGTCACCGCTCCCAGTTATGATGAATTGCTGCTGGCCTACTGACCTCATGACTTCGTGGATGTAATAGCTCTCAGCTCACGATGGGCAGCTCCAGATGCACACTCATCTGGGGTCCTGGGTTCACGTAATACATCTTTACCAGGGCCCGGTATCATGCCAAGAGTTGTTTTTCCAAAGACACATTGATCTCCCTTGCAGACGGCACGGCTTTGCAAAAGAAGCCCAGGGGACTATGTGACCAAGTTGCGATCCCTCCACTGGGACTGGCCATAAGCCCCACACAGCATCTTTCCCCAACACCTGTACCTCTGATATCAAAAAGCAGGGTTGCTTTCACATCAGCCTGGACGTGCTACGGAGCCCTTCTCTGCTCCGGGCCCCACTCAAAGGGAGAAACTGTGAAATCCTCATGTAAAATAGAACCAGGAATTCTTGAAGGGGGCACTTTCACGCATGTACCATATTGCAGCCTGCTTCACCAGTAGAGAGAAGAAAGGGAAAATTACTTGGACAAGGGAGGGCATTTTTTCTCATAGGAATTTATCTCCTATTTCGAAGAAAAAGAAGGAAGATCCCTCCCTGCCCCCAGCAACGATGTGCTGACCACCCCGTAGAGCGATGAGAACCCGCCAAAACCTCCAACGCTGGCTCTTCTCCAATGAACTTTTGTTTAAAATAACCCTCCCCAGTTTCCTCCTGAAACCTAATAAAAGCTGACCTTCCCTTTGTCTCTTTCAACTTGCCTGTGGTTCACCATAGTTTGCTTGTCCTGAATTGCAATTTCTCTCCTATTCCTAAATAAACTCACTGGGCTGGTAAAATAACCTGCCATTTTGTTTTTAAGGCTGACAAAACATTTTATGCCACTTAGTGCGTGGGCTAGAGCGGTACTTCCGGGTGTGCTATGTGCCGTCTCCAGAACCAAAGATGCCCATCAGGTATGTGCTTCCTTCACTGTGGCAGGAAGGGCAAGCTGTAATATCTTGTCTTTTACTTGGGATGAGATTTTCTGGCAGGACCCTGATCGTTGCACAATGTTATTGCTGTGACAGTCCCCAAATCTTCATAAGCTTATGTCCCATTCTCTGAGGCATCTGTGTCTTACCAACGCCTCCAACATGCTAGCCACTTCCTGCTCACATGGCCTGATTAGCACAATATCATCAATAAATAATGGATCGATGTGACATGCTTCAGGATGCCCAGATGGTCCAGATCCCTGTGGACTATGTTATGACAGAGGACAGGGGAGTTAACACAGCCTGGGGACAAAATTGTAAATTCGCATGCTATTTACCCATGTAAATGCAGATGGTCTCTCTTGTTCTGCAAAAGGAGTAGCAAAGGACGCATTCACCACCTCAAGGCTCCATACTATGGGCCTGAGGCCATGTCAATTCTGTTGTGAGAGATAAATAGACACCGAGGCTGGAATTGGGGCCAAAATTTGATTGGGTGTGCAGATTAGAGTCATCCTTCAGGGTCCACTAGGTTTCTGCAGAGGCCAGCTATTGAACTGAGTAAGACACCGTGGGAAGCTTTAAATCTTTCTTTCTTTCTTTCTTTCTTTCTTTCTTTCTTTCTTTCTTTCTTTTTTAATGTGTATTTATTTTTGAGACAGAGAGAGACAGAGCATGAACAGGGGAGGGTCAGAGAAAGGGAGACACAGAATCTGAAACAGGCTCCAGGCTCTGAGCTGTCAGCACAGAGCCCGGCGCGGGGCTCGAACTCACGGACCGCGAGATCGTGACCTGAGCCGAAGTCGGCTGTTTAACCGACTGAGCCACCCAGGCGCCCCACGGAAGCTTTAAATCTTTAAGTGTGGTATTAATATCAACATCTGCCCCCATGTGCTATCATCTTGTATTTATCATCTTGGCAGGGAGTGGGACGATTTCAGAGCCTTCTGCTTGACCTTCCCCATTATGACAGTTCTTTCTGCATAAGCTGAAGATCCAGTTGATGAGGGAACATAAGACGAAGCTAACAACAACCGCCCCCCCCCCACACACACACACCTCCAGGTGGGATAGGTGTGATACTCCTCAGGCACTCCTGCCTGCCCAAGAACAACGGAAAGGACAGAAAACAGACAGTTAACTATTGGAGATCACAATCCTGCAGGAAGTAACTCTCCATCAGTATAGAAATATCTTAGTAAATTACAAGAAAAAGGTAATCTTATCAATAGCCTAATCTCTAGGAACTCCCTACTGTCTTAATGTTCATGCTTTGCTAGAGGGAAAAACAACCTTAGCTTGGCAATAGCTAGGCCTCCAGGAATCTGTGAGTCCCCTTTAGCATTTGAAAATCCCTTTAAGCAACTTCCTCTTGACTTTACCTCCTCCAAACACGTCTTCAAGAATTTTTTCTTGGTCGTCAGCTCCGAACGCCACCACCACCCCAAAACGTCATCACAGGGATCCAAGTAACAAGCATGCCAACCCCAATTATCCATTCAGGGGCTGGAGAAATTACCACTTGGCCAGGACCTAACTTACTTACTTACTTACTTTATTACCGATATAGTCTTCCACACCTTTGAGAGTCCCTTTTCCCTGGTATACATTCCCCAAATAAATGACTGCGGGTTTCTTTGGAAAGGACTGATGCAATCATTACTGACCATGATTGCTATGATGTTGCAGGGTTTTGTCTCCGGAGAATCTGGCTGAGTCTGAGTCTGAAAACTGGCTCAGGTCCAGAAAATGGGCGAGAGATCACAACATGCTCTTTGGGCCACCGCCTTTAGTCTCCTTGTCATCCATCCTTCACTTCTTCTAATCGTACAAGCTGAGAAACAGCTTTGTTGGCTGAGTGTCTATTTTGCCTCAAAGAACACTGTGTTCTTTTAATCATCCCCATCACTCTCTGTGGGTCAGGTCCCTGTGGCTGTCACTCCAACCCTATATTCATCATAATAACTGCATCCATCCGGCCTTTTTGTTCTGGACCCACCATCAACGTTGGTATCACCAAGCCGAATTTCCTGCCTACTTCTCCTGTCTTCATCCCTGGCTTCTAGAAAGCTCTTGATGGAGCTTTTTGGTGATGCTGGTGTTCTTCTCACTAGCTCATTGCTTTTAGATTTGTGAATGATGTATTGCCCAGGGCTTCCCAAGGAACAGGATCATCTGTCACGGTAGACAGCCTACAGAATCAGCCTTACAGTGTATCCGCTCTAGCTTCTGGCTTTTCTGAGCCTTTTCATTTCTTCTTCCACCGCCTGCTAGGGCAGTTCTGGCATTTCAGCTTTATCTAGCTTGGGGCATCACTTTTTCCATACTGCTAGCAGCCATTTGAACAGCATAGTCATATACCTCCCGGAGGCCCTGCCAGGCGTTAAACCTTGTATCTCTGGATTTGCTCCCAAATCAATATAATCTTCCCTATCCTATCTTGTGTTTCAGCCCTTGCGATACAGCATTTTCAAAATCCGGTACCATATGAACTCCTCTGACTCTTCCTCGTACCTGCTGACCAGGACTTGCAGCTTCTTTGCGGTCTATTCCCTTTCTAAGGGTCTAACATGGAGTCACTGTTGAAGTGTGCTCAGCCCCACTTCAACAATCCAACACTTAATACCTAATGATCATAGTTTCAGGTTCTCCTGGGAATTCAACCTTTAATCAGTCAATCTAGAATTACCCGGTCGGCACTCGTGAGGTAACCTGCCTGATAGACCCCTGCCTTCCCCCAAGGAAAGGTGGCCTTGCCTGACACAGTGCACTCTTTGCTAGAATAACTTCACTGCCTTGCCTCTTGCTTGTAAATCTTCCATTTTGCATAGCTCTTCAGAGGGCCTTTCTCTCTGCTAGGATGGTATGCTGCCCGGTTCATGGGCCATTCAAAAAGCCAATTAGATCTTTCAATTTACTCAGTTGCATTTTGTTTTTCAATGCCCTTCTTCCATTACCAGGTCCAGAACATCCCGGCTGGCTTATGTTGTGACTTAACCCTAGCCATAAGGCTAGTGACTGGGAGAGGGGATGGTGGACAGAGTCTTCGAAATGTCTTCAACCAAGATGGAGTGGGAGTAGAGACAAGAGTGCTGGCTCTTAATAAGGAGGTGGGGAGAAGGGCTAACTCTTCAGACTCTGGGGGTTTAGAAGAATCTGGGAGCTATACATTTGGGGGAATCATCCACCCAGATGTCCCATCCCAAGTTCCGGGAGCCCCATCTCCTCCAAAAATGTCTCCATTCTCCTTGGATTTAAGCCTCTTTAATGTGTATGAAATAGAAAGGTCAAGTTTAGCTTTCCTTTACAGAGCGATTGTTATGGGACCTGCCCGACCTGCCTGAAATCCTAAGGACCTGATCACAAAGGGGCTCTCAAGGGCGTCTTATACTGAAACAAGCAGATGTATTTAGCCTCCAGGCTTATTACAGTGGGGTAAGCTCCATAATGATGAGGGATCTCATTCCTATTTAAATTCTGAATAAAGCCCGTTTGTTCACACTATCACCTTTTAAGCTCTACAGTGAAAAAAAATAACTTAATTTGAGAAGGCAAATTATCTTCAGAGATCACTAACCCTAATCTTTCATTCATGTGGGTTTTTTTTTAAAAATGACTTCTCCACAAAGATACCTAAAGAGATGAAGCCTCATTTCGCATTTCAAAAGGGACGATAGAATCCCCGACATTCTTGTGGTTATCTCCTTCTTAACTGTTCAACTTATGCAGCTGAGGTTTACCTTGAAGGAGAGAAGGAAATAGCATCCTGTAGCCCACCTACTTTAGCATGGGAGCTTTTCTCTCTGAAAGCCAGACCCATCTGGATCCCCCCCCCTTCCTCTTTGGAGCACCCAAAGAGTGCTTACTGAGCACCCAGTGACTATCCGGCACAATGCTGGGTACATTAGGCAGAAGGTGGTAAGGCACAGACACAAGATACTGTCCTCAAGGAATGTACTATCTAATTACGGACGGAACGTGAAAGCTCAAATATCAATACAAACATATAGTCCAAAAATAATTCTCTCAAAAAAGTGGGGGAGTTAGGAAAGGATCTCATAGAATCATAAATTACCATAGCACTATGAAGTGTAAGGGAAAGTGACCTAACTCAAATCTCTACCTGATGCACAATATCTTCAAAGACATTTTTAAAAGGGAGGCATAGCACCTCAGTTTGATTTCCTCCGGTGACAGGTTGCTCACACAAAGCCAATTCCATTTTCAAACACTTCAAATTGTTAGGAAATTCTAGCTGAGAAAAATCTAATTACTTGTAACACCTACCTACTGGTATTGCTTGTACATTCTAGAAGGAAAAATACAGGATTCAATCAACTCCTTTTCTCATTAGCCTTTGAATTAGCCCACTAAAGTCTTCTGTTTGCTCATCTAGATAGTCCCCATTCCTTTGGGTCAAAATCGTACCGTATTACTGATGCGAACATTGACCCTTTATTGAATGTCTGTGTCTGCCGGCCCCCTTGCCTGCCACGATCGCCTTTAAGCATTACAATGGCTCCTCAACTCAGTATTACTACTTCCACTGTATAAATAAGAACCTTGGAGCCTCAAGGAAGTGCAAACCCTCCCCTCCTAAGTCTCTCCCTTCTAGGTGAATTGGTTTGTCAGAATATCTTGTAAAGCAGTTGTTGTTATGCAGTGAACTCATAAGAATAAAAAAAATGAAAGCATTTTAGGAAATTGTGACAATTACCAAAGATGATAAGGTTGTGATGGTGGTGATGAGTAGCCCAGGTCAGGCTGATGTCCAGGGGTACAGGGGTAGGTGGGCAGAGGGAGGCACGAAAAGAGACAGAGAGATTACTTTAATGAGTCCCCAAGTATTTATCAATAATAAATACATCAGACACAATGCTAGGTGTTGAAATGGATAGTCAACCGAACAGGTATGTGCCTCTCTTCAGGGAGCTTCCAGTCCGGTGGGGGAGAAGGACATTAACCTGATCAGCATCAAAACAAGGACAGGATTATAAACGTTGATAACTATTCAGAAGGAAAAGAACACGGCTCTGTGAAAGTGGTCCAGGACAGGTCTGGATAGTGTGCCAGCTGGTTGGTTGGCTGCTCTGCTGGGTGAGAAGCCCATCTCCTTGTTCAGAGTGATAGGTTTCAGGTTCAAGTTCAGTCACCTGCTGGTCCCTGCTCCTGCCAACTGGACTGAGTGAGAACCCAAGCTGGAGTGCCGGGTGGTGCCCGTCATGAAGTGCCCTCTGGTGTTGAGGAAAGGAAGGGAATGCCTGCAAGGAAGGGAGTTGGGTAAAGAAGGGAGGATGTTAAGTGGGGACTTGTTTTGGAGGTGGGTGGCCCAGTCCTTTACCTGGGCCAAGGAGAAGCCCCCAGGGATCTCTGCTGACAGCTTGGAGAAAAGGTTAAAAGGAGCACCCCTTTGGTGTCCAGAGTGCATACCTGCATGCCAGCCAGTAACACAGATAATGAGCCAGAACTCTTCCACTGCTCTGTGTGTTTTACTCATTTACTCTTCACAAAAGCCATATGAGAAGATACCGGTAGGACCCTACTTCACAGGTCTGGAAATGAAGCACAGAGGCTAACTCGACTAAGGTCACATGGCTTATAAGTGGCATAGAACAGAATCCACAGTCCGTGGGGCCCCAGCGGATCTCTCGATCCCAATGGAGGTTCTGGAGGTTTCAAATGTGCTTGGCTGAGCTGCTCTTTGCAACGTTTGCCTCAGGGCTGATAAAGCAGCCCACACATTATTTCTCACTCAAGTGACATCCAATGCGGGTTGACAGGGGGCTCTCCCCCCAGGACAACCCCCTCTCAGGAACCGAATTCCCTCCATCTTGCAACACTGCCCTCTTAGCACTTGGTCTTCCACGTTTGCTGAGTCAGGGAAGTGAGGGATGGACAAAGCATACTGGCCTTTAATTTTGTCATCCCAAGAGTGCCACACCACATGTACTTGGCTTGACCTACTCGTGTGGCTTCCGCCTAACTGCAAAGGAGATTGAGGAAAATGTAGAGATGTAGACAATCGGCAGAGCACTGTCCCTGCCCTGACATGGGACTGATCCTTCTCTTGGACCAGCCTGTTCTCAGCTTTCATGCTCTGCTTCTGCCTCAGGAGTTAGGGGCTTCCTTCTACGTCATGGTTCCACTGGCAGCAGGGAGAGAGGGGGAAAGTTGGGAAGGCAGTTACTCCACAGCCCAGGGAGAAGTTGCCCCCCATTTAAGAATGGGGAGGAAAAAATAATTTTTTATTTTTTGCATGTATGGGGGCGGGGGGTGGGCAGTGAACCAGAAGAGCCATAGAAACTTGAGCCCCTGAAAATTCAGTCTGGAAACCTCCCCACCCAGGAATGTGTTGTCCACTCTCCTTAAGGAATATGGCCCCCAGGACTTCTGCCTGATGGTATTCACGCCTTTCCCTCAAGTGCGGGGTGAGATGTGACTTATTTTAACCCATAGAACACAGAAAAGTGATGAGAAGTCACTTCTGTGATGAAGATGCATAAGATTGTACCACCCACCTTGCAAGGAGACTCTCCCTGGCTGGCTCTGCTGAGCCCGGCAGCCATGTTGGGAGCTGCTCTGTGGAGAAGGCCATATGGCAGGGAACAGAGGGCAGCCTTTGGCCTACAGCCAGCAAGAAACTGAGGCTCTCAGTCCAGCAACCCACAAGACCTGAATCCTGCCAATAATCATGTGAAGTCAAAAGTGGATGCCTCCCCAGTTGAGCTCTCAGTAAGACCAACACCTTGACTGCAGCCTTGCAGAGAACTCAGCCAAGCCACGCTGGGACTCTGAGCTCAAAGAAACCATGAGATAATAAATTTGTGTCGTTTCGGGCTACTGAGCGTATGGCAGTATTGCTATGCAGCCATAGATACTACTTTGGGATCAGCAAAAGCGTGAGAGGGGAGAGCATCAGTTTCCTAGGGCTCCTGTTAATAAAGCACCACAGACTGGGTGGCTAGAAACAACAGAAATATATTCTCTCACAGTTCTGGAGGCTAGAAGTCCAAGATCAAGGTGTTGGTGGGCCATGATCCCTCCAAAGCCTCTAAGAGAGAATTCTCCCTTACCTTTCCCAGCTTCTGGTATTCCCAGGAATTCCTTGACCCATGGCAACCCGTCTCCAATCTATACCCCTTCCTTTTTTCACCAGCCCTGTTGGATGGAGGGCCCATCCTACTTATATGGCTTCATCTTAATGAATTGCATCTTTAATGGACCCTATTTTCAAATAAGGCCATTCTGAATTACTGGGAGTTAGGGCTTCAACCTATCTTTTTTTTTTTTTTTTTAATTTTTTTTTCAACGTTTATTTATTTTTGGGACAGAGAGAGACAGAGCATGAATGGGGGAGGGGCAGAGAGACAGGGAGACACAGAATCGGAAACAGGCTCCAGGCTCTGAGCCATCAGCCCAGAGCCTGACGCGGGGCTCGAACTCACGGACCGCGAGATCGTGACCTGGCTGAAGTCGGACGCTTAACCGACTGCGCCACCCAGGCGCCCCTCAACCTATCTTTTTTGCAGAAAAAATTCAACCCAATAACAGGAAGCAAAAAGAAAAAGGTTGACAGTGTATCATCTGGAAAACAAACATCTTCATGAGCCTATTGAATATATCAAAGGGTCTACACCTTTAGCACAAGGACTAGCGGCTTTCTAGATGAGGATCTCAGAAACTGCTGGGGGAGAGGACACTCCCCTGGGTATCACACAGGAAATGCTTGAACCAAGGTCTAATTCCACCTGCTGGAAGCATCCCAGCCCTGAGGACAGCTTCTCCCATGGCTGCCAGGCACAGTTGCATGGCCTGCCTCGTGGCAAGGGATGGACAAGATGACCACCTTACAAACCCTTGCATTACAAAAGGCTCCCATTCCATGGTCTGGTGTTGTATCTCTAGCCTGTCCTGGGTTGAGGCAAGGGCCACTTTCTCTGCCTCAGATACGAGAACTGCCCACAAGCTACCGTACTTTTTCAACCATGGGCCGATGCTGCCACCTTGTGGCCGAAGGACTCTATGTCTAGGGTGGCCAGGTAAATTATGCTCACACAAGGACACTTCTGAAAGTGAAAGTTATTGTGTTGGGACAGCAGTGTAAATGGGGACTGTCCCAGGCAAACCGGGACATATGGAATATGAAAGAAGAAGGGGACGTGCGGGGCTCTCTAGAAGCAGAAAGAAAAGAGATCTCCTTCTATGTTGCCTATGGACACAACGCCCCAAACACATTTAAAGTTCTGTCCTAAGTTTAAAGGTTATATTTTAAATCAGTAAAGAAACAAAAGCCCGGAAAGGGCCTCCTGTCTCATGTGTGTGTGTGTGTGTGTGTGTGTGTGTGTGTGTGTCTGTGTGTGTCGTGACCACAGTTTCAAAACGTCTGTATTACTCAGAAATATAAAAGTAAAATTTCTGTTTTACAATTGCATTCTGTTCTGGATGCCAACTTGTATTGAGAGCAGGGACGAGGTGACACTGGCAACATGCTGTAACCTGATGACTAATGGTAACTTAACCTGTCTCATTTTCAGACCTGTGGGTAAAGCAGTCAAGTCAAAACTCAGACTCCTAACAGCTTGGAAGGATCATCCCTTCCCGGGATGCATTCTGGGTGCAGTGAGATTGCTCCGATATCTCCTGGGCCCCAACAGCTTCTGCTAAGACAGCCTTATCCTGCCTGATGGTGAAGGCACGACTGGCCTGATCTGGACCATGGGCATCAGAGTGACATCTGCCACCCACACCCTGGCCCTTGCCATTGCCTCTGGTGATATGAGGGCCACACTTGAGTTTCCTCATTTAGAGCCCAGGTCTCTTCTGGTTCTGGTCTGTTAGCTCTCCCATTCTTCACGAGCGCCAGAAAACTGGAGGCTGTGTTCTCTCCGATAAGCTGGGGGGGGGGGGGGCTTGGCACCTGACCCAGGTATTGCGATGGACCCCGCCTTGGATCCCATGAGGCTGGCATCTCATCGGCAAACCCTTTCTCTGCCAGGCCTGTAGTTTCCCCAAGCTCTACCCAGCTTGTCCCGAATACCAGCCCCGGAAATTCTCAGATTCTCCAAATCTATCCGGCTGTTTTATCTACCCACCTCCTGCGAGCCACCCCCTTTGTCAACGTTCCCTTCTGGGGCGAGGAAGGGAGTCAAACATTTCGGGTAACCCTTCACCCTCTTTCTTCCCTCTCACACCCAGCTCCTGCTCCCAGCACCAGGGGGACCTTTTCCCTTCCCATGTGGTGGGAACTTCACTCTCATTATATTCCTTCTTCCTCTCTGATCAGTGATCTATTCTGTGATTAGCTCTCTAAGCTCAGGCTACCTGAAACTCTCCCAGCTTCTTTTTTTTTTAACTTTCTCAACATAGCCTGGAGAACCAAACAGTAGCTCCTCCGTGCTTGATGGTCCCCTTGAAGCCGTGGGTGCCATTAATTCAACGGGATGGGAGCCAAAGTCTAACCAGAGTCTAGGCAGCCACCAGGTATAGCATCTCCAAAAATATTGTCCTAGTCCAGTGAGAAGTTTGCATTTGATAAGTGTCTTCAGGGGCGCCTGGGTGGCGCAGTCGGTTAAGCGTCCGATTTCAGCCAGGTCACGATCTCGCGGTCCGTGAGTTCGAGCCCCGCGTCGGGCTCTGGGCTGATGGCTCGGAGCCTGGAGCCTGTTTCCGATTCTGTGTCTCCCTCTCTCTCTGCCCCTCCCCCATTCATGCTCTGTCTCTCTCTGTCCCAAAAATAAATAAACGTTGATAAGTGTCTTCAAATAATAAGTACAGGGAGAATCATCTTAGCTAGCAATTTGGAAAAGAGATTGTTCCAATTCAAATTGTTGACATTAATTCTAGATGGATCAATTAATTGAACAGCTGGAGAAAAATCAAATCATTTGTTTAAACTAACGGAAAATAGAAACGGGTATTTGTCTATCTCTTAAGGAGTAATTTTCTAAGTTTTAAAATCATGGAAGAAATAAAATAGGAAAAAAGAAATAAAAATACTTTAAAAAATCTGTCCCGGGGCACCTGGGTGGCTCAGTCGGTTAAGCGTCCGACTTCGGCTCAGGTCATGATCTCACGGTCCGTGAGTTCGAGCCCTGCATCGGGCTCTGTGCTGACGGCTCAGAGCCTGGAGCCTGCTTTGGATTCTGTGTGTGTCTCTCTCTCTGCCCCTCTCCTGCTCTCTCTCAAAAATAAATAAACTAGAAAGAAGAAAGAAAGAAAGAAAGAAAGAAAGAAAGAAAGAAAGAAAGAAGAAAGAAAGGAAGGAAGAAAGAAGAAAGAAAGGAAGAAAGAAGAAAGAAAGAAAGAAAGAAAGAAAGAAAGAAAGAAAAGAAAGAAAGAAACTTGTCAATACTATATAGCTCAGGAATCTCACTCTTTGGAATTTATCCTAAGGACATAATTCAAAAGAAGACTCAAGTTCAACTACACACTTTTTATAATCCCATTCATGTCGCACTGGGATGATCACGTTTCTCATCTGACTCTCCCCGCAAACACTAAGGACACTGTGCTCCTCTCAGCTCTGCCTGCCAGAGTCTGGCACCTCTGTAGGTGGCAAATAAATGCTGCAGAGTAACTATTTTGTTGTGTTTTTACTATATTAAAAATGGAAACAATCTTAATTTTCAATAATAGGGAGATGACAAAATAAAATACGGCTTAGTCACTTGATGAGGATACAATCAACGAATTTAATAACTATTAAGTGTTACATGACATGGAAAAAAAAACCTTACATCATTGTAGCAAGTACAGACCTTGGACCACATAATCAGTTGTGCCAAAAATGTAACTTTTTTTAACTTCCTATAGTAAGACTTACTTTCTTCTTCAAGCCCCCATTATGGGAAGCGTTATGGTCCCGGTTGGCTCCTTCCTGGGGACTCTCAGGCAATTCTGTCCCCGTGCGACCCCTGATCCCAACTGTGTGCCTTCCCCTGGAGTCTGTCATTGTCTGCGCTCACCCCCCCACCCCCCCCCAGGATGTTCGCTGACTTGTGTCTCGTTTGGTCATTGATCCATGCGGAGCTGGGCTGTCCTGTGTTCCCTAGTCCGGACGTTTCTCGGGACAGCCTCTGTTTTAGCCACACCAGTCCATTTCATCTGCGGGGAGTTCTGACAGGTTGTGTTGGGTGGTCACATCCGACCCAGGTCATATGGCCGTTGTCGCAATCACCAGGCGCTAAGTGGAAGAACCACGGCCACACTTGCCTTCTCCAGGCTCTTTTCAGGAAGGTGGTGCACATCTCATCCACCAGTTCCGGGGGGCAGGGGGGGACCCAAGTCACAGTCTTTCTTCTGATTCTCTGCAGCCTTGCTCTTAGCCCGGAGGACATCGTCAAGGCTCTGAGGTGAGTGTTGGCTGTTTATGCACTCCCAAATTCTTTTCTCTTTGGCCTGGACCTCAACTTCGGAGAGGTTCAACCCAACACTTGGTTATTTTAATTATCTGCTTCTGCGCTAACAACCCGCCAGAGAAAACCTAGGAGGAGCGAAGATATAAAATACGACAGCATAACCAACGGGAAGCGTTAAGCTCATTGATTAATGTATCAAGTCCACTACCAAATACTGCAACAAGCAAACACATCCCCAAAGTCGCATGTCCGACTTCATTGTGACCGTGCACACGTCATCTACATGTATGCACAAACCCTATAAAGGCACAGGGAAAATATCAAGCTAACTGATAGGCGGGGGAGGAGAGAGTATGGGTGATTTTTTTTTTTCTTTAACCCATCTCCTTCGTAGTAGTTATTAGAGGTAAATACCAGCCATGTTGTTTGTGAACGAAAAATCAATTTATTTTTCAATAATATAGAGCTTTCCTGGCTCCTGTATATTTCCCAGCAGGTCTCCCATCATCCCTGGTATGGCTCCTTTGCTCCAGTAAAGCCGGTCTCCTTACCTGCAAACCACTCATGCCGGCTTCGGAGACATTGCTTGGCCCAGCAGTTCTCAAACTTTAGCCACATCAGAGTCACTGGAAGGCTGGAAGCCTTCTTAAAACACACAATTCTGTGCCCCACCCCAGGGTTTCTGATTCAGTACTGCCAGGCTGGGGCGGGGGCCTGAGAATTTGCATTTTTAACAAGTTCCCAGTTGATGTTGATGTTGTTGGTCTGTAGACCACACTTTGAGAACCACTGGCTTAGCTACACCTTCCTCCCGAAATGTCTCTTCTTTCTCCTTCCCTCCCTCCTTCCCTTCCCTTCCATTTCTTCCTTCCCTTCTGCTTTCGTTCCTTTCTTTTTTCTTTAATGTTTATTTATTTAGAGAGAGAGAGAGAGAGCACGTGCGCACGCGCACACACACACACACACACACCCATGCACGGGAGAGGGGCAGAAAGAGAGGGAGACAGAAAATCCCAAGCAGGCTCTGCACTGTCAGCACAGACCCCAGTGTGGGGCTCGATCTCATGAATGGTGAGACCATGACCTGAGCCAAAATCAAGAGTCTAATGCTCCACCGACTGAGCCACCCAGGCGCCCCAGCCTTCTTTCCTTTCTACCTTCTTTCCTTCCACAAACACTTAATGAGAACTTAATATGCATAGTAGGCAGGAGGCACTTTTTGCAATTTATTGGGCTAGAACCAGTCTGTATTCCATGCGTTTTACCTACTTTTTCTCAACAGATTCTCAGAACTCTGATTATTTACCCTGCACCACTCTCGCTTACATAATTCAGCCAGTGTATCAAAATAATGCTCTATCATTTTGGATTTATTACTGCATCCCTTTGTAGTTGTTTCACTATCTCTTTTTTCTCTCCATAACCAGCCCTTGAAGGCTCGGATAGAATATCCTCTTCCTCTGCCTTCATGGCACAGAGCCAGCGTTTGCTGACTGGGGCCCCCTGAGGGGCAGCATGCTGAGTACTAGCAGAGCACCTCTGTAGAAACTTGTCTGGGCCGGCAGCTCTCCCCACCCTTTCTAGACCTCATGTGGAATGTCTCTCGCCCTGTCCTTGCTGGTCAGTTTTCCATGTGCCTGCTCCCTTTTTGCAGTAAGAGAGCCCCCCCCACCAAGACCACTCCCAACAGGCTCAACTTATGCCGAAACCAGTTGTGCTGGGGAAACGGGAACTATTCACTATACTAAAAATGTATTTTGTTATAAAAGCTATAATGCCGCTCATAGTATTATATTAAAAATACAGAAAGCCAAAGAAGAAAATTAAAATTCACCCATAACCCTACCGTCTAAAGATACCAATTTTAACATCCGAATGTTTATCTCTCAAGTGTATTTTCCCACAAAATTTAACTAAGTAAGATACCCAGACTTACTTACTGATGTCATTTCAACTTCTATAATATCATTTCAGATGGTTCCAGAGCATGACATCGTATACAGAGACTCTAAGTTCATTAGTTATAATCACTTTTTAAATATAAATAATGATTCAGGGAATATCCTTATTCATTCATCTTTGTACACCATCCAGTGATTTCATCAAAGGAATCTTTTAGAGATTTTGATGTGCATTGAAAAATTGCCATCCAAAATATTTACAGTCTCCTAATTCCTTGCCTGGAATGGGGTCAGGGGGTACAAGCCTCTGCTTGTAGAAGCTTCGGTTTGCAGAACACCTCCTCCTGGAAATCTGCTAGAGGCCTGCTACGTAGCTGGCATCCCAGGTGCCACTGCTTTCCTGAGTGACAGCCACCGTTTCCTGGGCGTCCCCACCCCACCCCCCGCCGTTTTCCTGGTCTTAGCTGACTCCCATATTTGCTGAAGGATGTTGTGAATCATTTACTAACAAAGGAGGTTTGATAGGTAAATTTCTCGTCTTTGCATTTCTAAAAGTATCACTATGAGTAAGACAACAGGTTGATCTAATGGACATAGAGTAAATACAATACTTAATAATGAAAGAAAACACGCTCTTTTAAAATATAAGCTTTAAAAAAAAATTCAAGAATTGACCACCATGGCAAATTACAAATCAATTTTCACCAAATTTCAAAGAGTTAGTATGAAACAGATCTTATCAGCCAATCGCAAAACAATTACGTGAAAATTCGGTACCAAAAACATACCATATTCTTACAGCCATGTATTTGGAAATTTTAAAACCGATCTCTAAGTATTTGAAGGGTTAAAAATAGAAATAATACTGTGAATTGGAAAAAATATTTCAGTCTAAATGACAAAAAGCTCTAAATTTCAAAACGAAAACACGTGAGGGAAATGTGTAAACCAAGTGTATTAGAAGAGGAGAATGGCTGAACACTAAATAATTGAATTGGATTAAGTGTGCAACGAGAGACGTTAGAAAAAGAACCAGAGAGGAAAACCAAATAAAGGTGAAGAGGGAAAATGGAAGACAAGAGCAACCCTGAAACATAAAACACAGAAAGGCAACAAGATCAAAGTGATAACAAAGCCCTGGAAAGAAGATTCAGGTAAGGGAAGCAAAGACACAAACAACATCAGGAATGAAAAAGAGGAACTAACAACATTAAAGATAATGGAGTCATGTTATAAATAACCTGACGCCAGTAACCTTATGTGCTTAGTTGAAATGGACAAACTCCTAGAAAAACATGACTGGTAACAATTGCCTCTACATGAAAAAGGTAACTGGTAACAATTTAACAGCTGCCTCTAACAGATTTTTAACTGTTAAAGAAATTGAATACAAAAAACAAAAACAAAACAAGAAACCCCAACACTGGGCCCCAACAATTATAAAGGTGAGTTCTGTGACATATTCAAGAGATATTTATTCAAACTCTTCAAGTTAATGGGAGAGAAAATACTCCCAAATTTATTTCAGGAGATTAATGAAAGCTGGATCCCCAAGCTATACAAAGAAAATATGAAAAAGAAAAATTACAGATCAGTCATATTCATGAATACCAATTTTGTTTTGCTTTGTTTGGTTTGGTTTGGTTTTTTTTTTTTTTGAATACCAATTCTTTAAAAAACCTAAATTAAAATTTCCAAACATAATCCGGCTAGGTTTTTCTTCCAAATAACATGAGTATAGTCCGAATTATATTGGAAAATATCTCAATATAATTTATCCCATTAGAGATTTAAAGATATATTTATCCCAGTAAGTTTAGAAAAAAATTTAGATGACATTCAGCATTTATCCATTAAAAAAAAAATTAACACCAACCTCTTAGTAAACTAGAAATAGTAATTTTCTTTACCTGATCAAAGAAACTTATTTTAAAAACCACAAAACTGCAGTATTAACATGGTAAGCTGTTGGTGAAATATTAAAAAGTATTGCTTTTAGGGGCTCCTGGGTGGCTCAGTTGGTTGAGTGTTTGACTCTTGATTTTGGCTCAGGTCCTGATCTCACGGTTGGTTCATTCCTGAGATCAAGCCCCTAGTCAGGCTCTGCTTGGGATTCTCTCTCTGCCTCTCCCCTGCTTGTGGGCACTCTCTCTCTCAATAAATAAGTGAATTAAAAAAAAAAAGTATTGCTTTTAAATTCAGGAACAAAATTAAGATTGCAGGGAAGATTATAGCCAGCTCAAAAGGCAAGAAAAAGAAGAGAGAAAGTATGAGAATGAAAAAGGGATGAAAAAAATTCTCATTATTTGCCAATGATATGAGTACTCACATGGGAAACTCCAAATAATCTACAGATTTATTATTAAGATTATTGACAGTTTAGCAAAGTTGCCAAGTTTAAAATCAATATATGAAAATTAATTTTTTGAATATCAGTAATAAACAGAAAAACGTCATCTCAAATTTCCAATTACAAAAGTGGCAAAATGAAAAAAAATATCTAAGAATGACTCTAGAGACGTGCAAGTCCTTCATATAGAAAATAATATGGCTTTTTGCAAGATCTTAGAGACGCCTAAAGACATAAAAAGACAGATATTTGTTGGGAAAGGAAGGTCAATTTTGTAAATATGTACATTTTCTCCATCTTAAATTTTTTTAATGTTTACTTATTTGTTTTTGAGAGAGAGAGCCCTTGAGCAGAAGGAGAGGGCAGAGAGAGAAGATCCCAAGCAGTCTCCTTGTTGTCAGCACAGAGCCCGACACGGGGCTCGAACCCACGAGCTGCAACATCATGACCGGAGCTGAAACCAAGAGTCAGAGCCTTAACCGACTGAGCCACCCAGGTATCTCCATGTTTTCCATCTTGATCTGTACGTAGAATTAAAGAAATTCCAATAAAAATTACAACATGGTTTTATACTCAAAACCCTCCTGAAGAAGCCCAAGGTTGCTGATGAGGGTGGGACAGCATGTTGTTTCTGGCATCATGATCGATTATAAGACTAGAGTGATCACAAGTGTCATATTAGAAGAAGACAGACAAACAGATCACTGGAACAGAATAAGAGAAGCCAGAAACAGTCCCACACATAGATAAAAACTTGATATATGAGAGGGGTGGTATTGCTAACTATTTACTTATATGGGGAAAAACAAATCAAAGCCCTTGTTAGACTGTACATACAAATAAATTAAGGCAGATTAAAGAACGTGACTATAAAAGACCCAAAAATGAAACATTTAGAAGATATAGAGGAGAAAACTTCACGGCTTCAAGAAAAAGAAGGGTTTTATTTTGTAACAAGACACAAATCACAAACCAAAGGAAAAGTGGACTCACTCGAATACATTAATCTACTGCATATAGTTGAATACTTTGATACTGTTTATGGTACTAAAGAGAAAGAAAAGAAAAGCCACAAGCTCAGAGAACATAATTGCAACACACCTAAGCGGCAAAGGAATCTGTATCCGGAATATAGGAAAAACACCCACAAATCATAAGAAGAAAAAGAAATCAAGACGAGGACGAACAAAAGACATCTCCCTTTCCCCTGGAGAAGAGACCTAAAATGGCCCAGAAACACGCAAAAAGATGTTCGGTAAGATGAGTAATCGGGAAAATGCCAATTAAAAAACCACAGTGAAAGAACATTGCATACTCATCAGATTCGCCAAGGTTTTAAAAATCTGATGTCAATAGTTGGAGGTGATGCAGAGAGACAGAAACTCTTAAAGACCGCGGATGAAGGGCTTATGAAAATGAGACTGGGGGAGGGGGTAGAATGAGACTGGAAAACAATTCGGAATTATCTAATAAAATTTAAAATGCACATACCTCATGACCCAGCAATTCCACCGCTGGGCATGAACTCAAGAAGCTCTTGCACACCCGCTGACCGGAAGGAGCGCGTTCATAGAAGTGGTGAGTATAACAGCAAAAAACTGGAAATAGCCAAGCGACCCTCAACAACAGCATGGACAAAGTGCGGTATGAACACAGCGTGGATGAACTACAGTCACAGGCATCACGGCTGGATAGCTTTTGGGGATGATGAAAATGGTCTGGAGTGAAATACTGGTGATGGTTGCACAGCTTTATGAATATACTAAATATACTAAATGCCATTGAGTCATACACTTTAAAAGGGTGAATTTTATGTTACGTGAATTATATTTTAATAAAACTGTTTTGAAAGGCAGATGTAGTGTTGAGTGGGAAAAAAAACCCAGAAACACACAGGAAGTGTGGTTTCATTTACATAAAGATCAAAAATAAGGAAAAACTAAACAATGCATTGCTTAGGAATAGATACAGATGTGAATAACTATAAAGAAAAGCAGAAGAATGATCACCACTAAATTTGGGCTGGAGGGAGGGGGAGATATGATCAGGGAGGGAGGGCCACAAAGATGTCAAAGGAACCGGTAATCGTCTCTTTCTGAAGCTAGGTCGGGGGTATATGGGTGTCTGTGGTGTTATCTTAATGGTATACAGATTATCCTTTAAAGTGAGGTTCAACTATCTCTCTCTGTCTCTGTCTTTGTCTCTCTTTTGAGAGAGAATGCCAGAGAATGCCAGTGGAGTAGAGAGGCAGAAGGAGAGAGAGAGAGCATCTTAAGGAGCCTACACTCTCAGCAGGGAGCCTGATGCACGGATGGACCCCAAAGCCCTGAGATCATGACCTGAGCAGAAATCGAGAGAGCCCAACGTTTGACCAACTGAGCCACCCAGGGGCTCCTCAACCTCTCTCTTATGTATATATCCATACATTAAGTTTGTATCTATCTATCTATCTACCTACCTATCTAGATATGTGCATACTCATTTATGTGTGTATCTCCTGATTTCTAAAAATTAAATCCCTTCTTTCCATCCTTGCACTGGATGTTTGGTTTGTGGTCTGTCCTTTATAGGGATGTAGTATCTCTGAGGATATTAATTTGAATAGTTTAAAAATTACCTTCTTTAAACTATCCATTTGTTTTCAGTTTCTGTCTCTCTGTCTCTGTCTCTCCCTCTCTCTCTCTACCCACCCCCACCTCCCCCACCGCTCCCCCCCACCCCCGACCCTCCTTCTCATTAAAGGCTCTTCTAAGGTATCTGGTTATCTTTGGCTGTCTATTCGTATTTTAAACCACCGCATTGGGAGTTCCGGGTACACGAAGGTGCTTTGCTTCATGCAGGCGGACTGGGAGCCAGCCGTGACCCTGACGTCTCCATGCCATTTGGGGAGGATCTCTTCTCCGGAACCATTCAGTGTCTCAAGAGAAAAAGCCCCACAGTGTTTTTCTCCTTGGGGGTTTTGTTTGTGGCTGTTGGTTGTTTTGTGGTCTGGGGGAGGTTGGTGCACGACTCGTGTGTATTTGGAGCAAAGGGCTTTCGTAGCAGTCAACTGCTCTGTGTGCGGGATTCCGGCAAATCCCCGCTGTCCAGCCCCCCCGTCTCGCTCCCGGCCTCGTTCCACTTGGCATTGGCCGGGCTCGTCATGTCCACCGGGTTCTGCAGGTGTGGCAGCCCCGCCTCCACGTTATTCGCCCGCCACGCGCGCACCTGTTCCCCGCTTCCTCTCTTACCGCCTCCGCGTGTGGCGTCTCCCATCTGCTGATGACCGCTTTTCCCTGCTCGGGGTTCATATATCTTAATTCCTTACTGTTATTATATAGAGGGATCTTTGAAGCGAGAGGAGGAAACATGTCCAGTAAATCTGTCACCTTTAACCAGAAATTAGGTTACTTTTAAAATAAAAGTAATGAGAAGAAAAAGGACTACTGTTTATCGAACCCTAACCAAAGGCCAGGCCCTAGTCTGAAAGCTTCACATGTATCCTTTTCTTAATCTACACAACCACCCTATGAGGCAAGCGACTCTTACTTTTTTCCTACTTTACAGGTGAGAAAACAGAGAGATGGGGACAGTAAATCACTGCCAGAGATCTCCGGGATAAACAAGGAGTGGAAGCAGGATATAAATACAGGTGATCTGACTCGAGGAGCACTGTCCCTAATCGTCACGTGCCATTAGATACATGATAGATAGATAGATAGATAGATAGATAGATAGATAGATAGATGATAGATAGATAGATGATAGATAGATAGATGATAGATGATAGATAGATAGATAGATAGATGATAGATAGATGATAGATGATAGATAGATAGATAGATAGATAGATGATAGATAGATGATAGATAGATAGATAGATAGATAGATGATAGATTGATAGATGATAGATGATATAGATAGATGATTGATAGATGATAGATAAACAGTCTTTCAACCTGAAGGTCCTATAATCAATGGTGGTAGATGAAAGACCAAACTCTGTGTCCTAAGCTGAAAGAGTGAAAATCCACTCAGAACGAAAAATAAAAAGCAACCCCGTCCTTCATCAGGTTGGCAGGACAGACACAGATAAAAACTAGCTGCAAGATTAGCAAGAAACACTGTTTCCCCAAAGTTATGCAGCAGATTGGAAATGTCATAAAGAATACAGCCCCCCTGTTTGAGTGACCACTTTTGTCTTCCTGGTGATGCTCCCAAACTCGCTTTGCCGGGATACCCAACTGGTAAATGGCCCTTGTCTCGAGACAGCACTCAATCCCTAGGTAATTTCCGCATATCTTAATCCTGCACTGGCAACAGCAATCACTTCAGAACAGAACCTCGCTTCCCTGAGACTGTCCTCAAAATTCTCCGGCAGGAACCCAAACCTCACAAAAGACACGTCCCCTCTTTCCTCTTGTTGAACCTCATTCTCCACTTCCTCTGGAATACCCTCCCTCACCGCACTGAATCAATAAATGTGACTTTCTCTTGGCTAATTAGGTTTCAGTATATAGGTATGTGTGTTCTTAGAGATTCATTCCTTTGGCTTTAAATGCATGAGCTTTCTGTGGCGTCAGAGCCCCCGACGGGGTCAGATGTGGAAAACCTCATGAAAACCTTGGGAAAGAGGGGTGCCCTTGAAAGGAAGAGAGGTCAGGACTTGGAAGGCACATCTAGCTACTTTGTTGTTGTTGTTGTTGTTTTTTAATTTTTTTTTTAACGTTTATTTATTTTTGAGACAGAGAGAGACAGAGCATGAACGGGGGAGGGGCAGAGAGAGAGGGAGACACAGAATCGGAAACAGGCTCCAGGCTCTGAACTGTCAGCACAGAGCCCGACGCGGGGCTCGAACTCACGGACCGCGAGATTGTGACCTGAGCCGAAGTCGGCCGCTTAACCGACTGAGCCACCCAGGCGCCCCACATCTAGCTACTTTGTATTCTGTGCTCTGGTTGGCTTAGTCTTTCCTCTTGCCTGGTCTCTGGGCACTGACTCCTTCCAGGAAGGTCTCAGTTTTAGGAGTCAGTTTCAATCCTGCCTGGGGCACTTACTTGCAACTGCTATTTCTGAGCTGATAACTATCTCCACTCTACCCCTTCCCTAGGAAGGACCTGCTTGAGTCAGGTGGAGCTTCCTCATAAGCGTCTTAGCTGAGAGAGAGGATACCTAGCCCTCATGCCCAGTCCATGGTGGAGAGTTCCCCAATCCCGGGCAGCATAACTGTGAGAGGGGCTGAGCCCCTGTCCCAGCCTTGACTGTGTTGGGGTTAGGGCCAGGAGGGCAAGTGGGGTAGGAAATATCACTACTTTTGGAGCTCTGGAAAAAAAAAAAAAAAAAAAAAAAAACACCAGATTCCTTTTGGAGTAAAAGGGCCCTCGGGGCTAAGGGGCGCCTGGGTGGCTCAGTCAGTTAAGTGTCAGACTCTTGATCTCGGTTTAGGTCCTAATCTCGGGGTTTGTGAGTCTGAGCCCTGCAGACTGCCCTGAGCCTGCTTGGGCTTCTCTCTCTCCCTCTCCCTCGGCCCCTCCCCCACCCATGGCGCTCTCTCCCTCCCTCCCTCCTTCTCTCTCTCTCTCTCCCTCTCTCTTTCTCAAAATAAACATTTAAAAGAAAGGATCCTCAGGGCCTTGACGGCTATAGATGAGTCCCCGTGGACATAAGGTCATCTTTATTGTTGTTGTTACTGATATTATTGATGCTTTTTACACTGCTATTATATTTTTAATTGGTATTGTATTGCATTTTTCCGAGTACCTTCACACTGGGTTTTCTCCCGGTTACGTGTACACAGTACGGGCGGTCCATCCCTCATTTTATAGCTGAAGAAACGGAAGCCCAGAGAAGCTGTGGCTACTTGCCTATGTCGGTGACAAAGCAGGGGTCTAAAACCACAATCCCCTGCCCCCAGTCAACGGTCCATCCAATTTCTCCTGACAGACTAGCAGGACACTGAGCAGTGAGTGTTGGGAGAATCGCCTGAGCCTGGGGTGTGTGAGCCGTGGAGATGCCCGGAGTCTAGGCCATCAGTTCTCAGGGGGCAGAACTACAGACTCCAGAAACGGGTTCTTATTTCCACATCTCCAAGCCAGAACCTATCTATTAATGCCACCTCCGGAAGCCGCCCAGCCCACATGAGAGTGGGGCCGTGCCCTGGGCTCAGATTATATAAGTGGAGTCTGGGCAGCTGCCAGCTGTCAGGAGAGGAAGGGGTGGAGGAGGGCCCTGCCTCTGCTCTGGCCTCCCCAGGGTGAGTGTGGGCACAAGAATGCAGAGAAGAGCCCCGAGCCAGGCCAGGTAGGTCTTTGCCTTGCAGCCAGCTCTGCACTGACAGGTTCAAACCAGTCTGTGGCTTAGCCCACACTTCAGGAATGGGGGAAGGTAGGGGCGATTCTTCTTCTTCTTCTCCCCGCCCTAAACTAACTAGGCTGTCCAGGAAGAGGGTGGGCAAGGCAAGAGGCGATGGTTTGGGGAAAAATGTGCTTCAGGAAGGAGACAGTGCCTGGGACTGGAGGCCCCTTCTGCTCTTCTGAGCACTGGTCCCTGAAGTCAGGTTTTAGACCCACAGACACTGCGGGGTCTTTATTGGGAGCGTTCCAGGCATCGGTGTCTCTTTCACTCAGTTCGACCCCCCGAATCGACTTTTAGCTTTTTATCCATTCTGCCTATAGCACCCGGAGTGAGCTTTCAAAACACAAATCTAACCAGGTCGCCCCCTTGGTCTCCCATCGTGCATCAAGTCCAGATTCCTCAGCATGGCCAGCCAGGCTCTGCTCTAGAACAGCCTACCTTCAGCCTCACCGTGCCCCTCTCTCCTCACTGCTAACCAAGCTAGGCTCAAGTTCCCGGAGAGGGCTGTGTGCTCTCCTGCCTCAGGATCTTTGCACCTATGATTTATGCTGCCTGGAAGGCCCACTGTCTCCACCCCTCAGCCCTTTCCCCTTTTTCTTCCCACTTATATACCTCAGATCCCTCGGATGTGAGCTCGTTGTCTTCTTTAGAGAACTCTACCCCAATACTGTACCCCTTACGGTCCCCTTACATGCTCCAAAAATACTCCTTATGACAATTGTCGCTATTCATTTAATGTCTATCTCAGCCTTTGCTGGACTGAATTGAATGCTCCAGGAGGACAGGGAACCCGTCCTACTCACTACTGTATCTTCAGCACTGTCTGGGGGCGAGTCAATTACATTCAGTTTATTGAGAACCTAATAGTCAGATTCAGCAAAGACTTGTGAGTACTGGACCTAGGATTTGGACCCAGGCCTGGAGGCGTGAGTCCAGAGCGCATCGCCTGTTCCCACTGGGCTCTGCCGGCCAGTGGGAATCTCAGAGAGGTACTAAGACCTTGGTCTGCCCTGGAGGAACAGATTGTAAAGTTGATAAGAAAAAGATACAGACACAGGAAACAACCGGAAGCCATACGTGCCTCTGTGATTTGGTACCAAAGAACCTGATACGAACAGTAAATGAAATCGGAAATCAGAGAAGGGAGAGATCCCCAGGGGAGTGATGGATGCCTGCAGCGATGGAGAGGCCGGAAAGGGCATTCCAGGAGGCGAGACAGCAGAAGAAGTGAAGACAGGAGCAAGTCGGCACGGGCGGGAACCCCCCAAGCAGACTGTGCACGCTCCTGAGGGGTAAGAGAGGAAGCATGAAGAGGAGAGGCGGTGTCTGGAGCCGAGGGTCCTGCGTGGCAGACAGAGAAGTGGCCGCACTGGCGACGGGAAGTCATTTGAGGTTTGGGATGCAGAGGGCAGCCTGAGGCTAGTGGAGTTCCAGAAGGATCATCTGGGAGTGGTATGCAAATGAACTTCAGCAGGAGTGCCTGAGTGGCCCAGTAGGTTAAGTGTCCATTTCTTGACGTCATCGGCTCAGGCTGAACCCCGCGTTGGGCTCTGTGCTAACAGTGTAGAGCCTGCTTGGGATTCTCTCTCTCTCTCTCTCTCTCTCTCTCTCTCTCTCTCTCTCTCTCAAAAGAAATAAATCAACATAAGAAAATGAACTTCAACAAAGCAGAAAGAAGAAAAGGCAGGGAGGAGGGATGGACAGGTGGAAGAAGGAAGAGAGGTAGCCTTTGCTGAGCGCCGAGCAGGCCTTTTATAAAAGAGACCTCATCTGGGGCGCCTGGGTGGCTCAGTCGGTTAAGCGGCCGACTTCGGCTCAGGTCATGATTTCACGGTCCGTGAGTTCGAGCCCCGCGTCGGGCTCTGTGCTGACAGCTCAGAACCTGGAGCCTGTTTCGGATTCTGTGTCTCCCTTTCTCTGACCCTCCCCCGTTCATGCTTTGTCTCTCCCTGTCTCAAAAATAAATAAACGTTAAAAAAAAAAAAATTTTAAAGAGACCTCATGTAATCCTGTCAACAGCCCCAAATGGTGTGTACGTTTCTCCCTGTTTTGCAGATAAAGAGGGTAAAGTGACCTGCCTAGGGCTGCGTAGCCAGAGAGGAACCAGAACGGACGCTTGGGTGTTCGCCTCCCAGGCAAGCAAGCTTTCCTCTGTATCACAGGGAAGTGGGTGTCACCTGACAGCCCAGTTAGGAGACTGTTCAAGCAGGGAGGTCGCAGGCTGATGGCTTTGGGTATAAAGAGACTTTCCTGAGCTCAGACAAGTCTGCCTGTCTCTGGGACCCGGCTCTAAAACATGCCCTGAGAGCCAGCAATGAGGTCAGGGGCAGCACAGGGCCGGTCCCGGGAGAGGTGTCTAGGGTGGGACCACACGGCAAGTTGAATCCAAAGTAAAGTCTCGGGAGATGCAGTTAGAGCCCAAGAGTCCACCTGGCCGGGGAGTCGGGGTAACTGGGTTCTAGTCTCGGAAGCCCCACTTTGAGACTTTGGGTCGGGGACTCAGTCCCTTCATTCAACAGACGAGCTTCTTCGTCTGTAAAACATAATTACAAATCTCAACTTCCTCTTCTGTGTTTTGACATCCGAACGATCTTATGACTGTGGGCATGTTTTGTCCCCCGAGAAACGCTGGGCTGGTGGAAGGGGTGGTTGTCAGAGATCCAGAGGAGATGGGCAGGATGTCCCAGGGCCCCGTGGACCCTCTCGGGGCTGGTGCCCTGAACTGGTTTGTCATGAACCATTTCTCCCTCTGACCTATCGCTTCCGATCAACCCATTGCTCATGTAAGCACCCACCCTATTTAAATCACTGCGCTGGCCAAGTATCGTTCCAATCCTCTCGGCACCCGTCTTTCACTTTTTCCTCTTGCTGTTTAATCAAATGAGGTCGTCAGACTAAGCCATTGCGCTGTTGGTAAACAGTGAGTTACCTCCACCCAAATACTGAGACATAGTAAAATGCTTCTTTTGCATTTTCCGCAGCCTGTCTCCCTACTCCAATAAATTCACCATCTGTGGCACGTTTGGGTTATAAATTGCAGGTATAGCTCACCAGCGTCAGTCACAGGATGAAGAAAAGGGAAGCAAAGTGCTTACTGGTTTTCACTGCTGGTTACCTTTAAAACACGTTGCATTTTATGCGCGTGGACGAGGGAGCCTACCTATTGACACACACGGTGCCTTGCAAATGTATCTTTCACAGCAAATACATCGCAGGGGGCATAGGTATTTTCATTCATTTGTGCCAGAACCTCCAAAGAAAAATAAAATGCCAGTATGTTGCTCAAGCTCACATAATTCTTACAAAACAAAACTACCATAAAATATCTGGATGCAGCAGACCCATCCCAGTAGCCTAAGGAAACAGTGCTCCCAGGTGTCTTTGTGGATACATGTCTCTACAAGCACGTTTGCTGCCTTTTGTCTGTGCACAGCTGCTTAGCACTGAACACTTTGAAGGTGCCGGGGCGGGGGGGGGGGGGGGGGCCTCTGAAGATCAGGGTCAGAGAGGCCAGCCTGGGAGGATCCCGGTTTCGGACCCCAGGCCTACAATCCAGAGAGACAAAGAAAAAGAGGCAGAAAGGCTGAAGCACCGAGGAGGGATCGGAGAGACGGGAGAGCAGCAGGATCCATAGAAAGACAGGCCCAAAGGAAGATAGCAAGGGACATTACCCGGAGCTCAAAGAGTTTTTGGCTTTACTGAAAATGAGACCTACTGTAGGGAAGCATCCTAGATGTCCTTGACTCTTTCGCATCACGTTAGCCCAGTTTGTTTGGGAATATTGTCTGCTCCCTGAAGGCAGGGGTTGGGGACAGGATGGGAGAGGATGGGGGTCCCCAGATGTTTGGGCAAGTGGCCTTTGAGTAAATCCACCCTGCACTCCTGTCTGCTGGCAATCCGTTCATTTATTCATCCAACACCTGTAAGAGGCCGGGCATGCCGGGAGTCGGGCGAACAGAGAACAGAACCCAGTCCCCTCATGTTCTGCAATAAAGCCGCAGAACTAGAACTCCTGCCGGCCACATTAGTCTGTGGCTGGACTCAAATAAGGGAGTTGAGCTCTGATGGCTCTTGTATTCTCTTATTGAAGAGTTCTGCCTTTCTTACACTTTCCTATCAAATTCTTGGGAAATAATTCCAGCCGTGGCTCAGCTAGACCACGGGGGATATGCGGATGGTCTCCATCTGGCTTGGGACCCCTGGAGGACAGGGGGGCGTCAGAAGCCTGGCATGGGGGTGTGGTGGCCATTCTATCAGACCAGTGCAGGAGTCAAGTGAGGAGACTGGACTGCTGACATGTGGTGGCCGGGCGTCTTCGGTCTCCCGGGTCTTCTTGTACCTCTGAGTGTTAGGAAGATGCTTTGTTCAACGGCGGGGACGGGGAGCAGCCCAGAGGGTTGGGGCCTGGACGAGAGAACGCTGAAGGACATCCAAGAACCTCGGACCCCCTCCGCCTTCAGAGGGGCCATCCCTCGTGTGCGCAGCACCAGGCTCTCCCACCTTGCATCTGGGTCGGCATGGCTATGCATGGTGCCCAGCTCAATCTGTTGACTGCTTGCTTCTTCTCTCCTCCCCATCAAACTCCGTCCTCCTCAGGCAATTCACGTGCCCTCCCTTCATGCACGGACCTGCAAGATGGGGCCAGTCAGCCTGCCTTCTTGAAATCCTGCTGGAATAATGAAGGACACAAAGCGGCACCCATTTCTGTCCGTTATGGGAGAGCACCCAGCCTTCTGAGGCCCTTCCTTCTCCCTCCACAAGCTCACCTCACTTGCTCCCCTACTCCTTTCCGTCCTCAGCCTGGGAAGAGAATGGCAAGAATCCTTCCTCCCTGTTGAACCGGTTTGTCTACTTTCTTCTCCCTTCCCCAGAGCCCAGGTCTCCTTAAGCCCAGATTCCTCTGTGTGTGTTGGGGGGGCGGGGGCACAGGGCAGGGTGGAGCTAAGGGGGCTGGCACTGATGCTAAAGGGCAGAGGGGGGATGCATTTATTTGTTCATATAGGACTTCACTTTTAGCAGACTGAGCTTTCCTTGGTGGCTGTCTCATGTCCTGGTCCCCACCCAGCAGCTTTAACCCCGTCTTTATGAATCTAATTCCAATATGGCGGCAGGGGGAGGCGGTCTCCACACTACCAAGAAATTTTTGGACACTGGCTGGCTGGCTGTTTTACAATTCAACTCAATTCTGACCAGGCCTCCCCGGAGACAGAGTCAGATCCCACAGGTTAAGGGCTCCGTCTCCAAGACTCCCCGAACTTCACATGCTAATCACTAGGCCAGGTTGTCCCCTGTGCCTCTGACCAATCAGCTTTAACTCAGAGGTTCCCACAATCCCCCCCCCTCCATGTTCACAACCCATTAGCTCTCTAAACCCCATCCTTTTTTGTTTTTGTTTTTAACGGAGGCTTCATTGCATAGTCACAGTTTATTAATTCACTGGCCAAGGGTGACTGGACTCATCCTCCAGCCCCCACTCCTCACGGGTGGGTGGGGGGCGGGTAAGGTGGGGTCTTCAGGTAAACAGCTCCTTAGGTGACCTAGGGATATTCCAAAAGTTGCCTCATTAACACAACAAGAGAAACTTTTATGATTCTCACCATTAGGAAATTCCAAAGGTCTTAGGAGCTCTGTGTGAGGGCCCAAGATACATTTCTTATTACCTGTCACAGTCCCACCAGCCCCTAGCTCCTTGTCTCCACGGTCTCCATAAAATCCAAATGACCCACACAAAGGCTGCTAATCTGTGAGCCCAGTCCCAGCTTCCCTCCTAACCAGCCCCCCTGGATGGCTCCTAAAGGCCCGCACTGTTTCCCTGCAGAGCCTCACCCGACAGCTTAGTGTTTTCTTCCCCGCTTTGCCTTGGAAAGGTGAGTAGCTGAGACAACAGACTCACCAGGGAACCGGCACATCACAGAGGAGGTGGCTCTCTAGAAATGCAAGCTCAGGGACACAGGACTCCAGCATCATCGAGCTGTGGCCCTTCCCCCCACCCCCACCCCCGCAGTGGAGGCAAGTCCCAGCTCCCTCCACGTGGCTACCTGGCCCCGCTCCCATCTCTGTCGGAACAAGCCCAGAATTCCTGGGTGTGAGGAGGGCCTTATCAGACGAGGCGACTAGAAGCGTGATTGCCAGGCCAGGGTCCAAACTGCAGGGTCTATACCACAGCCACGGCCTCTGAAAGGACAAGGGGGGTGGGGGGGGGTGCTCACTAACCGCGGCTTCCTGCTCCCCCTCTTCCTGAATGCAATCCAAGCTCACTCGCAGAGCGGAGGCGTCTGCCGAGGCCAGGGTCTTATCAAAGGGCCTTTTGTCTCCCTGAGCTAAACATTGACTCATTGTTACCTTTCTGCCCGGACTTTTCCAGAGGTGGGAGGCGGCCCAGAGCCTCGGGTCTGCCCGTGGCCTTGAATGCAGTGGTGCCAGAGAAAGACAGCAGCCCTGCTCTGGGAGGGGGCAGACCCTGGGGCAGGCCTATGTGGTGGCTTTGCTCAGGGCTTCCCGCGCAGGGATGACGGGGGCTTCAGCGGGACGACTGGACGCGCGCGGGGTTACCTTTCTTCAAGATGAGGCATTCTTCCACCTTTTCCTTCCCGCCTTCTAAACTCAAGCCTGTTAAAGAATTCTCCTCTGCTGGCTTCTCAGATGAAGCACTTTATCCTTTAAAGAAGGGGATCAACATCCTCTGATCTGTCAACACTTCCACATCCCCTCGGCGGTTACGTACCTCCCCGGAGTCATGCCCATTTGCCCTCTTTCTGTGGTGCTTTCTGTCGGCCTGCTTGGCCCTCGCGTTGGAATGCTTTCTGAGGGCATCGTCTAGGTCTCCCCCATTAGACTGGAAACTCCCTTCTTTGCAACTCGAAGCCTGAATACAAGCAGTCGTGTTCTGTACATGTTTGTTAAATACTGATTCTACGGGGCGCCTGGGTGGCTCAGTCGGCTGAGCGTCCGACTTCGGCTCAGGTCATGATCTCACAGTCTGTGAGTTCGAGCCCCGCACTGGGGCTCTGTGCTGATGGCTCAGAGCCTGGAGCCTGCTTCCGATTCTGTGTCTCCCTCTCTCTCTGCCCCTCCCCTGCTCATGCTCTGTCTCTCTCTGTCTCAAAAATAAATAAAAACATTAAGAAAAAAAATTTTTAAATACTGATTCTAGCCTCAGCTCTCCCGTGGACAGTGTTTGAAAGGTCTATGTGGAAAGTCTCTCTCTCTCTCTCTCTCTCTGTCTCCCTCCCTTCCTCTCAGGAAGGTTATTTCATGTAGATCAACCACCCACTGCTGACTATAGTTACGGCATTGACTATAGTAAATGACACAAAATGAGTTGAGTTAGATTCCTCCCCAAGCCTCGAAGGCAATTGCGTGTCTCAGGAAAGGGTTAATCACCTCCTCTCCACCCAGAGACACACCCCCAAAAGTCATTAAGTGAGAAGTGATAACTTCAGAAGGAAGAATTTCCTCCCAGCCTGTGTTCAGCTGTGTGGGGGCCCAGGCTCCTTTAACACTGATGTCACCTGAGAAGGACCCCAGCCTGGGCCCACATGGAGGCCCCGGGGCACCAACATGCCAGTCAGCTCCTTCCCCCACGCCCAGCATTTTCTACTAGATGCAAAGCTCTGACACAGCCTCAGTGTGTCACAGGGCATGCCTCCTCTCTGCCAGCCTGCCTTCCATCCCTCCCCGCTTCTGTCCAGGGGCCGAGAGGACCCCGGAAGGCAGTGTTAGCGTTCCGCTGACCCAGACCATTTCCAGAATGTGCCTTTTCTGCCCTCTTAAGCATATAGTCCCGCTCCTCAGTGCTTGGAGGGTGTATGTTCCAGTTCCCTTCAGGTACCAAGAGCAGCTTCAAGAAGTCAGGATGCCGGAACGGTGCACTCGGGTTCTGGGAATGAGCAAGGGTGTGAGCACGAGTTCGTTTATTCGACTGGAAAAGGGGGGCAGTGGCTTGTGCAGAACAAATGTTTTCTGCTTGGGTGTGTTTACGTAGTAGCTGTATGCTGGTGAGAGAGGGGGCCTCGGGCACAGCACCAGGCGTGAGGACAGCCCCACGTGCTCCCCAACCTGGACTGACCCAATGCCACCTTCCTTTCTCTGCACACTCACGCTTTCCTCAAGAGTACATGGGTCGGACCTCACCCGACTTCAGTATCAACACGGGTTCTTTTCTGTCATTGTTCCGAATGCAGTTTACTTCTCATCCCTACCTACGATGGCTGATGGCTATTTTAGACCTTTTGTCTTAGCAAGGGCCTGCCCCTTCGCCTACTTCTCTTGCCATCAGCGGTTGACATTCAGAGGGAAAATATTACCCATTAAGAGGGAACTCCTTCCATTTCTCAACCTCTACCCATAAAGTTGGGTGGTTTTTTTTTTTTTCAATCTTTATTTATTTTTGAGAGAGAGAGAGAGAGAGAGCATGAGCAGGGGAGGAGCAGAGGGAGAGGGAAATACAGAATCTGAAGCAGGCTCCAGGCTCTGGGCTGTCGACACAAAGAGTCCGACGTGGGGCTCGAGCCCACGGACTGTGAGATCACGACCTCAGACGAAGTCGGACGCTTAACTGACTGAGCCACCCAGGCGTCCCACCCCCACCCCCCCTTTTTTTTCTTTTTACATCTCTCCATGCTTTGCTTCTTCCCCCCTGACCTGGAAGAGAAGGTGCTGATCCTTTTTCCTAAGAATTCATTCTTGTTCACTACATTCCATCCCTTCTTTCCTTCAAGAACCTTGCTTTATAATGATCACCTTTCCTATATGTTTTTTTTTTTCCTTCGTAGACTCCTCAGTGTATGATCATGCTCAAATGTTTTCCATCCCAAAGCAAAACCAAAACCAAAGCAGAACAATCCTCCTTGACCCTGATGGCCTATCAATTTCTCTAGCTTCCTTTCACCTTACAACTAAGCTTAAATTGCATTCACTGTCTCACGTCCACGTACTGCACACAGTGCTCCTGGGTTAGCTTTCCACATGCAAATCTCCACCGGAATTGCTTTTGCTGAGATTGGGGATGTCCAAATTTCCGCATCCAATGGAAACGATTTATTTATTGTCATATTTGACGTATCTGGGGCATTTGATACTGTTGACCATGTATCCTTCTAAAAACTCTTTTAATTAGCTTTCAAAGTCTCTCTTTCTCTCTCTGTCTCTGTCTCTCTCTCCTATCTTTCAGAGAACACCTTCCATATGTTATTGTTTTTTTTTAAACGTTTATTTATTTTTGATACAGAGAGAGACAGAGCATGATCGGGGGAGGGTCAGAGAGAGAGGAAGACACAGTATCTGAAGCAGGCTCCAGGCTCTGAGCTGTCAGCACAGAGCCCGACGCGGGACTCGAACTCATGGACCGCGAGATCATGACCTGAGCCCAAGTAGGACGCTTAACCGACTGAGCCACCCAGGCGCCCCCCTTCCATATGTTTATTAAACAAACATTTGTCAAATGCTCACTATGGGCCAAGCATTCTTCTACAAGATGGGCAAAGCCCTTGTTTTCACAGAGCTTACTTTTGGTTGAGGGAAAGAGACGGCAAATAAAATAAGTAAACAAAATAGGAGATAGTGGTGAGTCCAATGCAGAGAACTAAAGGGGGGAACTCTAAAGGAAAAGGTTGAGGGTCATCTTTAGATGGAGTATCAGCAAAGCCTTCTCTGAAGATCTAAAATTTAATCAGAGACTTGAAAGATAAGGAACCAGCCATGTAAAGATGAGGCGAAAAGAATTCTAGCAGAAGGAACAGCCAAGGCAAAGTCCAGAGCTGGGTCAAACTCCATGTGTTTAAAGAACATGCAGACATATTCCTGCATAAAGCCCTGCGACCCAAGAGGATGAGGTGGCGAAGACATAGGAGAAGCAGGTAGCACCCGGAAAACCAGAGGAGAAAGGGCTTCAAAAGAAGGGAGTTGTCCGTGAGAAGGACTGCTCAGAGACAGAATCAGATGAAATCAAGGGGGACCGTTAGATCTGCCAACACGGACACCACTGCTGACGTTCGCAAGCGCAATCGTGGGGGCATGGTGGACACGGATGCGTCTTTGGAGGGGTGGAGGTGTGAGCGTGGGGTGAGAAAGGAGAACCCAGGACTCTTTCAAAGAACATGCCCACAGGAAAAGCAGAGAGAGTACAATCGCATTTGATTGCCTTTCCCTCCAGCTAGAACGTGAGCTCCTTTCTAAACTGGATTTGTCTTCCCAGTATTGGGTAGAGGGTTGGAACTCAGGAAATTGTACAATGAATGAATGAATGAATGGGCGAACTGAAACCAGAGACCTTGATTCTATCCCCAGGTCTATGCCTTCTAACCTCACGAGCTCTCGCAAACTCATTTTCTTCCTACGTAAAGCGAGAGTAATAATTCTACCTTTGCCAAGATCACAGGGCTGTCTGGTGTTCAAATGAAGTTATTCGTTTATGGTAGCTTTGTAGTGGCAGAAACAGCACTAGCCTTGCTGACAGGCAGATGCGAATTCAACTAATTACCAACTTATGAACCTGGGCAAGGTAAGTCACCTGTCTGAGCCTCAGTTTCCTTAATGGGAGGTTGTATATAAACGTGTGGGGCTGTCATGAGAATAAGTTAGATGTTGGAGGCGAGAATGTCTGACTCATAACAGGGGCTCAATAAATGTTAGTTGAAGTGGAGGGGAGAGGAGGAATTCATCAGCCTTGGTGGGGTCCCCCCGGGATGCCCGGTGCCTGGGGGAGAGCTCTAGTCCTAATGCTGCTGGGCAGCAAAGCCACAGAGCTCTGTCTCCTTTCGCTGTGCAGGACAACCCGTGCAGAACCGCTCTGGGTTCATCCCAGCGTGGAGGAAGTAAGAAGAGAAACCGACATCGGCACAGTCCTTGCGCTTCCCCAAATATGCATCTCACGTATGTCTCAAAATAACTCTGTGCATCCAGAACGTAGCAGAGATGTGACATGACTTGCTCAAGGGCACACGGCCGTCACGCGATGGCACAATCGGGTCTCGCTGCTCCATATCCTGAGGACTTTCCCTGCTTCCTCTCTTCCAAGACTGAAGGAGAAGAAATCAAAGGTTTGAGCACCTAAGGAATGAGGAAGCCTTGATCACGGTAACCTATGCTGCCAGGAGCCTGAGAAGGGGCATGAAGAGGGGGAGACAGCTCACGGGGGGCTCAGGAGACAGATCACTAGCATGGGTGATGGGTGAGCAGGAAGCCAAAACCAGCCCCAGCCTCCAATAGCTGACAGTCACTTTTTTGAGATGAACCCCAGAGAAGGGGGCGGGCTGTCTGCCTCCCACGCAGCTCAGGTGCCCACCCAGAAGGCTCTTCCTTGCCCCTGTGCCCAATCTTCCTGGGCCCAAATTCCTGCCACGTAGTCACTCACCGGTTAAGTTCAACAGTAGAGACGATGCCTCCAGATGCTGTTGAATGTGCATCATCCTATCCTGACGTGACAGGCAAGCAGAGCAGAGAGGCCACAGGAGTGGACTCGTAAGAGATCTTTCCGACTGGAACGTCTCCTGAAGTTGGACCATGTTCACCTCCTTGAGAGGATATTGGAGGAAGGACACTTTTAGGAAGTGTGCACAACAGCCAGAGTTCAAGACCGGACGCGACTTGAGTGACTTAGGGCAGCTCTCTTAATCTGTTTCTGCCTCCGTTTCCCCTCTACTAGGGGGAAGGATTAAACAGGATATTGTGGGTAAAGTGCCTACCTCCGTGTCCTGTACATATTTAACTTCAATAAATGTTGCCTATCGTTATAACTCTCGAGATGAGCCCCAAGGTCTGACTCCAGAGTCTACCCTTTTACCCTGTGCTCTGCTGCCTTTCAGGGACATGAGTATGTTCCTGGGGATTTAGGATGAGGTTCTCCATCTCTGGTTAGGAGGTTCCTCTGTATAGTCCCAGGCCCCGGGTGGAGACGATGTCCACACCTTTGCTTGTCAAGCCTGACTACCCAAAGGACCACTGGAGTATCTGGTTACCGACCACCATGCAAGTTGCAATATGAACACGGCATATCCAGAGACAGTGAAAAGGTGCACCTCAGGGGCCCCTGGGTAGTTCAGTTGGTTAAGTGTCCAACTTCAGTTGAGGACATGATCTCGCAGTTTATGAGTTCGAGCCCCGTATCGGGCTCTCTGCTATCAGCACAGAGCCCACTTCAGATCCTCTGTCTCCCTCTCTCTCTCTCTCTCTCTCTCTCTCTCTTTCTCTCTGCACCTCCCCCACTCACACTCTTTCTCTGTCTCTCTCAAAAATAAACATAAAAAGACGTCTTTCTTTAAACTTACTAATTTTAAACTTTAAAAAAGTTCCAGGGGCGCCTGGGTGGCGCATTCAGTTAAGCCTCCGACTCTTGATCTCAGCTCAGGTCATGATCTCAAGGTTTGTGGGTTCAGACCCCAAGTCGGGCTCCACAATGATGGTGTGGAGCCTGCTTGGGATTCTGTCTCTCTTTCTCTCTGCTCTCCCTCACTCGTGCATGCTCTCTCTCTCTCTCTCAAAATAAACTTTAAAAAAAATTCCAAAAAGAGTTCAGAGTTCCCACATACTCTTCACCCAGCTTCCCCAAATGTTAGCATCTTACAGAAATCCACTTATTAAAAGCAAATCGAGGGACTCCTGTGTGGCTCAGTCGGTTAAGCGACCGACTCGAGCTCAGGTCACGATCTTGCAGTTTGTGAGTTTGAGCCCCTCTTTGGCTCTGTGCTGACAGCTTAGAGCCTGGAGCCCACTATGAGTTCTGTGTCTCCCTCTCTCTCTCTGCCCCTCCTCTGCTCGTGCTCTGTCTGTCTCTCTCTCTCAAAAATGAATAAACATTGGGGCACTTGGGTGGCTCAGTCGGTTAAGCATCCGAGTTCGGTTCAGGTCATGATCTCACAGTTCATGGGTTCGAGCCCCGCGTCGGGCTCTGGGCTGACAGCTCCAGAGCTCGGAGCCTGCTTTGGATTCTGTGTCTCCCTCTCTCTCTCCCCCTCTGCCACTCATGCTCTGTCCCTGTCTCTCAAAAATAAACATTAAAACATTTTTTTTAATGAATAAACCTTAAAAAAATATTTTTTAAGCCAAATCAAGATGTCCTTTTCCAATGCAAGATCCAACCCAGAATTTTCACGGCATTTATTTGTCATGTCTCTTTTCCCTTCAATGTGTGATCGTGCCTTTGTCTTTAAATATCCTGGTGCCTTTCAAGAATCCTGGCCGATTATTTCTGCGGAATGTCTCTCAATTGGTATTTGATGTTTTCTCATGTTTAAGTTCAGATTGTGCGTTGCTGGCAAGAACACTGTGACATTGTGTCCTTTTTAGTGCAGTATAATAGGAGGCACTGGCTATCAACTACGCATCACAACCCGTGATGTTAACTTGGTTAACTTTGTTAAACTTGTATCTGCCACGTGTTTTCATCGCAAAGTCACTGCTCTTCCTGTTTCGACCAGTATGTATCTTACAGGTGGATACCTTGAGACTATGCAAAAATCCTACTTCCCATCATGCTTTCTTCCACTAATTTTAGCATATATTAATGATTTTCACCTGTAACAATTATTACTGTGGTGGTTGCCAAGTTGTGATGTTTGTTTCCATCATTCCTTCAGCATTTATTTATTGGGATGCTACTGTACCAGAGTCATTTCTTAACCCCCATTTAATTATTTACTCAGTTATTTCTTTACATCACTATGGGATCATATACATTTATTTTATTCTGTGGGTTACAGTCCATGACTGTTATTTATTGTGTTGCTCAGCGTAGCATATTTGGCTAGAGAGAGACCCTTTACGTTGGCTGTTCTGTCCTTTTGACATGCTTCCACCGTTCTTTGAGACTTTCTTGTGTTTTTAAAATTTGTTATTATTTTTAAAAATTCTATTAATGTTTATTTATTTTTGAGAGAGACAGACAGACAGCCAGCCAGAGCGTGAGCAGGGGAGGGGCAGAGAGAGAGAGGGAGACACAGAATCTGACGCAGGCTCCAGGCTCTGAGCTGTCGGCCCAGAGCCCGACGTGGGGCTTGAACTCACGAACCGTGAGATCGTGACTTGAGCTGAAGTCAGACACCTAACTGACTGTGCCACCCAGGCGCCCCAAGACTTCCTTGCTTTGGGCATCACGAGATGTCTGGGGCCCATCTTGTTCTTTCTCTGTTCTCAGCCTGAACTTTTTGAAGGACTACTGGACCCTATTTTGTAAAATTATATTAAGAAGCCTGATGCGGGTGCTAGATATGTTCGTTGCGACTGGGGTGTTATTACTCCTAGGCCCTTTTGATGAATAGAACTAGGAAATATATGTATATATTATACACACACATCTGTATCTTTATCTATACTTACCTGTCTGTATATATATATTAAAAATCATGAGTTCATATTGATAACTCCAAATGTAATCTAAAATCACAGGGCTTTTTCTGGTCTTTCTCATTTTCTCATTTGTAACTCTCTTCTCCAACGGCAAGAAACCTAGTGCTTTCCTCCATAATAAAGTTACTTGTTTGCTCGATCCTGTAATACACACAAACGCAGAAGGCTAGCCCATAAATGGGAAATACATCGCCATCAGCTAGAATCTGTCTTTTAGCCTTTGACGTCATTATGTGAACCGGACTAACACCATCTTGGACGAACGTGTCACGACGACTGCTTTGTGACCTGAAGCTTTGAGTACAGCCCCCACATCCACATTCTTTCCTTTTTGTCTAATCACACCCATAAGTACACCCTTGGGGCATAATATCCTTTAACTGCTCCGAAGACATGATATTTCCTACCTGGTGGGTTACTGGCACGTATTCCCCAGTCTCTAGAGTTATAGGAGCACATCTTACGGAGCTGAGGTTGCAGACGTACGTGACTTGCCACTCAAGACACGCTTCTGTCCCTGAGTCCCCTTAAGAAACCATTTCTCAGGGCGCCTCGGTGGCTCAGTTGCTGGAGCATCTGACTTGATTTCGGCTCAGGTCATGACCCCAGGGTCGTGGGTTTGAGGATTGAGCCCCAAGTCAGGCTCGGTGCTGGGCGTAGGACCTGCTTGAGATTCTCTCTCTCTCCCTCTGCCCCCCCCCCCCACCGGTGGCGCTCTCTAAAATAGAAATAAATGAAGAAATAAACAAACACATAAATAAATACATAAATAGGCACACCTGTCGTTATCCTCAAGCTGGACGTGTCAGCAGGTACCTCCGGTTCATGCAGCAACCACATGGTGAGAGTAGGTTTTTTTTTTTCAAAGTTAGACTCGTTCTTTTCTTCCCCACTCCCTTTCGTGTGGTATGACCTTCACTTTTAACGTGATTAAGTTTGTTACTGTGTGTATTTCACCTGGGACCCTTCCACCCTCCTCCAAACACACACATCCCGCTTATTTCTTTATTATTTACATATTTATTTCCTGGATATGTGACACATGACCACAGTTCTCAAATCGGAACTATGCAAAAAGTATACTCAGCCAAGGACAGTTCTTGCCATCCTTCCCACCCTCTCCCTGTCTCCCCTTTCTACAGCCTTCCCACCTACCCTCTGTAGCTAATCAGTCCCATTAGCTTGGGGTTCCCCGTTGCTGTATTTCTTCTTGCACAAATGCAGGTACACGTGCATTTTCTTAGGTCCTTTTCTTTTTTACATGAGAAGCAGCGTCCTACAGATGAAAAGATCATTTTGGCTGCTGCTGGAACGGGTGCGGGAGGGGGGCTTGAGTGGATGTAAAGGGAACAGTTAGAGACCTACCACCAAAAGAGAGCAGATGGGGCCCTGGGGCAGCGGTGGTGTTAGAGGGAAAGGAGGAGGACAGGTTTGAACGTTCGGAGGTGACGTGGTGATTCGGTAACTGATCACTCAGGGCCAGGGAGAGGGGCCCGGTCAGAGACGATGCATTGGTTTCCGGCTTTACTGATCGGACGGATGCTAGTGTCACTGGCTGAGACCTACAACACTGTAAAAGGATCAGATTTGGGCAGAGGGTCCCCCCTCCTGGGCCCGGGTCTGGACATGTTGAGTCTGAAGTGGAAACAGAGTTGGCAGTTGAGACATAAAACACAGAGGGGAGCTGTGAAGAGAAATGTCTCAAGCCGCGTGAATTCTGCCCTGGTTTTCCGGACACGTAGGTCAGGCAGTAAGAGTGCGGCGGCGCAGGGAGCATGATCTGCACCCAGTTCCGGCGAGGGGGGGGGGGCGGCGGGGGGTTCCTTACACCACCAAACAAGGCCACAACCCCAGCTAGGTGTCCTACAGTTCAACTCCACTCTGGCACCGCTTACCCAGAGACATCAGCAGATCCACAGGCTGGGGGCCCCGTCGCACAAGACCGCTCCCCGCTTCGGACACCAGTGTGGAGTCCAGCTTGTGATCTGTGCTTCTGACCCGCTGGCTGTAGGTCAGAGGCTTCCGCGACCCCTCATTGGGTCCGATTAATTGGCGAGAGCGGCTCATAGAACTCAGGAAGCCCGTTTACCCCCTAGATGACCAGTTTGTTACAAAAGATGTTGAAGGATACGAATCAACGACCAGGTGGAGAGATACGCAGGGCAAGGTCCCAAACAAAGAAGTTTTTATCCTGCCGTGGATGCGCTCTGGTTCACCAACATGGATGTTTTCCAAACCGTGTCCTTCGGCCTTTTAAGGCGGTTTCGTTAACATAGGTCTGATTGATTAAATCATGGGCCAGTGGCAATTGAACTTCTTCTCCAGCCCGGTTCCCCTCCCCAGAGGTGGGGGATGGGGTGCAGGTAGGATTGACAGTTCCAGCCTCTAATCTCTGGATCGGTTCCTCTGGGAACCAGCCCTCACCTTAGCGGATCTAGGGGCTTTCCAAAAGTCACTCATTAATATAACAGATGATATCCCTCTCTCCCTCTTCACAGGAAACCCCAAGGGTGTTAAGAGCCCAGTGCCAGAAACGGGCACAGAAACGAAGACCAAGTGTGTATTTCTTATCGCAAACCAAAATATTACAGGAAGGTGTGCCGGTCCCGTGCAGAAGAACAACCCCAAAAAGAAAACCTTGGGAGTCACTCAACTCTCTTCTTGCAGGAGGCTGGTCGCTCAGGGCAGCAGCCCACAGGAGGACTGTGCCTTCCCAGCGGGTGAGGTCAGAGGCACAGGGCAGTGCCTGCCCCTCTAGGTGGAGGTGGGACGGCAGAAGATTCAGGCTGCAATTGTGCCTGACTTCAAGTCACCCTAAAATGCTAATGATCCTGTTTGTGAAGTAACTTCAACTAAACCATATCCCCACCGCTCACAAGACCTACGTGGACCCTGGCTATTACAGAGCCCCTGCCTGAGGCATGGGGGTTGGGGGAGTCACGGCGGGGGGGGGGGGGGTGGAGGGAACCAACCCTCTCAAGCAGATGGGCACATCAGGGAGCGGTGGAAAGGAGGCCCCTGGGATTCCTTAGGGAGAGTGTAGCGGGGGTCAGGTCAGTTGGAGGTGTAGATGCCAAAAGTCATCTTGTGTTTTCTTCCTCTCCGTTTTCAGGCCTGAAGGTAAGGAGGTAGAGAACATTCCAGAGCTCATTTCAAGGAGACAACCCTATTCATGGATAAGAAAATTTTTGAACAGTGTCTTGAGGCAGATGCTCAGATCATGAGGGGCTCTGAGCGTGGGTGTGGCGGGGAGAGCTTCCTGGTTGACCTACGTACAGCACCCACACCAGGAGGGAACAAGAGGATCGAAAGGGTGGCATGGGAGGTGAGAACGGACGTGTGCCTTGTGTTAGGTCCCTTGATATCTCCTACCCCAATCTTTGGTTAAAAAGTCAGAGAACAACAAAAATGCTTCAAGTAACTTGGTTTCCTATGAGAATCGATTAAAAGCCTGGGCTTTGAGGCTGGTCGGGCTTGGGTCTGATTAATTTGCTGGGAGTGGGGACAGTGAGGGTGAAACGAGGCCACAGTGCATGGCGTAGGAGGGCGGGCAGCGCAGGGAGGCCCCGGAGCCACACCCCCAGATGGAGAGCACACAGGATGGTACATGAGCAGGTTGTCTGCAGGAGGTTCTGGAAACTGGAGGAGGGCTTTTGACTGTTCCAGGCTGAGGAATTTAAGTGTAGGCTGATATCAGTCCAATCCTCAAGGGCACCCACTGGCGTCTGAATTACATATGTATATGATAATAATATTAATAGATTCCATTTTTTGAGCAATGTGGTAAGTGTGTTTCATATGTATTATCTCATTTGATTCTATTTTCAATGAGCATCATTTCTCAAAATTATTGTAAAAGGTAAGGATTATTACTGCTTCTACAAGGTTCATTCTTATTATATAATTTTTTTTTTTTTTACACTTCATGTTCAAACTAAGTAACTGTAGGATCGCGTTCCCTGAACCAGCGTTCCCTGGTTCCCTGAACCACACAACAAAGGAAGTTAAAGGAATCAAAAATAAACCGAAAAGGAAACAGGTGCAGGGTGCCTGGCAGCCTGACTCCTAAGCTTGCACTCTTGTCCACGATATATTTCTCTCCCCTCCCTTCTCCCATTTACCCATCCACCTATTCTTCCATCCACGCATCCATCCATCCATCTGTCCATCATCCGTCTGTCCATCCATCTATCCATCCACCCATCCATCCATCCATCCATCCATCCATCTTTCTGACTATATATCAATTTACAGACATAATTCCCTTTTGAGTGGGAGGTTGGATTAGATAATCTAAAACGTTTCTTCCAGGTCTTAGGTTCTATGAGGTATATTTTATCTTAGACCATATTGTGATTATTTTTGGCGTGGTGTTTATCTTCCTAATTAAGTTGCTTGGACTCGTTTTAACGTCTGTTTCAGAGCTGGCATGGATCTAAGAGATAGTTCCGTCCAAGTTCCCCATTTTATGAGTGAGATGCAGTGACTCACTATAGCTCGTCTGGCTTTGCCAGGATACCATTCTGCTTTGAATTATTTTGAACCCTGGATGCGTGGCAAGTGCTGAATAAGGACAATGATCCAGATAGGCAATGAGCAAGAGGGAATGGAATTAGAACATCACCTGTTTTCACCTCCCTTGTCTGCCAAGGGTCACTGATGGCAATGGTGATGATGGTGGTGGTGATGAGACTGATGATGGCAATGACTCCTGCAATTCACTGGGCCCTTATATTAGAAGGGATTTGAGGAGTCATCCAATATACCTTCTTGTTTCCTGCCAACTTACGCCTGATTCACTTCTGAAAGATGCCTCCCTTGTTTAGAAAATGCTTGAAACATTTTCTAGTCTCTATTTGAGCCATCATTCCCCTCTGTTATATAGGTTTATTCTTTTTCTCCATTTTAAAAATGAGTAACTATAGAACAGCATATAGGTCACTGAACCACACAGCAAAAGGAAGTTGGAGGGAGCAAAAAGAAGTCAACTATATGACCATGGGCGACAAGACATTGGTGACAAATTGGAAGCTGGGTTTGGAGATAGAGAAGCTGGCTTCCCTGAGACACAAACACCATATTCATGCCGATCCCTTTCTTTTCCAATTCCAGGAACCCTGGCGTGGGTGAAGTTGAATCACCTGGAGGGTGTGCCAAAGCCTAGTCGGTACTTTGGACTTTTACTTGCAGCAAGATCGCTCCCATTTCCTCTCGGAGCTGAGCTGGGTGAGCTCTTGGCTTCCATCCCTGCCTCCATTTGCTCCCTTTGAGAAGGAAGAAATAAGATGCCGAAGACCATACTATCATTTGTCGAGTAGCTACACTATGTTAAGCACTGAGTTTTACGTATTTCATATCACTTGTTCATCTCAGCAATGTTGGAAGGATGGTATTATTATCCCCACTTTACAGACAGGAACAGCCCAGGGTTCCCAGATTGGTAAGCGATGGCTGTCCAATTGAGCCTGACCCGTATACGCTCTATAGTCACTCACATGAAGAAAAGGGCATGGGCGCATTGTGGCCCCATTCCTCCTCAGGTTCTGAGATAGACATGATTTCTCCTGCCTGTCCCCTGGTCGCCACCTCCTCTAGTCTATGAGCTTCATGCTCTGACAGGATGATCCTCCTCTCCCTACACATATGATCATGGATCAAGGAATGGAGTGCTTTACCTCACACACACATATTGCAGACTCTTAAATCCCACCTCCAGCTTTAACTCATAACATCAAGTAGGGCCTGCTCGCCACTCGTTCATCTGCTCTTTCTTCTGTGGAATTAACACCCACTTTTGCACACCTGTGCAACGTCAGGGTGCGGGGTGGCCTCTTCCAGACCATACTTCCCACTATGGAGGGAAGCACCTACGAGGCGACTGGGCCCATCCCCGGTAGCACACAGCCCTTCCATATCGGGTCGGAGTACAGGGTGCCCAGGGACACACGTGAGTGGTGATTCAGAGGAGCAGCTGTCGACACACTTAAGGCACCTGTCCCACTGTGCCAGGCGGAGGCGAAGCCAGCTCCTGTATTTGGCAGATAGCTCATTCCTAGTAGCAGTAAGATCGCGGCAGGGTACGGCAGAGTTACGGGGCCAAGCGGAAGGAGAACCGTCACATGGGTTTTTAAAATCAAACGAGTGGCCTTTACAAACGCCCATCCGACATCTTTCAAAAAGGGGTAGAGGGATAACAACAGCAGTGACCCCACTCTTACATCCAGCTCAAGCTCGATGAAGACCAATCCTATATGGACGTCAGAGGGTAGATAAAATTCCTCAGGTGGCTCTAGGGCCAACTTCAGGATGGCAGATGTCCCCAGATGGGTTCCTTTGCCCCTCTTCAAAATGAGGACAGATGGGTTTGGGTTTTTTTATCCTAATACTTGGATCCCAAAGACCGTCCTAAGAGCAAGACGTGCCCTTGGAAGGGCGAGGACACGGGGAAGCCAGGAGGGAGTTGCGGGGAAAATGGGCATGTCACTAGATAAGGGTTCAGGGAGGGAAGGCAAGCTGTGTGTAACCATGTTCTGTTCGAGAGACATCGCCTTTACCAGGGGTGAGGATGTAAGAGGAGGTACTCCTGACCCACCTGTGTTGATCATCCTTGTGTTGATACGAAGGCCTCAGTTTCCTACCAAGTCTTACTTTATAGGTAGCACCAAGTGTCTCTATTCATTAGGAAAACTGAAAAAAATTAAGTGGTCATTCCCAGGTTGTCTTGAAATACACGTATGAGGCAGCTCAACCAAATATAGCGTGTCAAACCAGTTCTCCAGGAAGGGCCCTCTCTCTTCAGAAGAGTCTGTAATAACGTATGGCTTGGCCAGTTGTGGGAGTCCCTATCAGCTCCAACAGACCAGGTCTTTACCAGGGCCAGGAAGGCACCAAGGTTTTGGGTGTGTGCATGAGAGTATATACAGAAACTGTCACACCCACCTCCCACATACCATGACAGGGTGGAGCCATTTGTTGTCCTCACCTTAATCTTTTCATCATTTTTAGAAATACCATGCTTTGACAGTGCTGGGTCCCTAAGGACACAGTCCAGAAATTCTCAGCAGACCTCAAGGGCACCTTTCCAACAACAGTTCCCTTTATCTGCTCCTCACATCTGGGGATCCTAGACTCCAACCACAGCCACGAATAATATTTATTTCCTTAGGGGAAGCAGGGGTCATGTCTAGCTGTGTCTAATTTCCAAGCCTGTATCCACAAGCCTACGACGCCTACTCATAGTACCTCCTTTTGGCATTTTCTCAAGCTGTACAAAGCGGTCAGGGAATTTGGATTAATAAATGAGTTACTATATTGCTACTTTCTGAAGACACAGTAGAAAAAACAACACTCAATATGGTCTTGAACAACATTTAATCTCTCTAGGCTTTGGGGTTGAGCCTTTGATGGTGACTCCTGATCCACAGGGTGCTGTGTAGACATACAGAAGCACTGCTTCAGGGAGGCAGCGTGCAGCATGGCATGAGGAGCCGGGGTCCCGGCTCTGTCACTGAATGGCAGAGTGACCGCAGATGACTCCCTTCCCTTCCCCAACAGCGTGGGTCACAAGAGTCTTGTCTCTAAGATTCCTCCCAGCTCTGATATTCTGTGAGTAACTAGCAGAGAATGTATGGTGTTGCCTTCCCATAGGAACTGAAAAAAATCTATGTGTAGTAGCATAGGTAAGGCCTCAAACAGTTCTTTGGTATTTATAAAGTCTCTGGGCTCAGACTCCCATCTCACTGTTGGCCCGGCCCTGGGGTCAGTCACATGCAGGCTGAGAGTGGGAGCGGAAGAATAGGAATGTCCCCGGCAGGGGCCACCGCACGGTTTATTATTATAAATGCATCAAGCCTGTGGACAGGGGTCCTTCCCAGTGGCCGTGTGCTGTGCGGTCACCCATCTTGCCTTCGCAGGCCAACCAGAGCACTTCTGTTCTCAGTCAATGGACAGATTTAGCTACAGGGACGCGCCCTAACCTTGGGACCGGGGTGTCCAGAAGTCCAGAACCAAGGGACGAGCCAGTCCCCTTCCATGCAGGGATTCTGGGAGACCCACATTTCACATGACACTGCATTTGCCTAATGTCCCCAGCACATCCATTGTCTCAGCTGACCTTTTATTCCTCAGACTCAGCCCCCCCCCCCCCGCCTTCTCCCCTTAGTTCTGGCTGGGCTGAACCCTACCCAGTGGAAGAAAATCTCCAACACAAGCAGAACTCTGAGCAATGACTCCTTGTGTCATATAAATAGCTTCAATGATATATACAGCCTATAGTACATGGACACACACACACACACACACACACACACCGTCTTGTGGAAATCATCTTCAGGATGATTTGGGCAGGCACTCAGTGACACAACCGCTCTGAATATAAACACGTGCATCCACTGGAATCCAGTCTCTTCCACCCCTTTGCCTCAGAGAGAGGTGCACACTGGAGAGAAGCCCACTTTGTCCGAGCCCCGGGCTGTTGGGTGGGAGAGGACCTGAGCCTCCTGTATGGCAGAGGGTGAGACGGGGATGGCGGGGCCATGCTGGTGGCCAGTGACTACTCCTTCAACAGTCCTAGCTTCCTCAGGGCCTCCCTTCGGTGCTCATCCGGGACTCCTTTTGGGGAGATCTTGACACTGACACAGGGGGGTCGAGGCAGCTTGTCGCGGCTCTGTCCTTGGAAGGACAGGCGCTTGGTGCTCTGCTCCTGCTCCAGGTCAGCCAATTTGCCCACCTGGATCCCGGCGAAGTCCTTCCCCGTGCCCAGGGAGGCAGGCCGGGGCCTTGAGTTACGCAAGACGCTGGGAGACATCTTGTCCAAGAAGGAGCCCTTACCCAGAGAGGTGCTGGTTTGGGGACTGAGGTCTTTCTCGGCCGAGAGGTAGCTGCTCAGCCCTACACCCGAACGCTCCAGAGTGTTGGACTTGAAGCTCATCTGTCTCAGGCCAGGGACATTGCTCTCGGGGAGAGTGAGCCCCGAGTCCGCCTTTGCCTGAGCCAGAGGACCACCTGCCCCGGGGGCTTTGGGGATAGGAATCGGCATGGATTTGGCAGCTGGAACCTTGCCTGCAGTGGGCTCCCGGGCAGGAATCAACCCCTTGTCCGGAGAAGAACCCTGAGCTGGAGTCGGAGCCGGAGGCTTCGCTGGAGAAGGTCCCCGAGTGGGAGCGGGAGCCGGAGCCTTCCCTCCGGCAGGCGCAGCGGCTGTGCCCTGAGCAGGCCGCGTCGGCTGAGCCGGGGCCGGGGCCGGAGCCGGAGCCTGGAAGGAGGCCTGGGCATGGGTCTCCTTGAATCGGGTGGAGCTGGTGCGTTTACTTAAGTGGGGGCCAGGTTCATCCTGGTCCTGGGGGAGCCCCAGCTTCTCCAGGGCCTCCCGGCGCGCTTTCTTCTGCTCCTGCAGCGAGGAGGAGGCCAGGCCGGAGTCTCCCGCGGTGGCCTCGGAGTGGCGAGACAACCAGTGGTGGGGCTCACTGTGCAAACTGCTTCGGCTGCTCTTGAGAACGATATTGGGTGGTAGCTTCCGGGGCTTGGGAGCTGTGAAGGGCGCTGGCCGGGCACTGGGGTCCCCCCCTGACGGGATGGGAGCATCTCCGGCTCTCGCGCTCTGCGATGACGCGGCGGGAGGAGGCTGAGGCTGCCCAGGTCCCCCTGTTGAACCCTTCTCACTGGCTTTTTGGGACATGGCCGCTGAAGGAGTCTCCTTCCTCTCCTGGGGGCTGAGTGACGAATGGAGCCGGGGCGTATGGCTCTGCAGCCCTGGCCTGGGGACGCCCAGGCCGCCTTCCCCACGCTGCTCTGGCTGGCTGTCCTGAAAGGCCTCTGGTGGGGGGATGGGTACTGTGTCCAACCCAAGGGCAGGCGTCGGGGGGCCGGCCGGAGCCTGGCTGGGCTCACCGCTTTGGCCGGCCTGCTCTCTCTTGGGCTCTGGGACAAGCCCCTCAGGTTCCCCCGGGATGTGGCTATTCGTCTGAGTGGTGCTTTCCCCGGGGTTCCGCTTCCTGCCGATGTGGATATTTCTGGGGAGGCTATGGGAGCCAGACCTGAGGCCCAGGCCTTCGGGTTCAGGCAGATGGGGTGAGCTGGACTGAGTCCCTGTCCTTGGCTCCGGTCCTTGTGGGATGATCTTCTCCCCTGGATATCCTGTGAGGGCCCAGGAGAACGGGCAAAGAAGAGTGGACAGAGGTGAGAACCCTGCTGCCCCGGGGCAAAGCTAATACCTCCCGAACTCTGGTCTCCACTTAGCAGTGGGTTTTGTTTTGGGTTGATTCGTTGCTCTTCAAGGAGCCGCCCTGTTGCATGGCTATCATTCACACTGACAGATTGATCTGAGCAGGTTCCCTTCAACCTAGGATTACTTTTTCACGATGGTTGGGGAAAGAGCAGCCTCACGTAACTCCAGGTCCTTGACTCGGGCTCCTTCTAAGCTTCTACAGAAGCACCAGGGAGGGGGAGAGATTCCCTCTAGCTATCTCGGGGCTCCCAAGCAACTGAGTCCATGAGCAGCGGATTTGCTCTTGATTCGACCAGACTTCTGCCTTCCTCCACCTTCACTTTCTATAAACACGTGAATGGCTCTGGAATGGCCACAGCTGTCCCCACACGACTGAGCGACATGGGGTCTTTCCTTCCAGCAGGTGCATTAGGCCCACGGACCAGGGAATCAGCCTCAGGGAGCAGTGAAGCCTTTGTCCCCAGTTACGCCTCTATCTCCATGGAAGTTCTAACACACTGTCAGTAAATATTTGCTAAACGAATAAATCAATGATTGCAATCCTGATAGCAGTGGGGCTGTCTTCAGGAGTAAAGTGCCCCCCTCACTCTGGGACATATGGCCCCACCCTCATGGCCACACTCATGTGCCATCCTGTCCCCCTTCTACTGAGCCTCAACACCACTGGCTTTCCACCCCCTCTCACAAGAGCCTCAAGGTGCCACCCACTGAAGTTCAGGGGGCCCTTCCCCCTTATCTCTTACAGCCTCATCCTCCTGGAGCATCCAGATTAGCTCTCCAGACTCACTTCGTGTCCCCAGAGCAACCACCCACCCTTCCCTGAACCCCTCCCATGAACCTCTGCGGTCACGTCTCTTCAGCGTTTCTGCGAGAGAATGAGAGCTAGTCAAACCCTTTTCCCTCCCAGGCCTCTGAGACTTCAGAGAAAGACAGAGGACGCCGGCTTGTCCGCAGTCTCTCTTCTGCGGGACATGGCTTATTTCTAGCCAGGGGCGTGGAGAGGAGTGCTATCGCTCCTTCTGCCAATGACCTTCAGAGGAGAGGGAAAACAGGGTGCAAAGCAGCCACAAGAATGTCCTGGCTTTCTGGGTTTGTTAGCGGTGCCACCCCAGATGGTCTCTCTTACCCTGAGGAGCAGGCTGGGTGACGGGCAGGGCTCGGGGGCCGCGGGGAGCTGTGTCCTGTTCAGACTCGTCAGTGGACAGTCCGCTGTCAGCCTCAGTGTCCAGTGAGCCGATGGTCTCCTCCAGGAAGAGCAGACACTCCTTCTCTTCTGCGGACAGGAAGTCGTAGCTGCAGTCACTCTGGAATGAGGCGTGGAGGACAGAGAGAGAGGGAGACAGGGAGCTGTGAGAGGGAGCTCCGCAGAAACTGGTGGGGCTGAGAACCACCCCGAGTCCAGAAGGAATGCTGAAGGGCTGGAAACCTTTCCAGGAGGCGACTCCGCAAGTTTGCGGGAGTTGTCTGTCTCCTGAGAAACCGCGGGCACCGGACAGGGAGGAGACTGGCGGCTGTGGGCCCACCAACACCCAGTGCTGGGCAGGCAGATGGCAGCTGGCCTTTTCCACCCAGTCCTGGGTGGGATGCTTAGGGGAACAGATCAGAAGCAGTCCCGGGTTCTGATTCCAGTTCCTGTGTGTGACCGGCATAAGCATATCCCTCTACGTGTCTCCGATTTAGCTCCGAATTACATGGGTAACATAATGACTTGACCTTAAACTTCAATGGTATTAATTTGTCAGAGTACTTTTGCACACTTGATCTGGTATGTCAAGGACAGTATAAGGACAAACAGGAAACGCAGCCAGCCACTGGCTATCAGGCCAATGGCAACAGTGGTATGAGTAGCCACAGATAAATTTACCAAATAATTTACACTTGACTTTGAAATGCATTCCATACAGGATTTTTTTTTTCCTTTGTGTATTTACTTTCTTGATGGCATTTGGCTCTGGCTAACATTCAAATAAGTGTGCATTTCTTAAGCAAATATTAACTAGAGGCGGGTAGGGTGGAGAAACCGGACGGGTATGGGAGGAGGGGAAAGGAACTTAGTGTGAAATATCAAGTAGATATTAAAGTAAATAACCGTCATGATGAAAAAGCACATAGGGGTATTTGGGGAAAAGTGTTACGGCCCTTTTAAATGGTTGCTGCCCACGGTCAGCAAGGCCAGGAAGATCCATAGGATAGTTGCTCTCTAAAGTTGAAGGTTGAAGGGAAAACCAAAGGGCAAATGGAAATGTAACAAATTTGGCCTGAGTTCCCTCCTGGCATCTATCTCATCCCTCTTCCTAATATTTAAGATACTTCAGAGTTATATATTCTCCAGACCCACTCAGATGGCCAGGAAAGATTTGAGACAGCCCTAAAGATACCCTAGGAGATGGTTGTTGGAATAACCCCACCAGTTCCCCTGACTCCTGCAAGGGCCATCTGGCAGGCCGACCTGTCAAAGGAAGCTACAAATGTAGCCCGTGGAAGCCCTGAAGCCGATTCCAGGGGTTCCCTGAACAAAATCTTCTTTACGGCCCTCTTCTTCCCAAAATAGCTTTGCCAAAGATAAACCAACTCTGAATTTCTCTTTTGTGGAGGATTCACCTTGCAGATCTTTAATCCGTGCCACACTCTGTATCCAGTGTTATGTAGCTGCTCGTATTGGCCTCAGCCTAACAGAAACAGAAAGATGTCTCTGTGGTCCCACCATCTCAGGTCAACAAGAAATTATATACGGACTGCCCACGCTTTGGATTGTGTGTGTACGTGTGTGTGTGTGTGTGTGTGTGTGTGTGTGTGTGTGCTGCTTTCTCTACTCCATTTTCACATATCAAAACTCACTGGCTGTATTAAAAGTCCTTGACATTTGGTAGAGATCCTCAGCATCCTTAAATTTTCAAGTACCTCTGTAGGATATAGAGCAATAAAGTATAAATTCTCAAGGGTTATTAGGTATGCAACGAACACCAACAGCAAAGGAATGTTTCCATTTGGACGTAGGGCAGATTTACTCTTTCGCACCAGCCTTACAACAACCTTGACTTAAATTCATCCCCAGAAAAATTACAATTTGTTACCTGCCACTCACAAACAGTTAAACACGATGACTTTGGGCGATTCTGAATCGATGCTCCTGGATAAGGCTATTTCTTTTCTACTTAGAGGCATGTGCTGAGTGTTTTGTGTTTCACACGCATCTCGTTCACTCCCCCCCCCCCCCCCCCCCCCCGCCCCAGAGGATTCGGTGTTTACCTTATATCCCACCTTAAAACGGAGGAGACTGAAGGTTACAGAAATTCAATAATTTGCCCAAGGCCACAGAGCTTATAGATCGAGAACTCAGACCGGCTTGGCTCCAGAACCCAGGCTCCTAATTACTCTGTCCTCTGTGATCTTGGTAAAAGATTGAAGGCACCCTGCTGGCTGCAGGGAGGCTTCAGGAATGTGAGTGCTATGGTGATATACCCTCTGCTTTCCACCAGGACCTCAGACCACTGGCCCTCGCTCTCACCTCAACTTAGCCCCCCCCCCCCCCCCACCCCGTGAATGAAAGCTGGGAGCAAGTCTCATCTCATTGCGCTTTGGGACTGTCCCACCCTTTCTCTCGAGAACCTGGGTGACTCAAAGGCAGAAATACCAACCGGTGTGATTCACTCTCTGACAAGGAAGATGAAAGCGAAGGAGCAGCCAGGCGGGCGGGTGGGCAGGGCGGGGCGGGGCGGGCGTGCAGACAGAAGCAGGGGGGGCGGGCTGCAGGGCGGAGAGTACGTACAGATCCAGAGCGGGTGGACACGGTGCTCATGATGCTGTCGCAGCTGCCGATGCGGGTCACGGGTTCCGAGCCAGGCCCCGCTGGCCACAGCTCGCTCCTGGGCATCGCCTGAAGCAAGGTGCAGGGGCGGTGAGAGGGGCTCCCAGAGGGGAAGTGAAGGGAAGTGAAGAATGTCCCAAGCCGGCCTGAAAAGACAAGAATCAAAGCCACGTGTGAGCCGAGCGGAGGCTCTCTGGGCCAGGCTCTGCCCAGGCCCCCGGGGCGTGGCGGCAGGGACACCAAGCAAGCAGAGAGCTGGAAGGGGCCGTGCACGGCGGTTCCCCACACCTCCCCGCCTGCGTGGAAGGACGCAGAAGCGGGCTCACACACATGCAGGAGGACGGGCTCAGCAGGTGCAGAAGCAGTCTAGCCAGAGAGGGAACTCCACACTTGTCTTAGCTGCTTTTTTTCTCTGCGTCGGGGAGCTTAGGCTACATTTCCAGGACCACAAGCAATAAATAGGAAGGGGTTCATAACGTGGGTTCTGGAGGAAGTCAGATCTGGATTCAAATCCCGCTTGCATTTACAGTTATGTGACTTGAGGCAAATTACTCTTTGACTCGGTTTTTCTCATTAGGTAGGGTTAACGCAAGGATTACATGAGAACAGTTTGCACAGCTTAGTTGGAAGTAAATGCTCGACGAATAAAGGACTAACTGCTACTGTTCTTGTCATAAGAAAAAGACAAGGTCCTTCGAGGATCAAAGTAAACTGACGTAAGAGAACAAGAGTTTAGAAAAGAAGGGTTTGGGTTACGTGGGGGAGAAAGAACAGGGCCCTCAACGACACCAACCGCATAGGGTTGCCATGGACATATACTGAGATACTTCACGTAAAACACTGTGCAGTAACTGTTAGCTGCTGTCGTAGCCAATATCATCAACAGCCCCCGCCACCAGGGCCACCATCATCTCCGTGGTCTGGGAACCTCCTACGTAACTCACACAGGTTGATACAAACCCAGTTTCCCTCTTGTGTACCACCCACTCTGAGGCTGCACTTATTTTCAGCAAGGTTCCCTAATGTTTGTCAAATAAACGAGAGAAATGGCCTGTGTAGCTTCCTCCCAACTCCAACTCGTAGGGAAAAAGAGTTTCAAATTCACTCTGCCAATAGTAAGAGCAAAGGAAGGCGGTACCATTTTCCTTCTGAAAACCGCAAAGTCTGGAAAGGCCAGATGGGGCTCTCCTATGTTGAAATAAAATTCTGGAAAAATTAAGTTTAAAAGCCAGTTCCAAGGTCAGATAGGGAGTTTGGAGAGAGCTAGGATTAGAATCTATATTTTTCCTGTGACACCATTTTATATTTTCTATCACCTTTCCTACTCCCCACCCCTCTCCCCCTTTACTAAGTAAAATGTCATAGAAAAAAATGTGTTCAATTGGAGATCTTGGGACCCGGGGTTTGGATTCCAGGGAGGTTGTCTCTTTGGCCTCTACCCATAACTTCTTCCATTGCCAAGTCAGGTTTGGGCTGTGCTGGGTGAGTCAGCTGCCAATGCTGTAGAGCTGACCAGCACAAGGCCGATTTGGGGGGAAGGTCTGCAAATGGGACAGGTAGGGAGGGGCAGGACAATGGGGAAAGAAGAGGAAAAAATCCCAATGAGCCAGACACATGGAGTTCATAAGGGTCCAGAGCCTCTCAGGAGATAGGGACAGGACCACAGGGGACAGACACACCAAAGGAGCCCAGTGATAAATCAGCATTGGGTATGATAGCTCTTTAGTCTTCTTTGTGACGTTTCTTTCCCAATACCCAGAACCCCAAAGACAGAAACATGAGGAGTCACGTGGATGAAGTTCAGTCTCCTCAGCTATCCATTCCATTCATGACGGCTTAGATTCAGAGGATGCTAACTCATCCCTAACATTCTGTAGGGCTGAGGCCATTATAGCAAAAGAGATCCATTTCTCATAAGCTTAGGCACACAGAAGGCACTCGAAAAATGCTGGATGAATAAACTTGCCATCTGTTCTAGCATCTGTTGAGTTAAGCCGGTTGGAAGACCACTTTTTTTGTTGTTGTTTTTGCTCTATTATTACAGACTCTTAAGTAGTTTATTTCCCTGAGAATATACGACTCAGTGGAATTTGGACAATGCCTTCAGCTAAACTAACATTCATGAGCACCTAACAGGGATGGGGCAAGCAACACTTTATAAGACAAAGGCATTGCTTCCAAGCAGTCGGTGTAAATCCAAGGGTCTAGGTTTGGGCTCCAGTTTTATCAACATTGGAGCAATAAATATTAGTACTGTATTAATCACTGTAGTTAATACAATGTTGTGAATGGGTGACCAGATGATGCCTCTGCCTTTCAAAGACAATTACCACCCTGTTCTTCCAAGTGCTCTTCAGACTTTATGATGGATTGCTAGCCTCTCCTTCCTCCCAGGGCAACCCATCACACTTTCATTTTGGAACTAAGGATAGCCTACAGTAGCTGGGAGGGAGAGAAACAATATGAATGGCACTGCTTCAAAAACAAAACAAAACAAAACAAAACAAAAACACGGTCTAGCTTACACTTTCAGATATGCCTATTAGATCTTCCAAATAGCCCGATAACTTAGGCAACGTGCGGTATTTTCTTCTTTGACAGATGACAAAGCTGGGGCTCTTTCTACTGGTGTCTCCTAAGGGAGGTAGCGAATGACCTACAACTGCATGAACAGGGCAGCCTGTGGGTCCCGGTCCCTCCAGAAGGCATCGCGGAGATGGCAAGAGGGCCACGTTGTACCTGAAGAAGGGCCATTGGCTTCCCCTGACTAAACACTAAAAGCCCTAAGATCACCTTTCTCCTTTTACTTCACACCTGAAACCCTCTAAATTATCTGGTTCAGCTTTGTGCTTCCAGGCAAGCTTTTTGCCCCAACAACAGATGTTTCCAGAGTAAACAAACGCCACCAAACGCCCCTGGAGATCGTGGCGTCGGGCACTGCGTCATCACCGCAGAGGTGACTCTGAGCCTGCAAGCAAAGTCGGATGAGTGCTTGCATCCCGGCCCCGCACCTAGTTTTCTGATCCAAAGAACATGGACTGTAAGAATCTTCTCTTCTTCTTCCCCTTCCACTCCCTCTCTCAGCGCTCTGGCCTGACCTGGATGCTGCATTTCTATCCACCAACTTTACAACCTTGAAACTTGGGGGCTCTTTCAGGGCAGCCATCGAAACTTGAGGTATTTTGACCTGATAAGAAGCCTGAGAAACAAGCAAAACGCTCAGGGTGAGAGTTTGGTATCTTTTGACCCTTGACCTCTTTGGGGGATCTGAGAAGAGGAGGAAATGGGTGAAGGACATATGCACAGCCTATAGTCAGGGCCACTCAGGCAAAAGCGTGTTAAATATTAACTGCTCCACTGAAACCGGCCAAGTCTTGGAGGAGAGTAAATAAATAGCATTTGGAGTTCTGGCATGGGGCAGGGGCCGGGCTCCAGCCCCATTCCTGTTTGGCTTCTCTGTACCTTCTAAACAGACCCAAGGCCCCCTTGTCACCCTCCTCCCGTGAGCCCAGCTCCGTATCCTCCAAGAGCTCAACCTCTCTCCCCACTGGTCAAAGAGATTTCCTATTTCTTTTTTTTTTTTTTTTTTTTTTAACGTTTATTTATTTTTGAGAGAGGGAGAAAGACAGAGCGTGAGTGGGGGGGGGGGCGGAGAAAGAGGGAGACACAGAACCAGAAGCAGGCTCAGAGCCCGACGCGGGGCTCGAACTCACAGACTGTGAGATCATGACCTGAGCCGAAGTCGGACGCTTAACCGACGGAGCCACCCAGGCACCCCAAGATTACCTATTTCTTTCAGAACAAGTATCTCTCCTTTTTGCCGACTACCCAGACATATGCCTCGGGCTTAGGAACATCCTAAGAAAAACACCAGGAAGGACTAAAAGCTGCCCTGTGTGTACGTCGTTCTCCGTGAGCACATGGGCAAGTTTCCGAGTGTGTTTAGTCAACGCTAGAATCTCCTATTTCACAGATGGGTTTCAGGAAAAGGTGGGTCGAAATATCTTCTGCACAGAAGAGCTCTGTCTGACACTTACAGGCTATCTTGTCACCGACAAGTTCACCATCTGCGGCAGCCCTCGGTCAATGAGTTTGGGGGGCTGGTCCTGCGGTGTGGGCTAAGCTGAAACCAAGCGCCGGTTGCCAGGACTGGAAACCCACTATATTTGCTCAGGGCTTGTATGTGCCAGGCCCTGGGAGCCTGGTGCTGGGGTCTCCCCACTTTGCTCTTTCCTGCAGCAAGAGGAAAAGAGGCAAAGTTAGGGACCAGGGTGTTAGCCCCCTCCCCTCCCCGAGGTGGATAAAGCTACTCTGAACTGACTTCTACAGGTGAGCCTGCCACACAGACTGTCACCTGAAGGAGGACCACCGTAGGGGTCCGGCTCTTCTTTGTGGACTCAGCCACACTACTCTGGCCTGAGCCCCCCGGAGAACTCCCGCCCAACTCGAGGTACTACTGTGAAATATTATTAATGTGGGTGAGGCCCCGGCACAGCGGGTGAGGAGCTTTGTGTTTGTCAGTCTCTGTGTCTAACAGCAGGCAAAGTCGGAAAATTGAGTCAAATCCAAAGAGACTCCATTTTGCAACCAGGTTATTCATGGGTTTTCGAAAGGCGAACTGGCAGTCCCAGGTGGAGTTTTCCCAGCCTCACATCCCCTTACACACAGCCGAACGCAACTCACACCTTTACACACGTCTACAGAGAGGTCCATTACCATGCTACCATTATTGCACACACACACACACACACACACAGCACCCTTTATTGAACTATAGACACTGAGTTGATAGAACCATGGGCAAATTTCCTGTTATAAAGGCAACGGAGAAACCATGGCACTCTTCTCCCCTGGGTGATCCCCCATTTTGACTCCCTGTGCTCCCAACTATTCCTTTCCAAAATCACAGCTCAATTTCAGTTGGTCAGAGATGGAAATCTGCAAAACAAACCCATTTTATTTCCTTGTCGTCTGCAAAATATGCTTATCCAACCTAAACAGGCAGATGGAAACAAACAAAAAATGCATCCGAGCCCTGGTCTCTCGCAAAAACAGTCCCATCTGCAGAAGCTACCAGCCTACTGTGATTGCAGAGTGGGCTCAGAGAATTAAGGAACAGAGAGGGAAGCCCCCTAGCTTCCCTCACTACAGGGTTCCGCACATCCTGTGGCCCTGACTTCCCACGAAGCACCCCTTCTTGCTGCAGAATAAGCAATAGTGGGTTAGTGATTAACTCACCTTCACTGGAGGAGGGGCTGAAGAGAAGAAAGGAAGACCCTTTTATTTCAAAGGGCAGAGACGGAGACAGAGACTGCCTCCCCTGCCTTCCACTGTTTTCTTCTTTTGACCTCCTCCAGACTTACCTGGACAGGTAAATGCTTCATCAGTGCTACCCCACCCCACCCTGCCACTGACTCACAGCCAATCCCAGCAGCTTTCCCTCCCTACTTCTCATTCCAGCTGTTTCGGGAGGGAGGGTGTGGGAGGGGAATGGGCGGGACGCTCCCCCCCCCTCCCTCCGCTCCGTAGCCAATCATCTCTTGCCCTCCCCTTCCCCGGTTAGAGCCAATAAAGAGCCCTTTAAAAAAAAAAAGGGAGGAAGAAAAAGAAAAAGAAATAGGAGGGCTGGAAGGAGAAGACTCCTTTGGGCTGAGACTGGAAGAGGAGAGTTGGCCGGGAGGGAGTAGGCAAAAGATACTATTTTAAAATTTGACTGTAAAGAAACACAGACAGGCGGTATGCTTTTCTATGTCTGTTTGAAACTTGGTTTTCTATCTAGAGCTGCCTTCCTTCACTGGCGGGGCAAGTATTCCCCTGAATTCTCCAAGTTAAGATCCACTGTGGCCGGTTTTGTTAGTAGCTTTTCTAGTTGTTCGCAAGCACTTTTGCTCTCAAGCCTTTTCCTAGCAGCTCTTACTACTAGTCCCTGTCCTCAGGACTGCTGGAAAAGGTGACTGAGCCCAGGGGTGCTGGAGCTGAGACACCCTTGCCCCACTGTTTGGCAATTAGCTTCTTGACCTCATTTATTTCTGGGGGGCGTGAAGCCATTTTCTCTCCCAAGGGGGTCCCTTTCCTGAGGAAAAAGTGACTGGATGGCCTCGAAGGAGGGAACATGCATGCTGTCATTTGGGTCTCTGATCTCTTTTGGCTGTGCCTGAAAGGTGGCAATGAATATTAAGAAATGAAAACAAAACAGGCTACCAGCCAGCTTAGCAACCTGTCTCCTTCCATAGGCAGATTCCTTGCATCTGCTGTTAAAACAACCTGAGGAGAATAGGGAGATGGGAGTAGGTGGAAGAAATCAAGGCTTTCAGGAAAAAACATCCCCCCCCCAGGTATGAAGGCCACTTTTACCAGAAAGGACTTTTTTTTTTTTTTTTTTTTTTTTTTTTTTTTTTGCCTGGAAGCTGGTTTTTCCTTGATATAGGCCATCCTTGATGCCAAAAGGGCAGGGAGAAAAATTAAAATCAATGCACGTAATGATCGCCAACATTTATTGAGCAATTGCTGTGTACTAGGGATTATGCTGTGCTACGTGTGTTCGTGCATTATTCCATGCAACCTTTATTTCAACTTCGAAAAAGTAGGCGCTATTAGTATCCAAATTTTACAGGGAGGTTAAATAACTTACAGGGAGGTTAAATACACAAGATCATGTAGCCAGGAGGCAGCAGAGCGGGGATTTCAATTCAGGCATTACGACGCCAAGCTTGCCATGCCTCAGTATAATGCTAGTCAGCCTCCGTTTTGGACAAATTCCCAAGTGGGAAACGTGAAATACACAGATAATTTGCAGGTCTAATTCTAACAATTAGATTAAAGCTTTCCCATCTCATTTCTGTCTTGTAGCCATTCACACCTTTTATTAAAAAGATGACACATGGCTTTCATCTTTTCTCTTCCTGTAATCATGGTTGGGTAGGAAATAAGAAGTACAGGGGCCAAGAGAGGGGAGAAATGGGGCAGGACTAGTCGAGGAGGAAGGAGGACCGAGGAAGCCTGAGACAACCAATACACTATCACAACTGAACGAGCTGACTGAGCATTTAAGGGTGATGACCTCTCTTTGTGGTGTGTCACGTAAACATGTGTGATGTCACAGGAGTAACCAAACAGGAAAGGCAGCTGCACATCAGGGGTTCAGTGCAACGAGAGTCACACCCATGGATGGAATCACTGAAGTTGACCCAGCTTCATACGTGTGTGATTTGAACATTTGCTAGAAAAATGAATTTGACTTATGAGCATTAACTTCAAAGATGATAGCAGGCACCATCTTGCTTGTGAACAGTTTTTCAGTTTATAATAAAATTAGTATTTGGGGTGCCTGGGTGGCTCAGTTGGTTGAGCATCCGACTTTGGCTCAGGTCATGATCTCGCGGTCTGTGAGTTCGAGCCCCGGCGTCGGGCTCTGGGCTGACGGCTCAGAGCCTGGAGCCTGCTTCAGATTCTGTGTCTCCCTCTCTCTGACCCTCCCCCGCTCATGCTCCGTCTCCCTCTCTCTCTCTCTCTCTCTCTCTCTCTCTCTCTCTCTGTCAAAAATAAATAAAACATTAAAAAAAATTTAAAATTAGTGTAATTAGGAAGGACTCATCTTTCCACAGGTAGAAGTAGGAACATAGATAAAATGATCGTTCTGTTCCTCTCTCTTTCCTTTTAGACATGTCTTCTTGAAAATTATGAAATATTTCCAATACCTTGGCATGACAAACACCATTGTACCGACACCCGGTTCAAGAAATAGAATCTTATAGTTGAAGTTACTTACATACTTTGCCCCTCCCTTTCCTCCTACCTCCTCAAACACACATATGCCCCTGCTGAAATGAACCGCTGTCCTGAATTTGGTATTCCTCATTCTATCTTTAAGTGTCTTACCCTGGAATTTTTCTGGTTTGCTTTCTTTGGTTTTGCTTGGAAAAATATTAAGTCTCTAAAGGTTCCAAGAGAGTTGGAAAGGAGGCCTGGACTAGGGGAAAGAGAGTCCTTCAAAATCAGAAACACTTGAAAGACTAAGGCTATGTAGTTGATGTAGGTCATCATTTGAGGAGGAAAGTGTGTAGTTGTTTCTTGTTGAAAAGCAATTGAATTCCTATTTGATGACCTGACTGTGAAATCTAATTACAGCCCAGTTCACCTGACTCATCCATCCTGTATGCTGTTGTGGTGTGCTCATCTCCTTGACTGATACAGGCTAGTTTATGGTTTCCTTTCTCGGTACAACTTCCTACTGAAAGATCTAATTTCCCCTAGACAAGTGCATTTTTCACACACACACACACACACACACACACACACACACACACACACACTAATTCAAAACCAAAAGTTACCACAGTCATTGATTAATCTTTCCTCTTTGGGCCCCTTATAAAGTTGAACTCTCTGCACAATAGCTGTGGATGTCCATTCTAACCATTCATGATACTTATTCATTCACATTATAGTCACATCCTGTCAGTGTCTTCCTTTTCCTCTCCAAAGGAATAATGAAGTTACTTTGAACATGTATTACCACCATCCTTAAGAGACACAGGGTACCCACTATATTCATGATATTGAGCATGATACTGTATACTGGGTCTCCGAGTGCTTTCCCAACATATCAGGGAGAGGGAAGCTTTTATTCTTCAAGTAGTAGCAAGAGTTTGCTTTAAAGAGAAAACGGCTGGGGAGAGGTTCAGATGCGGGTGATTATAATTTGGCTATAAGACCAAATTGGAATTGATAGGCCATATTAAGACATCAAATAGATCACCCAGTTCTCACCAAAGTGGTATTAGTGTTAAGCCTAAAATGATTAGAGGGGAACTAAAGGGTGTAATTAAGTGGGTTTGGACGAAGAAATTCTGAAATTAATCATTAAGTAATACTTAGGGGTAGATTTGTTTTTCTTTTTTGAGATCAGTGCCTCTTTGGCCCACCTACCATGGAAATTAGGAGGATTCGGCCGTCCTTTTCCTTCCAGTGCTAATGAAAGTTTGAGGGCTGAAGTCACCTATTAGGATCAGAGAGTGTCAAATCTTAACATGTTCAAAATTGAGCTCATCTTGCTCTCCGTGCCCCCACCAACATGTTCTCTCTCCCCTTTCCCCATGCCAGCTAATTGCATCACCATACCTATTCTCACCCAGGCTCCGTGCTTCATAGCAATCCTCCCTTGTCTCCTGTGAGATCATTGCCGCTCTTCTTCCTCTCTATTCAGCTTCAGGACTGCACAAGTTATAGGGTTGTGGACCACTGAAGATGTGAAGAGACGACAGGAATGTCTTGTTTCACATATTCCATTTTATAGGTGGGTTTATAGATTATGTGGGTGATTGATCGTCTCAATTCTTGGCTGCAAGTTCATAGTGCTCAGGATTAAATTCAAAGACCCTATGTGACATAGAAAGACCTTCGTGAGCAGGCCCTACGTGCTTCTTCCTGTCACATAGTCATCTATATTGTTTATTACAGTCAATCTAATATTTCTGAAACTGCCATGCATTCATGCTTCTGAGACTTTTGCACATATTGTACCCTCTGCTTGGACCCATTCCCATGATGTCCTCCTGGCTTAGTCTTATTTTTCCTTCAAGATTCAACTCAAGTACCATCTTCTTTTGGAATGGGATGTTAGGTGCTGCTTCACTGTAATCTGATGCAGAGTGTACATCTCTGAATTGAACCCACTAGGGTGTAACTGTCCTCTTTCTCACCCTGTAAAATTTGAATTCATGAAGAACATCGAATATTTCTGTGTATAACTCTTCTATTGTCTTACTTATAGTAGTTATATATTAATGCCAAACTAATGATGAACTTTTTGGCAACTGAAGTGCGTTACTTAAGAAAAATGTCCTAAATTTTAAACTTCCTTTTTTTTTTTGAGACCGTATTGATGGATAACCCATCTATTGCCACGATTTTGCTTATTATTTTTTTCTAAATCTTATCTTTTGACATCCTGTTACACTGTGCCTTCCCGTTCCCATCACATTTACAAACCTGCTTTCCTTTGTACTCATTTTCTTCTTCTCTCTTGGGATGACAAAGAAAATGTTTTTCCAATAAAACCCCACCGTCCGCATATGCTCTGGATCTCATCTCATAGACTCTCTACCTTTGCAGTCCTCTCTCTTACATCTTTTTGACCTTTCTACTAAAATAATGCCCATCAGCATTCAAATATATGACACTTAGGTGTCTCTGGAGCCAAAATGTCTGATTTGATTCTCTGCTTCTGCATGTAAATAAAATGCTATTGACAGGTGGGCTCTGAGATATGCTATGTTTACTTTTCCATTTCCGTTTATCTTTTTTGTCCGTCTACTCTTGCCCACTGTGTAAATCTCCTCTCAATACATTCAGAGGTAGTAGTAGTTTCATCCTGGAGAAACATTTTCCAGAACATTCTGATTTGCTTCCATCTGGATATGTTGTTATCTAGTCTGTTGCATGGCTGTCATTTTCATATGTGTCTTCATCATCCTACTGGGAAAAGTCCTTTCACCTCTTCTCTTGTTGGGTTACTTGAATCTCACATCTTCCTCTTTCCTGAGTTAGCTCTCTCAGTTTGATAAGACACATTCTCTAGTCGTTTCCTAAGAAAGAGTGCATAAGATCTTACATGTCTGAAGTATTGCTATTCTAGCCTCTCATTTGATTGTTTGTCAGGGTATAGAATTCTAGATTAGTATTTGATAGATTTTGGTGCTGCTGTTGCAAAGCCCAAAGTATCTATGATTCTAAATCTAAGGCTTTCTCTTTGTTTCCAGTATTCTGAATTTTCATAATGATGTGTGTTGGAGTGAATCTATACTCTGGGTACTCAGTAAATCCAATCTGGAAACTCATGACATTCAGTTCTGGGATATTTTTTTTGAATTATTTCTTTGATGAATTCCTATCATCCACTTTCTCTCTCTCTTCTCTCTCTCTCTCTCTCTCTCTCTCTCTCTCTCTCTCTCTCTCTGTTGTTTCTTTTTGGAACTTATATAATTTGGATGCTATTGGATACCCTCCTGGACCTCAACTTCTGTTTTGTTTTGCTACTGAGAGATTTTTAAAATGTATTTACAACTTCCTATTGCATTTTCTTTTTGCTATTGTATTTTTAACTTCCAATAATTATTGTTTGTTCTCTGAATTTTTATTACATTTCTTCCAGTTTCATTGATGCAGAATCTTATTACTTTAAGAACATATATAGTGTTAGTGTTTTCTGCCTCTATAGAATGTTTTCTCCAAGTTACTTTTTTTTTCCTATTTGTTTTGGCTTTTCTGTTTCTTATTAAAGAATATTTTCACATGTCCGATGATTCTTGGCTATCCACTCAAATTCAACAATTTGTCAACAAAAAGATACATTTGAAGCTGTGGCTGGGGCTGGTTGACCATGGACTTCGCTACAGAGCAATCTCATAGGGCCATTTGATTGGAAAATCTCTGATGCCTGTGTCTTTACTCTTTTTTGATGGCCTGATTGAAATCCTCAGAGCAGATCCTTCAGAGAAGAGTTTTCCAAAATCCTTCTTGAAGGGCGCAGTTCTGGCAGCTAGCATTCTTGGAGCCTATGGCAGAGGAAGGTTGTTGCTCTCAGCATTTAGTATGTAAAAACAACGCTTCATCCCCTTAGTTTTAGTACAGAGAAACCCTTTTTTACCCTCTCCTGAGAGGGGATGTAGCAAGTTCTTAGTTGCTCTGAGTAGGAGAGAAGATCTGAGAGGTCTTAACTGTTTCTTAACCAGACTCTTCACCCACCTTCCTGATTTTTTTTCCCACCCCTGTCTCCAGGGTTACTAATGCCACCAATTCTTGAATTTTTGAGGGCCGGGGGACTCCATGGTAAAAATAGGGTTGCTAGCTTAGGGTCAGCTCTTTCAAATCTGCTAGGTCAGTTACCACTCATCCACCTGCTGGCTAGCTTCCAAAATTTTGTTGCTATTGTTTATCCCACCATCTCTTTGTCCTTCAGACTTTATGCCTTTCAATAAATCTTAATAATAACTATGCATCTCAGAATTGCTGTGAAGATTATGTAAGCTAACATATGAAAAAGGCTCACAACGTTGTAAGTGCTCAACAAATACTATTATAATTATTACCATCATCACTTAAATAGGTCACTGCAGTAGCCTGTTTCTAACTGGTCCTCCACTTCCATTCTTGCCCCTTTCAACCCATTCTCCGAAGAGCAGTTAAAATAACTTGGAGAAACATAAATCTGATGTTTTCCTTAATAGACTTTCATGTCCTATTAAAGTTATACATTGATTTCATTCATTCATATGTTCAGTCATTCAAATATATATTGAATGTCTACTGTGTGTCCAATACTTTGTTAGGTGCTGAGACTACAATGGTAATAGGGAGAATTGGTCTCTGCCCTTGGACAAACTACTTGAGGACATTCATATAAAATAAACAAGCAAATAATATGTGGCAAGTAGGTATTCAGGTAAGTGCTTAATATAGCTCATAGATGATGCAAATCTGGATCCTTGCTTGCTTCTAAAGTCTTCATCTCAAGTCCCCTCCCCACCCTTTTTTTTTCCTGTTTATCACGCTATGGCCAGACTGGCCTGGAAGAGATTTCCTTTCCTCCTGCAATATAGGGTTTGCAAATGCTATACTCTCGCTTGGAATGCTCTTCTTACTCTGCAAATGACTAACCCCTATTCATGCTTCAGGTTTCAAATAGTCACTTTCGCCAAAAGACTTTCCCAGATTCACCACTTTGAGTTAGAATTTCCCTGCCCTGTTATTCCCTTCATAGCACCTGTATTTCTATTTCTTTATAGCGCTGTTTGTGGACCCCTCCACCCCCACCCAAATAAACCCAGCACCTAGGGCAGTTCCTGAAACTTAGCATTCAAAAATACTTATTGAATGAATGACTATCCTTGTTAAATCCTAAGGTATTTGACAGCATACTTTGCAAGAAATAGAAGCTCAATAAAAGCTTGTTAAATTAAACTGAACAATTAATCGCAGATAAATTATGACTTTGGCTGCTTCTACCCAAATCCAAGATCATTTTCTCAGTCTTCGTTGTTATAGATTAAGAGTAAGAAAAATAAGGCCGGATGCTAAAGGGTGGATCCAATGGGAAGGGTCATTTTGACAGAAGGTTAACATAATTCAGTCTGTACCTTAGTATTTTTGGCTTAAAAACTTCATTAGTTTTACTCCATAATATTCAAGCTCTAAAAGAAGTAATTCAAGACCGTAAAATTCCAAAGAGAAAGACTTCTCAATTCCAATGCAAAAGTCACAGTAGAAAGAAGTTTGAAATTCTAATAGGTGTGATGTTCCATCCACAATTAGGATGAATAATTTTCTGAAATATCCCACATAATAGACTCTAAAAAATTATTCTCATTCCATAAGGGACACGTTTTCTACTTAATTCAATATGAATACCCAACAGGGCTGAAATGAACTGTGCTAGAAATATTCATGGTTACTTGAAAAAGTATTTTCCATCTGGAATTTTAAAAATAAACACGGACAAATTTTTTACTATCCTCCCACCATTGATGACGGAAAAAATATATTATTAAATCATTTGCTTCTTACCTTATATTTCCAAGATTATTCCCACCCGACCCCCGCTTTTTTTTAGATATAAATTTTATAGTAGCTGTTTCTTGATTATCATGTGAAAGATGTTGCTGGGGACTTCTATATCCGGTAACGTCGGACTAGGTAATTCAAACAACCCCTCCTTGCTGAAGCAGTGGGGAGCTAAACATACAATGAAGACTTTGAAGAAAGAATCGCCAGGCTGGGTCAAGATGAGGAAAGAGGTCAGGTGTAGTGCAGCCAACATTTGGGACTTTTCCTCTGGAGACCTCTCTCTATCCCAGAATGGGTGGCTGAGATACTAAGGGGTGCTTCTGAGAGCTTCACACAACCGAAGTATCAGCAATTGGGAGTCCAGGATCCACCAATGGATGGGGACCTAGTGTACTTAGTATACCGCCCTTGCTTGCTGTGGGTGGGGAACTCAGAGCTGCACTGCAGGAGTGAGCATAAACTCTTTCAACACTAGCTGTGTTGGATTTACTGTTGTGGTGATTCTATGAGCCAATTAAGGGGTTATCAGGAAAAATTTTGTCCGTATTTTGTATTTAACTTCAGCATTGACTTTCGGCTGAGGAAGCTTCAAACTTCAAACTCCTAGCTTTCAACCTACTGCAGTTATTCAATTGCAGGATTTTAGAGCATGGCCGTCATTGTGACACCTGCTCTGATATCTTAAGATTCACTAATGAAGCCCTTCAATTGAATAATGCCCTCACGTGAGATCAGAAAACCCCTGTTGGTGGACAGAAGGAAATCTTAGGACACAAAGGCAGAGAAGCAGTTGAGAGAGGCAGTCACTAAAGCAGAGAAAGGACTATTCATTCAGAACTTGTTCCTCATGAATTCTTGACTTAGTATTATTATTTTCTTTTAACTCACACATAGGGAAATCCTAAGTTTAATGAGCCTAAGGAACTATGTTATGATGCCTTGGCACTTGATCCCATCAGATAAATATCCTCAAAATCTACAAACACAATAGAGACAAAGGCAATCCAAGTTCGAACAAATTTTTTAAATAGAAAAAATATTTGAGGTGCTTGCTTTTCTATTCTTGAACCTCTCGTTTTAGGCTTAGAGATATAAGAAGCATGGCATATACCACTGCCAAATATGTCAGTCCTGCTTTGCAGGCTCTGCTGTTATTACTAAATAAGAGTACAAGCCACACTCCTTTCTAAACACTAATGGGAGGGGTAATGAGGAAACAACAACAAAAAATCGATTTTCCTCTAGGGAAGAAGTTCTTTTTGTAAGTATCCGTTTCATGTAACTAGCACTTGAAACAAAATTTCCAAGATGTCAGGGACCTAATGACTTGTAGCTCTATTTCTCACAAGGCAGGAGGCTAGATCACAGTACTTGAGCTTTCGTGGTAAAGCATCCCTTTCTATTTGTGTTAGGTTTTTATGGTAAATTTTGCTTTGCAATATGCACTCCTTATTGGTCTGAGTTCTTTCGTCTAGAGCCTCAGGAATAAATCTACATCTTTCACATAATACTTCCCCGAATTTGAAGCTGTCACACTGCCCTGCGATCTCTTGTCCAGGTAAGGATCTCCAGTTCCTTTTGTCAAACTTCAGTCGTTCCTTAGGTTTTCCATGTAAAACCCTCACCCAAACCCCCAGTGCAATGTGACTAAAGCATTTTACACGAACACTAGTGTTTCCTTTTTTTCTAGACCTTTTAACTATTAAAATGCAACTGTTTCTGCGGCCCAGTCACATTGCCCTGCTGGGATAGATTAGAGTTAAAATATTATTGCTATTTCTTCAACAGATCAACTACAAAACCAGTTTTTACCCATGCTGGACTCACATAATAGATTTAGAACTTAGGGGCAGGGCTTCACATTTATGAATATCCAATCTTAGGGTTTTTTCAGTCTGTTGAAGAGTTTTGAATGGTCATTCGTTGTACTATCAGTCCCTTCTGGATTTATATTACCTGTAAATTTAGTAACTGTCTTTAAGTAGTGGATGAAAAGGGATTGCATGAAACCAAGGACAAAGGACTGACATCAGCCATCAGAGGTCTTCTGGAAGTTAATTAACTGTGGTTATACTTCTGGTTCTCAAACCGTATCATGCATCAGAATCAGAACAGATTGTTGGCCTCATTTATTTCTGATCTTTTTGACAATTTGCATTTCTAACAAGTTACCAGATAATAAGAGAAACACACTTTAAGCAGTATTGCTTTATGGGTGCAGTTAATTATTCCACAAGCTGCCATCACAGTTTATGAGACTCTTTACAAACCTTTTAATGAGGTTTGTCCGGACGTATTCTTTGGATGTATCCTGATCTCCCACAAATTGATTATATTATGGTTCCATTTCCATAGTTTTTAAGCTTCAATGAGAAGGAACGGAGAAGTGGTTCAAGTCTAAACTCTGGTCCTAGAGCTCAGTTCAATTCTAATAACTCCAGTGTTGTTTGAAACAAGCTTAAATGTTGACATTGTCAACAATTAAATAAATTCTCCCATAGGGATGCTGCAGTGTAGATCTCAGTCTATGACAAGTGGAAAGGGAACATTTAGCCTTCCCACAATTGCTCAGCAACAGACACTGAATTAACAACTTTCAGGAGCTGATTGCATACCAGAAAATGGAAGGAAAATTTCAAATGCCCTCTGGTGTTAAGAAGAAACATTTTAGTTTCTTCGGTCAAAGTCATTAAGACTCCACCCACAGAGTGAGATTCAGCAGATGTTGGCACCCTCCTCAAAGCAGTGGACTATTATCAGCTTTTGGTAATAAACATGCAACTTGGGTGTTATGGCTGTCCACCGGCCCGCTGTATTCACCCCAAAATATGCTCAGACAACAATATTTTCAGTTCATTTATTCCTTCAAAACAAGTCACTTCATACAGCATTTAGATACTTAAAATCATGGACCTCATAAATAAAATCAATTCATCTTAATGACAATGGCAAAATCACATAAGAGTTGTACAAAATGAAATCAGACATCTCCCAGGTAGCAGCAGTGCATTAACTTAAAAAAAAAAAAAAATAAATGCTGGCAAACAGACAAAAGAACATTTTTAAGAAAACACTGTCCATCTTAATGAACAAAAATATGCCAAGAAACAAACTCTTGTTTGCCCTTTCCTGCTACTTTTTTCAAGTCATGTTCTAAGCTCTAAATTTGACAATCTTGTGGTTTCCTTCTTGCTTCAGGAATCTCCACCTCTACACTCCATTAATACAGGAAATACAGGACTATTATCATTCTCTATCCCTTTTGACAAGCTATACATGTTGATTCCGCATTTTCAGCTGAATTCAATACTTCTGTAATGGGGAAAAAAATTACTCTTTGCTAAACAGCTTGTAAACAGCTTGAGTCATGAATGGCACCAAGGTGAACTGGAAAACTGCCAAGAATTAGGTGCCCTGGTCCTTTCCAGTAACTTATGGGCGACAACGAACTACAGATCCTATACCATGTATAAAGTCAGTCTCATGTAATCTTAGTAGAAATTCTAAACCTTTCTTAGGTTAACCTGTTACCTACTACTTAACCAAATCGTATCTTCACATCCCTAAACTACTACACGTAGGATATTTTTAAAAAACAAGTATAAAAAGGCATCATAGCAAAATGCTCATATTCATGGTTTTATACATTAATGACAAACTTCTCAGTTATGGCCCTGCTACATTCTATGCCAAGAAATGGGTGAGGAGGGTTGGGATGACACAAAGGCATTGCTTGAAAATTTTTTCAAAAAGCGTAATTCACAACTAAGGAAAGGATTCACTTGGGGATCTCTTCTGTGATTAAGTGGTACTTTATCCCCCTTTCTTTTTAATCTAAAATAGCAATCTCTTTTAAATTCATATGGACCAAGACCTACCTAAATCAGCACCCCACAATTCAATATCAATGTAGTTTCTTCAAAGTCAAATATTCAAAGCACTGTAAACAAAATTCCAGTTAATTTTTGGAAAAGAAAAAAATAATAATAAAACCCATTCCCACAATCAGGCAACTTTTATAATCTTTCTAAGACGAATTACATGTGTTGAAATATTGTAACTCTTAATCTGGAAACATCTCTGGTTAATGAACCAGCTTACTCAAATGAAGTGTTTCACTTTAGACTTAAAAATGATACATTTAAGGCTAAAAAATCAGCTCCCCTAAAATAAGTTTGCTTAGCAACAAATGAAGAGTTTTAAGATTCTAATCTTTTCTAAGTTGGTATAGTCCTCTTTGTGCTACAAGGATAAATTTGAATACTGCACCGTACAATGAATGATAAAGAACAATCACATTATAGAAACAGGTAACTTTCTGAATGCTAGGCCACACAGCATGCTCCCAAGTGACGGACATCAAGTTGCACTGTTATCAAAACACCAGAATGCTGTACCACTGGATGGATACAGCATACACTGATGGCAATGCTGATTAAGAGCTGACCGTCAGCAGCTCAAGAATTATATTTTAATGTCTTTAACAAGAACCCTGGAGAGGGTAACATGTAAACTTTTACTTCCCATCTTTTAAAGTGCTGCAAATAATAACAAGTGTGTCTCAACACATGAAAGAACATAAATCTTAACATATGAAAGTTTAGGAAGGCCACCTGATCCATAAAGGACAAAAATTACTCTCATTTTACGTACTCCCCATTCTAATTAAAAAGAAAAAAAAAAACAAAAAACTACGTTTAGTTATGGCAACTTGCAACATACATGTTTTAATTAATGCCTACGTAGGATAGAAAGAATATGCTGGATAAGTAAATTAGGCGTGGGCACTTAGGGGCATTTATAGAGAGACAATACATTAACGCATTCCTGATTATGACTTTGCTGGGACTTGAGCGTGGAGTAATCAACTGGCATGATTAAATTAGTTTTGTCAAAAGGGTCACGCTGACCAGCAGCCAAACTTTCAAGGGTACCACTCGACTGTGCCCAGTTTTCATTCCTGGGAAATAAAAAATCAACTAGGAATGATTAACACAAGATGTGCCACCCTGATGTCTTTCTATGGCTATCCCATCCCCAAATCCCTAGGGGTATTCATTTTAATTTCTGAAATCACTCTATCCAGAAGTGCATCTTCATGCTCCCACACCGAATCTCTAAATCCAAAGAAGAATAAGGGAAAGAAGAATAAGAGAAAGGGGTCGGGGACAGGAAAGCACAGTCCTCATTCATTCAGCCACGAAGGTAAACTATCCTCATTTTAATTAAAAAGATATTCTTGAATGGCAGTCAAAAACTGAATAAATAGGAAGAAGGGTTTCATTCTGCTCACGTGCAAATTGAAGAGAAAGTTTCTTTTGATCCTGTTGCAAGTACTAAAACCCATAGGTTTTCAAAATTCTGAAGATTAGAATTTATACACATTTATAAACTAATTTCAAGGGGCACCTGGGTGGCTCAGTTGGTTGAGCGTCCAACTTTGGCTCAGGTCACGACCTCCCGGTTCAAGAGTTCAAGCCCCATATCGGACACACGAATGTCAGCGTGGAGCCCGCTTCAGATCCTGTCTCCCTCTCTCAAAAATAAATAAAACAGTAAAAAAACAACAACACCCAAAACTGATTTTAAGAGTTCAATAAGTGCAGTTAAAAAAAACAAACAAACAACAAAAAAACAAAGAAACAACTTTAAATTCTGTGAGGTTTACAAGCTTGAGTTTAGAATGAGCACAAGTTTGGGTTTTTACTCCTCCATAACTAAAACAAACTATCCGCAAATAATGCATCATCTTGGATTTTCCATGATCAGAACATTCAAGTCTTAGTGCTGAATTTCAGCAACTGGTTAATTTATAACTCATTATTGACAGCAATTTGACAGAGTGATCAGTGTCCAGTGGTGAATGGACAACCTATGTAACAGGTAAAATAGAGTAAGATCCCCGGAATAAATACTGGACACTTGCTTTGTATAAAAAGCATGAGCTTAAATATGCAAACAAAAACACTTAAAAATGAAGGGGTTTAATTTTATGAACTATCAGGTTCTATCTCTTTCTATTTGTTAAGTTAATCCAACATAGATAAGATACACTCCATCTTAAAGTGACAGAATTTTATGCTGGGACACATATCAATACATGCCTGGGATATTATAAATTACTCAATAAATATTTATTGCATGAATAAACCTGTCTAAAATCCCAGTAAGCAAATGTCAAATTTGGCTTCTGAAGTACCTAAGAAGGCAAGCTTTATGAATGGTGATGTGTAAAGCTCAATTTGATGGATGCTACCCAGTGGGTATTCTCGTAACTTCTAGTTTTAAACTTATTTTCTGGGGAAAGGAGAGATACAAAAATCTTTAGACCAAGATGACAGCCAGGTGCAAAGAGATCTTCAAACATATTCATTTGTACGTAGTATGATTGCCAAACATTAAGTATCTCAAGCTCACAAGTGCTATTTTAAGGCTCAGTAAAATAGAAAATTCAACACTTAATTTAAGTTATACTGACCATAATTTACAATGCCTAAAGTAGTTATTCACAAAAAAGGTACTCAAGAAAGGTCACCTAATGATTTCAAGCATACTTTGTGAATTCTTCCTTAAAGGAACTTGTCCACTGAATTGTTTCCATGTTCCTAATTTTATATGGCCACCTCCACCAAGTGAAGTGCTAAAAGTAAATCTCAATTTTAAAACATTTGCCAAGAAGAGAAGCTGAAAGAGACAGAAGTGCTTTAAAATATTCCATTGGTATTCTAAGTGAGATACTTCATCAAAAATGAGACCAAGATAACAAAGCGTCACAACATTAAACCTCTTCACATTTTGTGAGATAATACATAACAAATTATAATTTAGCATCCCTGATCTTCAGAAGAATTAAGAAAAGAGGTAGGAAACTTTTATCTGGAAGATCTCATGGTGAAGCTAATTTTAGAGGGTGTGCCTCGCAGGTCAGCCCACCAAGCAAAAGAGTACACATCTAATAGTAGGAAGCAGAATTCCGAGAAAAGCTGAATAAGGCAAGGATTTAAAAACGGTCATATTTTGGAAGTGAAACAAATTCATTCAACATTACTATCCCCGCTACTTTAAAACTCTTCAAAAGTCAAAGTAAAAGATAGTAGATAAGCAAAGTGCTAATTTGCAGAAATGTGAAATTATTCAAAAGAGCATTAGTGGTCAGATAAGGCTCGCATGAAAGTAAGTACTGTGTAGGTAAGAAAAGATCTCACAAAAATCGAATCAAAGCATAGCATTATCCCTTTAGATGAAGACTGTTTAGGAGTTGGAGAAAAAGCTGAGGAGAGTGAATCCCTCCAGATAAATCATTAAAAAAAAAAAAAAATCAAGCACTCAAAACACAAGAAACTTCAATTACAAATAAATACCCTGCTTAATTAAAAATTCTTATCCAATGTGACAAACATCAATAAATGAGTTGCATTAAAACACGAGGCCAACGGTCTTTTAAAGCTTTAGTAAGCTGCTCAGGCACCTGTTCCCTCATACATTCTCCTTTTATACACTAGAAATCCTAAATTGGGTACTATCAGTTCCTTAGGTAACATTCTCAAGGAACAGACTCATCCCTGTAAAAATTGCTTGTAATGTACTTATAACTGGTTAAGTACACATTTATAAAGTCTACCAAATTGCAATATAAAATCAGTTTTGACAACTCTGTGTATCTTCATTTGAGGAATCGATGCACAATTTAGAAAATTATTACCCCAGAGTTTTTAAAAGGACTCAATTATGGAGACACTGTGGTCGATGTCCAGTGGCCTCGCGTGAGGCCTTCCGCATTACCCAACGTACGCAGGTTGTTTTCTTCTACAAGTTAAAGCTGCTGGGTGCTAGCTTATAATACTAGGACTCAATCTTCCGGCGAGTGTCAGTCAGTGGCAAGGACCACCTGGTCTGTCACCCCAGCAGAAAAAGGGCATGTATCACCACTGGAGACACACATCTGTAAACTTGCACACTCATTTTTAATCTTGACAAGGAATTTCAGGGTCTTAGTGGTTTTAAGTTAAAAAAGATGGTTCGAACATTGTGTTCCTTTGTTCTTTAGGGTTACGAATAGCTTATTGGAAAACCCAGAGCCTTCTGGATCTGTGAGGTAGTAGGCGGCAGTCCTCATCATGCATAGATCACACTTCTCCAAAGTTGGTATGGCCTGTCTCCTTGGCGTGGTCCCTTGCTTCTGCTTGTCCGACTAATCCCTTCTGACACACCATGCATCTCAGGGTGAAGCGGTTTACGTCAGTGAACTGTCTCTTTCTTCTAGCTTCGTCTGCTAATTCCAGTGCTTGTACAAGAACAATATCATCGTTAGAGGAGAAAATGGTCAGAGGCGGGGTGTCTGGGTCAGGGAAGACACGCTGAAGTGGGTCATAGTGGATGCCATCGTAAATAAGCAGGACCCTTTTGGTATATCCGGCATCTTCTCCAAAACGATCAATTCTTACTGTCTGTGTATCCACCACACAGATTTCGCACTGGTAAAATTTAGACAAAATTGATATCTCAATAGCTCCTCCCCAAGTGTCATCCCTTTTGATCCAGTCACAGTACTCTTGATTTGTTTTTCCCAGTATTGCCTCACTATAAAAGTCTGGATCACTTGCTACAATTTGTGCTATGAGGCGTCTCATCTCTGGGGCGCAAGCTGGATTCAAGACTCCTCCTTCTACAACATAGTATACACTGGTAAAGAGGCAAGAGTTGTCTGCCGGGACCACAGTTCTGCTAAGCACGGGCAAAGTTTCCCTGACATAACTAGGAGCACCATGTTTTGTAAATGCAGGTGAAGTTTTGGGCCTGGTTTGGTCTTCTTCAACGATCAGCATGTCGCCTGTTAAAAATAAAACAAAGCCAGAACTGCAGAGACATTATAGATGAAATCCGTTGTTCACTAGCCAAGTTTGCAAATTACGAACAGGAAGAGTTTAAAAAAAAAAAAAAAAAGGATAAACTGGGTTACTGGGGAGAATACAGCTTTGCAAACAAGTGATCGGTAACACCTCTTGTTCCTCAGTCTTCATAAAGACGAAAACAGACCAAAGGGAAAAACATTTGAGGGGGCATTCCAATTAAGGAGCCCTGGTTATACACCTTTATGCTTACATGAAAAGATACACTTCAACAACAAAATTTCCTTATGCTCCCTCTCTGCATTTTAAAAGCACTCGTCTTCCAAAAGGTGTTTACCCAAGACTAGGCCACTAGGGGGGTTCTTGTCCTCTGAAGCTTAACATTTTATCTACCCAGTTTAGTGTTTACGGGATCCTTGACACAACAGCTGAAAGCTTTTAACGATCAATATTGCTGTTCAAGTTTGAATAGCGGACAGAAATAACTGCTGTTGTTTAGAATTTGAAAGGGCCTTCGGTGGATGTGTAAAAGCATACTCTAAAATGAGTACAACGAACTCTACGTGAAGGTGACTGCAAAAACCAACCAGGAAAGCGAAAAAGAAGTATTCTGCATCCTTCAGACCTGCTCTTTTTTGTTTTTTTTTTAGAGATAGAGGAGAAAAAGCCATCAGGACAGAGAAAATAGGCCTTATTTTTTGGGGTGTTTGTGGACTCAGAAAAAACAAAATGAATGAGACGTTTTCGAGGCAGACCAGAAAGCACACTGAGGAAGGGGGGACCCCGAGGCTTTGGGCTTCTCACACGGGTTGGGCCCTCCCTCCCTCTTTCAACCAGGTGTGTGGGCGAAGAGTTGCAAGATACTTGCCCCGGCCTCCGTCAGAGTTCTCCGTTCCTTAATTTATCCTTAGCCCTGTCCTCAAAACCCCCAACAGACCCACAGCTACCTTGCCTGGATCAGTTCTGTTTCCCCCCACGCTCCTCTCCGTCCTCCCAGGACTTTCCCTGGCCCCAACCTCGATTCCCTACCTGACTGGATGGGCAAATCCCCAAGAATGGTATCCTCGTTGCTGAGATCCAGGCATTCGGGCGGGTATCCTACGAGGATTCGCTGACAGCCGGGGGCGATGCCGGTGATGGCGGCGATTTGGCCCTGGAGTTCCCGCACTCGGGTCCGGCTGGACAACCCCTGCAAAACATGGGTGCCGTCCTTGGCCTTGCAGCGGAGCCGCCACATCGTGTCGGTCCGGCTGCCCACAGGCCAGACACCCGTGGGGCCAGCTTTGGTCCCGGCAGCGGGTTGGCAAACGCCGCCGGGGCAACCAGCCGCCGGGTGGACTCCAAAATGGCCACCCTTTGCAGGGCCAAACATCGCGAGAAATCGCAGTGGCTACAGTTCTCGCGATGCTTTGGTGTAGCGTAAGCTTTAGCACTTTAAGACGCGCGAACTCTCTTAAAGTGATAACTAATTCTCTGCCGCCAACCCTGCAGGAGCCAAAGGATGAAGATTTATCCCTGTTCCTCCAGTACAAGTGGCTTTGCTACCTGCCGAACGAGTGAGGTGCCTTCTGCGTTGGCAGCATATATGCTCAAGGAAAGAGGGCGGAGGAAGGAGTTCCTGAATCGGGTACATTGGAATGTAACCTTGCAGTGAGTGAGGTCGGAAATTAGTAAATTGGGGCTTCCAAACTACACCGGGAGAAACAGTCATAGTTCAGAACGCAAATGAATACCAAGAATGGTCCGTGAGTCAAAATACCTGTCAAAAAACAATCAGACACTCGTGACGAGGCTCGTGGCTGCAGCAAACATTGACTCATTGAGGTTAAGGGAGCCAGACAACTGGCCTGGCCACCTCGACGCTGTAACTTGAAAATGTCCATTTGCCACATCAGAAAGCGCAGTATGAGGTCATCATCTGGGCCTAGGGCAATTGCTACACGTGGGTGGTAGCAGTTTAAGGAAGAGGAAGGAATGTTTGTCATTCGGATTCCAGTTCAGGCTCTGGGTATAGAGATATGAAGACGACTCCATTCCTGCCTTCAGCATTGCAGGTACTCACTGTAATCAGGAGAGAAGGTGGGGTGTAAAGGGCACATACCCACCGAATTTCACAGCCACGTGGTAATGCTAGATTATGTGACCTTTGGCAACCCTGTATCCCTAGAACCAAGGACTGTGCCTCACCAAACAAGCGTTCAACAAACACTTGCTGAATGCATACAGAGTTGTATTGGTACAGATAAGGCAGTTATACTGGTTGTTGTAGAAAGCCTCAAAAAGGAGGCGCTAGTTGAACTATTTTGAAGGATGAATTTTATCCCCAGGAATAAAGACATCTCTGAATTTATCTCCTTTCCAAGAAATCTCTATTCCTTGTTCTTTTTCCGTCCTGGAGCAGCACGCCCTAGCCTGCGTAGAGTGAGTTTATCAACAGAATCAAGCATCAGAAAGGCCTGGGATCAACTGTGAAAAGTTCCCTTGAAATGTACAAACTCACCTCTACTCTAAATACCTCCGAATAAGTTATATGGAAGCTTTGCCTCTTCACTTTTGTAACCCAATATTTTTGCTGGAGCAATTTTCCTCTTTGGGCCTTCAAGACAACCAGACCAGGTGGTATAGCATAGGAGGCAGAAGGGAGACCACTGGAGTATGTGGAAGGTCCAGGGAAGCTCCTGGTTCAGCAATGACAGAAGAGTAGTTGATTTTCTTAGGTTACAGTGTCTGGCCTATGGGAAGGATATACAAACCCCCTACGGTGTAATCAGCTCAAGGACGGTGGTAGCTTACTTTAGCAAAGCACCTTCTAGAGTTTACGTTCCAATTTACGGATCTAAGCGAGGTCCCTCTGGGATTCAGGGAGGAAAGCGTTAATCTCCGCAACATTTCCCCATCACCGAAAAGTCACATCCTCCGAAGACGTCCCCTTCGTTTCCTCTCGCGAGAGTATGAAAAAAACTTATGCTTTTTTATTAGCCCCGCCCCCAGCCCTATTAGTTGCCTAGCAACGATGCAACCAACCTCCGCAGTGCGAGGAAACTTGGGAGCTAGCGATCTTTTTGGCTTTACAGTTTTCATCCACCTTCCAGAGCCGGCGTCAGCGATTCGGATTTGAACCCGCCCCCTGGAGCCTGCGGGCGCCGGATTGGTCGATCCTCTCCAGGTGAGGACCGACGCCTGGGTGGAGGGGCCAGACCCGGGCACGTGATTTGCCGGCTACGGAGGTGCCGGGACCCGGGCCACAGTCTCCCGGCTCCCGTCCGCAGCGTAACGGGGAAAGTGCCGGGGCCATTGCCGGGAGGGAGCTTAGGAGGGATCACAGGGTGAGCGACAGCTGTACTGTGCCGGGGAGGGCCTGGGCGGGAGGGAGGAGGGGGGCTACGTGCAGCCGAATGAGGTGCGGGACGGTGATGCCTTACCGTTTCGGGGAAGTGCTGGCACTGCTGAGAGTGCGGACTTTCGGGGACCGGGAGCCGCGGCTGGTGTTGGGGCTGGAGCATTTGTGTGGTTGGTGGAAGGGCAGTGACAAGGTTCTTGAAGCAACAGGACTTTCGGTCCTCACGAGCCCCTTGTGTGGGTGTGGGGCGTGAGCACGAGGCTATCCCACCCCAGTTCGAGTCTTAATCAGCAGGTGACCTTGGGGAAGTCATTTATCACCTCTTTGTGCCCCCGTGTTCCTTATATAGACTGCGTTCCGAGGGAGGGATGGGAAGAGGGTGTGGAGCAAGGGCTTGCGAATGGGAACACCAGAGGAGAAATGATGACGTACTAGGGTTGTCCCTGGGTCCAGTTACGGTTTTCCTTAAGGGAACATGTTTGAGATTTCCCCGTTTCTCCCATTTTTTTTCAGTCTATCTTGTCGTTGGGCTGCAGTGACTTTATGATAATGAACTGCATCTATTTGCAACCCACCTCACCCCCAACTTCTGCCACTACTCCCCCCAGATTCTTTTTTTCCCCCATGTTTATTTATTTTTGAAGCGGGGGGGGGGGGGCGACGGGCAGAGAGAGAGAGGGAGACCCAGAATCTGAAACAGGCTCCAGGCTCTGAGCTGTCAGCACAGAGCCCGACGCGGGGCTCGAACTCACAGAGTGTGAGTGAGATCATGACCCCAGCCGAAGTTGGACGCCCAACCAACGGAGTCACCCAGGCGCCCCACCATCAGCATCTTTTTTTTTTTTTTTTACATTTATTTTATTTTTGAGAGGCAGAGAGAGAGCACAATTGGGGGAGGGGCAGAGAGGGGGGGAGGCACAGAATCCGAAGCAGGCTCCAGGCTCTGAGCTGTCAGCACAGAGCCAGAGGCAGGGCTTGAATTCATCAACTGTGTGATCCTGACCTGAGCCCAAGTCAGTCGCTTAACCAACTGAGCCACTGAGGCACCCCTACTCCCCAGATTCTTAAACTAGAATCTGAGGTCAGGAAAGAACTTGGATGAGCCACTGACTGATAAAACTCAGTTTTTCAACCTGTAAAATGGGGGAAAGTAACAATGGTAGCAAAATATGCCTTACTGAAGGATTATTAGAAGGATTGAATTCATGTGAATGTAAACCCCTAAGTAGCATTTAACATGAAAGGTTCTAGTGCAACTGAGTTAACAGATGAGGAAACAGGGCTAGGGAGCACCTTCTCCAAAGGTCCTCCCAACTTGTTAACTGGGAACAACAAGTTCTGGGATTGACTCTTGGCCCCGTGTTCTTTCACTTATACTGCACCTGTCCTCTTCCCTGAGTGTTTTGAGGGATGTCTCCTTCCTTCCTTCCTTCCATTCCTTTTGTCCCTTCCAGACATCTCCTGAAGAGCTGCCATGTCTGGGAATTTTGCATCTTCCTCAGAACAGAACAACAACAGCTGTGAAACCAAAACCTCCAGTCTCCGAATGTCAGAGAAGAAATGTTGTGAGTTCGGGGAAGGAGGAGGGGCTGCTCCCTCCCAGGATTTTATCTTGGGAATAGAATTGTAATCCTTGACTTTAATGCTTGGTGGGAGTAAGCGATAATTCTTTGACATGGGAACTTAAAACCAAATCTACAAGGGGAATTTCTTGTCTGAAACAAGGAGACCCAGTGAAATGTCTGTCACTGGGGCTAGACTGCTGGTATTTCTCTACATTTTCTTACTGCTTTCTTTAACTGCCTCGTGGGGTGGGGGTGGGGGGATCTGCACACTTGACTGATGTTGAAAGTTATACGCTGTGCAAGGCAGAATGGCAGGTGTAGGGATTACTTAGGGCTGATACTGTTAACAGTTTCCCTTTATTTGGGGGGCCAAGTTTTGTGAGGATGCTGCTCACTGTGGATGTGGCAGGTGAGAGCCAGCAGTCGTTCATTTTGACCGGCCTTAGGGGAGTCAACCCTGACATCTGACTTCTCACTCTGACGTGGGCACCCTGCTTCCCACAGGGTTAGCCTTTGCACTTTGCAAACTGCTTTTCCCGCAAGTTCACTCCTCTGGGGACAGGTATCACCGGAGTGTTTCCCTGCCAGTTGTTTAGACAGAGACATCAGGTGGGTTTGTAGAGAAATGAAGCATCATTTCTTCTCCCCATGCACCTGCGTTCCTGACCATCATTGTAGACTGTATGGTCCAAAAGGTCCTCAAGGAATGCTAACCCTCGCCCCTGCTTCCAGATGCCCCGTTCCTTTGGAACCCTGTCAGTCAGTTCTCACTTCAGTGGTTGTGCGTATCAGCAGGTGGGAACGACAGCCAACCAGCACGAGACCTGGAATCCATCTCTCGTGGTCAAAGCTTTCCCTCAGGTCTCGGCCTTGATGTCATGTCCTCGTCAGTCTCATGATTAAGGACGATGATCTCTTTTCATCTAGCACTGACGAAGCTTGCTGGGGTTTGCGCTGCAACAGAGGCAGCCTGTTTGGATGTGACACTGGGGTTGGCACACCTCTATGATTAGGGTCTCCGTTCTCTGCCAGAGCAGGAAGCCGGGTACTGAGGGCAAATAGGAGATAACTAGTATAGCATGATGTTTGAGTGCATCCCTTGGAGTCAGACTGCTTGGGTTTGAATCCCGTTTTAACATGTTGCTTATCCTCTCCGGGCCTTAGTTTGCTTATTTATAAAATGGGAGTACAAATAATATCTCCCCCTAGAACGATGTGAGCGTTAAATGAGTCAATATAAGCAAGTACTTACAAGAGTGTTTCTGTAGCTGAAGTGTGTTAGTTTTCACTGGTGACTCTATTTTCGTTGCATATAAATTGAAAATGCTGTGCTGGGAGCTATTTGAAAGAGCCCTGTGAAGGATTAGATTCTCAGTAAAGAATGCTTTCTCCTCTTGCTGTACTGTAACCCGGATTTGGGGGTATGGGCTGCACATCTTAAAGAGAGGTGCACACACGTTACTAGGACACTTGAGCTGGTGGGGACGCGGGCTGCACAGTGCCCAGCATCAGCCTTCTAGCTCCGCTTTATTCTCCACAGAAACCTGCTACCTGCCTTTCCCGCTCTTCTGCAGTTTTTCTGCCTTGAGGGCTCTCGATAGTTAGGAGGCAGTATTCCCAGGTCTCTTTCCTATCCTCTAGTCTCTCATTCCTGCTCTGGGCTCTGATTTCTCCTTTCCAAGTTCCACCTTCTTCTCCCCCACTGGAAGCGTCTGGGCTGTCCTGACACCGCCATCTTTCATTTACCCCCTTTTTCTTCTCCCCTCGTGGGTTGGACCGGGGGACAGCTGCAGCCACAGTCAAAGGAGAAACACACATGAAAATACGTGTTAGCCGATTTCCTTTTTTTCTGTTGCTTGCCTGTGTCTTGGAGCAGGGCTCCCCTGGCTGCTTAGTGCTCACACCCAGCGGTTGCTTTATTAATAGGTCAGCCGTTACCCCCTTGCTGCCAGTTACACCTGTGTTGGCTGGCTTCACTCCGGGAAGTGCCTGAGCTGGAGGACCGGAGAATGACTTTAGGGAGCCACAGCCTCCAAAGGAGCATTACTGGAACTTCAGCGGCTCCAGGGATGGGGGCGACAGGGCAGTTGCTGGCCGAGGTGCTTTTAAGGTGCTCAGATGACTGGCTTCAGGGCATCTTAAAGGCACCTCAGGAATTAGGCCTGTTGGGGATAGGGGTGAGTGTGGGCGTACATGCATTTCTTTGTTTCTTTCGTTCATTGATATTTTGAGTGCGTCTGGAACAGACCAATTCCCATGTGTACCTCCATGTATCATGGAGCGTTTTTTTGCGTGTGTTCATAAATGCAAATTTACCTCTCTCTGCGTAGTAATACTTAACTGCATTATCTGGATATGCCAGCCTTCCCCTGATGCACATTTGTGCTGTTTCCAGTTTTCCATCATCATAGACAATGCTGCAGGGAGCATGCTCGCGTGTACACCTTTGCCTGTTTGCACAGAAATCATAGGAGGAAAGATAGGCACATCTGAAATGTTTGTCAGCATTACTGGTTTATTCTCCTAAAAACTTCTCCGTTGCTAGCTATTTTTAATACTTCAAAGCACATGAGTGGAAATTGGGCATTATCAACTATAGCTGCAGAACTTGGCTATTTCGTGCCTATCAGTCAAATAGCAAGAGGTAATTGGCAGTTTTATGACTTTTCATACATGAAAAAAGATACTACTAATGAAATACATTTTAATAGGCTGTATATTCCAAAAATATTGGGTGTATTTAGAACATACCGTGGAAGAAGACCTTGTTCATGGAAAGGCTGGGAACCACTGACCTTCTACCTTCGAACCACCAATGCTCTCTCCACTGACCTTCTAGACCACCTCTTGGGATTAGATTAGAGAGTGTAGTCATACTTATCACATGATTGCCGTCGCCAGGTGCTGACAAGAGCTGGTGGCTGGAACTAATGGGGCTGTCATGAAACCAGGAGTCCGGTCAGAGCCCTGACTTGACCTTCTGTAGAACTGTGGGCCGAGCTGTTCACTTCCCTGGGTCTGAGTGTTTCTGTTTATAGGAGGGAGGTTATCAATCCCTATTCGTCTAATTATGTTCGTGAGGGAGAATAAATTTAAGATTGAGAAAGGGAGGGGCACGTGGGTGACTCAGTCGGCTAAGCATCTAACTCTTGATTTCGGCTCAGATCATGATATCACAGTTCATGGGTTTGAGTCCTGCATTGGGCTCCATGCTGATGGTACGGAGCCTGCTTGGGATTCTGTCTCCCTCTCTCTCTGCCCTTCCCCTGCTCTCACTCTCTCTTTCAAAATAAATAAGTAAACATTAAAAAACAATTAAAAAAAAGATTAAGAAAGCAAATTAAACCTTATGTAAAGAAGGTAGGAGAGAATTTTCAGCATTGAAACAGCTTTCCATTATATGTCAAGGGGTATGTTTCATTGTCCCTGAAATTCATCAGCTTGAACTATCTACTCTTCAAATTAAGGCGGTTTTGTTTTGTAACCAGCCGGACAGAAGGTTCCTAATTTTGTCAATGTGGCAATCTGAGATAGGAAGTGTGGCTTCGTTTCAGAAACTAAGAAGTCCTGGAAAATGAGAAGCCCAGCGGTGGGAGGTGTGGTGCCTAGGGGAGTCTTTAGAGACCCCTGTTTTCTTTTGCTCTTAGCATTCTCTGACCGGTTAGGTAAGCATTCAGCAGCTGGCCCCCTGTTTAGCTTCAGAGCAGCTCCCAAGTATCAGTTCATGTTCAGCTTTAGGGAGGGTGAGAGGACCTTAGTTAGGGGGAAGCGCCTAATGGGCTGGAAGTTGTGGACAAAGCAGGCCCAGAAGTGCAGGTAATGAGGCAAATCACGGGGGATTGAGAAGAGCATCGCGCTGAGCTGGAGAAAGTGAAGACTCAGGAGAATTTTACTACTGAAACCCGAGACAGCTTCTTCCTGGCAGACCTGTTAGGGGATCAGAGATCGGGGATTCACATCAGCTAAGTCTGCAGGGTGGTGTTTTTGCCTGGCTTTGTGCTCCCTATTTGTACAGAGATGAAAATCATTTGTGTTGCTCATTACCTACCTTGGAGGAGCCCCTGCTCAGGCCCAGGCATTTTCCCTGTGCACACGGGTAAAGGACTAAAGGCCAAGTCCCCTGACCCCTCATCTCGGCATCTACTCCTCCCTGACCACTTGGGCCACTCTTTGATTTCTGGGTACTTCTTGCCAAACACCGTAAGGAAACGCTCTTCCTTCTGTGGTCTTCCTCTACCCAGGCCCTTCTGCCCACTTCTCCCCTGAGATCTGTTGAAAATGACTTTCCCGTGCAAGTAGCTCAGTTTAACTGAATTGTTTCTTAGCCTTATAGGGTCACCTTGTCTCAGAACAGAGAAGCAGCAGCGACCTGCAGGGCACCTTCTGGAAAGCAGTGCTGGGAAGTGGAGAGGGGAGGCAGTTCTTTCCCTTTCCCAGTCCTGGGCAGGGCCTCCCCTCACAAGAGCCTGTAGAGCCCAAGTCCTACATGACCTCAGTTTGGGTCCTGGCCCAGGAGAGTGGCTGGCAGCAGTGGAGGCCCATCTCCTGCTGCTCCTCTGTGGCAGGATGGGCCGGGTGGCCGGGGTGCGGGCGCAGCCAGGCCCCGTGAGCAAGCTGCTCAGGAAGCTCCAGCTCTGTTGGGTCTGTTCTAGGAGCCAGCCCAGCTCTGCACTGGAGACTCTCCAGACACAAGGCGTGTCTCCACAGCCGGATCAACCTTGGGTTACCCGACATGGTTGTGTCAAGGAAGGTGCCATGGTTCTTATCTTCCTAATCCTTGCCATTTTGCCCTCTCTTCCCACCTTAGGTACCTCTGGAGATGTTGCATATGTGGGGAAGACATATCTTGGTTTGGGTACTTCTTGGAAATCTACATGACCTTTTAATTCTCTTTTAAGAGGTTGGACTGCTATCTCCTCAGTTTGCCTTCCCAGTTTTCCCTTGGGTTTACTGAGGCTTATAAAGATTAAATCAGGTTATGGCTATGAAGTACCTAGCCCAGTGCGTGAACCTTACTCAGCCCCTAGCCATTCAGTTCTGCTCTCTTTTTCCCCCCCTCTAGCATGGGCCTCTTACATGACCAACTCCCCAACGCTCATTGTTATGATTGGCCTGCCAGCCCGGGGCAAAACCTACGTGTCCAAGAAACTCACACGCTACCTCAACTGGATTGGAGTGCCCACCAAAGGTAGGTGCAGGTCATGTATTCCTTGGGAAGGGAAATGATTAGCTCTTGGGCCTCCCGGGCCTCTGGGCGATTTATTCTCCTTGGCATCAAGGTTATAGGGTGCTCCTGGCAGAAATAGTGGTTGCTTCCTGATTTACTGGATTTATTCCCTGTTTACAGACTTGTTTCCTTTTGGCCTGGGTGGATGGGCCTAGTTTTCAGGGAATGCCTTTGGTAATATAGGGCTTTGCATTTTCAGAGCCCTTCTGTATATATCATCCTGCCTCATCCTAGCAGTACCCCTGTGAAATAGCCAAAGTGACTGAGGACATTGAAACTCAGGCAGTTTAAGACTTGTTCAAGGTCTAGTAAGTCTGAACTTGAATCTAACTTGACTCTCAATCTGGTATTGTTCCCAACATACCATGGTGCTTTTTTCATTTCCTTGGCCATTCTGACAGTAGACCAAGAAGTCCCCTTTGGTGGGACCATTGTGTTGTTTCACTGCTGAAGGCTGTTGGTGTCATCTGCAGTGTTTAATCTTGGGGTATATCGGCGTGAAGCAGTCAAGTCCTATAAGTCTTATGACTTCTTCCGGCATGACAACGAGGAGGCCATGAAGATCCGCAAGTGAGTCCTCTTAGGCCTGACCTCCCAGCCAGCTCTTTCTCTGCCATCACAAGACTAGATGTGACAGGGCTTGGTTTTCATTTCAGTAAACATCCTGTGGGGCTTTTAGCTGGAAGTTGTTTGGTGGACGGGTCATATCGGGTTTGGGAGGTAGAACAGGCTCAGGGAGATGCATGTGCGTTTGTGGGGTAAACCTGCAGAGGGACACTTGGTACGCATGGGGCAGGGGAAGGAGAAAGGTGTGGGGGGGTGTAAAAACTTCAGGGGGGAGGTTGAAAAGTCTAGTTAGGGAAAATGTTTGACCATTGGGAAAGCCGAGTGGGAGGGGATGTGAGTCCTATAGCAACCGAGTCGTTCACGTCTCTGAACTTGGTCTGGTGCTGCTCTCGCTGATGTCCTCTGTTGTCACGGCAGACAGTGCGCTCTGGTGGCACTGCAAGATGTGAAGGCATATCTTACGGAGGAGAGCGGGCAGATCGCGGTGAGCCTTCCCTGCCCCTTCCCCATCCTGGTCTCCACCCTTCCAGCAGCGTGACTGCACGGCCTCACATTGGGTCTGCCTCGGTGGGATTCCCAGTCTGTCTTCCCCCTCATCTACTTTGTGGCCTCTCTTCTCAGGTGTTCGATGCCACCAATACCACTAGGGAGAGGCGGGACATGATTCTGAACTTTGCCAAGGAGAATTCCTTCAAGGTAGGAACCTGGCTTCATGCTGGGATGAGTGGAGGTGGGGAGCCAGGAGGGACACGTGGATCTCTTTGACTCTGGTGTCTGAGGACCGGCTTGGCTCTCCCTCTTCTTTTCTTGGGGAATACCCCCAGTCCTTGAGTGTTTTCTTTCAGGTCCTTTCTCAGCCCCGTAGCTGGTATGTCTGAGGCCCCGGGGATGTGGTAAGAGCTATTTTTAAACGAAGAGGCCTTGGAGGCCGCTCCCATGAAAGAAAATCCTGGAGGATGTGGTGACTGGGGTGGGGCAGGTGTGAGCACATGCTGTTACTTAACAGCCTGGCCATTTTGGACTCATTTATCACTGCCTTCTCTCCCTGGCCAGGTATTCTTTGTGGAATCTGTCTGTGACGATCCTGATGTCATTGCTGCCAACATCCTGGTGGGTGACTCCCCTGCATACCGCCACCTCTCTGTCCTCTCTGCCATGTGTTATGTGTGTGTTGGTGGCTGAGCGGGGAGAGTCAACCGGGTGATGAAAGAAATAGACACGTTTAACAATACAAGCTGATCGTTTTAATCTGTCAGAGCACCATTTTATACTTCCACACCCTTCCCTTGGGAGGTGAAGCTGAGGCTTTGAGGAATAAAGTAAGAGCTAGTTGTTGAATGGAAGCCGAGACTTAGACGGTAGGAGTTTTGGCCCCGCGTTCTGGGTATCAGCTGGGTGCCGAGACCTCGGTATATCCTTAGAGTGGATCCGCCCCTTCGCTGTGTGTCAGGGCCGCCGTATAGGAAGGTCACCTGCCCACTAACTGTCTACCATTCAGGTCAGCGCTGCATGCACTGAATGCCTCATGCTCTGTGCTGTCATAGTGTAAACCAGTGCTCATTTGATGGGTTGTGCTGTGCTGTGTAGACATGGTGTCATGGAAGTGCCCTCCTAGCAATGTGGGAACTTGGGACCATCTCCGAAGAAGCATCTGGTCCAAGTCAGGTCTGCATCAGATCAAACACCCTATTCTGAGTGGTTGTGTAGAGAAATTGAAGCCCATTCTGTTTTCCTGGCAGGGCGCATAGAGGGATTGGGGCCCAGGAGCATTTTCAGCTGCGTGACTGCCTCAGTCCTTCAGCCAAGGGCAGGCACATGATTCCCCAGTTGTCTTTCCTTTCTTGGTTGCCAGGGTCACAGGACAGGGAGGGGGCGCTCAACGAGTGGGGATTGCCAACACTCTAGTGAAAGGGCCCTTCTGTGGACTTCCTTCTCTTTATGTAGCGCTGGCTGTTTATGGGAGGGCTGTTAAGGGCAGACCTCTGACCAGGCCCTATTCTTCCTGTGATTCCAGGAGGTAAAGGTGTCGAGCCCTGACTACCCTGAAAGGAACAGGGAGAATGTGATGGAGGACTTCCTAAAGAGGATCGAGTGCTACAAAGTCACCTATCGGCCCCTTGACCCAGACAGCTATGACAAGTAAGGTTTTAAGGCCATGGTTTGAAGGGCCTGAGGCTGGGGTCTCATTTGAGAAAAGAGCCTTTCTCCCCCTGTCCTCAAACCTTCTGTCTGACAATCCAGACCTGTAATGTTTACATCCTTCCAGAGAAACAAGGTGTGGAATTGTGGCTTCGATGTAGGTCACGTCTTACACTTGAATAGTGAGGTGTCTTTTACCACCATTCTTCTTCTCTCTTCTCTAAAACAGGGTTTCTCAGTCTCAGCGTTGTTGACGTTCTGAGCCGGCTAATTTTTAATCAGAGCAGTAGGGGGCTGTCTCGTGCACGGTGGGATGTTTAGCAGCATCCCTGGCCTCCCCTCACTAGACATCAGTAATACTCCCAATCTGCCTCAACCTAAAGTGTTCTCAGACATCGCAGATGTCCCTGGGGAACACAGCCACCCCAGGTTGAGGACCACTGCTCTGGATCCATGGTTCTCATCTAGGGTGTTGTAGGAAACCCCTCAGAGAGATGTGTCATCGGTTTTTTAAAAATTTTTAAAGTTTATTGCGTGTATGTATATTGTGTAATGTGTAAGTATATGTATATGTTACATGTATCGCCCTAACATTATGTAGAAATATATGTTCATATAAAATATGACATGCAGACATGTACAAATATGGGTAATGTATATATACTGTTGTTTTACATATAAATGCACATAATACGAATAGATACAAACAAAAATTTATAAACTCAAATATATGTTATACATAAAACATGTGTGTAGGGGTATGAATATGCATATGTGTATATATACCTGTATGTATATGTATATGTATACACACACAGACACACGTGTCTGTGTGTGGATATATAGCACGTAAAGTCCTTGCCACGCCTGGCTCACCAGAAATGTCTGGTCGGGGCCAGCCATTATTACTGTGCCAGTGTCTGTTAGCAATGTAGTGTGCAGTATGGGATAACTTGATATGCACGAGGTACGAGAGCTATAGTAAAATGTCAGGTCCGTTTTGGAGAAAGATGTGTACACAGAAACCTGGGAGAATGTGGCCTTTGGCAAAGTATGTAGTCGGGTCAGTTAACAGCCGTGTTCAAGAACACAGCCCTGCAGCCAAGCAAGTGGCGACATAAGTGTGCGTAGCCCATCATTCGGTTGTGTTAATGGTCTGCTTGGAGTCTCAAAGTTCCTTCAAGTAGATTGCCCAGAACGTTAGTATTTGGATGTGTTCCTTAATTTAAAGGTTGAAAACCACTGTTCTAAATAGGGTGTAATAGTATATTCTTCACAGAGGTCCTATATAGAATAACATTCTAAAAGTGTGTGTGTGTGTGTGTGTGTGTGTGTGTGTGTGTGTGTGTGTGTGTTGGTAGGTAGGGTTTGGGTGATGTTTATTTGCATCGTTACACATTTTTTTGGAAAATTTTTTGGAATGAGCATGGATCATTTTTACGGTGAGACAAATTCTCTGATGGGGCAACAGCTGTGGAAGTGCCTCTGAGAGAGGCTTGGTTCGGTCGATGCAGGAATGTAGAGAGATTTCTAAGATTCTGCTGCCTCCTGCCCTCCCTGCCAGCGAAGCCGTTCTCGCTCCCTCAGCTGGGGAATGTGCTTCTCACCAAACTTCAGGGTAGCAAGATTGTCACATCACCTAGTCTAGCCCCTGAAGGAAAGTCTGGATCCTTTGTATCATACCTGTCTACACTGCATGGCACAGTATAGACCCCGAAGAAGTGGTAGACTGGATCTGAGGTGTAACCCATCTCTTACCGCTTGTTTCCTTAAATGTGAGTTGGCTCTGATAGGAGAGGAGGAAGAGCTGTCTTGAGCCCGCAAGTGGCTATGGGAACCCTTCCCTTCCCACTGTTATCCCCAGATTTTCATTCCCGGGGATTCTCTTTTCTCCTGCTCTGTCCCAGGGATCTTTCTTTCATCAAGGTGATAAATGTGGGCCAGCGATTTTTAGTGAACAGAGTCCAGGACTACATCCAGAGCAAAATAGTCTACTACCTCATGAACATCCACGTGCAGCCTCGCACCATTTACCTTTGCCGGCACGGAGAGAGTGAATTCAACCTCTTGGGGAAGATTGGGGGCGACTCTGGCCTCTCGGCACGGGGAAAGCAGGTGAGTGGTTCGGCAGCAGGCTGAAGTTCCCAGGCTTAGGGTTGGAGGAAGGGCATGGCAGAGGTCACGCCTCTTATCCCATGACTTCTTCCTAAATCCCACTGGGGCTTAGTCAAGCAAATGTTGAAGACATTTTCTCATCCACTGATTCTGTGTTGTAATGTGGATAACTTCGAACCACTTCTGCTGTTCATGGGACCGTCAGATATCTCTTGGGCACGACTTGTGTCCGTAGCACAGTACAGGATGCTCCAGTTGAAGTTCATTTCCCCGTGGGTTTATCCTAACTGTGTAGCATGTTTTGAATTTTGACCATGATCCTACATGTTGTCTTTTACAGGCCAGGCTAGCAATCATGTGTATGTGCGTGTGTGTCTCCTTTTAAAATCTTATCTCAAACCCCAGTTTGCCCAGGCTCTAAGGAAGTTTCTGGGGGAACAGGAGATAGCAGACCTCAAAGTGTGGACAAGCCAGCTGAAGAGGACTATCCAGACTGCTGAGTCCCTGGGTGTAACATATGAGCAGTGGAAGATTCTGAATGAGATTGATGCTGTGAGTAAGAAATTCTGATGGCTACAAAGCCAGTAAGAGTCTCTGATTCGGGCAGGGAACTCAGAAGTCAGGAGATGGGCACTTTTGTCTAGAAAACCAGAACTACCGGGTAGTAGTACGTGGGGAGGAGGTGAGAACGATTGCACCCCCAGTCAAGACTGCCTGCCTCATGCTTGAGCCCCTGTGCCAGTGATGGGCCCAAACCAGTTTGCGACCTAGCCGCTCTGGTACGTGGGGAGAGGGAAGCTCCATTTTGTTCCTTTGCCTATTTTTCTCCTGGGAAAAAGAAATGGCTAACAACACTTTAATTTCTGGTTAGATCATTTGGTCAGCTCTTCTGGAAAAGTCCTTTCCAAATCGTTCTTGGCTTTTTCTGTCCTCGAGTACAGAAGTAGGCCTCTCCTTCTTCCCTTCCCTTCCCTTCCCTTCCCTTCCCTTCCCTTCCCTTCCCTTCCCTTCCCTTCCCTTCCCTTCTTTTCCCTTCCCCTCCCTTCCCTTCCCTTCCCCTCCCTGCCCTTCCCTTCCTCTCCCCTCCTCTTCCCACCTTCCTTCCTTCCTTCCTTCCTTCCTTCCTTCCTTCCTTCCTTCCTTTCTCCCTCCCTCCCTCCCTCCCTCCCTCCCTCCCTCCTTCCCTCCCTTTCACTATTATTATATATTTTTGAATGTACGTCCAAGTTAGTTAACATACTATATAAAAATGATTTCAGCAATAGAATTTAGTGATTTATCACTTACATATAACACCCAGTGCTCATCACCACAAGTGCCCTCCTTAATGCCCATCACCCATTTAGCCCATCCCCCCACCTACCTCCCCTCCAGCAACCCTCAGTTTGTTCTCTGTATTTAAGAGTCTCTTATGGTTTGCCTTCCTCTCTGTTTTTACCTTATTTTTCCTTCCCTTCCCCTATGTTCAACTGTTGTGTTTCTTAAATTCCACATATGAGTGACGTCATATATCTTATTTCACTCAGCATAGTATATTCTAGTTCCAACCATGTTGTTGCAGATGGCAAGATTTCATTCTTTTTCATCGAGAAGTAGACCTTTCTTTTTCATTTCTTTCTCTGTACCTTTTTATGCCTTCTGTAAGAATTCTCTGGTCCCTTCAGTGTCCCCTCTTTCCCTGTTTCCTGTTCCCTCTATCCTGCTGACTTTTCTTGACTTCTGACTCCTCCGAAGTAGCCGGAGCAAGCGACAGCTTAAGCGGCCACGTCCTGTCTGCGGCGGCCCTCCCCCTGCCAGTGTCACACGCCTGGGCCAGTCAGTGGCAGCGCGGGCAAGCACCGCAGTGCCTGGCACGTAGTGAGAGCTGGGGTTCTTCGGTGTTGTCCCCGTTGTGTGGGGGGGTGCGCGGGCCGGTCTGCCTCTTCCAGCCGGCGTGGCTCCCTGCAGGGTGTGTGCGAGGAGATGACCTACGCAGAGATTGAGAAGCAGTACCCAGAGGAGTTTGCGCTTCGGGACCAAGAGAAATACCTGTATCGATACCCTGGCGGGGAGGTGAGACTCCGGTCACGTGGGGCAACTGCCCAGCCCTCGGTTGGGGGTTTAGCTTTAAATTGGGGGAAGGAGTGAATGTGATGTGGAGGGTCTAGAAAGGGTGGTCACGGCATCGTGTCGTTTTTCCCTTCTGCCTTTGGGTCACGCTGTGTTTAATTCAGCTTAGACAGTCGAATGGCTCATTGAGATCTCCAGGGGAAAAGGTGACAGGATGTCTTCTGTGTTGACTAATTGCAGCATCAACATCATCTCTTTCACGTCTTTCTTTCGTACCACTCCCTCTGTCCCACCCCACCCAAGCAGGCCTAGGCCCCAAGTAAATATATGGGACATGAATGATCCCCCTATCATCTGGCGTGTTTGAGGCCATTCCCTGGCGTGAGTGCTTCGTAGTCTGGAGTTGTGACGCAACGGCAGAGGCCTGGGGAGCCCCTAGGAGACTCTCGCCTCACGTGCTGCCTGTTCCTCTGTGGGAAGGGGAAAAAAACACAGGCTGAATTCAGATTTCCTCCTTTGGACCGCAGTTTTCTCGGTCCGAATGTTGCTCTTGAGTATTCTCAAGAGATCCCAGGGCTGGGGGGAGTTAGCAGGCGACATGGAGTCGCTGAACCTCCAGGAGGAAAGCCAGCTGGGGAAGGAGAAGTGGCCTCTTGACTCTGGACCCGGCCGCCGACCTGGCTGCTGGCCTGTGCCTGGCCTCTTACCGGTGTGCCCCGCTTCCTCCGCAGTCGTACCAGGACCTGGTGCAGCGGCTGGAGCCTGTCATCATGGAGCTGGAGCGTCAGGGCAACGTCCTCGTCATCTCCCACCAGGCTGTCATGCGCTGCCTCCTGGCCTACTTCTTGGATAAGGGTGCAGGTGACATCTGAGGGAAGGGCCAGGGGACACAGCCATGGGGAGGGGGCTAGACTTGAGGTGGCACCAGGATCCTGGGCAACCGGACCTCCCCTCTTCCACTCAAACTGGAGTGCATTCTTGAGGCCGCGGCGTGGGGCTCCCAGCAGCCACTGGGCCAACTACTGGCTGAATTTACTCCGCTGGTACAAAAGCCCTCGGCGGAGAGTGGCCGCTGCTGGAGTTCCTTGATCCTCCTTGGCTAACGGGCCAGCGTCAAGCTGACACTCCTGGCAGAATCAGGATGTTCAGTGGTCAAACATTCCCAGCTTGTTATTTGGTTACGAGGAGCGTGGTGTCTTAGAACCATCTTCATTCTTTGGATTGGGCGTAGGACAGTTTCTGTCTGGGTAGAGCCCTAAGGAAATTGCTGGCTTTTCTGACCCTTTCCTTCGTGATCTACCTGAGCTGCTGGGAAGCTTGCGGGCCGGCCTCTGGCATACCCAGCTGGGCCCCCATGTTCTCATTCATGGGGCTCTGGCTCCTGCTCTTACTCCTGTTTTCCCTGCGTGGAAGGATCCAAAATGGACTGATTTCCTTTCTTAGCCTCTCCGTAGCTTGGGCAGCTTCTTTGGTGACTGTCCTGATAATCGTCTGGGATTCAGGAGGGGGATTATACAACTCTAGGTAGGGTAAAGAAAACTCACGGGCTGAGATTCGCCCGCCAACTTGACCTTACTCCATAATACAGCGACTTCTGGCACCTGGTCTTTCTGCTTTCAGATGAGCTACCGTACCTGAGGTGTCCTCTCCATACCATATTCAAGCTTACTCCTGTGGCCTACGGTAACTATGAGCTAAGGAGCTGGGCAGGAGGTGGGGACCGAAAACAGTCAGGATATTTGAATTTTGTCTGAAGTTTGTCCAGAAGTTCAACTTCATGACCCCTGTATACCAGGGGAATCCCATCAATGCCTTCCATTTTTAAAAGTATGTATGTATGTTTGTATGTGGGCATATACACGTACTTTTATGGTATGCTTCCCATACTGAAACAAAGAATTTTTCTTTGAGCTTTTTTTCCCCTGAAAGCCTGTTCTCTTTCCTCCGTTTTCTCAGGATGCAAAGTGGAAACAATTAAACTCAACGTGGAGGCTGTGAACACTCATCGTGACAAGCCAACTGTAAGTATTTTCTCACAGATGAACGTGCAGCTTCCCTGCCACCTTGAGTCTTTGCACCTCTGACATCACGAGCCTGGGCTTTTGCTTATGTACAAAAGGAAAACGCGTCCAGAACTCGTGTCCTGTGTAGTCTCCTTACTTCCAAAAGGAAGAGATGTTGGAATTATTATTTTTAAAAATTAGTACCTCTTTCCTGAGTCTTCACTTGAAAGGTGGCTCCTGGAAGTCCTGTTAAATATGGAAAGTGTTTAGCTGAAGTGAAATACAAATTTTTTCCCCCAGAGAATGCTCCCTTTAGAATATAGGATCCAGGAGACCCTATACAGTGGGGTTAAGAGGAATAGATTCGTTCCTTGGTCTGTCCTGATAATCTGTGTGATCTTAAGCCCCTTCCTTTTGCGGGCCCTCTTTCACTATGGACTGTGATGCTCAAGGACCTTTAGCTACAACCCTTTAGTTTCCAGGGGCTGGGGACAAGTTCATGGCCCATGTCTTATGAGAGGCTCTGTCTGCAGAGGAGCAGGAGTGGAGGAAACTTATGGTTACGAGCATTGTTTAACCTTGATGAGTGAGCTTTTGGCTTGCCTTTCATTTGTATGGTGTCCCTCCATTTCTAATCAGAACAACTTCCCCAAGAACCAAACCCCTGTAAGGATGAGAAGGAACAGCTTTACGCCTCTGTCCAGTTCGAATACAATAAGGCGTCCAAGAAATTACAGTGTTGGGAGCCGGCCCCTCAAGCCCCTCAGCCCTCTCCGTGCCCTGGACACGCAAGAAGGGGCCGACCAGCCGAAGACCCAAGTCAGCATTCCGGTGGTGTAACCCTATATCCCCCACCCCACCCCTGCCCCGGCTTGGCCTCCTGCCCTTGTCACTAATCACCAAGGAGTCATTTAACTTCTAGCCCCCACCCCCAACAACACACCGTGGATCTCAACAGAGAACATGAGCTCATGTGTTTCCAGACCAATCTTAGCTGTTCTCCAGTGTGAAACATCTCCCCGCCCAGGGGCAAGTTGACCTGCGGCCGTTTCAGGACATGTCCTCGGTTGGGGTGGTCTGGAGGAGGAGGAAAAGGGGTACACTCCCCTGGGTGCTTAGCATAGCTGGCTCTGAGGTTAAGTATGCCCCATAGACTTGGTTTTTGTCCTCGGTGTCTAAACTCACTAATGTCCTTGTGTTGCTAAAGTGGGGGGCAGGGCAGAGGGGGGACACAGAAGCCCATTTTGCCTTCACTTTTGTCTCTTCAAGGTGTGCTCTACTCACAGTCCTTACTTGCCTGCTTTGTTCCCCTCCCTCCTCTTCCCTTTGGATTGTCCGGTGTGATGCATGGCATTGTCATCGTGTCTGTCGAGGTGGGAAGGGGTGGTGGGCGAGAGAGAAGTCAAGGCTCTGTTGATGCTCTCTCTGCAGGGGGCTTCAATGGATCGGGACTGGGGAGTGTGGTTTTTTTCCCCCCTCCCTCCTTTCCTCTCAAGCCAGGTCGTGAAAGGGTCAGCCCAGGCCTCAGAACATCCACAGATGCTCTGGAGCCTACAGGTGGACACAGAGCGAGAGCTCGCACCTCGGTTCACGAGAACCAGTCTGAAGTGTGCGGTGCCCTAGGGGAGTTGGCTCTGAGCACGTGGGAAATAGCTGGGTTGGTAGTTTTCACTTCGGGAGCCAGGCACAGGGCCCTTGGCAGTTGTGGAGTGAGGTTCGGGAGAGGACGGTCTCTAGCTCTTACTGGGCTCCTGTAGGGCTGTCGTGTCTTTTTTTCCCCAGTGGCTCCCCATTTGCCAACCACAGCAGCTTTCCTGCCAAGGCCAGTGACCTCTGGGGCTGTCGAGAAGGACAGAGTTAAAGAGTCACCTCTGATGGAATTGCTCAAACAGCAGAGAAGAGTCCACTAGAGCTTTTTCTGATTTTCCCGTAATTTTCAACACACTCCCCTCTTTACGTTAAAAAAAAATTACGCAAGAGCAGTTGTTGTTTTCTTTGTTCTAAATATGGAGAAGCCTGGTCATGAATTTAATCTCCCTCCCTGCCATATTCTTTTGTCTCATCTTGCCATCCAGAAGTCTTCGGGACCCTGAGGGGTCTAGCCTTTCATTGTCCGGAATTGCCTGTTCACTTGCGTCACCTTATTTTCTCAGTAGGGCTAAACAGGAAATGTTTAGAGCAAGGAGTTCTTCTTAGCTTCTTGGTGACCCGTGGCGGCCTACTCCTCCCCCCCTCCGATTCTGTATCTAAAACAGGAACGTATGTGCAGTTTTCTGAGAGGGAAGTCCAGATCTCTCATGAGATTTTGTTTTAAAAACGATGGAATGGGTCCACACCTTGAAGTTACCGATTTGCCTTTTAGAGGTAACCAGCAGGAGCCAGTTACCTGTTTGCCAAGGATGTTTTCCTTGGGTGATAGATGACCTTTTGTCATGGTTCTCACCTAGGAGCAGTCATTAGAATCCTCTTTAGAACTTTTGAAACCTAGACGTGCCTGGGTCCGCTTCAGGCTTAATACTAACTCAGAGTCTTTGGGGTTGGGGTCTGGACATGCACGTTAGAACTCCTTTTTATGAAGCTGTGGGGGAGAAATACTGGAATAGTTCCTTGGACAGCACGTCAACCTAAGAATTCGGAATTCCTCTCGGCTCGGAAGGGGTGATTCTTTGGAGTTAGATGTGTGAACAGATCACAATATTAAATGAAGTGACGCCTGTGAAGGCAGTCTGCTGTGTTCTAGAGGGTCACCCTAGGTTCTAGTCCCATCTTTAACCCTTTGTGTTGAACAGATCCCTGTGTGAATAAATGCACTTGGGTAATAGCTGGGAATTTTAAGCACTCTGGGTAAAGGCACAGAGATAAAACTTGTCGAATGATAAGGGTTATCATCATAGGCAGCCCACTTGTGACCATGAGTCCTTTATTCTTACACCCATCACGGCCTTTCCAAAGGCCGCTTGCCTAGATTCTGCTCCTAATTGCGCCTAACCTGCTATTCCTGTTTCGCTGTTACATTCTATGTACACAGTGTCTTTGTGGGGCTTGGTGGTGAGGGTGGTGGAGGGGTGGGGTACACAGAAGTGGAAGAAAAGGTCCTTGCCCTGAAGAAGGTTATATTAGAGACAGGGTGTACAATTTATGCTAAATGAACATTTGCGAAAGAGCGACCCATCGAGTCTGTAAATGTAGACGTTGCAGTGGAGTTCAGATTACTTCTCCTGACGTTCCTCTTGTCCTCTGGCTAGGAGACTAAAGGGGCCGGGAGGAGAGAACCCCCCACCCCGCCAGGTGAGAATGAGGCCTAGGTGGTATGTGTGGCACTTTGAGAAGGTGGCGGCCTCATCTCACTTGGCTGGCAGCATTTTAGCCTAAATGATTATTATTTTTTTTTTTTCTTCTTTTTTTCCTGCTGTGCAGTGAGAGCAATTCAGAGCTCATGAATGACGAGCAGGAGCATCTTGAGCCAAAGACTTTGGATTTGGGCTGCACGTACTTTTAGTGAGAGGAGAATTCTCTAACGAGCTAGCATTGTGTTACCCTGTTGTAAACCCCACCACGGGACACACAGGTCACTGGGGAGTTCGTTCTGGCCCTCAGCCCGCCCGTCATTTCTCCACTCTCCCCCTGCCCTCGTGTGCTTCCCCCAGAAGAGGAGCCTGAGGTGGGCTTACTACGCTCGGGTGGGACCCAAGAACTTAGGATTTGACAGTAGCATGGGTTTCAGAGTCCTTCAGTTTCTAGAGCAAGATCCCTCCAGAGAAGTTAGAGCAGGAAGAAGCCTGGAGAATACAGAAGGCGTAGAGCTCTTACTCCACATTTCAGAGAAGTTCTACTTCCTTTCTTTTCTGTCTTCCTCTTCCTTTCTTACTAAAACGTGTATTGGTAGTATATACACATGACTGTAATTGTGCCTCGATCACACATTCTACAAAGAAAGGATGGATTCCGGAGTACCCTTTGCTGAGACTTTCCATTTCGTTGTGGGAGAAATAGGCGAAGGTTTTAGCATTTAATCTATTAAGTTATGTAGTCTAGTAAATGAGGAAAGGAAAATCGTTGTATATTTTATTTTCTCGCTTGGAAGCTGAACGATGAATTTTGTGACAGACTTGAACGAGGAATGTAAAGCAGATTTAGAGAACTAGCTTCTCTGGTCTCTTAATCCTCAAATTAGAATTTAGCTCTTATCATCTGTATTATCTCTGGTTTTGTTTTGACCAGGGGATTGTTTTACATTCAGTTGCAAAGCGGAATAAGAAAATGTTTTTAAAAACGTGCATGGTGCTAGGGGTCCGCCCTCTCTTATTGTCTCAGGTTTGTTTGCTGTCCTTCCGCGAAGTTAGAATTAGGAATACAATTTACTCCTATTCCTAGACTGAATGAATAGTGTTTCCTGGGAGGTTCTGGGTGTTCCTCTTTGCAACCCACAGTTGATCTGCAGAGGCCCTGGCATTTTGAAGAAACGTGACATAACCTTGGAAATAAATCCGTCTTACAATCTTTCTGTGAGTAGGAGATCTAAGTTCTGGAGAAACTCATTGGTGCTTGGAGTAGCCAAAGGATGGGGAAGAGTGTCCAAGAACTGAGAGAACTATATCCGGGTTACACAGTCTTACGCACATTCCGTTGTCTTTGCTGAGTTCAGAGGCCACGTTGTGTTCGTTTGCAAGAACTGTGATAAATTCACTCGGGTTTTCTAGTATGCATTTTCACTTGGTCAACGTTTTAAATATTTTCATTTTGAAAAATATCTAACGATCGAGTCGGATTGCAGCATTGGCAACTAGATCAGGGTTGATCTCTGACTTCCCGCAGAGGTGACATCAGCCATCAGAAGTATGTCCGGGAATTTAATTTAGATGCATAGTGTCCAGAAGACTGTATCCAGTAGTAGTATAAGTATGCTCACTGACTGGAAGACCCTGGTAGAGTCTGTATGTTGACTGACTGACTGAGAAGACTATGTATGGTAGGGTCCCAGTGCTGACAGACAGACTCTGGTAAGATCCATATGCTGACCGACTGACAGACTCCAGTAGGATCTGTATGCTGATGACTGACGGACTCTATTGGGGTCTGTATGCTGACAGTCTGTTTTCTAATTGTGGCAGTTAATAGTATATGCATATTATTGTCATTCTGTGTCTGTTGCATGAGCCCTACAAAGAAAGGAAGGAAACACTCACTTTTTTTTTTTTTAAGGGGGACATTCTGTACGCTATGATTTTTAATAGACCTTTCTTTTAGAGTAGCAGCCAAATCCCCACCGTTTTGCAGCAGATGATGAAAACATCACTTGTGTATAGTATTTTGTAAACTCAGCGAAGGAAATGCCTCCTCAAAGCCTGAAATTGTTACCTCTGCCCGAATTCATTCCATCCATTCTCCCACTTCTAGGCAGGACTTCCCTTTCACTGCCTGTTTCTGAACCTTCTGTGTCCTCAGCTTCCCTGTTACGGGATGTAGCAGTGGCTCATGCCGCTGTGTGTGTGGTTGGCCATGCATTTGGCTCTCACTCATAATCTGGTACATAAAAATGCAAGGGAAATTTTGCACTTAAAAATTGATTTTAAGAGTTGGCAGAAGTATTCTTTCCAGCAAGCCTTTCACTGGCGATCTAGGACCATTATTTACCAATTTGGCGTTTTTGTATCTGAATTGCTTGTGCACATTTTTTAAATCGTGTTGGAATAACAAAATCAACTCATTCTGATCTGGTGGCGGTTTTACTGTGGCAAAAGCAAAGGACTGATCACCAGCTGTGCCCCTTGGAGGGGGTTGGAAATGGGTGAAGGGAATGGACTGACTTGGGAACTCACGTACTAGTTATCCTGCGGATTTCCTAGGCACAGCTCTGGTGAAAAAGGAATGTGAGTCCTTACCAGCGTTCTGATTTAATCTGGTGACATTGATATCAAAATATGCCACTCAGATCCACCGAAGGTGTGTATAACTATATTTGAAATGTTTTTTGTGTGTGCGCGTGTGTGTAGAATGGGTAAATAAAATTGGCGTGTAACTTGAACCTATCAGAAGGCTTCTGGGTTTTTTGTTTTGTATTTCGGATTGTGTTCTCCACCCACTCCCCCCACCTCCAAAACGATCTCATGCTGCTCCGTGATCGAGCCTCAGACAAGCCAAAGCCAGTTGGCAGTGTGACTGGAGTCCTTGATGGAGTCATGGCTCTCTTCCACCACCTTCTGGGAAACATGGGTAGGACGTTATGGAAGGCACGTGAACTTGAGTAGGAGTTGTGTGTACTTTTTGGCGCCTCTACAAGAATTAAGAAAAAATCAACCTTTGCCCACACCGTACTGTGACTCCCATTAGCAATGTGTACCTCTTCGTTGTAAAGAAAAACTGTGGAGATCTCTTAGAATTTAGTGGGCTGTTCCTTCTGGAATATGACCTGCCTGTTTCTAAAGCGCTTACAGCCGAAAGGATAAAATGGCATTTATCTTCTGAGACAGGAAAGATAGGTGGGATTGTGTCACTGTCTCCTGCCTCATTCCTTGGTACCCTCGCAAGGAGCAGGAGCTCGTTCGACATGCAGACTCTCCAGCCCCGTCACAGGCCTCCTGAATCAGAAGCTTCATCCTCACGGGATTAGCAAGTGATTCAGATGCACATTTATCACTTGAGCAACACTGCTCTCGGGGCAAGAATTTCTCCAGAAAAAAAAAAAAAACATTAAATCCCAGTTTATGGGAAGAAGTTGATTTGTGCTACGACCGGTTGCGGGACGAACTGGGATAACAACTGTAGAGACCCTCTCCACAAGCCAAGTTGCCCTGAATGTGGTGCCATTTTCTCGGCATGGTCTTTTGGCTGGTAGGGGCCCACGTGCTCCCCTTTTACCACAGGGCTTATGTGGCTCGTATCTTGGGCATATAGCTTATGGTCTAGGTCTGGAAGAACTGCCTGGTCCAGCATGGGTACAAGGTTGGTTTCTCAGGGGAAGAAGCCCATGACTGTACCGGTGGAGTTTGGCTGAATCCCAAGGTTTACCCGGGTGTGTGTGAGCACACCAGAGTGTCCATGCGTGTGTGCGGATGTGGGGATCTGGCCTGTGGGGGAGCAGTGGAAGTGGGGGGGGGGGCAGGGATTCTGCGTTCCTTTTACCGGTCCCTTTGTGGTGGTGTAATGGCTTTCTCTTTCTTCTCCGGCTCCTAGGCGGAGTCCATGCTGGCTGTGCACAGGCACTTGTCTTCCACGATGTCCCTCACGTCGCATTCCTGATGACGAGAAGGCTGAGAGGCCAGACTTCTCCAGGATCAACTATGAAGCTTGGGATGTCAGCTCCACAGGGGCTTGATCAGGAAGTTGAGCGGGGATCGGACGTTGGGGTCCCCCAGAATGAGGCCTGGAGAAACATCACATTTCTTCCCCTCATGCCTAATGGAATTTCTGCGACACTGAAGAACTTCACTTCCCTGTGCCTCAAAACATCTAACAGCCTGAGTCCATTAGTTTTTATTATCTCTTTGCTGGGTGTGACCTCAGTTGGTCAAGCTTGTTCCGTTTGGGCATTTAACTTCCTACCTGCAATTGTATCCCTGGCTGGCTGTTCTTTCCTGAAATGCACACGTACCTCTTTGGATTTAATTGTTTCCAAGTGAGCGGGCTGTGCTGCGCAAGCCTTTTCTGTGCTCTAAGAGCTGGTCTCTCCATCCGTTCCGGGCGAACGGGCTAGAGTACGACATACCTATGCGAGCAGTCCCTTTGTCACGTTGGAAACAAGAGACACATTCACCAGGTGAATAGAGAGGGTACCTGAGAAATTCAGTCCCTGAAACGTCTCTACTGTGGTGATGGAGAAGCAGCGTCAGCTGCCTTTTCGTTTAGAGGTTTTCTTGTTCCAGGCCCCGTAAGGGCAGGATCTGACTGCAAGGCTCCCCAGAATGCATACCCATCTTCTAACTTCCCTTTTCATTTTCTACCTGTATTTTCTAGCTGATGCTGGGTCCTCTCATAGCTGCAGAGGGATAATACCGTTCTCCAGTGGGTGGGAATGAAGACGAGAAAGAAAAGTAGGGCACCATTTACATTACCTGAAGAAGTAAAGAAGGTTCCTTGGGAATCAACTCTACCAGGGAGTTCTGGCTTCAAAACAAGTGTAGGGGGACGTGACTTTCTGTGGGGTCTGTCACCATGATGTGGTCTCTAAGCTGTCACTGTGACTTCAAGAGCAGTCTTCTGATTCCTGCCTCTTAGCTGATTGTCACTATCGGGGTCTACTGATCTGGTCTCTTAGGTAAAACGCGGCAGGGGGGGCGGGGAACAAGGGGGAACCGCGTCCTTGATGTATCCATCATTTGGTTTCCCTTAAAGATAAGCCAGGTAATCATTCTCTAGATCAGTGGTTGTCAAATGTACAAATATCTTTGTCAGTGTGATTTTAATCTGTCACCACTCCAAAGGAGGCTGTGGAAGCTCCAAGGGATAAATATCTTACATGCAACCCCCCACCCTTTTTTTTTTTTTAAGAACAGTAAGTTTTTAGCTTTGTAAATAATTTTTCTCTTTCATGCAAATACCCACTTGCTGGACAAGAGGGTAAGTAGCAAGAGAAGTAATGAAATGCAACTGTTCCCAAATGGTTCTTTTATACCGTGGATGATACAGGGCTCTGTTACCTAAGATGTGATGAGCTGGGCTGCAGGCAGTTCAGCATCCAGCAACTAGGAGCTGCTTTTATACGCACAAAGCTGCCTTCAGAAAGGCTCCTGACTCTGCTCTGTGGCAGGTGATTCTCAGCTAGCTGCTCGTAGCTTGCTGTACTGGAGCGCTTCAGTTCCTGTGATGCGGGTTTCTTACCGCATCTAAACACAGTGTCTGTGGATGATCCGATAATGTTCTTATTTAGTTATTTATTCATCCATGTAAGATATTTCAAAGTCCCCACATTAGTGTTTGCATGTGTTTAATCAGAATGTGAGATAATTGCCGGTGTCACTTTCCTGGTAGAAATTTAGGTAGTTTGAGATTTTAAGTCTGACGTCCATAGTATTACCTTAAACTAAATTTCCAGGGCATAGGTATCTGTCTTCTACAAAAGGATGATAACTGTGCTAAGACACAGTGGATTGCTTTTGAATACTTTTTTTTCTCATTGATTTTTATTGTAAGTATCAACCAAGAGATGCATTTCTCTGGAGAAAATAAAATCATGCTAAAATACGTGAGTAATATGCATTGCTTTGTAATAAGAAACATAATAAAAGTTATTTTTAATTTAAAGATATAATTAATTTGGACATGACACACAAAATAGGATAACATTTGGTGCATTCTATACATAACACAAAATGTTGGTAATGTGCAAAATGTTTTTGCAACTAGCTTCTTTAAGAAGGTTTTCAAATTACTGGACTATATATATATATATATATATATATATATATTTCCAACTGGTGTTTTGACTGGTGACTCCTGCTTTTATCAAGTTACATTAGCCATTTTAAAATGATATCAGGGGGATCATTATTGCCATGTATTATCGGCATTCTGCAGCTTTTTTAACTTATTTAGAGAATATTTAATGATCACCTATTGGTTGCCATGCAGTGAGTAAAACCAAGTCCTTGTCCCCTTTTCTTGGAAAGGTCTCCAGGCACTCTTGCAGGGGTTATCTTATTCAGCGGTCCAGCCATCATCTGTAGAAGGCTAAGCACGTCTGCGATCATTTTCCCTATTTTTTTTTTTTTAACATTTTATTTATTTTTGAGACAGAGAGAGACAGAGCATGAACGGGGGAGGGTCAGAGAGAGGGAGACACAGAATCTGAAACAGGCTCCAGGCTCTGAGCTGTCAGCACAGAGCCCGACGCAGGGCTCGAACTCACGGACCGCGAGATCATGACCTGAGCCGAAGTCGGACGCTTAACCGACTGAGCCACCCAGGTGCCCCTCATTTTCCCTATTTCACAAGTAGGTGAATGAACACACTAAGTGACTTACCCCAACGCTGATGGAGTTTTTGTCAAAGCCCACACCTCAGAACAAGGTAAATGGTATGATATATAAAAATGAGGGACCAACAGGCATATACTATTTTTATTTTTTATTATTAAAAACTTTTTTTAATGTTTATTTTTGAGAGAGAGCATGAGCGGGGGGAGGGACAGAGAGAAAGGGGGACAGAGGATCTGACGTGGGGCTCGAACCCGCAAACCATGAGATTGTGACCTGAACCGAAGTCAGATGCTTAACTAACTGAGCCACCCAGGTGCCCCTATAACAAACTTTTTTTTTTTAATTTTTTTAATGTTTGTTTATTTTTGAGAGGGAGAGACAGAGTGCAAGTGGGGGAGGGGCAGAGGGAGACAGAGAATCCAAAGCAGGCTCCAGGCTCTGAGCTCTCAACACAGAGCCTGATGCGGGGCTCGAACCCCAGGAGACATGAGATCATGACCTCAGCTGAAGTCGGCCGCTTAACCGACTGAGCCACCCAAGCACCCCCACACTATTTTTTTAATGTAGCTAGAAACTTTAATAAAGATACCAGTATTAAAAAATGACTCCGCAGACAGTGCCCTGGTGTTGGGTGATGGTCATTATTTGTCTGATTTCTGTAGCCTTAATTATTATATCAGATCTTTAACGTCTCCCAGATCTTCACTGGGGACTCACTGTGAGAAGATCAGCCTTCAGGCTCACTAGCTTGCCCAGGTTGGTGACGACCCCACCGGCACTTCCTGTGTCAGTCCAGCAACAGCCATCATCACCATGCTTTATTGTCTCGAAGTATTCTGCACCATCCAACCCGTGGTAGGGTCCCCTCCCTAAGGAAAGAAAAAAAAAACCCAAAACCTCAAGGCAACCTGGTTATACATGTGACAACATCCCTCCAGACCTTGTAACAGGAGACCACTTAATCAGACTACGTGTTTTTTAAAAAAAAAAAATTTTTTTAACGTTTATTTTTGAGACAGAGAGAGACAGAGCATGAACAGGGGAGGGGCAGAGAGAGAGGGAGACGCAGAATCTGAAACAGGCTCCAGGCTCTGAGCTGTCAGCATAGAGCCCGAGGCAGGGCTTGAACTCATGGACCGTGAGATCGCCACCTGAGCCGAAGTCGGACGCTTAACCGACCGAGCCACCCAGGCGCCCCTCAGACTACATGTTTGTGTGTTACCATATATGGGAGACAAAAAAGTAAAAAGTATATTAAAAACTATGCCACGTGGCATTCGGGGCTCAGTTGTTCCGATAGGAACCCGAGTGAGCAGTGCCGGCACAAATAAAATGGCTTCCTGGAACGAAAAGCCTCAGTGCCACGACTCTCAGTGCGAGAATCCTGCCACAAACCCACTTTCATGGTCTTGAACTCATTAGAGAATTTGACGAAAGCTAAGGGCCCCCTGACCCCCACCCCCAAAAGGTAGATGCATGTACGTTTCACAGATAGTTTAGGGGAGGTCTTGACCTCAGGGCAGCAAAGCAGGAGCCAGATGATAATGACACAACCCATCTCCCTTTCTTTTCTTTGACATTAAGAAAAAAAAAAATCAGGAGACATCTATTTGATATTAACTTTTTTAAGCAGAGGAGAAGAATATATGGGATTCTGAAACACTTAGATTTTTAAACCAGACGTTGTAGAATATTTAGGAATTTGTATTCTAACAACATAGTTTCACTAAGCCTCCCCCGGGTGTGTGATGTTTTCTTTTTCTTAACCTCAAGGTGCATAGTCTGTCTCCTTTTGTTTCCGTGAAGCCGATGCCCCACTGCTCATCACCACAGGCAGGGCAACTCACTTCAGAGCTCCGTTCCCGTTCCCAAGGGCACCTACCTACCCTGTTGGTATTATGCGGCACCTTGCCGGCCACAACTAGGTCACCTTCAAGAGACCAGTTTCTCCTTGCAATTAAATAATTTCACAAGCACAGGAACCCTTGGGAAGCAGTGTTGCAGATCTCATAGAGCCTCGCCTCAAAGCATGTAGTGCCTTCAACCACACAGCCTGCAGAGAACAACAGCTTCTTCGTCCATTTGCATTTTCTTCATTAATGAACTTCTTACGTTCTTGTTTACATTCAGTTTTCATTTGCCAGGTTCTCTCCTCTTTTGTCCATTGCCTTCTTAGAATTTATGGCTGGAAAGGGAAACAGTCTCTGGGCATAACTTAGTAAGGTCTATTTTTTTTTTTTTTTAATTTTAATGTTTGTCTATTTTTGAGAGAGAGACAGAGACAGAGCATGAGTTGGGGAGGGAGACACAGACTCCGAAGCAGGCTCCAGGCTCTGAGCCATCAGCACAGAGCCCGACGCGGGGTTTGAACTCAGGAACCGCGAGATCCTGACCTGAGCCGAACTCGGTCGCTTAACCGACGAAGCCACCCCGTCGCCCCTAATAAGGTCTATTAAACAGTCTTCTCTGAATTTAAATTCCTGGGTCATTTTACTGAAACACTGGTAGACCCTTATTTTCTTGGATTCGTCAGTGTTTCAGATTGGAAGGTGCCAGCAAACCCCAGAGAACAGCACCTTACCTGCGACAGAAGGTTACTCTCATCCACAATGAAGTGTGGAGAGAAGCGGTGTGGAGATAAGAAACAGTCTAGGACTGGAATGGAGCTTCCCCAGTCATCCAGGACTTTCTGCCCCTCTGTCCTTCTGTGAAGTTAACATATTATCCTCAAAATGATTCTACCCCAACAGTACCACATAGCTATTGGGGAGCTACCGGAATCCTGCCTACACGGTCACCAACAGGAAGGAGCACAGAGGCCACACGAAGTCTCTCATTTGACTTCCTGCCAATGCTTACTCTACAATGTTTCATGAACAATTAGACCTTTAAAGAAATTTACATTCGTTTTATTCTCACGTACTCTGCGTAAAGGTTACTTCTCTGGCCCAGGTTTTTCTTGGCGAGATATTCAAGAGACATCAACTTGATATATATTTAAAAAAAAAAAAAAGGTGGAGAAGCATTTATATCTTTTCTGAATTATCATGACAAAGACCAAAGGGAATCCACTCATAACATACCAGAGAACTTCTCGAAATGTCGTTTCCCAATTTTCTTGAAACCTCACGCGCACGCAACAGTTTAACTTCCCACGACTTCCTGGCTGACATCCCCACTCACCTCCTTATGTCTTCTACTAATCACTGTCAGCCCATTCTTTTGTGGAGCAAGCTAGCCAGTCAGTACAACTTCTGCACTTGACCTGTTAGCCCCGTTCTCCAGAAAACAATCTGGATTCGATCAAACTGTCCTTAACGTCCAAAGGTCTAGAAGGGTTTCTGAATTCTCATTAATTTTTCTAAGCTCAGACGCTCATAATAAAACATGCAGTCCTGTATTCCCTTATACGTAATCCTAAAATTCAAAAGCTTTGAAAACAAAGTTCTCTTCTAATTTATTTGACAGGAAAATTGGACCTAAATTTTGTGAGGTTGTTTGTAATCTCTATATATCTCACTTAGTGTAAATATTTTTACATTGCATAGAGAAATATTAGTAAAACAATATTCTAAATAATATAGTGCCTTTCTGAAGCCCTAATATGCATCCGAAATAAACCATTGAGATGAAGAATTACTTGCAAGTATTTCCTGTAATAATGCTCTATTTTCTTAGGTATTTAGGAATTTCTCATTTAGGAATAAACAAATTCCTAATTTTAGGAGGAAACAGAATTTTGTTTTTTTAAATTTTTTTTTAATGTTTATTTTTGAGACAGAGACAGAGCATGAACAGGGGAGGGGCAGAAAGAGAGGGAGACACAGAATCCGAAACAGGCTCCAGGCTCTGAGCTGTCAGCACAGAGCCCAACGTGGGGCTCGAACCCACAAACTGTGAGATCATGACCTGAGCCGAAGTCAGACGCTTAACTGACTGAGCCACCCAGGTGCCCCAATTTTCTGTTTTTTTTAAATCATTTATTGTGCAAACAATATATACAGTAGGTACTGGGGAACTTGTATTCCTCAAGAAGTAGAATATGTAGTGTGTTAAGAAAAATTACTCAAAGCTTAACAAAAGAGACAAAAAGAAATCACTGGAGAAATTTTTCAGTAGGTGACTGAATATTGTTTTGTAGACCCTCTCAGGGATTATCAATTTCACAGGAGTGCGAAATTTTGATTGTCAATCAGTCTTTTTTACACCTCTATAAGACTAGAGGTTAATTTGGAATGCAAATGATTCTTTTTCTGAAAACAATGCAAAGGATTCTGATAACAAAGCAAATGAATTTTGTCCAGAAGACAGATTCAATTAATTTCCGGGAGTTAGAAAAGCTGATTGCAAATATTACAGGGTGTTGCCATGTAAGATATTAGTCAGTTTTACATCGATTAGAAGAGTCACTTCAGAAGGCCTTTGACTGAACACATAAATCTCTGTTCCTCAAATTCTTCTTTGAATTAGCTGTAGCCTCATAATGGTTCTCTCATTAATTCATGAGCAAAATCTTTGACACATACTCATGTTATACTTAATATGAGTATCATGTTATTTACTCTTTCAAGAATTATACTTCACTTTTTTAAAGTGTATTTACTTTGAGAGGGTGAGAGAGCGAGCAAGCGTGCAAGGGGGTGGGGGGCAGAGAGAGAGGGAGAGAGAGAACCCCAAGCAGGCTTTTGGCTGTCATTGGAGAACTCAGTGTAGGGCTCTGTCTCAGGAATCATGAGATCACGACCCGAGCCAAAATCGGGAGTCGGATGCTTAACTGACTGAGCCAACCGGGGCACCCCTGAGAATTATACTGTAAAATGTATGTGCACTAGGGGTGCCCCGGGTGGCTCAGTCAGTTAAGTGTCAGACTCGATCTCAGCTTAAGTCTTGATCTCAGGGTTGTGAATTCAAGCCCCACGTTGGGCTCCATGCTGGCTGTGGAGTCTACTTTAAAAAAACAAAAAAAAGAGGGGCGCCTGGGTGGCTCAGTCGGTTGGGCATCTGACTTCGGCTCAGGTCACGATCTCGCAGTCCGTGAGTTCGAGCCCCGCATCAGGCTCTGTGCTGACAGCTCAGAGCCTGGAGCCTGTTTCAGATTCTGTGTCTCCCTCTCTCTCTGACCCTCCCCCATTCATGCTCTGTCTCTCTCTGTCTCAAAAATAAATAAACGTTAAAAAAAAAATTAAAAAAAAAAAGACAAAAAATAGAGAGTACTTGCCCTATAGGAATTCACATATTATTTGAGTGAAAATAAGATATGGAGAAATCATAAAGGTAATATACAGTAAATGATACATTATCAGTATGGATTTGAGGGGCTGTGGTACAGTTTCTGTATGACTATGTTCTTTTTATTTGTACTCCATTGCTCAGATTTACTTAGCAGACAGTTCTGCTTTGCATTACGGAGTGCCAAGAAAGGACATAGCAATACACTAGGCACAATCTTTGTCCTAGAGTTGTTACCAGTCTCGTGTGGGAGAACACATGAACAAATCATCATAAAGTAATGATAACGGATGGAGAAGAGAAGAACATTTATGACCTTACTCTGTCCAGGGGCCCCTGGGTGGCTCAGTCGGTTAAGCGTCCAACTCTTGATTTTGTCTCGGGTCCTGATCTCATAGTTGGTGGGATCAAGCCCCACGTCAGGCTCTGTGCTGAGAGCACAGAGCCTGCTTGGGATTCTCTCTCCCTGTCTCTCTGGCCCTCCTACTCTCACGCTCTCTCTCAAAATAAATAAAAAACATCCCCCCAAATCCCCCAAAAAGACGTTACTGTGTCCTTATGCTTTATATTTATTATGATGCTTTATATTATTTCATTAAAACCTAAACATTTGGAGGAATTTTACCCCCAATTTTATCATTGGAGCACGGACAACCAGCTAATTGCTATAATTAAATAAATACGAATAAATGTATGAATAAATGAATAAAAGGTAGGAGAGGCCAAAAGCAATTCTACATGTTTTAATTCCGGAGACCAAAGCTGTTCCCTTATTTCCCTTGGAAAATCATTTGGTTGACTCTGGACTCAGGCTAAATCCTGCCTCCCAAAGACCCACAGGATGGAAACCCTGGCACAGGCCTGGCAAATGAGGACAAAGCGTCCCCGCAGGACTGGAGTTTTTCTCAGGTTTGGAAGTAACTGGGATCGGCTCCCTGCTGGGAGCCATAGATCCGGAAGGTCAGAGGAAGGTAAGGTTAGTTTCACTCCTTGAACTTTCTCGTCTTCAGCCTTCGGTGCTGTTGGGGCACCCGGTATTTGAGAGAGGTGGCACTCAGGGTTGGGTCTCACTTGGCAAAGCACCAGAGATTGGTCCCCCCACCCCCGCCCGCAACGCTGGAGAGAGTCACAGAAGCTGGATGGTAAACACGAGCAAATATTGACAGAACTGAGAGTCAGGGTAACACCATCTGGCCCGTCTGCAGTTCAAAGGGCCTGGTCAACTGGGTTTGCATGACACAACCAGGCAGTTTCTAAAACTGAATTTTAAAACGGGCGGCTCATCAGCCGCCCCTTTGTGTTTTTGCAAAATCGCTCCCTGTACTGACTTCCTCACAGCTGTTCTTATTTCCTTTGGTAGAATTTTTTTTTTCATTCTTCCTAGGAAAGAGAAATCAATACAACATCTCCAGGAGGGAGGTGGTTGGTATCTCCTACTTTGATCCAAACCACGTGTTGCCTGTGTTGGGTTAATTCCAGCCTGGGTCAAGCAACTGATCGCAAGATGTTTTTGCGGGTTGTGTGCTATCTTGTGGTTGTGTGGCCGATTTCTGCCTCATACGGTATGTATGCTTAAGATTAGTTTCTAGGGTACTTGATATCAGCCTGCGGGGTACGAAGCATGCTGTCTATGGTTTTAATGAAATTTAAGTCAATGAAATGTATTTCCTTTATTGAAAAATGTCAAATGACTTGGCCTAATGCCCTGTACTCAGTAGGGGCTTAGTAAATATTTAATGATAACTCTGCTCTATGAAGTGGGTGGTTAACTGTACCAATTTGGTACCAAAAAGTAGCAATTTCAAAATCTTGAGAGGTCTTGTCTGTTATAAACTCCAGAAATGCTATTTGGAAAGGGAATTGTATCTTCATGGTTGAATTGAATGTAATGCCCGTTATCCTTTTGAAAACAAAACTTTGGGAATTCTTGGGAAGGGGGGGATGGGGATATACATGGACATGGAATTGTATAAGGAAGGAGAATCAATAATCCAGGAAAAGGACACTCGGATGGCTGTCTAACGGGGCCTCGTCACAGCACGTGATAACGCCAAGTGAATCTGTTTTCTTTTTCCTTCCAACAGAGAACTGTCCAGAACTCCCCCCAGTGGGATATAGCATATTTGTTGCAAAGAAGGTCGAGGGACAAATTCTGGGGACTTACTTTTGTATCAAGGGCTACCACCTGGTAGGAGAGAAAACCTTTATTTGCAATGCCTCTGGGGAGTGGAATAATCCCACTCCCACATGCCAATGTGAGTTGAAATTTTGTTTCTTGTGTATCTTGTCATCTCCCTGGGCTCTTACACATCCTACCTCCCGCAGGCCGCATTAAAACTTTGTAAGACAAAAATTCGCAACTTCTGGGAATTAATTTTTAAAGCACCCCAGGGTGGAACTTCTCTTACAAGGTACATGGTCAGCTCTTCCTCAGTGTTGATTTAATTAGTTGATTAATAGAATTAATAGACTCAATCACCCCTGCAGGGAGGGAAGAATTTCTACCATATATTAAAACTGCCTTTTTTGGGGGGGGGTCTAATTTAATATCATACTCCTTTAAAATTTTTATGTTATAGAAATCTATTTATAGAATTTCTATAACATAAAAATTGTAAATATATACAAAAGACAAAAGAGCAAAATCAGGTCATATGCACTCATCACTGAGCTTCAACAATTGTCAACATGTAACATCTTTTTCTCAAAGATTCTGTTTTGCATGATTATTATTTTGAAGTAAATATGTCATATTTTTAAAAAAAATTTTTTTTTTCAACGTTTATTTATTTTTGGGACAGAGAGAGACAGAGCATGAACGGGGGAGGGGCAGAGAGAGAGGGGGACACAGCATCGGAAACAGGCTCCAGGCTCCGAGCCATCAGCCCAGAGCCCGACGCGGGGCTCGAACTCCCGGACCGCGAGATCGTGACCTGGCTGAAGTCGGACGCTTAACCGACTGCGCCACCCAGGCGCCCCTAAATACGTCATATTTTATTTCATCCATCATATGACTTTTGAACTGGGAAACACTTATATTCTCAATTTACCGATGTGAGAACTGAGATCTAAGTGATGTGCTCAAATTCACAAAACTCACTTGTGGTGTCTGTAGAGACAGAGAATAACTGCTCAACATCCTCGTTATTATTAGTATTTTTAGGAATAGTTGGGTTTGTTCTCCTTGATACCTAGAGTAAAGCACGCCAAATGTTTATCCTGTATTTATACCAGCAAGTTCATCTTCTCTCCTGTTTTTTTCACAGAGGGGTAGGGGGGTGGGGGGGGGGGAAGGAAAATGAAACAAAGTACAAACTGATGAGTGAGGTGTCTATTCATGGAGGAAAGGGAGGGAAAAACTTGCCTCCAGCATAGGGTGAAGTATTTTCAGCAACGCTTACCAGGATGATGAACATGCCATTGATCATTTCCAGTTATGTGCTTAGTTACTTTTCGTAAGTTCAAGTGCCAACTGTCACTCTTGTGCATGACCAAGACCTTTCCTACCACACTTAGGCCAACCTAGTCCCTTCGCGTCCTGCACTGATACGATTTGGTCCCATGTAGGAGTCCCTGTTATAAAGTACAGTTTTAGTTCTGATTTCTTTTCTCTCATTGAAGTCTGAGGAGGTCTAGCCTCCGCAGTGGCGGACTTTCTCCTGCTCTTTCCGATCACTTCCTGTTTTCTTCTTCAGTGGGCCACTGTCCTGACCCCGTGCTGGTGAATGGCGAACCCAGTTTCTCAGGTCCTGTGAATGTGAATGACAAAGTCACTTTTAAGTGCAATGAGAACTATATCCTCCAGGGCAGCAACTGGAGTCAGTGCATGAACGACCACACCTGGATGCCTCCCTTACCCATCTGCAAAAGCAGTAAGTGTCAGAGAAACCAGCACCAACCCAAAGACACTGACCAGAGGGACACCCTAGGCATTTGTCACATCCCTGCAATGATGTTTTCCTCTTTTTTTTTTTTTTTTTGTATCTGGGAAGGGTCTGGGATCTCGGAGGAAGCCAGAAAACAAATGGAGCTCACAGAGCCAAAACGCACCTCAAATGATACATTCCAGTGAAACAAACAGCATCCAAACAATGAACACTTTATTTCCCCTCTCAAGTAGGATTCCTTTCCTACTAAGTCCAACACAGGATACTTTGGGGCATCTGACTTTTTTGTTCATTTGTTTCATGATAACGCCTTACAGTTCTTATTTGAAAAATATATGAAAACAGGGGAAGAGGACCATATCTCATCCATTGCAAAATTATATAAAATAAGAGTTGAGGGGTGCCTGGGTGGCTTAGTGGGTTAAGTGTCTGACTTTGGCTCAGGGGTTGATCTCGCGGTTCATGAGTTTGAGCCCCGCTTTGGGCTCTGTGCTGACAGCTCAGAGCCTGGAGCCTGCTTTGGACTCGGGGTCTCCCTCTCTCTCTGCCACTCCCCCTGCTCACACACTGTCTCTATCTCTCAAAAAAAAAATTTTTTTTTAAAAAGTACCTCCTCCTTCTAACGTATATTAGAAGTACCTCCTTCTAACATGGTAATTCACACTTCTCAGAGGAAATTAGTTGGAATGTGTTTGCTTCATGTCTTTTCCTATGTTTATGCAGACGTTTAAAATAAACAAATGCACACACACATATCTACACACATATACACTTACAAAAATGGGACTTTGTGCTATGTATTGTTTAAATTTTTTTTTTATGTAATATTATACATGGGAATCTTTTTCGATCAGTATACGTGGCTGTATCTCCTGCTTTTATTTATTTGTTTTTTCTATCTCCTGCTTTTAAAAAATAATGTGGATACACCATCAGTTATTCCATATCTCTAGTATTGATGAACGTTTGTTCTATTTCTGTATTTTTGCTATTACAAACAATGCTGAAACGAATGTTATGTATGTATACATATACATATATCTTCATGCCTGTGCTATTATTTCTGTAGGATAGATTCCTAGAATGATTGGTAAGTCACAGGATATACTTATTTGTAAAACATACTTAAAAGATCCAAGAAATTCTACTAAAAAACTTCATTCTTGGACACAAAATAAATATTGAAAAACCAATAGTATTACTTTCTAATCATTATGATGTGACTATTGAAATGTAAAAATAATTCCATTCATGAGACCTATATGAAAATTTACTGAAGGACATGGAATAAGACTTAAATAAAAGGTATACCGTGGTCCTGCATGGACAGACTGGTATTGCAATGGAATTCTACCCAGAGTTTCTTTTTTTTTTATTTTCTTTTTTAACGTTTACTTATTTTTGAGACAGAGAGAGACAGAGCATGAAGGGGGGAGGGTCAGAGAGAGGGAGACACAGAATCCGAAACAGACGGGGCTTGAACTCACGGACCGCGAGATCACGACCTGAGCCGAAGTCGGCTGCTTAACCGACTGAGCCACCCAGGCGACCCAAGAGTTTAAAATTTAAAGGTATAAAACAAAAAATTGAGTTTGAAATCTCCTTTGGGAGGGTACATATCTAACTACAGATTTATTGATTTAAAGACTTACTTTTTTTCAGACTTAGTTTTTTTTTTTTTTTTTTTTTTTTTGCATTTATTTTTGAGACAGAGAGGGACAGAGCATGAACGGGGAGGGTCAGAGAGAGAGGGAGACACAGAATCTGAAACAGGCTCCAGGCTCTGAGCTGTCAGCACAGGGCCCGACGCAGGGCTCGAACTCACAGGCTGTGAGATCATGACCCGAGCTGAAGTCGGACGCTCAACCGACTGAGCCACCCAGGCGCCCCGAGACTTAGTTTTTTAGAGCAGTTTTAGATTCATAATAAAACCGAGGGGAAGGTATAGAGATTTCCCATACACTCCCTAGCCCCGCATATGCACAGCCTCCTACACTGTCAACATCATTCACCAGATTAGTACTATATTTTTTTTTTTTGTTACCAAGGATGAACCAATGTTAATACATCATATTCCCCCCAAATCCATAGTTACCTAAGGATTCACTCTTGGTGTTTTACATTCAGTGGGTTCGGACATGTGTGTAATGATGTGTATCTATCATTATAATATCATACAGAGTCTTTTCACTGCTCTAAAAATCCTCTGTGCTCTATTTATTGGTCTCTCTACTTCCCCCGCCCATCTCAGCCATTGATCTTTTTATTGTTTCCATAGTTTTTCCTTCTCCAGAATGTCATATATTTGGAATCATATAGTATGTAGCCTCTTCAGACTGCCTTTTTTTCTACCTAGAAATATACATTTAAGGTTCCTCCATGTCTTTTCATAGCTTGACAGCTAATTCTCTTTTATCGTTGAATAATATCCCGTTTCCGGATGTACCATAAGTTTATCGATCCGATCACCTCCTGAAGGACATCTTGCTTGCTTCCAAGTTTTGACATTTATGAGGAAAGCTGCTATAGATATCGGGTGCAGGTTTTTGTGTGGATGTAAGTTTTCAACTCCTTTGGATAAATACCGAAGAGGGCGATTGTTGACTCTTATGGGAAGAGTAGATTTAGTTTTTTTCTAAGAAACCATCAAACTGTCTTGCAAAGTGGCTGTATCATTTTGCATTCCCACCAGCAACGTAGGAGAGGCCTTGTGGCTCCACATCCTTGTCAGCATTTGGTGTTGTCAGTGTTCCAGACTGGCCATTCTAATGGTTGTATAATGGTATCTCCTTGTTTCAATTTGCATTTCCGGATGACAAATGATGTCAAGCATCTTGTCATATGCTGATTTTCCATGTGTATATGTTCTTTGATGAGGTGTCTGTTAAGGTTTGGGGCCCATTTTTTATTTATTTTTATTTTTATTATTTTTATTTTATTTTATTTTAATTTTTTAAAATGTTTTTGTTTATTTTTGAGACAGAGAGAGACAGAGCATGAACAGGGGAGGGGCAGAGAGAGAGGGAGACACAGAATCCGAAGCAGGCTCCAGGTTCTGAGCTGTCAGCACGGAGCCCGATGCGGGGCTCAAACTCACGAACCATGAGATCGTGACCTGAGCCAAAGTCGGACGCTTAACTGACTGAGCCACCCAGGCGCCCCTATTTTTTTTTTAAATTCAAATCCAAGTTAGTTAACACATAGTGTAGTAATGATTTCAGGAATACAATTTAGTAATTCATCACTTACATTTAACACCCATTGCTCACACCAACAAGTGCCCTCCTTAATGCTCATCACCCATTTACCCATCCCTCTACCTAACATCCCTCCAGCAACCCTCAGTTTGTCCTCTGTATTTAAGAATCTCATGGTTTGTCTCTCTCATGTTTTTATCTCATTTTTGCTTCCCTTCCCCCATGTTTATGGCAAATTTTAAGGCTAGACAATTCCAAGATTAGCCCCCAAACAGCATTTATATTCCTCAAATTTACGGAAAGATAATGAATATAACTAATAATTACAGAAATGAATAGTAAAATTAGATACACATGTTTTACTGATCAAATTAGCAAAAAAAAAAAAATGATTTCACCTAACATCGTTCATGATATGAGGGGCTAGTCACTGATGTCAGTGAGGAAAAGAGATATCATTCTGTAGATATATTTTGGCAGTAGCTATTAAAATAATAGGCAGCTTTTTGTTATTTTTAATTTTTTAAATTATTTTATTATAGAGAAAGAGAGAGAGCATGAGTGGAGGAGAGGGGCAGAGGGAGAGAGAAAGAGAATCCTAGGAAGGCTCCATGCTCAGCACAGAGACTGATGCAGGGCTCGATCCCATGACCCTGGGATTATGACCGGGGCTGAAATCAAGAGATACTCAACTGACTGAGCCACTCAGGTGCCCCAATAAGCAGTTTAAAAGCACAGACTATATGTAGCCTCTTTCAAGGAGTTAGGGGTTACTTGAAACATACATATATACTGTAGGCAGTTAAATTACAAGCATATAACATCATTATTATTAGCCTGACACAGGTTTAAAGAATTTATTTCTTTTAATCTCTTTTAATTCAGTACTTCCCATTCTAGCTCTGAAATGCAGGATCTCTGTCTTTTTGTGTTAGTTCATTGCCCAGTTCTAAAGAAAGCTCCTTAGGTCCCCGAGTAAAGCAGATTCTTTTCTGCTTAGGCCCAAGATCCATATTATCTCTTTCAGTTGAAAACTGTACTCTTAAAAGTTACCAGGAGAGCCCTGTCTGTACTGGGGTTCCTTAATCAACTCATGGAAATCCTTTTTCCTTTCCTCTATACAGCTTTTGAACTCAGTTTTTGATCTTCTAAAAATTATGTATTAACTTCTCAAAGAAAACATCTGGTTGTAGAAAAATACAGAAAATAAAACATTTAATTACCTACAAACCTACTACCCAGAAGTAATAGAGTACTTTGATATATAACTTTCAGGCTTTTTTTCTGTTCATATACGTTGATGCATGAGTGTATTTTACAAAAATAGCATTTTATGCTATTATTATAATTACATTTCAATTTGTATGTATTATTATAATACACAGTATCACATACTATGTACTATACTAACACATACTCTTTTATGCTTTGCTGTTTTTACTCAACTATTTGGTTTGAAGGCATTTATGTTTCCATAAATATATACCTCCGTAATTATTCTTCATTCACCCTTTAACCTTGATCATCATGTTTAGATGTATATAATCTCAGAGCTCAAAGGGACTTAAGAAATAATTCTGTTTAACCTGCTCATCTCATAGGTTAGGAGGGAAACCGAGAAGGATAAAATCATGGGTCGTGGAAGAGGCAGAACCCAAAATTCACAACATCTCGTACTTTGTCCAACTCTCTTTCCACAATTTTATAGACTCATCTTTCCTCCCAGTTGTATCCTGCGTTTCTGAAGCTCTCGTGTTGCACACTTCTGTCCCACAGAGAACGTCAGCCTCCATTTGAACGCCCACCATTTATCTCCACTCTTAGGGAGTTGCTACTCCCACCTCTACCTCTGGTTTAATTTTTCTTTTCTTGTACCCTGACGATCTCTACAATTTAAACTTCCTTTCCTCAAAACTCATGCCAATCAGAAAGCACTCCCCCATTCCTAATCACTCAGCGGATGAGCAGGAGAAGGCAGTCTGTCCCAGGATAAACATGATTCTGACCAGAAGGAAGTGAATGGAGAAGGTGTCCTAAGATCCCGCATAGACAGCTAAACTTAGGGGGTGCTGTTCACTGAGCGTAACTCATGACCGTCGTTCCTGTTCTCCTGTTTCTCAGGAGACTGTGGCCCTCCTGGGAATCCGGCTCATGGCTATTTTGAGGGAAGAGATTTCAACTTAGGTTCGACCATTACTTATTACTGTGAAGACAGGTAAGTGTATGCAGCCTTTCAAATGTGAGATCGTGGGGCGCCTGGGTGGCTCAGTCAGTGAAGCATCCGATTTCAGCTCAGGTCATGATCTCACAGTTTGTGAGGTTGAGTCCCAGGGCGGACTCTGTGCTCTGAGTCTCTCTCTCCCTCTCTTTCTTCCCCTCCCCTGCTTGCGCACGTTCTCTCTCTCTCTCTTTCTCTCTCTCCCTACCCCCCTCAAAATAAGTAAATAAAAATTTAAATTTTTTTTTTCAACGTTTATTTATTTTTGGGACAGAGAGAGACAGAGCATGAACGGGGGAGGGGCAGAGAGAGAGGGAGACACAGAATCAGAAACAAGCTCCAGGCTCCGAGCCATCAGCCCAGAGCCCGACGCGGGGCTCGAACTCACGGACCGCGAGATCGTGACCTGGCTGAAGTCGGACGCTTAACCGACTGCGCCACCCAGGCGCCCCATAAATTTAAAAAAATAATTATAAAAAAAACCCCCACAAAGTGAGATCTTGCCCATTGACTGGTAGCTTTGTTGTGGGGAGTGACCCAGCCTGTGTCACCTCGTGCCCTGACTTCCTACTGCTTCAGGAGTCTGAGCTCATTCTGACGAGAGCTGCTTTGGCCACTGCCAGCTGTCCCCAATCTCTAAAAGATAGACTCATGTCTTTATCCTAAAGTATTTAGTATATTTATCTTAAAGTATTACATTTTTTTTCCTCTTAGTTGAGACAGGGGCATCTGGGTGGCTCGGTGGGTTGAGCGTCCGACGCTTGATTTCAGCTCAGGTCATGATCCCAGGGCCATGGCCTCGAGCCCCATGTTGGTCTCTGGGCTAAGCATGGAGCCTGCTTGGGATTCTCATTTGCCCCCTCTCTTGGCCCCTCCCCTACTTGTGCACACACTCTGTCTCAAATAAAAAAAAAAAAAAGACAAGAGAAGATATTTAAAATGTATGTTTTTTTCTAAAGACTCTCAGCACAAAAGAAAGAGAATGATTTATTGTCCCAGCTTGCCACCCCCCCCCCCATCTGGTTTCCTATTTGCAGTTCTTTGAATTAAAAAATATATATCCTTTTAAAAACAAAGAAAAAGAAAGAGAATGATTTATAGAGCTTTAATACATCCTAATTAAATTCTAACCTTAATTTAGACTACCTCATCCTCTAGCTTACAGATGACCTACTCTTTCCTTGGCTTCAACCTTCTTAACTCGGGGTCGTGTTGCTTCACTAGCATTTCTGTCTCATTATAAACTTTCAGTGGGCGTGTTTTTTTTCTGATTAAAAGCTGTATCTCCTTCCTAAGATTTATTTGAGGATTTTCTCTAGCTTTCCACTCCTTTTTAGAGAGTAGATGGCAGATGTTTTTTTAAGTTATTGAATGATGAAGCACTTCGTCCCTCACCCTCTCCACCCGACAACTGTGTGTGAACACACGTATTCAGATCTCACTGGTCCATGTTTTACAGATTGAATTATCACTTGGGTCCTCTCCACCCCCAAAAGGAGAGTGACTTTAGTTGATGGCTGCTTTGTAATACTGAAATAACTTAAGCATTCATTAAGGCTCGGGGAGGTGGATCCTATCACCATATGAAATGCGGAAAACAACTATACAAAACCAACCTTAGTTGGCTGCCTTAGCCCAGATCAGAGGTGGAAAGGTTAAGTGTTGTTGCCATGCTAATGTCTGTTCAGGTACCACTTGGTGGGCACGCGGGACCAACGGTGCGTTGATGGGGAGTGGAGCAGTGCACTTCCAGTCTGTGAGTTGATCCAAGAAGCTCCCAAACCAATTCCACAGACTAAGTTTGAGCGGGTGCTTGTGAGTAGTACGCTTTTGTCTGTCTTGTTCACAGTTGTATCTCCTGGCACATACTCAGTAAATATCTGTTCACTGTGGGATGTTTTTGAAGAGTTGGCCTTGGCCCGATTGTAGAAGAGGGATCATAAGCTATTAATTCGTATTTTTACATGAGAAGTTCTCATTCACCACCATCATCACAAACACCTCATGAGGACGTGTTGGTAAGAGTTACTGTCTCATGGACTTTATAGAGCGAGTTTTATAAACTCATGTCTTAGACTTGTATGTATTGCTGTAAAAAGTCTCTGAAATTCTTCTAGATTTTAAAAAACCCTGAATAGATCATTTTTCACTGAGATCCCTTTTATAGATCCCTCTTTTTTTTTTTTTTTTTTATTACTGGGATAACAACAAGTATACATAAGCTAGAAAAATTTAAGTGGTTCATCACGTTGAATACCCAGATCAGGGACCTAAACGCTACGCATTAGCTTCGGAGTATATGGCTTCAGAGAATCTCAGTTCTTAAGCTGTAACTTACTTAAAAAAAAAAAAAATTTTCTTTTTCAGCTTGCCTTTCAGGAGACGAAAGACCTTTGCAAAGCCATGCAGAACTTTATGAAAAGACTCAAGGAAAATTCCTTAACGATGGAGGAACTAAAACATTTTCTGGAAACTCAGAAAGCCGAGCTGCAGCCAAAAAATGATGCCCTGACATTATAGCTGAGCAGGCTGGGTCATAGAAAAGCACCCTATGAATAAACCTTCTTCTTGGTTCTAAAACCGGTTTCAGATTTTTCTCTCATTAGACTGAAACACAGCGTCACTGTACAGTAACCAACTGTAGTTGCATAAAGCACCTTGTGTGTGTGTGTGTGTGTGAGAGAGAGAGAGAGACAGAGACAGAGACAGAGACAGAGACAGAGGCAGAGAGAGAGTATGTGACAGTGTGAGCGTGTGTGTGCTGCTCTTACGTGGTGGTTGTCTGTTTAAGACCAGAATTTAGCAGCACATCAATGGGGGAGTGAAGGATTTAATTTCCAGTCCGTAAGGAGAATGGGAAGCTCAGATCCCAGCTAGGGGGATGCCTCATAGTTTAATGAGACGCAAATGGTGAGGCACAAAATAACCTCAAATTAACCAACACTTATGAGGCAAAAATTAACCTCTCAATTTGAGAAAACAGACTCTGAACAATTATATCCTTAAAACGACCTATTGAGACAAAAGTAGAGTTAGGACCTAACCTGTGTCCCCTATATCCTGTTTACGGAACCACGTTTCTAAATCTTCTGCAGTAACATTGCTTACCACATTTAGATGAAACCCAGCCCGGCATCGGAAATTTGAGATGGTGAAAAATAAGTGAACGTATTTTCTTCTCCTTTTTTTCTTTTTTCTTTTTTTTTTTTTTTTTTGAGGGCAGAATAAGCAAGAATCGTAAGGTTTTCTTACCAAGATGTCATACTGCCATGATATGACAAACTTCTCCCATCTCTCACTTTGTTCTCTTCCAAAACACATAGGAAACCTGGATAAAATACAAAGAAAACGCCTAAGAGAGCTTGAACTAACGGAACATCCCTCGGTGTAGTTATGAAGGAGAATAAGACCTCGGAATAAGAAACTCTCAAGTAGTCCGCAGTCTATTAATAGACACAAGATGATAGACGCATATCATCCATTCAGGGTGGTTAGAATGTAATAAACACTTTTCAGAGAAGAATGTGCCATGGGAGCTCAGCGTCCAGGAGGAGGCCTCCTGTCTGGGAAGAAGTGGAGGCAGGAAAATTGTTAAGAAAAGTCACGGTTAGTTGGGCCTTTAAAAGTGAGTAGGATTGCGGGGCCTGGGTGGCTCCGTTGGTTAAGCATCCAACTCTTGATCTCAGCTCAGGTCGTGATCCCAGGGTCGTGAGATCGAGATTAAGACTCTCTCCCTCCCCCTCTCCCCAACTCGTACACACACTCTCTCTCTCAAAATAAATAATTTTTTTAAAAAGACTGAGGAGGATTGAGAGATGAAAATTAAGGAAGGGGACGTGGCAAGTTGAAAGAAGGTTTGGGAAATATAGCAAGAGAGTCGTAAAGAGTCTTAAGCTTCTGAACCAAGTAAACCCACTCCTCAGATTAGTCTAACTCTGGCAAAATGATTTTTTAATTTGAAGCCGCTCATTCTGTTATTGCTTATACTGTCTATACTAGTGAGACCTTGTGAACACCTGAAATGTCAAATCTTAGGAAAATGTTTTAGTAAGTTATGGCATACCAAATGTAACGCAAGCTTCGATGGTGTTATGATCAGAAAATCTTAAAAATATAATCCTAAGTAAAAGTAGAATACATAATATTAAGTACTTATGGTCGCATTTATGTAAAACCTGTATTTTTGTAGAGAAGGTCCAGGCGATAGCAAGGCACAAATGAAAACAGTTGTCCTAGGATAATGAACTTGCAGGTGTTGATTCTTTGAAAGTTCTTTCATGTTTTAAATTGATTTTCCCCCCTCTGCCCCCTCCCCCATTTGCGTGTACTCTCTCTCTCCCTGAAAGAAAGAAAGAAAGAAAGAAAGAAAGAAAGAAAGAAAGAGAAAGAAAGAGAAAGAAAGAAAGAGAAAGAAAGAAAGAAAGAAAGAAAGAAAGAAAGAAGAAAGAAAAGAAAGAGAAAGAAAGAAAGAAAGAAAGAAAGAAAGAAAGAAAGAAAGAAAAAGAAAGAAAGAAAGAAAGTTTCTAATAATGATTTTTTTTAAATGTTGTGCAGAGGCAGGAAGGATGGGTCATGTCTGGGGGACAGCACATGGCCTGGATTGGCCTGGATAAAGCATGGGGAGTGATGAGAAAGAAGGCTGGAAAGATACATTAAAGCCCGTTTATGGAGGCTTTTAAAGAGCATGTTAGAGAATTTGACGTCTATTTGATAGGCGGTGAGAAGAGATAGAAGGCTTTCTTTTTTTTTTTTTTAATAATAAAGTGCATTTATTTAAGTGTTCAACTTGATGAGTTTTTTTTTTTTTTATTATATGAAATTTATTGTCAAATTAGTTTCCGAGATAGAAGGCTTTCAAGAAAGGAAGTGAGGGGCGCCTGGGTGGCTCAGTTGGTTAAGCGTCCAACTTCAGCTCAGGTCACGATCTCAGGGTCCGTGAGTTTGAGCCCCGCGTCGGGCTCTGGGCTGATGGCTCAGAGCCTGGAGCCTGCTTCCGATTCTGTGTCTCCCTCTCTCTCTGCCCCTTCTCCGTTCATGCTCTGTCTCTCTCTGTCTCAAAAATAAATAAACATTAAAAAAAAAATTAAAAAAAAGAAAGGAAGTGATAGGGACCGAACACAGATTTCTCTCATGACAGTATGTAGTATATACAGGTCGAAGCAGGAAAAGAACAGAGGCAGAGAAACCACATAAAGGGCTGCCAGAGAAGACAATGGTGACCTGAACTGGGTGGTGGCAGAAATAGAAAGAGAAAACTAGACATGGGAGAACTGGAAAATCAAAAACAACTCATCAAACTTCTTGACTCATCAAACACTGGAGGATGAGGGAGAGGAAGGGTTTAAAGCTGAGTTTGAAATTCCATTCCTGGAAGCCTGGATTGATCTTGGGGTCAGAAGGTGAGGCTTCTGGACCGGAAATGAGTAGTTCCCTTTGGATGTGCTAGTGTAATGTGTTTGTAAGATGTCCACTAGGCAACAAAAACTGTCAGTCTGCATTTAGGAGAGTAATCAGGTATAAAGAGGTGGTTGTGGGGGCGCCTGGGTGGCTCAGTCGGTTAAGCGTCTGGCTTCGGCTCAGGTCATGATCTCGCCGTTTGTGAGTTCGAGCCCTGCGTCCGGCTCTGTGCTGACAGCTTGGAGCCTGGAGCCTGCTTTGGATTCTGTGTCTCGCTCTCTCTCTGCCCCTCCCCTGCTCATGCTCTGTATCTCTCTGTCTCAAAAAAAAAAAAAAAATAAAAAATAAAAAGAGGTAGTTGTAGGGGTAGTTCTCTTACAGGGAAGAGTTAAAGCCACGACAGCAGGTACAATAATGAAATATATGGAGAGAAAAATTTTTGAAAAGGAGAACCTGGGACATATCTATATTTGGGGATGAGAAAGAGAAAAGGAGGTAAGAAGAACGAAACATTTAGTAAGAGAGAAGAATCAAGAAAGTTTAGGGCGATGGAAGCCAAAGGAGAAGTGTTTCAGAAAGGAGATTAGCAGCAGGATTAGAGGCTGCCAAGAAATCATGACATGAGTTAAAAAAATTTGAATTTGGAGATAAGGACATGCCTGAAAGAGCTGTGTCCACAAGTGTGGGAAGAAGTCAGGTTGGAAGGCCACAACGGGAGGGCCAGGGAGGGCCAAACAAGAAAGAGTAGGCAGGAAACACAGGAGACCTGGGGAGTTAAGTACCTCAGGACAGAAGATCAATGGAATTTGAGGTTTTTGCAAGATTTGGGGAATGTTTCAGGATGAAAGTCACCTCGAAAATGAGAAAAAGAGCAAAAGAGATCTCTTCTGAAACAAGAGTGAATAGGAGAGAAAATCTGAGGTGGGGAGAGGCCGAGGAACGATTGTGTGGTAGAGTAGGAGGCAATATCGCCTGCTGAGAGGAAGACCATTTGGTGATTTGGAGAGAAAAATTTGGAGCAGTCACTGTGGAGAGTAAGGAAAAGCACTCCAAGCAAGAGACTGGGAAATGGTATTTTGAAGATTCCCCTTGAAAGGTGGTATTTCCTTCGACTTAGCTCTCAAGACCTGGTACAATCTGGAATCCTCCTCTACTCTCATTTCGGTCAGTCAACAAATCTGTCTCACCCTGTGACCTGGTTATGTTCTCTTAACCTCTAATAGCGTTCTCAGTCTCATCTAATATTTCCACTTTTCATTCAAAGCCCAGCTCAAATCTCCTACCTCTGTCAAAGCTTCCATGGTGGTTCGACTCCATCTTTTCTGAGACCTTCATGAGACTCTTGGTGTTTATGACAGAAAAAGGGAAGTTATCGGGAAAAATTGCTCTTTAATAGCAATCTCCTGAGCACACAAATCTTAATCCTGAGGATTAAAACGTTAATTAGATAATGTCAGAGTTTGGGGTTCTTCCTAGATCTGTATGATCACCAGCATGCTGGCCCTTCATTGCATTTCTCTGAGCAGCGCTCAATAATTGACCAACTTCTGGAAGTCGTCTGGTGACCAGCACACAGTAGTAGCTGTGGGGGTAGTCGTTAATTAACACGTACTGAGTGCTGATTTGTTCCAGGCAACTCGGCATATGGCAGGGATTCAGTGAATTTGTTAACCGCCCCCCCCCCCCCACCGCCATTTTACCATCTTGGGGTGGAATGAACACCTGCAGAGGGTAAAGTCACCAGTCCCTGAGCCCCAGGAGGGCCTGCTGGACCTACCATCATGGGAAGTGGATCATTTTCGTGGACCTAGTCTCAACCCTACAGTATCTGAGTTTTCTAGGCTAGCTGGAGTGCACTGTGGATGTCTGGCTTGTGATTATGAAAAGAAAAAAAGAATTCTGGCATCAAATTCATATTGTCTTTCCACTTAGGGGAAATGGTTGGCGGAGGAGCAAATAAGTGATTGCAACATGTTATCAAGGATGAGGGTTGGTGCAGAGGAAGAGGGTTAGGTAAACACCAGTGCTTTATTTCCGTTAATCATTCACGAGGCTGGTAGAAAGTCTCTCCCCATCCACTACAATTCAGCCATCCCTGACCAGTCAACTACAGGGCTGAATTCAGGGACTTTTTGGTGGTGCAATTACCAGCTAGCTTCAGGGTAGTCTGGTAAACTCTGATCTGGGGAGGAAGTAAAACTATTAGAGATCCAGACGCTTTTCTCCCTTGAGAGACAACCTGAGGCACCACGACAGAGTCTTCTGCTTCTTCCTCAGCTACCCGCAGGTCAGTGGATTATTTGGGGTACCTTGGGGAAAAGGCTGGTGGTTCGGCCCTTTAAGGAGGACAAGATTAGAAAGATAAGACAAACACACACTTGGGGGTATTTGCAGCAGAAATCTTTCCAGAAGTTTTTAGGAGGTTATGTGATTTCACAAGTACTTTTAATCCCTCTGAGCCTCAATGTTGTTTTTTTTTTTTTTACTATAAATGGGGGAATAATAATGCATATTAATAAACTAAAGCAGAAAGGAAGTAAGATGTCACTCTTGTAGCTAAAAGTCGAGCGTGTTGGTTCATTGATTCTTTACTATCTCTCCACATAGGGGAGTTTAAGACTAGGATACCTGTGACAGGTAGACCAGACCACCCAGAGGGGTCCATAGAAGACCTGGTTTTTATAGTCTACCTTCTAAAAATTGGTGCAGTGCCCTTCGGAGATTTTATTAACCATTCCACGTCTCCTCCACCACCACCAGCAAAGAAAGATCTTTTGATTTGATGATGAGAAGACGTTGGTCAGCCTCCAGTTAGTTTCTGAAGCTAGACACCTTAACTGTTCTCACCTCCTTTCTCTTCCTCACTTTCTGAATCTGGCAATGTTGATTACCCTTCCTTCTTGAAATTTCCTTCTCTCTTGGTTGGGCAAGACACAGTACTATTCTTGTCCTCATTCCAACTCCTTGACCACTCTTAGCTGACTCCCGTTCTTTCGCTAAATATGGCAGTACAAGGAGAATGACAATTCAAGTATCCAGAGTGGGCAGAAGTATCAGAGAAGGTTTGATACACTTGAATATAATATGAGCACACAAGCAAGGAGCTGATGTAGATAAAGAGATTCTAGGAAAGAGGTGAAAGTGTGGAAGCTAGTTCTGGAATCTTAAAGTGAGGTGATTGAGCGTGCAGGTATAAACAAGGAGATATCAGCTGAGACCGAAGAAAAATATTACCCTTTCCAGAGGCATCCGAGTTTTAAAAGAAGAAGTGTAGACAAAATAAATACACATACTTAAAAAGTAATCTCTAACTGAGGCACTTGGGTGGCTCAGTTGATTGAGTGTCTGACTCTTGAGTTTGGTTCAGGTCATGATCCCAGGGTCATGGGATCCAGCCCTGTATGGGGCTCTGTACTCAGTGTGGAGCCTGCTTAAGATTCCCTCTCTCTCTTTCTCTCCCTCTCTCTCTGCCACTCTCCCCGACTCTCCCTCTAAAAAATGAAAAAAATAATCTCTAATGGAAGGAGAAATTTGGGGGCTGAGAATTTTCCTAGCACCTCTCAAATTGTACTGCAGTATGCCTAACAATAACATTTTAAAAAAATGTTTATTTATTTATTTTGAGAGAGAGAGAGAGAGTAGGGCAGAGGCAGAGAGAGAGAAAAAGAGAGAGAGAGAGAGAGAGAGAGAGAGAGAGAATCCCAAACAGGCTCTGTGTTATCAGCACAGAGCGCAGGGCTCAATCTCACAAAACATGAGATCACAACCTGAGCTGAAATAAAAAGTCAGTCACTCAGGGACACCTTGGTGGCTTAGTCGGTTAAACGTCTGACTTCGGCTCAGGTCATGATCTCACAGTCTATGAGTTTGAGCCCTGCACCGGGCTCTGTGCTGATGGCTCATGCTGACAGCTCAGAGCCTGGAGCCTGCTTCAGATTCTGTGTCTCCCTATCTCTCTGCCCCTCTCCTGCTTGTGCTCTGTCTCTCTCTGTCAAAAGTAAACATGAAAAAAAAGTAAAAAAAAAAAAAGTCAGATGCTTAACCGACTGAGCCACCCAGGCACCCCACCAATGATATTTTCCACCACACACCTGTCACGTTGACTGTAGCTCTTGAGTTGGTTTCAATTTTATTGGAATTCAAAAGGTGATGATGTCATTGAAATGCGAGGATATTTACTAGGGAAGTTTTAGCTTTTCAGTGGGCAGCTAATAGAATTCTAGACTTTGTATGGAATGGAAAGATGATCTAAGTTTCCTGTCATCATTTGTGAGATGAGAAACTGACCCAAGGAGCTGACATGGCTTCTTCAAGATCACAGAATTAGACTGTGGTATTGACTGAGGCTCAAATTCAGGTCCTTGCCTCCCAAGTCCTAGCCTCCAACCCCATCCTCTGTGGTCTGCTGAATCCTGTGCGGGTTCTGCTGAGGAACCACAGGGAGTAGTGATGGCAAACGGCGGATACCACCCCTGGCCCATCGAGTCACCATACTCTTTAATTCACTAAGAACCAGTGAGGAAAGTGGGCTTACTGTATCATTTATGTCTTCACAACTTGCAAAGCACTTCACAGATATTATTCCATTTGGTCCTCGGGAAGGCAGTTAATCCTTCTCACTCGGAAGGGAAAACTATATTGATTTATTTATGTCACATTTATTGGATAACTATTATGTGTCGGTTCCAATATCAGATCAGCACCAGGAAGTTGAACAAGCATCTTTGTCTCCAAGGGACCCACAATCTATTTTAGGAGGCAAAAGTGAATAGATAGTGAATAGATACGATACAATGTGGTATTACAACTGAGGCATCAGCAAAATACTGGGGGAGCCTGGAGGAGGCTGATATTTCTCTGTGGGGTTGGACAATTCGTCATTAAGGAGGTGACATTTGACCTGGACAGTGAATTAAGAGGAGTTTGGAGGTTAAGCGCATCCATGCACATGAGGTATTATATGCAAATGCTTGCAGGTGTTTCAATAAATCCAGGATGTGTTTTGGGAAAGGTAAGCACCTGCATGAAGTTGAAGTGCAGTGTTTTAAGTGAGCAGAAACAGAGGGATGTTTGGGAGAGGTATGGAAACCTTGTAAACGGAGGACCACAAGAGTTTCAAGCAAACTGCTTTTTAGGAATGTAACAGCATCAGCCTGGAAGCTGGCTTAGACCTGTTTGGAGGTTTCTGCAGTGGCCGAGGGTGGGTGAAGGGAATTACGACAGCCTAAACCCTAAACCCTAAACCTATGGACAAGGGTTGTAGGAGAGAGTGGCAGATTCTAGTGCTGCTATGGCCAACGTGATAGGACTTGGAGACTCTGAATATGGGAAGGGACAAGAGAGAGGAGGCTGGGATGACTCAGGTTTCTAGCCTGGGCGGCTGCGTGGAGATGATTACTTTAGCTGAGATCTTCGACACGGGGGTAAGGTGTGTTGGAGAGAAGACAGTGGGTTTCATTTGGGATATGTTGGATTCGAGGTGCCTGGGAGATACAAAGGAAGCAGTTAGGACTTTGGGAATTAGACCTTAAGCTTAAAAGAAAAAAAAAAAAACAAAGAGAAAAGAAAAGATTTTTGCTTCAGTAAGAAATCTAACAATCAGTTATCAGGGGCTGGAGGGTTGAGGAAATAGGGAGAGCTTGGTAAAGGGTTATAAGTTTTCATATATAAGATGAAGAAGTTCCGAGGATCTAAAATAAAACACACAGACTATATTTGATGACACCGTATTATATAATTGAAATTTGCCAAGAAAGTAGAACTTAAATATTCTCACACACAATAAAAGGATAAGTGTGTGAGATGGTGGATGTGTTCATCAACAAGATGGGTGGTGGGGCACCTGGATGGCTCAGTCGGTTAAGCATCCGACTTTGGCTCAGGTCATGATCTCATGGTCCGTGGGTTCGAGCGCTGCTTTAGGCTCTGCATTAATAGCGCAGAGCCTGGAGCCTGCTTTGGATTCTGTGTCTCCCTCTCTCTCTGCCCCTCCCCTGCTCACGCTGTCTCTCTCTCTCAGAAATAAACATTGAAAAATTAAAAAAATAAAAAGATGGGTGGCCGGGGCAGGGGGGGCAGTCTTTTCTCAAGGTGCACGAATATGAAATCAGAGTGATATGTTCTTTAAAAATCTTAAAATTTAGTCCCTTACACTTCAATAAAGCTGATATTTAAAAAAAGAAATCCAACAGAGTGAAAAGTTTGAGTTTACTTTCAGGATTACATGTGACAAGTGCGCTGATTGTGTTTCTGGATTTGCAAAGAAAACTCACAGGCGTTTGTCACGGTCAAAAGCAGCAATGTAATTTAAATATGATCCCAGACAAAAAATAATTTGTGAAGGTAACCCGTTGGAATTGTAGACTTTTCCAGAGTTGAAAGTTACAGTCAAGCGGCAGAGTAACGATCTCTAAAGTCTTAGAAATAACCTCTGCAAGGTCAGTTTTATGATGCAGGTACCTGCTTTTGTGAGGCTACAGGGGAAGACAAAATATTTCCTCTTTATTTTGCCGAGATTTCTTTGACTAACTTGTAGAAACTTTCACAGTTTGGAGACTCAAAATTTACATATGGGACTGAATAGGGCAGAATAAGAGTTTTGTTAACAACAGAGTTTATGAAGCGTGTAAGTTTTTGCACCTACAGAAGACAGTTGGGCTCAGAGGTCTGTGAGTGATTCCTGGGTGATGGTCATTGTCACGGGAGTAGGTGAGTTCCTCTCCGGGAGACGATGAAGACTGGGGGGGAAGAAGAACCCCCCAGAACAGGCCTCCAGGGGTGCCAGAGTCTCTGCTCTGGGTGTAGTGTTGGGTCTCACGATCACCCAAGGCCACAGTGAAGACCCAACCAATGACTTCTGGGTCAAGTCCAAGTGGGCTTTCCTCTGCGCTGGGGTTTAATTGAAGTTCCCTTGTGATGCAGGCAGACGTCATTGCAATTGTATATCATTATTCTGATGATGCTTTGACTCTGGGAGTTCTGGTCCTGTTAGGGTCACATGCCAACCCTGATCCCCTCACTTCCTTCTCTAACATTTCTTCTCAATGTTTTCTGAGTTCCAGCTGTGCACCATGCCAAGCTACTTCGCAGCAATTCCGAGGGGCATGTATAGTTTTCATTCCTATTTTATAAAAGAGGAAATTGAAGCTTAAAGGAGCTGTGTATCCTGCCCAGGGCCACACAGTTCCCATCTGGTGGAACCAAGATTCAATCCACATAGCCTGGATCTGACTCCAGAGCCCATGCCCCAGGGCCTGGCCACATACTCGCCTCTTGTGTCCCCAGCACTGTGTCTGTGGCCTCGGCGTGAGGCTGAGACTCTAGTGTAGGGTCTGTGTGTGTGGCTGCCTTTTATCTCCTGTCATAGCCTGTGGAGGGAGGGGAACTAGTTTTTGTTCATTCTTTCCCTCCTCACGGTCCTCTGTTGAATGGTTGAGGATATGAGGACTTCAGGTTAAGGAGGGGGAAGAGCCTGGGGTAAAATCGTTGTGGTCTGTTCTCATTAAGAGACAGGTGTGTCTTACCTTAAAATCAGTAGGAGCTCAGGGTCGCCTGGGTGGCCCAGTCGGTTAAGCATCTGACTCTTGGTTTCAGCTCAGGTCATGATCTCGTGGTTCAGGAGTTCAAGCCCCACGTCGAGCTCTGTGCTGACAGCACAGAGCCTGCTTGGGATTCTTAATCTTTCTCCCTCTCTCTGCCCCTCCCAGTTGCTCTCTCTCAAAATAAACAAATAAATTTAAAAAAAAAATTTTAAAAATCAGTTAAGCTCTGGCCTTGACAAAATAAACACTGTTAAGAGTAGATATGGATGTGGGGCAGTATTACCTTTCTTTAAAACATTTTATCATTAGGTGCTTTTTTTTTTTTGTTCATTTTTGAGAGAGAGAGAGAGTGTGAGCAGGTGAGGGGCAGAGAGAGAGGGAGGGACAGAGAATCCGAAGTGGGCTCTACCCTGACATCAGAGAGCCCTACTTGGGGCTTGAACCCATGAACCACAAGATCATGACCTGAGCCTAAGTTGAACACTTAACCAATTGAGCCACCCAGGCGCCCCTGTCACGAAATGCTTCTGCATGTGAATTCAACAAACATTTATTGAGTACTTTAACTGTGTGAGGCACAGTGCTAGGTACTAGGTGAGGCAGAGACGAGTAAGCACCCACCTCTGACTTCAAGGACCTTGCGGTCTAGTGTTGCGGACAGACTTCGGATGTTAATTATAAGCCAAGTCAGAATCAAAATGACAAACACTGAGTTGTAATTAGAATATGGAGACTGGCTTGGAGGAAAGAAGGGGCCATTGGATAAGGGGCTGGCAGAATGAGTAGGAATTAAAGAGGGAAGAAGGACCAGCAGGTGATATGGGCAGGAGTGTCCTAGGAAAGTATTTGGGACTGTCAGAGATCCAGGTTGTTCAGGCCAGCCAAAGCATGGGGGCTCAGACCAAACCCCCGAAAAGGTCTTTGCCAGAAGCCAATTGAGTGAGTGCCAGTTCCTGAAGGATCAGTTTGCTGAAACCAATTTGCTGAATTTATCGGATTATCAATTTACTGAACATTGTTTTATTTTTTTAATATAATTTGTTGTCAAATTGGCTCACATACCGTGTGTAAGATGTACTCTTGGTTGTGAGGGTAGATTCCCATGGTTCGTCGCTTACCTACAACACCCAGTGCTCATCCCAACAACTGCCCTCCTCAGTGCCCATCACCCGTTTTCTCTCTCCCCCATCCCCTATCCACCCTCAGTTTGTTCTCTGTATTTAAGAGTCTCTTATGGTTTGCCTCCCTCCCTCTCTGTTTGTAACCATTTTTCCCCTCCCCCACGGTCTTCTGTTCAGTTTCTCAAGTTCCACATATGAGTGAAAACATATGGTATCTGTCTTTCTCTGACTGACTTATTTCACTCAGCATAATACCTTCCAGTTCCATCCATGTTGCTACAGATGGCATGATTTCATTCTTTCTCATTGCCAGGTAGTATTCCATTATATATATAAACCACATCTTCTTTATCCGTTCATCAGTTCTGAACATTGTTTTAAAGATGCATTTTGAATATACTCAATGATTACAAATATTATTTTTATTTTATTTTATTTTATTTTAATTAGAAAGCTTCCATTTAATTTTTTAAAAATATGTATGGGTATTCTTATATCTCTTTCTTCAATTTCACTGAAATTCAACAAACACGAACTTATCAAAAATTGAAGAAACTCGTTTCTATCGTTTTTATGGTTCGTAACAGTTTTTATTGGATGGGAGAAATTTATCATACTTGCAAATTTCACAGATGATTTGGTGGATTGTTTTTCACTATGTGGAACCAGCCTTACCCCCGTCTGTCTCCTGTCTCATCCAGATGGTTAGCCAAGAGGAAGAGAGAGACTAGAGATCAGGAAGGAGAAAAGAGAGGCGCAAACAAAAAAGAAAAGTGGTGTGTAAGGGCCCAAAATCTGGTCCTGGCTCCTTTCTACCTCTTTAGACAGCTTGCATGTATTCGGTACAAATTTTGTAAACATATTTTAGTAAGAGAATGCATTTGATAAGTTGGTCATCAGATTGAATTTATTTTTTTCAGCAGAACTGTCTTAGCAGCTATGTTTGGAGCTCAGGGACTAGGCTGAGCATCAGATGGAATTGGCCACAGCCGACAGCAGCTGAAGGCACGGCTTCATCAGAAATGAATTTTGGAAAGATGAGGTTAAATGAACCATTACTCAATGAGGACGTTAGGCCCCTCCACATAGTGTGAAGGGTCATTATAAGCCTTTTCCCCCAGTAATGTGGAACAGAAATATAGGTCATCATAAATTGTTTTTTTTTTTTTTTATTCTACAACGTGGGACAGAAATATCTCTGAGCGAAATTTTGAGGGCACTCCCTTTATTTACTCCCTTTATTTACATAATTCATATTATGAATTATGGACACATGGGGAGTGTAGAATTATCTGGATCTAATACGTATCAGAATAAAAGATGAAATTCAGTATTTCCTTAGGAGTTGACTTCATACAGTCCTTTGAGAACAAGGACTATTTTTTTTTTTTTTTGATGTTTGTTCATTTTTGGGAGAGAAAGGCAGTGTGAGCAGGAGAGGGGCAGAAAGAGAGGGAGACACAGAATTGGAAGCAGGCTCCAGGCTCTGAGCCATCAGCACAGAGCCCGATGCAGGGCTTGAACGCGTGACCCGCGAGATCATAACCTGAGCTGAAGTCGAACACTTAACCCACTGAGCCACCCAGGTGTCCCAGAGAATGAGGACTATTTTTAATGTAAATTTAAGATACATTGTTTTTCCCAAAGAGAACAGGAGCGGTGGAGAGAAAAGTGTCCCTCATGATTTTGCTTAAAACAAGTCTTTAAATAGTCTGATTAAATAATGAAAGTACATTTGTCACATAAATTTTTACTTTTCTTTGTATATCTATATGTATATCTATAGTTATATGTATCTCTCCATAAACCATTCTTTCAAAACTGCAAATTGCTTGATGGTTTATTGTCTTTGTTGACAGTTGTCATGAGGAACTCTCAATACTACACAGATCTGGCTCCTTTTCTCTGTCTCATCATTTGCCTGCCTTTTGGTTTTATTTTGTTTTACATTTGTTCCCTCTTCTCCAACTCCTCTGCCATTTCCTTGGTCAGACCATCTTGCGGCTCACGTGGCCAATTGCAATAGTCTTCCTTAACTACCCTGTTTCCTCTCTCTGTTTACTTCAGTCTGTCATGTACACATCTGCCATACTGCTCTTTTCAGAACATGGTAATGAGTCACTCCTTAGCTTCAAAGTAAACAAAGAGTAAACAAAACCCAAAACAAAAAACAACGATTCTTTATTCCCTAAAGAGTAGCATCTATAAATTCCTAAACCTGACCCTTACATCCCATTCAGACACATCTATAAGCTGCCCCTTCTTAGCAACCCCCTCTCCTCTCCTCTGAGCAAAGTACTTCCACAGAGACTAACACTCACTGTCTTGTGCCGTGACACTGTATTCATGTCCTCTCTTCCACTCTAGGCCTTAATTTTCTTGAAGATGTGGACCCCACAGCATTTATCCTGGTGCATTATGACAAGTAGGAATTCAATGACTATTTATTTTTGTTTATTTGTTTTTTGAAAGAGAGAGAGAGAGAGAGAGAGTGACCAGGGGAGAGGGGCAGAGAGAGAGAGAGAGAGAGAGAGAGAGAGAGAATTCCAAGCAGACTCCACACTCAGCATGGAGCCCAACTCAGGGCCCCATCCCATAACGCTGGAATCATGATCTGAGCCGAAATCAGGAGTTTGCTGCTCAACAGATTGAACCACCCAAGTGTCCCTCAATGACTGTTTATCAAATTGAGTTCTTTTGGCAGAAAACTGTGGGAGAAGCATCAGGTCATGCACCCCAGTGCTCCTCTAAATGGGATCCGTCATAGAAAAAAGAAAATGGCAGCCTGGCCCTTACCTAGGCTGTGGAAAGTCTCTGATCCAACTCTGTTCCAAATGACCTTGGTCGCTGCTCTATTTGCTACTGTCCTTGGTGAGTAATAGAGAGGTATGTTCAGATTGGCAACAAATATTCAAGATCATCCACTCATTCACTCTTAAGACTAACAGATGATTCAACTTTGAGCAGAAAACCACATTCAGCAACAAGGCATTTATTTGATCAGAAACTTAGAATTTGAAGGTTAAGAGGATTTGGAGTTATTTGGGATTTAAGGGTACTTTGTTTTATCCACAAAGGAAGCAGTTTTCTAGACATTTCCTCCTACCATTTCTCCTCCAGGGATTTCCAAAACAATCTGTCTCCCAAGCATGACTTGAAACAAATCTATAGGATCTATGAGCCTGACTGAGCAATTTTCACTGCTTCTGGGTCTATCTAGAATAGAGAGGGGAATTAAGTATAGACTTCTACTCGGGCTCTGGAAATGTAAATGAATCCTCTAATTTAATTCTTGCAAGGTCAGAAGGATTAAGACTTTTATGTTTCAATGGCTCCATGCTTTTTCCTTCATATCATTCAAAATCCAGCATGTACAAAAAATGCAAATTAAAAATGTTGTTCTTATCCATCTCCCAGCCACCGGGGTTTCCCTTTCCCGAGGCAACCAATCTGACACGACGTTTTTATCATTACCATCATCATTATCCTTTACCAGCAAATGCGTGTTACTCATCACTCACTGGATTCCTTGAACAATGAGGATAATAGGAGTTGTAATTTTTCTTGATTAGAGGGGAAAAGAATGGTTCTTCCTCTAAAAATCATACTACTGAAATATTGAGATGCTGTGTTTCAAGGCATTAACTTCCGCCATTCTTTGTCATTTTGGTGCCCAGGTAGTTGTGGTCCCCCACCGAATTTATACTTTGCTTCCCCAATAAATGTGTTGAACCAGACTTCCTTCATCTCTGGGACTATCCTGAAATACACCTGCCGTCCTGGCTACAGTAAGGATCCTTATAAAAGTCAGGATGTTACCTGCCGATACAGGTCATGGAACTACGATGAGTTCTGTGTCAGTAAGTATGAACATTTATTTTTCTTATTTGCGCTTTGCCCCTCTTTGCAAAATTGTCTCAGGAGTTAAGTTTTCTGACTGCAAGTGATAATATTTGGTTACTAAGAAACCATCCAGTTGTCAGTTACTGATTCCAAAGTACACGTGTGTGCTACCTTTTGAAAAACATAAATAAAAAAACCAAAGAAAACAAAAATTACAAAGTACCTAGTTGCAGTGAAAAATAAGTTTATCCTTTACAACGTAGTTCGGTAAACACTTCTTTCCAAAGTGAACTGCAAATTCAATTTTACTATTTTGAAAACCATATTCATTCTTTACAAAGATGCCTGGGCGGCTCAGTGGGTTAAGCTTCCGACTCGATTTCAGCTCAGGCTATAATCTCACCGTTTATGGAATTGAGCCCCAAATTGGGCTCTGCACTGACAGCACGGAACCTGTTTGGGATTCTCTCTTCTCCCTTTCTCTCTGCCCCTCTGCTGCTTGCATGCACTCTGTCATCTCAAAATAAACACGTAAACTTAAAACAAAAAGTTATGTGGCTAGAGAGTGGTAATGTAGTTTCCAAAGAAACTTCACCCAAAATATTTGCTGTGTTTGGAAGAAGATTCTGTGATTCACTTGTGGTTGAGAATATATTCCGTAATGTTTTTCCAATAGTAAGGGTATACGGTCTACGCTTTTTATTGTACCTTTTGTAACTCATGACATGCATTTTCGACTGGCCTAAATACAAAGTATATGCCACAAATATAGAATGGACCATAGCTCCCTAATCAGTGTCTATCCTGGGTCGTAGACTCCATTACCACAGTGATTTAGCAGAGTCCTTTTCTTTAGTGGTGAAATGTACCAGAAAAATATGGGATCACGTTTTGTATTCATTTATCCCCCAAAGTAAACATTTAGTGATTCAGGATCAGAAATAAGTTTGAATTTCAGCTTCTGGGTCTTTCTGGAAGCATAGGCCAGAGCTAATCAATCAATCTTCTTTTCTAATGCCTTATCTGTGAATACTTGGAATCACTAATTATCATTTTAAATTTTTTTTTTTTTTTTTTTTTTTTTTTGTCAGAGAAAAGATGCAGACATCCGGGAGAATTACAAAACGGGCAAGTGATAGTTAAGACAGATATCCTGTTTGGATCACGCATAGAATTCGTCTGCTCAACTGGGTGAGTGCGAAGCAATCTAGAAACAATTCTTTTAAGTTAATTTTTTAAAAAGTAGCTAATGTGTTCATATAGTTCAAAAGTAAAAGTGATATAAGACCGTATACGCTGAGGATTGTCACTTCTACTCTCTCACCCTCCACCCATTCCTTTGTGTCCTTAAACAGGGATCCACTTTTTTGCTTTCTTATGTATCTTTCTGGTGTTTATCTTTAAAAATACAAGTTAAGAAATTAGTATACGTTTTTATCGCACCTTTCCAATAACGAACATAACTTTGAATCTTTCTTTCTTTCTATCTCTCTTTCTTTCTTTCTTTCTTTCTTTCTTTCTTTCTTTCTTTCTCTGAGAGAGAGTGCAGGTGGGGGAGAGGGGCAGAGGGAGAGAGAGAATCCCAAGCGGGCTCCAAGTTCAGCATGGAGTCCAACGCCAGGCTTGATCCCACAACCCTGGGATTATGACCTCAGTTGAAATCAAGGATTGGGTGTTCAACTGACTGAGCTATCCAGGCACCCCTGAGTCTTGCCTTGTTTTCTACTCATCAGTGTATACAGGACATAGTTTCATGTTTGTGCCTAGAAGTTTCTTACTGATTTGCCTTTACAACATCAAAGAATGTTATCGTATGATGCATCACGGATTAACAATCTCTTTGATGGATCCATAGATATTTCCAATTTTTGCTATTCTGAACAGTGTTCTGATGCATTACTTGGCACATATATAAATTTTTACAGATGTAGTTATATCTATAGGGTCAATTTCCAGAGTGGGATTTCTGGGTCAAAAAATACACATATTTGAAAATTTTAAAGATACTGCAAAATTGCTCTCCTTAGAGGTTACAGTGTTTTGCAGGGTATGTAAATGCCTTTCTCTTCAAAAACTTTCTGTATTGTCAATCTTTAGAAACTTTGTAAACTTTTTGAAAATTTTCCAATTTAAGAGGTAAAACTGGAAGCTCACCATAGTTTCAACGTATATTTCTCTTATTATGAGTGAGGTTGAGCATATTTTTATGTGTTCAAGAGACATTTGTATTTATTTGTGGACTATTTGCCATATTCCTTTGCTTATTTTTTCAATTAATTTGTTGAAATTTTTATTCTTAATTTCTAGGGTAGATATGTACATACATAAACCTATACACACACACACACACACACACACACACACACAAGATATATACACATGAACCTATGCATATTAGGGTTTAGACCTTTTTTCTGACATGAACTGCAGACTTTCCCCCCAAGTATCTAAGTTTTCTTTTGACTTGGTATTGATACATTTTTTTTTCTTCTCAAGGAAAAACTGTACTTCGGCTTCAAGTTTATCGATTTCTCTTTTTAAAATGGCTTCTGGGGGTGCTTAAGTGGCTCAGTCAGTTAAGTGTTGGATTCTTAATTTTGGCTCAAGTCATTATGTCATTCTCATTAGTGTGTTCTATGCCAGGCTTGGAGTCTGCTTAGGATTCTCTCTCTCCCTCTGCCCCTCCCCTGCATGCGTACTCTCTCTCTCTTCATTTCAAATGAATAAGTGAAAAAAATAAAATAAAATAAAATAACTTCTAGATTTTAGGTCTTCATTTAAAAGCCCTTCTCCAATACAAGATTTTAAACGATTTGCCTAGATTTCTTCTACTGCTTGTACGTTTTCATATTTTTTGATGTTTAAAGCTTTGATCCATTTGGAGTAATATACAATATATAGCATGAGATGCCTATTTCAGGCAATGTTTTTCCATATGACTGGAACCTGTTACCCCAAAAGTCCATCTCCAGTTTACAAATTTGAGAGTGCTTTTCGGTACTGTAATACATTCTCACATGTGTCTTGTATATATCATGTATGTATCTATATATGTTTCTACTCAAAGCCATTGTTTTGCCTGTATATTCATATACATATTTCACAGTGACCTACTCATCAAGACTTTATAATGTGTTTTAATAGCCAATATGGGTAGTCCTGCCTCCTTGCCTTTAAAAAAATTTTTCCTGACAATACTTGTTTTCTACATAAAGTTTTAAGTTAAGCATCTTTTATTTTATTTTTAAAAAGTATACTTATTTTGAAAGGGAGAGAGAGAGAGAGAGAGAGAAAGAGAGAGAGAGAATGAGAGGGGGAGGGGCAGAGACAGCGGGGGCAGAGGGCCCAAAGCAAGCTCTGTGCGAAGAGCACAGAGCCCTATGGGTGGCTCAAACTCAGGAACTGTGAGATCATGACCTGAGCCAAAGTTGGATGCTTAACTGACTAAGCCACCCAGGCATCCCTAAATTTAGGCATATTTTAGATTCAGTGCTGGGGGGTTGGGGGAGAGGGGAAAGTCGGTGATGGGCATTGAGGAGGGCACTTGGTGGGATGAGTACCAGGTGTTGTATGGAAGCCAATTTGACAATAAATTATATTAAAATGCAAAAAATAAAAATAAAAAAAAATCAGTGCTGGATTAGTGTTTAACTTCATTTTTGAAGAATAGACTTTTTTTTTACTTTTTTTAATGTTGAGTCTCCCTGGACAAGCACAGGTTCTTATAGGGGATGCAAAACTTCTCCTCTCCCCTCTCAGGGTCTCTGAATGGGCCTGAGAATTAGGCTGATATAAAACAGATTAACAGGAGAAAAGCATACACATTTTATTTTTAGACATACATGGGAGCCTACACAGGAAAACTGAAGACCCAAGAAGTGATTAGGCCTAAGCGTTTATATGCTAGGTTGAATAAAAAGTAACAATTGTAGAAAAGTAACAAAATACATGGGGAGGCTACAGGAAGATTAAGGGTTATTTCCACAAGGTCAGTCTGTATAGATTTCTCTTGGCTTCAACTCCTCATCTCTGGTGAAAAGATTGGTTTTTTCCTCGCGGTATAGGGAGAGCATCTTCTACATGAAGAGTTTTATCTCCTGCTTTCAGAAAGAAAAGAAGTCCAAGTGCCCTTCCTATGTCTGCCATTTCAAGTGCCTTTAGCTCAAAATAATCTTTAGTAATTTTACTCTTTGTTGTCCTGGAACAGGTCACTTAGTTCAACATTTTGTGCCGCGAGCTGCTATTTTAAATTTTTTTTTCAACGTTTTTTACTTATTTTTGGGACAGAGAGAGACAGAGCATGAACGGGGGAGGGGCAGAGAGAGAGGGAGACGCAGAATCGGAAACAGGCTCCAGGCTCCGAGCCATCAGCCCAGAGCTCGACGCGGGGCTCGAACTCACGGACCGCGAGATCGTGACCTGGCTGAAGTCGGACGCTTAACCGACTGCGCCACCCAGGCGCCCCAACGAGCTGCTATTTTAAAATGTAGACTATTATTTTACTTCTGTAATACTTGCTTGATATGCATTTCAAAATAGCTATTTTGTTTTGTGTTGTGTTCCTTCGTCAGGTTCTCCGACTGACTATGTGTTGATTCTCCTTTGCTTGCTATCTGTGCTTAACATTTTCCTCTAATGTCGTTGCTCCCTTTAGTTTGGTCTTCTCACATGTATCCTTATTTATCCCTTATGGCTCCCAAGACAGAAAGTGAGAAGATTCACAACGCAAGTGCTGTCGGAACACTAAAGTGTTCCTATTGGAATAGCTGGAAACCACACTTTTCACTTGGTTTCCTGAGTAGTTTGGAAAATGTACATTTTTAAGAAGTTTCAAAATGAGGAAATGCTTACATCTCAGTGTCTCTTATCTTATTAAAAGATTAGTTTTTCTTTAAGTCATTATTAAATAAATCCAACTAGGATTATTACGTATTATTATTTATTATTAAATAAAGCCAACTGGAGGTCCCATTTGCATTAATCTTCAATCAGAGTGTACATTTATTCCTTGATGATAGCACAATTTTAAGACATACTAACAGTGCTTTTTCTTTCTGTTACCATAATATACAGAGGGCAGTAAGACAAACTGAAGAAAGCTTAGAACTTGTCAAGAGCTATAAAAATGGGGATCGTGAACAGAGAGCTAATGGTGTATTGGAGAGGGTAAGCACCTGTAAATCAGAGGGAGGCTGCCTGTCCAAGGACAGGAAAGTTTGGGGCCAGTAACCTGGCTGGTACCGACATCTACAAAACACTTCGGAACACACTCGTATGAGCCTTTTACCCTACATTGTCCCGTTTGAGCTCGGGATAAACCCCATGCCTGACAGATAGTCGCTGCCCGCCAACAGATTCCAGAATAAAAGAATGAATGAACGAACACACACATCTCACTGCGGTGATAAGTTCTACTGAACGGAGTGCTCGGTGGGAAGTGCTGTTTAGAAAATATTGTTTCTTCACTGTTTAATATTGCGTAACCTGTTAACGTATTTAGACCCCTTTGTCCAGCTTCATTTAGAGTCAGAGGAATTTCATTACAATCTTTGGCCCTCTCTTATTCAGATACGTTTTAGTTGGCTCAGCCACTAGTCATTGTGAGATCCAAGATAGAGGAGTTGATTGGAGTCATCCTCTCCCACAATGTATAAGTAAGTAAAGACTTTTTCTGACTTGACCACAAACCTACATCAACCATGTTCGGTACTAAAACTCCCGTGTATCTTTGCTGCGTCTTCTACCCGCCATTAAAAGCTGCATCATGAAGTTTAGATTTGCAAGGATACCTTCCCTGATGATTTCTTTCTCTTCATTCACTCATCCCAGTCGCCAAGTGCGATCCTCCTCCAGCCATCAGTAATGGGAAGCACAACGGTGGAGATGAAGATTTCTATACATATGGCTCCTCTGTCACCTACAGCTGTGACCCCAACTTCTCGCTCTTAGGCAAAGCCTCCATTTCTTGCACAGTGAAAAATAAAAAAACAGGCGTCTGGAGCCCAAGTCCTCCTACTTGTAAAAGTAAGTCACAGTGCCTGGGGTGGAGGGGGGGGGCTCAGTTGGGTAAGCATCTGACCCTTGACAGTGGCTCAGGTTGTGATCTCGGGGTCATGAGATCGAGCCCCTCTCCTCCACATCGAACCCTACATGGAGCCTCTCATCAGCCTCCGCCCTGAGCATGGAGCCTGCTGGAGGTTCTCTCCCTCTCTCTCTGCCCCATTCGAGCTCATGCGTACTCTCTCTCTCTCTCAAAATAATTTTAAAAAACTTAAAAAAAAAAAGCTAAGTCACAATGATGCATTGTGATTTGGAAGGCGAATTTGGCTTGGAAGGTGAATTTGTTGGGGGAAATGGAATGATGACAAGACTAATTATTGCCATGATGTATGCATGTATTCTCTCAACTGGTACTTATGTATGATGTACCATTGTGCAGTGACAAACAGCACCAATATCTCATTGGCTTTGCAAAGTAAAGGTTGGTTTTCATTCACACTCAGTCTGCTGAGTGTCCAGGAGACTCCAGGGCAGCTGGAGTCTAGGTGGTAATTTAGCAACAAACTTAGCAGCTTTGATCTTGTGGTATTTCCACATCAACATGTGCTTTCAACATCTGTTCAGTGGGTGAAGAGAGAAAAGTAAATCATGCCCTGGCTTTTAAAAAGAGCCTTGGGGGCGCCTGGGTGGCTCAGTTGGTTAAGTGTCTGAGTCTTGATTTCGGCTCAGGTCACGATCTCACGGTCCGAGAGTTCGAGCCCCACGTCGGGCTCTGTGCTGACAGCTCGGAGCCTGCAGCCTGCTTCAGATTCTGTGTCTCCCCCTCTCTCTGCCCCTCTCCTGCTTGCTCTCTGTCTCTCTCTCCCCAAAATAATAAATAAACGTTTAAAAAATGTTCTCTATGGGTCCGCTTGACATATAGTGTTATTAGGCTTTTGTGTTATAGTTGACACAGGATTAACAACAACAGTAATATCTTCATTGCCATTTCTCTCTTATGACCCACTTGTCTCTTCTTGTGATTCTTTAGAAGTCACTTGTCCTAAGCCGGAGATTCAAAATGGAAAAATCATCTTGGGATTTGGACCCCACTATACTTATAAAGACTCCATGGTGTTTGACTGCAATAGAGGTTTTATTCTCAAAGGAAGCAGTTTAATCCACTGTGGAGAAGATAACAACTGGGACCCTCCTCCTCCCACTTGTGAGCTCAGTAAGTACGGGCCATGAAAGGATTTCAATGTTTCCATCTAAATTACCCAGAAATGCTGGTGAGGGCATACTTGTATGCCTAGACCCACTTGCCCCACTGTGAAAATTTAAATTTAGATCAATGACTGTCTTTGTCTTGTAGTTATTGGGAAAAAAATGATTAGAGTCCACTGGGCAAGGTCGTCTATAACCACAAAATGCTGCCACAAAGAGTTGCGCGGGTTGTGGACTCTCCAACCCTAAAGGGAGACATTAACATTGTAGATTAGTATATTTCGTTCAACAATTCTCTTGCAGTTAGTAGAAAATAGTTTTGTTCCAAAAAAAAATCATTACATTATGATAACTGATTTGAAAGATAATAATAAAGTGTCCCGTGTGGAGGGGGGGGAATGCCTTTTCCTAACTTCCACAAAAGGATTATATGGCCTAACCATGAATCTGACACTCTGCAATTATAAACTTATGTGAGTCACTAAGAATTACGTTAATACTAATAACGATAACTTGGTGCTAGTCTGTTTTCTGGTGTGGCTGATCCATCAGCCAGGGCAAGATAGTTCCTGACTGAATGAACACATGGCATCCTTTGGTAGAACAGGCTAGTCGATGATCACGGTTGCATCCCGAGTAACGGCATCGCTTCCCCCTTGTTCTTCTTTGATGAGCAGATAGTTGTCTTGGCTTACCAGACATCCCACATACCTCTTGGGAGATGTATAACTACCAGATGCCAACAAAACAGGGAGTTTATCCTATTGGAACTATGCTGAAATACAGGTGCCGTGATGGCTATAAACCTATTTCAGATGAGCCTACGACTGTGATATGTCAGGAAAACTTGACTTGGACCCCGTACATAGAGTGTAAGGGTGAGTTTCTGCTTTTTAAATCTTTTTGTATATTAAATGCCCAACCTGGGCTAGTATTTCTTTTCTTTTCTTTTCTTTTCTTTTCTTTTCTTTTCTTTTCTTTTCTTTTTTTTTTTTTACCTTAAATGGAGGAAATTTTATCTTTCAAGAGAAATTGAGAATTATAATAATTCAACAGAATAGTGCAGTGTTATTGTCAGGAGGGATCATGCAAGTCTTGGAGGAACTGAGAATTATAACCTTTCCGTATCCTCGTTCAAAATCAAATGGGGGGGCGCCTGGGTGGCTCAGTGGGTTAAGCGTCCAACTTCGGCCCAGGTCATGATCTCACGTCGGGCTCTGGGCTGACGGCTCGGAGCCTGGAGCCCGCTTCCCATCCTAGCCAACACCTGCTAGTTTTTGTTCTTTTGCTACCAATCAATCTGACAGGGTCGAGGTGATATCTCACTGTGGTTAATTTCATTTCCCTGATGATTAGTGATGTTGAACAACAACTTTTCATGTGTCTGTTGGCCATCTGTATATTTTCCTTAGGAAAATGCCAATTCAGGCATTTTTAATCAGATTATTTGATTTTTCAGTGTTGAGTTTGAGAAGTTCTTTATATATTTGGGATATTAACCCCTTACTGAATGCATCGTTTACAAATACCTTCTTCCACTCAGTAGGTTGCCTTTTTGCTGTGTCGAGGGATTCCTTCACTGTGCAAAAGCCTTTTATTTTGGCATAGCACCAACAATTTATTTTTGCTTTTGCTTCCCTTGCTTGGAAGCGATAGATCCATAAAAATGTTGCCGACGCTAATGTCCAAGAGATTAATGCCCACGCTTTCTTTTAGGAGTTTTATGGTTTTGGGTCTCACATTCAGGTCGTTAGTCCATTTTGAGTTTATTTTTGTATATGGTGTAAGACAGGGGTCCAGCTTCATTCTTTCGCACGTAGCTGTCTAGTCTTCCCAATACTCATTTATTGAAACTATTGTGCTTTCCCCATTGTATATTCTTGCCTCCTTTGTCACAGATTAGTTGTTTATATAAGCATGGGTTCACTTTGGCGCCCTCTATTCTATTCTAGTGGTCTGTGTGTCTATTTTTGTCCTAGTACCAGACATTTAAAAAAAAAAATTTTTTTTTTCAACATTTATTTATTTTTGGGACAGAGAGAGACAGAGCATGAACGGGGGAGGGGCAGAGAGAGAGGGAGACACAGAATCGGAAACAGGCTCCAGGCTCTGAGCCATCAGCCCAGAGCCTGACGCGGGGCTCGAACTCGCGGACCGCGAGATCATGACCTGGCTGAAGTCGGACGCTTAACCGACTGCGCCACCCAGGCGCCCCAATACCAGACATTTTTAATTACTACAGCTTTGTAGTATGTCTTAAGAGCTGGGGTTGTGTTACTTCCAACTTTGCTCTTCCTAAGGATTATTTTAACTATTAGAGGTCTTTATGGTTCCATATAGATTTTAGGATTATTGGTTCTAGTCCTGTGAAAAACACTGTTGGTATTTTGACAGACACTGCATTAAATCCATAGATTGTTTTGGGTGGTATGAACATTTTAAGAATATTAATTCTTCCAATCCGCGAGCATGGCATATCTCTCCTTTTGTTTGTGTCATCTTCAATTTCTTTCAACAATGCCGTATTGTTTTCAGAGTATAGGTCTTTCACTTCCTTGGTTAAATGTATTCCTAGGCATCTTATTCTTCTTAGTACAATTGTAAATGGGACTAATTTCTTAATTTCTCTTTCTGCTACTTGGCTGTTAGTATATGGAAACTGAATAGATTTCTTTTTTTAAAGCTTTTATTTGTTTATTTTGAAAGAGAGAGAGAGAGAGAGACTGAGAGCAGAGGGGGACAGAGAGAGAGAGGGAGAGAGAGAAAGAATCCCAAGCAGGCTGCACGTTGAAAGCGCAGAGCCTGGGGCACCTGGGTGGCGCAGTCGGTTAAGCGTCCGACTTCAGCCAGGTCACGATCTCGCCGTCCGTGAGTTCGAGCCCCGCGTCAGGCTCTGGGCTGATGGCTCAGAGCCTGGAGCCTGTTTCCAATTCTGTGTCTCCCTCTCTCTCTGCCCCTCCCCCGTTCATGCTCTGTCTCTCTCTGTCCCAAAAATAAATAAACGTTGAAAAAAAAAATTAAAAAAAAAAAAAAGCACAGAGCCCAATGCAGGGCTTGCACTCACAACTGTGAGATCGTGACCTGAGATGAAATGAAGAGTTGGACACTTAACCGACTGAGCCACCCAGGGCCCTGAGACACGATAGATTTCTATGTATTGATTTTGCGTCCTGCAGTTGTTCTGAATTTATTAGTGCTACCAGTTTTTTGGAGGAGCCTTTAGGATTTTCTATATATAGTATCATGTCATATGCAAATAGTGACAGTTTTACTTCTTCCTTATCAATCTGGATGCTTCTTATTTCTTCTTGTCTGATTGCTACAGCTAGGACTTCCAGTCCTATGTTGAATAAAAGTGGCAAGAGTGGGCATCTTTGTCTTGTTCTTGGTCTCACAGGAAAAGATTTCAGTTTTTCGCCATGATCATTGTGATGAAAAACCATGGGTTTTTCAGGTGACCTTATTTTGAGATGTTTCCTTTAAACCCACTTTGTGGACACTTTTTTTTGTCACGAATGGATGTTGTGTTTTGTCAAATGCTTTTTCTACATCTTTTGAAATGATTATATGCTTTTAAACATGTTTTGCCTCTTGTTAATTTGATGTATCACATTCATTGACTTGCAAATATTGAACCACACTCCCATCCCTGGTATCAGTCTCACTGGTTTATATTGAACGGTCCTGTTAATGTATTGGTGAGTTTGGTTTGTTAATATTTTGTTGAGGATTTTTGCATCTGTGTTCATTAGGATTATGGCCTGCAGTCTTCTTTTTTAGTGGTGTTTGTTTCTGATTTTGGTATCAAGGTAATGCTGTCACCATAGAATACATTTGCAAGTTTTCCTTCTGCTATTTCTGGAATAGTTTGAGAAGAATGGACGGTAACTCTTCTTTAAATATTTGGTAGAATTCACCTGGGAATAGTGAGGCCATCTGGCCCTGGACTTTTTTTGTTGGAAGTTCAAAAACCTACTTTAAAATCATATTTATTTTACTCACTAGAGTCGTATTGATTTAATGCTTTAATAAAGGATATTTTTTAACCATTTAAAAAGCAGAAGTGAGGGACACCTGGGTGGCTCAGCCAGTTAAGCATCCGGCTCTTGATTTCAGCTCGGGTCATGATCTCATGGTTTGTGAGATCCAGCCCCCACGGTCAGCATGGAGCCTGCTTGGGGTTCTCTCTCCCTGTCTCTCGCTCTGCCGCTCCCTCACTCATTTTCTCTGTCTCTCAAGATAAATAAGTAAACTTAAAAGAAGAAACTATTAAAAATAATAAAAAGCAGATGTGAAATGGTATTTATCCCAATTATCAGACAATCTGATTCAGCGTGGAATTGCACTTATGACTTAAATACTTAAAAGTATTTTTTACAGTATTACCTAAACATGAATATTATAATTTAGAAGACATATCAATCTTGGACATTTTTATTGTAATTCATAAATAAATGAGTGGTGAGAGTATTTGAGTATGCCCAAAAGATCCCGATTGTAGTGCTAGTCAATCTCCTCATGTGAAGAATAGGACATTTTAATTTGCTCTGATATTTTCTTTACCTCAAACTATATCAAGTTCTACCTTAAAGTAGTTCTACTAATGAATAAGAAATTATATCTTTATATCAGCTCTTATTGCATTAAAATTAAAGACCTTAATAGCTCTTTCTCTTAAATTTGGCATCAAAAAAGAAAACTCCTGGCCATATGCAAGAATTTAAATGTCTTTCTGTGCATTAGTTGTCAGGTGGCTATAAACTTTTTTTTTTTTAATTTTTTTAACGTTTATTTATTTTTGAGACAGAGAGAGACAGAGCATGAACAGGGGAGGGGCAGAGAGAGAGGGAGACACAGAATCTGAAACGGGCTCCAGGCTCTGAGCAGTCAGCACAGAGCCCGACGCGGGGCTCGAACTCACGGACCACGAGATCATGACCTGAGCCGAAGTCGGACGCATAGCCGACTGAGCCACCCAGGCGCCCCTGGCTATAAACTTTTAAGGACAGTTTTCCTCCTGTTACTGAGGCAGCGTAAGTTATTAGCGGGGTTAGTAATGCTGTGACCCTAGTGAAAACACAAAGCGATGGGTGTCATTTGTCATTGCTTTTGAATACTTCTGAAAATTTACATTTTCATAGAGGTTTCATCCCACTTTTCGTTTTGGAGGCTCCTAATGAAATTATTTAGTTGGAGGGAAATGACTGGGTTGGAGTCCTTTAGCAATCAGGGGCAGGGAGAGCAGATCCAAGTGTCTCTGGTACCCTCCTCTGTTTCTCCAATTTCTCTTCAGTGGTGACATCTTCGGAAGGTGGAGACGAGCTTATTATCCATAGGAACCCCATTGAAGTGATTTTACTAACCTTTAGCCTCACTTTTAATTTTTTAGAGGTATGTTGCCCAACACCAGAGCTGAAGAATGGCAAAATCAATGAACAGAGATCTAGTTCTGTCAATAGCTGTGATTTTTTCAATGGAGACGCAGTTTTATATACGTGTTACCAGAAATACAAGTTTGAAGCCAGATGTCAAGCAGATGGCACCTGGCATCCCAAGACACCAACATGTGATGAGAGTAAGAGCTTTGGATTTGTGTTATTTTAGATGTTTCTTTGTATCAAAGCGATGGAGATTATTAAGGGAAGGTTTGAAATTCGCTAAAAGATTTTGTATACCCTGCACGGTTTTTGGAGTGGATAAATTTGTTAAAGAGCACTGCCCACCCCCTAGTCCAACTTTCCTCCCCCCACCCCCCGTTGTTTATTTCCATCCTCTTGACCTTGCTTCTTTGCTTTGCTTTGCTTCGCTTTGCTTTTCTGAATCAGGAAATCGGCCCCATGTAATAGATCAGCTGGACTTTTCAATTATTGCCTTGTTTCTCTTGGTATTTTTGTCTTTTCTTGCCTTCTTTCTGATCCATATGCCTTAATCTGCAGTTCAATACCCACTCAAACCTGTTTGAAACCATCTGTCTAAATTTGCTTCCTTTCTTCCTCAAACTTCCTCCTTTCCTTTTGTGTTCATCCATTTAGCTTGCACACACATACCCCAAATATACACCTATGAACCAGGCTCGGGTTTCCTCTGTTCTGTCAATTGGTTATCATGGATACCTCCCACATAGCCATAAGCACGAGCTAAAGAGGCACTTGGGCAATGGTGGATGGGCACAGGTAGGATCCGGGCAGCCTCTTTGTGCCAGATGTTGTGCCATCGGGTCCTGCTCATGCTCAATCCCAGATGACGACTTCCACTTTATAAACGAACGGTTTGCTCCCTGCCTGGCCTTCTAACTTGTTGGTTCTGAGAGACCAAGCTCATGAAGAGTGATTTTGGCACATGCTCACTTCATGACCCAATGTCAGGCACGGTTCCTATCAGGACCAAATAACATGCCAAGAGTTATGTCTCCAACAGCACATAATTCTCTGCAGCAGTGCATGGCCTTGCTTCAGGATCTCAAGGGTCTATGCTGTGATCATGCCATTGACATTTGCATGTTTTCCGACTAGAGCCACCTTCAATATACGAGGCTCTGCAGGGTCCTAAGGTCCAAGCAACAGGACGATTTCACTGACAGTTAACTAGCTGCCGAGCCGTATCCCAACATGGGCTGCACACAAACCCAGCTATGTTTTATGTCATCTAGCTCATGGGCTGGAATCGTATTCCCACGTATGGAAGATCCTGCCTCTGGAAACGGGAAAGTTCTATTACATGTTGTGCATCTTTTTTTCCTTGGTGTGGTGTGCCATTTATAATAGTTCGACTTTAGTTTGGAGGGATAGCCTAACAAGCCGTGTACCCTGGACCTCTAAATATTGCACTGATCTGGCAAACCCTTGAATCTTTACCTTCTATATGCTGGAGCATCATTACGAAGGATGGAAAAGCCCAGTCTTTCCCTTCACCTCCTGTCTCCCTTGTGTGTCCCTTTTACTACTCACGCAGAACACTCACAGCATTTCTGGTGACCAAACGTGTGGTTTTTTTTTTTTTTCTGACACAAAGAATTCTCCACAACACCATCTGGATGCCCTGTAATTTACTCAGTTCCAACAGTATGGACCTGGAGATTGTATCACATGCTACACCTTAAAGACTCAGTCTCACAAAACTTCCCTGCCCCTCCTGACTTCAGATCTCAAATGTGGGTAGTGGGTCCCCAGGTTACCACCAAAATCTGTCCAACTTGGCTACAAACTGGAGGTTCCCATGACTTCCTTCTTGAGTTCCATTCATTTGCCAAAGTGGCTCACAGAACTCAGGGAAACACTTTTGTATTAACCAGTTTATTAAAGGATCTGACAAAGGATACAATGAACAGCCAAATTAAGGGATATATAGGGTGAAGTCTGGAAGGATCCCAAGCACAGGAGCCTCAGTCCCTGTGAATTGCGATCCATCACTTTCCCAGGACGTGGATGCGTTCACCCACCTGGCAGCTTTCCAAACCATGTACTCCTAAGATTTTATGGAGGCTTATCCTCTGTAGCATGATCAATTATTGACGCTGTTTCCCCCTTCTTTGGAGAGGAGAGTGGGGCTGAAAAATTCCATGCTTTATTCATGGCTTGGTCTTTCTGGTGACCGGTTCCCATCCAGGAGCCACTGAAAGTTGCCTCAGTAGAACAAAAGATGTTCTTAGGGTTCTCAGCACTTAGCAATTTACAAGCGTTTAGGGGTCTGCACCAGGAACTGGGACAGGTATCTATCTGTCTCTCTCTCTCTCTCTCTCTCTCTTATCTATTTATCTATCTATCTATCTATCTATCTACACATTAGCTTCTTCTTGCCCATACAGTAGAATTAACATGATGCCATTGATATACTGGATCAATGTGGATGTCCAGATAGTTGTAGTATCCAGATGCTATTATGACAGGGGTAAATGACTAATCATACCCAGGTCTAAAACTACAATTGTGTGATTTGATCATTTCATGTGTATGCAAACTGTTTCTGACCCCCTTTTTCCGATTAGGATGAAAAGAAGGCATTAGCTAAACCAGTGACCCCATTTACCTGAGGATAACTAAATCTACTTTAGCAAAGATACCCCATGCGAAATGAGACTAAAATGTTCAGTTTTCAATACTTTACTGTAATTTCCCAGAATCCTAGTTTTCCTGGTAGACAGATTGGGGAAATAAATGGCGATATGATGGGAACGTAGCTTTTGTTCTTCAAGAGTGGCACCAATTTTCCCATTCCACTTTCCCCTTGGCATATGATGTATTTTTTAATATAGTATCTCACCTTCCTGGGGAAGACAATGGGGAGAATCAATGGCTTCTATTTGACTTCTTGGATATGACTAGTCTTACCCCATAGACCAAGAACTCAATATGGAGTTTGGAACTAGCATTGGTTTTGTTTATTCCCATTATACTTTTGAAGATATTGGATATGACTGTCAAATGGTCTAATGAGGGGGCTATGGTGGTTCCTCACCCTGAGACTTACAAGGGGGCAGCCCAGGTCTTGGGTTTGACACTTGATCCCATGGGCAGAGAAGATCACAGGACAGAAGGAAGCCTCCTACAAACCACGCAGATTCTGGGGTGAGCTATATTTTACATTCTACAAGTTCATACTCTGTCATTTTTGTCTCTCACCATCGAGGCTGTGATTTCCCTCCTACCATTGACCATGGACAGTATGAACGACATCAAGCATTTGGTATATTCAGTCGTACTGAGGCGATATATAAATGTGACAAAGGATACACTCTAGTTGGTGAAGCTCGACTCTCTTGCAGTTCTTCAGGCTGGTCTCCTGCAGCCCCTCAATGTAAAGGTAACTCCTGCTCCCTTTCCAGTCAGGTGGGTGGAAATGTCACAAAAGCACCGAGAGTACAGCTTCTTCCTGCCAGGGGCAGCACAGAAACATTTGATGTGGTTGACTTGAAATCATTACTGTGTTCCGGATGCAAACATTACAAAGGGGCTACATTAACATCAACCTCCCCAGGCTTTCTCCCAGTCATAAATCTCAGCCCGATTCCCACTTTCAAGAAATATTCTGAAATTTTTCCTAGTAAAATGGGACTAATAACAGTCCTCCCTTCACAGAGCTGAGAGAATCACATAAAGTGCTTAGCTCGAGTCTGATATGTGGTCAGTGCGCAACAAAAATGCTAAGGAATATTATTGCTACCGAATAAAAGATAAAGCAATTAACAGCACCCACGATAGTTAAATCTTATAATCCTAGCTTGTTGTCGTGTCCTTTTTCTTATACTTATGGATTCCTTGAAACCATGTTTCCTTTGTAGCTGTCTGTATGAAACCAGAAATAGCCCACGGAAAGCTGTCCGTGGATAAGACTGAATACGTTCAAGCTGAAAATATCAGCATCCAGTGTGACTCTGGCTATAAGTTGGTCGGTCCGCAAAGCATCACTTGCTCAGAGAGCAGAACCTGGGACCTCAAGGTGCCCAAGTGTGAGTGGGTAAGTGGCACAGTTCAAGGAAAGTTCCAGTCCTATCAAACCCTAAAAATGGTGCCTCTCCACAAGCGCTGTCCCAGCCAGCAATGGTGAGATCTGAGTTGTCAGGATTCACTCCTGAGTCCCTCCAAGGAACACTCTTTTATCTTGAAGCACTGTGGTCCCTTAGGAGTGACAAGTTTTCCTCTCTCACTGGAGATAGGAAAACCTGAGCCCCTTAGGGAGAAGAGGGTGTCAGATGCCCGCAACACTGAGACCCAATTTGACTTCTCCTAGACTATCTAATATTCTGTGTTCCATTTCTGGATGGTCTCAGAAACAGCCTCTGTCTTCACAGAGGCCCCTTGTGAAGTTGTCTGAGAACCAGTCCCTATTCATCTAGGGAGGACTAAGTTGGGGCCCGAGGTGTTTTCTGTTTTTCCTGCTCACCTGCAAGTTCTGGGCTTCGCCTTGGCCCTGAGCCCTTAGTCTTGTCATTGTCAGAAGGACACTGACAACCCCACTCCATACCTACATCTCTTTTAGGTGATTCCTGAAGGCTGTGGACACGTGCTCGCAGGAAGAAAGGTCATGCAGTGTCTCCCCAACCCAGAAGATGTGAAAATGGCCCTGGAGGTGTATAAATTGTCTTTGGAAATTGAACTGCTGGAAATACAGAGAGATAAGGCAAGGGATCCTGCTATGGACTCACCACCGTAATTTCTCCCAAGAGAGGGAGAAACACGTGCTGCCTTCAATACAACACTGGTCGCTTCAGCTTACCCACTCTCCTGCCCCCTTTGTCCCATCATTCATGGTAATAAATGTCTAGAAAGGACAATTTGTTCATGTTTAGTCTTTGAGACTGTACAATTATCGATCACCTCATAGCTCACGTTTTTGCTTTTCTGGACACAAAGTGCCCATTTTTGTTTTCAAGTAAAAAAAATTACACATCAAATTTAGTTTTGTTATTTGTGGTCGCCGGGACTCAGTTCTTAATGAGGTCTCTGAAGTAATCCATTGCTGAAAGTAATTCATTACTTCCCTGTAAGGGCCTTGGACACTGATGTGGGCTCACAGCAAAGCGTTTCCCGGGATCGCTCACTACACAGGTTCATGTGTACAAATCACCCAGGGCTTTAATGGTTCTTTTTATTATTATTTTTATTTATTTAATTAAATTTCAGTCAGTTAACATTCAGTGCGATGTTGGTTTTGGGAGTAGAATTCAGTGATTCATCACTCACATACAACACTCGTGCTCTTCCCGACAAGTGCCCTCCTTAGTTAGATATAGTTGGGGTGCCCTCCATCACCCACGTAGCCCATCCTCCCCCCCACTTCCTTCCACAAACTCTATGTTACTTCTGTATCGTTAAGACTCTCTTGTGGCTTGTTTCCCTCTCTTTTCAGTAGAGTAAATGTAGACACACCCCGAAGTCCTGGTCCATTCTCCCCCCTTTGAAGGGAGTCACGTCCTTTACCAAACCCCATGAACCTGGCCTCTGCCTCTCTAATGCTGCCCCTCAACTTCTACCTGACACGAATGGGATTTGTGTTTGTGTCCGAACCTCTTTATTCCATTTTTAGGGAAGAAACGCTGAAAGGCTGCCGAATGTGAGGCCCACATGATGGCCACCTGTGCGTTCCCAAGTCCACCATTTGATTTGGCCCCGTTGTCCTTGATGGAAATGTAACGCGGCCTGAGCGACTATCCCATACGTGAGGAGAAACCCCCGTCAATCACCTGTGATATACAGGTGGCATCCTGGAGGCTGTTGTTCCTTCTCTCACCACCTCCTCCGACGCCTGCATCTTCTGAAATCTCTCCTTCAGCGAGTCTCTTCTCTAGGGGAACGTTGGCCTCTTTGTTTCAATTTCCCCAAATGTACTCTGCAGAGGCACTGGTGTCCCACAGGCTTTCACTGAACTTTACACGTCCCAGATGGGCTGGAACTGCGAGAGAAACCCACTTGGCATGGAAGGTTCCACTGAGGGTCCTGGAAGCCATTCGTCTGCCCCAGCCTCGGGGAACCCAGGAGATGTTTATTCTGGATTTCATCTTAGACAGAGGTTTGTGGGGGACTAATTTCCTTGGAAGGTGGCCCCAGAAAGCATGGTGAGCGAGTGGGAACGGGATGAGAAGATGAGAAAGGGAACACAGCGAAGAAGGGAGCTTTCTCAGGGTGTCGACTGAGGCTGCAGACAGGTGTGCAGATCTGAGACTGTTCTCTGAGAGCCTGTGGATCACAACTCTGCAGAGTCCTTCCAGGGATGAGGACCCGGAACGTCTGTCCACCAATTCCCCTCTCCCATTGGTGGAGACTTGTTCCAACATCTTCGACAGCCAACCCTGTGGGCCCCCTGAGCAGTCTCCTGTGGCCAGGGAGCACCATCAGGCACAGAGACCCTGATGGCCGATGGCTCTTTGGCTCTGCCTGCAGTAGCCTCCAGGGTCGGGACGTGCGCAGGGCACATATGGCCTCTTCCAGTTTCCTTTTCTCTATGGCTCTCTTCTGACATCTGTTCTGGTCTACCTCTCTCTCACCACTCTAAACTCTCATTTCTCTTTATCAGGTCCCCTGTGGCATTGCTTTTGTCCTCCCTGACTGCATTTTTTTTTTTTTTTTGAGTGAGCTATTGAGTTCTGATCTCGCATTGAGGTTTCTCTTGTTATCTGAATTCTCATAAATCGAATAATCGTCTACACTAAGCACAAAACAACTAAAATTCACCAGCAAGTCAACAATCTGCTGTAACAAACATCAATCCTCGCTTTTGGTTTTGGGGAGTGAGGATGTGGAAGGAGCCTCAGGGGTCCCGCAGACATTCTGGGAATAGAATTGCAACATTGTCTGCTGCTATTGTTTAATTAGCTGTGCATCGTAACTATTTTTTCCAAATTTTTCTTCTCTTTTTTTCAAAATATGAAATTTATTGTCAAATTGGTTTCCATACAACACCCCGTGCTCATCCCAACAGGTGCCCTCCTCAATGCCCATCACCCACCTTCGCCTCCCTCCCACCCCCCCATCAACCCTCAGATTGTTCTCAGTTTTTAAGAGTCTCATGTTTTGCCTCCCTCCCTCTCTAACCTTTTTTTTCTTTTTTTTTCCTTTTTTTTCCTTCCCCTCCCCCATGGCCAAATTTTTCTTCTCAAATGTGATCTAAGATTGTGGAAAATATTGCTAGTCATATGCATGAGCTGAGCAGGCTTAAAAAAGACCTTTTCAGAAGATTTTGTAGCAGAGGAACTCATTCAGTCTGTTGGTCATCAAGGGTTTCAGTGAGAGAAAGGAAAGGAGCCTGGGCACTTGATACCAAAAACCTAAGATGAAATTGAGAACATTCAGAAAAACAATGGCATCATCTTATGAGAACGGGGCCGATGTGTCATTTCAAAGCAACTGAATTGCCTGCATCAGCTTACCTTAGCAGGAGCTATGCCATTGCAAGCAGAGGAAACTCAAACGGATCACCGTTTAGCTCACGTCTGTGTCTTTCTGGTGTGTTTCTGTTTATCAGCTTGTAACATTAGCAGGGACTGGGGGAGACGGTGTTGACCAGTTTTCTGGGGTGAAATGTGGCTGAGTATCAGACGACTGCTGGTTTACCCACTGGCTCTCACTGATTCGCCACCAGAGAGGGTGACTATATGCCCCCTATCCTTCTTCTTTGCCACCAAACTTCGACTCAGAAGAGTTTTCACTAATTAAGTAATAATTTTAAAAAACAGTAGTTTGCTTATTTTGTTTTGTTATAAGCTATTTGAATTAGTTTTCTATTTCATTGTGATTCATATCACATTATTTTACTTTATTTTTTTCCGTAAGACATGTTTTCTCTGGCATACAAGAAAACCTCATTTGTGACTGATACTGTATATTATCACTGCTGAATATGAGAGAACTAGATGATGTTTTAAATGTATTATCTACGTAAAAATCCTTGGTGTATTTGTGCAGCTGTGTTTAAGAATGTTGTGCTGATACGAATGAATTGGTTTGAATACTGGCATGGGTTCAGAATGAATACTTTCTCCCAATTTCATAAGGAAAACTAATGTTCCTGCTATCTGAAAAGTCACCTTCCACACCATTTTTATGGTGGATTATAATGGAATAACAAAATATGCTTATATGTTCCTATTATTTCCTATTATATTTTCCTATTATTCGAGTATCATCATACAAAGAATTATCTACCTCGAGCTTCATTCATTATCTGTCCAGAAGACGTAGTTGAGGCTTGAAATGCCAATCCTTCTTGCTTCCTTCCTTAACATTTTCTATGAGTATATGAGCAGTGCAGAGTCTTATTTTCACACTGATATGAATTCTTCCTTCATTCTTTAACAGTATATTCTTCGGTGGATAAATGTCTCAGGTCCTAGATGAATAGTATATATGCATCTCAAAATTGTCTAAATTGAATGCATGTATATGCAAACAAATACTGAAATAATAAAGTTGGGTATAAATGACTCCATTTCATTTTTTTTCCTTTCTCTCTTTCCATTTTTAATTGAAATTTCATGTTGAACATTTCAGTTTTTGTACATAATTGTATAAATTATAAACCACCTTACAAGTGCAACTGTTTCTTGACCTAGCAACTCTACTTATCTTTGAAATTAATTTAAAATATGTGCACCTTTAGCAAAGTAGTGAACCAATCAGACCTGCACAATTCCTTTTCCCTTGTCCCAGAGATCCACTGTCACCTCTTGGGGCATTTTTTTTCCGGGTATTTATCACCATATTTTTTAGAGAGTATATATTTTTTCTTTTTAAATGAATTATCCATTTATCTATCGTTCACAGCCAAAGATCAAGTCATCTGCTTTTTCTCGCTCTTTCTTCCAATGTGGCTATTGCCCAATTTTAGTTAAAGCAGTAGTATAACATTTACTTACTATCACTGCTCTGAGCAAGTAGTGTTCTGTGGGCATGTTTCTTTTCTTTACAACGGTCTTTTATTTTACGCCGGTCGATAGTGTTCTTTTTAGTGATGTTGTTTGCCTGCTTCGTTATCCCTCTTTCTATTTCCAAGTCCTTCTAAGTGCTCCAAGAGATTTTTCAGTCCCTCGAAATTGTCCCAATGTTTGGAGACAACACATGCTTATCAACTCCCTTTTTAGTCTCCATGGATTGTTCTCCCAAGGTCTATTAGGATGAGCAGCGCCTAATCCCAGGGAAACTGGTAAAGGTGATGAATTCACACCTCAAAGTAGGTAACCACTCTCAGGTGAGGGAGCTGGGGTATCGATCCGATAATTGCCATCAGTTGTTAAGTGAGATCTGCTTCTGGAAGGTGTTGATTGATTACCTCCCTTTTGTCTTTATAGGTAAAAAGGCAGAGTCCCTTTAAATGATTCCGGAAGAAGTCTGAGCGAAAGGAGGCAGAAGTGACCTTTGGAAGTTGTCCAGACTGTGCTGAAGTGTCAGCGTCCTAGTGATAGAGACGGGACATCTGCATACTGCATTGTGCAGCGACTGCTTTCACGTCTGCAGATTCGGTTTTGTTACTTGCTCTGGGTCTTGGATCCGTGCTGTCTTTTCTGTTGCTTTTTTATTCTCCTGGAGCCTATCCTTTCAGAACTACCTGGGAAACGATGCATAGGAAGTAAAAATAGGCGTCCTAACATATTTGAAACCGTCTTTAGGTTGACGCTTGATTGATAATTCAGCTGGGTATAGAAAGCTAGGTTAAAATAATTTTCCCTCTCATTTTGAAAGAATTTCTCCGTTGTCAAAAAGGAAAAAGAATTTCCTCATTGTCCTATTGACTCCAGTACAGCTACTGAGAAGTCAGAGCATATCTTACCTTCTGACCTGATGTTTCCCCCGACCCTGGAAATTTCTAGGATACACTCATTACCCACGATGTTCTAAAATATCATGCCAAGAACTTTGCTAAATTTTATCTTTTCACGTATTATATGCAGTTCTTGATGAGCCCTTTCAATCTATAAACTCATGTTCTTCTGTCTTGAGAAATTTTCTCATATAACTTCTTTAGTAACGTTTCTTCATTGTTTTCTCTTCACGGACATAAAATTAACCCAATATTGTTTCCCTTTGTTCGTTAGGTACCTTTGTTACGCATTTTGTCTTCATTCCTACCCTCAACGCTCCACATATTTTTCGAGAAATTTCTTTGGCTTTACGTTCCAGGCCCTTTGTTGAATATTTCAATTTCTTTTAAGACCATTTCATTATAGCTTCCAAAAGATTTTTATTCTTTGTTCCAAAAAATTGCATCTTGTTCTTTCTACCTAGATTCATTCTTGTCTCTATGGAGCTATTTAAAATAGAGAGGCATTCTCTTTACAGTGTGCAAACGATCATTGGTCAGTTTTTCTTTTTATAAGAGCAAAGCCCAAATCACCTAATTTAAAGTTCTCTGGATATGAACAACTTTTGCCGGCATTAGGCTTACTTGCAGGGTTGATGGTACAGTGAGGCATTTAAATGCAGTTGTGGCAGAAACTGCTCCTTGGTTTCCTAAATTAACCCCTCCCGCTTTTATTTTAAGGAACAGAATCACTTCCACCATTTTAAATATCAGCAGGACACGTGACCCCTCAGCAAGAGCCTCCCCATGGCTGCAACTTCCCAGTCACTCCCCTGCTTGTTCTCTGCTTCCTCTTTCCTCATGCAAAGGGCTGACAGGGTGCTTGGAGCCAACTTCCGCCTTGCTGAGGAGGACAGCACCCCAAGGCATGTGGAGACAACAAGCAGAAAGGGACAGTGGTCCCTGGTTGACCATACTGGGCAGGGCTGCTGACCATCCTACATGCTCTTATGCCTCTTTTTTCCATGAAAGAAAAACCAAGTTCTACATGATTTGAACCACTAAGTTTTGGGGTGTCCTGTCTGCTGACAAGTATGGGGTGGGAGTCTCCAGATCCTAGTGAATATTAGTGCCTTCTCCCTCACCGTCTGGTTTCTCTAGAGAAAGATGCTCTGGTCTTCTGCCTGCTTCTTTACAACTTGACTTTCTAGCATGCCAGGTGAGGAGATTGTCGCCTCTATACTCTCCCTGAATTCCGATTCCTCCCTCCGTTCCTGCGCCCATTTCCACGACCACATTACTTGTGCCCCATTAACAATGAGCGACTTTGATTCTTTCCTGAACTGATTGTTCCCAACCCTAGAAGGCAGGACATTTGCCCGTGTTTCCTTGTTTTAGGCGAAGTGTTTACCCTCCATTAGGACCCATTTGTCCTCACCTTTCTTGCAGAGGTTTGTCCACGGTGGTGCTGAGCAATTACACCATGAGTAAACACTGTAGCAAGTTACATGAAACGTTCATTTGGTGCTACAGTTTAATTTAGCCTCAGAAAAACAACCAGGAACCCCCTGCTAACACCTATTCTCTGACTAGAAGAATATAAATTAAAATCAAGTGATTTTTTTTTCTGTTCTAGGTTTAATAACCACAGGGAGAAAGACATTGGTAAGCTAGAGGCTCTGCTACAAAAACTCTTAACTCAAGTAAGAGTTTTGCCGTTTTGCATTGATGGGAGCTATAAGGGGGGGGGTATGTTACTTTCTAAAATTCCTGTGAGTCCAGGAGTGACTGTCCCCAGTTCTGCGTTTTTGTCAACTTTAGGCAAATACTCAACATTCTGATCCTGATAGTGAACGCATTTGCAGACTTAAAGGTATGAATTCTTGTTATTCAAAATATTTAAGAAATTTAAATACTCTGAATGGATTTGTGCAGTTTGGAAAGTTTTATTTCTGAAATGTCATTTTTTTTATTTGAAACTTTAGATGGGATCTGGCTCAATACCAGTGGAAGCTCGAATATTACAAGTTTTAAGTTATATTTACCTTTACTGTAGGCCAAAATGTGCAAGCATCAATGGGGCCAATCGCGAGGCAGACATCACGTCATATTTTTTTTAATGAAGCATTATTAGACTTCGATAAAAGATTAACTATAGGATATAAAAGAAACTCTACATGGTAATCCCAGGGGTGGGAGAGGGTAATGAGAGAAGAATAAACTTCAAACAGGGTCCCTCCCAAGGCTGTAGCTGGAACCCACTAGATGCCAGGGAAGTTCACGGGCGGCATGGCATGCACCAGAGCTGATCTGCAGAAACCGACCCTCCAGAATTCAGGCAGCGCATAAGTGACCTGCAGGTGATGGCTGCAACATGGACCTGGGCTGCTAAAGGGGCACCAGAGCACCGGGTGACTGTGACGTGAACGGCGCCTGGTGGCCAGGCACAGGGGTGTGCTCGGCGAGCGGGAGCCCAGCCCCACGGCCATCCTGCAGGGCGGAGCTGGGAGGTGGGTCAGGTGTTTGGGTTTGCAGATGGAGTGCTGGCATGGTAAGAGGCTTGAGATAGCATCCCTGTCAGAGGAACCACAGGAAGGTGATGGCTGGGCCACTTAAAGGCTGCAAGGTTAACATGGGACGGACTCTGTGTGATGGGCACAAGCCTGGGGCAGAGTGCCGCTGCAGAACCTCCTTCTCACTGGGCTAACCTACCTAGAAACAGCAGGGAACAGGGGAGAGTCCTTTCTTCCTTCAGTGTCCCTCTAGCACCCTCTGTTGAGAAAGTTCAACGTCACGATCACCTTGAGAAACTCCAAGCGGTTCTGATTCCATACCTCCGAGCTGCGATAAACAGTGACTGTAGAGCCGAAAGGCAACATAGCGCTAACTGGCACAGCACGACAGCTGGAAGTTGCTAAAGTAAACATGCAAAGTCAAAACCACGCAAGGATTGCTCAGAGGTAGACCGTGGGAGAGGAAGAGCCAGAAGAGTAGCAACAGATGTATTACCATTTAGATTAGGAAAGTAATTTTGTTTGAGTTTATTTTCAGGCAAGGAAAACAAGGAAAATACGATGATTATATATTTGCTATTGGTTGAGAAAAGAAACACAGTTCTGAAAAAGGACCTTATTTGCTTTTATTAAAATACATAATTTGGGGGCGCCTCGGTGGCTCAGTCGGTTCAGTGTCTAAGTCTTGATTTCTGCTCAGGTCATGATCTCATGGTTTGTGGGTTCGATCTCCACCTTGGGATCTGTGCTGACAGCACTGCGCCTGCTTGGGATTCTCTCTCTCTCTCTCTCTCTCTCTCTCTCTCTTTCTCTCCCAGCCCCTTTCCTGCTTGCATTTTTATTCTTTCTCAAAAATAATTAAACTTTAGATATATATAGAACGTTAATGGCAGAAACAGGTGGAGCACTGCCTCAACACGGATCTGACAAGATCAAAGCGGCAGGAGAATGGACAGTGAGGTGCAGAGAGACGGAAGGATCTTGGATTTGATTGACGAATCTTGGTGAGGGGACAAGCCGTGTAGGAAGATGTTGCAATACTGCTGAATGGGCTTCCTGATCTGGAAGAGGACGAGGGTGGCACCACGGAATCTTTTAAAAGAACCAGAAGTGACATGGACTCACTGGCCTTAGAGTACCTCGGAGAGAATGTTCCCCCTTACAGGAAGAGCTGGCTCTTTTTTCGTGGACAGATTTTTAAAAATTACAAAGATACGAAGTGTTTTCTTTCAGTCTCCTAATGCAGATCATTAAGTGACGAATCTATACTCAGAAAAGGACACTCACTTAGTTTGTGGCAGCAAAGTGCAAATGTGACAATACTCACTGGAATGAGAAACTGATGGAGATTTCTCAAGAATGCAAAATACTTAGTTAGCCCTTTGAGCTGGAGTTCTTTATTCACTAGCTTGTGTTTGAAGGTGACTGATTATAAACGTTGACCTTTAACTCTGATATTGCTTTACTGTCAGAGTTTAACATTTCCCAACTTCTTATATGTGTCCTGTGACACAGGCGATTGAAGAGACAGAGGGAAGGACAAAGAAAGAGGAAGGCGGACATGAGGGGATTGTTAACTTCCCACGTGCCCCCCCTCTGAGAAGCATTCTGAGTGGCTGTGTTTAGCGCCCGCAGGTACAATGGGTGTTGAGATAATCCTTTCACTGATTCCTGGGATTCCTAATTGTCACACATACGGGAAAGAACAGATGAAATGTTTCTGCCTTTTTTCCTTCCTGTCATTGCCATCAACCAACTAATATGCATTATGGATTACTCATGGGGTTCATTGAACAGTGGGACAAAGGAATTCTGATGAAAGAAAATCATGGTGTCTGTTCCAAAGAGTTTCCTGCTGAAGCACTGAGATACTGTGTTCAAGCTACCACTTGATGTTCCTTGTCCTTTGGGTGTCCAGGCGATGGTGGTCCTCCACCTGATTTGCTGACTGGCTTCTCCAATAAACAAATTGCTTCAGACACACTTCAAAACTGGGACTGCCCTGAAATACAGCAGCCATCCTGGCTGTCATAGAATCAGCTCACTCTGTATTACTTCTCATGCTAGGGGCCCAAAGGACTGTTGTGTCTTTTGTGTCAGTAAGTATCAACATTTATTTCTCTCGCCTGTGCTTTTGTTTTATTTGGGAATGTTCTCTCAGGAACTCACCGAATTCTTTATCTGAAATGGCAATCTTTGATCAAAATTGTCTTCACAATTATCATCGCCTAAGCTATTTGGAAGAAGTCGGTTAGGAATGCACACGGAGATACTTTTCTCATGGTAAGGATATCAAATATATATCCCTTTTCCTTGTTTCCCTACGAGCAAGTGCGACCATATTCAAGAACATACATTTGTATGGATAACTGGTCGCTATATCACATCCTTAATGATCACAGTGATCTAACGGAGCAAACAAATCTAATTACATTTTTTACTTCTTAAAATATATCAGAAATATGGGATAAATGTTTACATTTGTTTTTCTTCAAAGTAAAATTCAGTAAGTCATGGCCCCCTTCATGTCACCTGCAAAGAATTCTGCTCTCCTCACTTTAACAGCACAGATTGGTTTGAAGTTATCTGACTCCGTAGAAATGGAATGATACGTTATGTGTTCTTTCTTCCATGTCTTTTACTTTTTTTTTTTGCTAACCATTATATTTGTGAGATGCATCCACGTTGTGTGCAGTCAAGGTTCAGTCATTTTAATTTCTGTTAAGCATTCCACCATTGCATGAATCTAACACTGTTCACTTGCCTACTCTAGGGTTAAAGAACAGTGGAGTATTTTCCATTTTGTGGCCAGGAACATTTTTGCACATGTCTTTTGCTGAACACATCTATTTTTTTAAAAAAAACAATTTTATTTTTTAGGCCTACTATGAAGTTTGAACTCACAGCCCCGAGATCAAGAGCTGCACGTTCTACCAACATAGCCAGCCAAGTGCCCCTGAACACGTCTATTTTTGATGAACGAGTACTTAAAAATAGAGCTGCTGGATGGGTGCATCTGTTCAGCAGTTTTCCACAACAGTTGTACCGGATGGTAGCCTCCCATCCCACCCCTGCACAACGTGCAAGTTCTTTACAGTATTGCTATTTTTTGTTTGTTTGTTTATGTACGTATGTATGTATGTATTTGCGATATTCTGCTGGGTATGAAGTGGTATCACATTGTGCTTTTCTTTTTTTTTTTTTTAATTTTTTTTTTCAACGTTTATTTATTTTTGGGACAGAGAGAGACAGAGCATGAACGGGGGAGAGGCAGAGAGAGAGGGAGATTCAGATTCAGATTCAGATTCAGAGAGAGAGGGAGATTCAGAATCTGAAGCAGGCTCCAGGCTCTGAGCCATCAGCCCAGAGCCCGACGCGGGGCTCAAACTCACGGACCACAAGATCGTGACCTGAGCTGAAGTCGGACGCTTAACCGACTGAGCCACCCAGGCACCCCAACACATTGTGCTTTTCACTTGCACTTCCCTCCTGATTACTGAGGTTGAACTACTTTTCCTGTGTTTGTCGACCATTTGGATATCATCTTAACGTGAAGTGCTATGGCAAGTCTTTTATCCATGCTCTGTGGTCTACCTAGTTCTGATTATTTGTAAGAGTTTTTAACATTATCTGTAAAAAAAAGTCTCTGGTGAGTTAGGTATTGTAAAATTCTGTATTCCTGCGCTGGTAGCTTACCTTTTATTTAATGTTCATAAGGTGCTTGATAAGCATAATTTCCTACGTTTTTGTGGTTATAGTTTTTCAAGTTTTTTTTTTTACTTTAAGTAGTGGTTTGCTTCTTTAAAATTTTTTTTTTTTCAGTTTGATTATTGGGGTTTTTTTTTGGTATGTTTTGTTTGTTTTTTTTGTTGTTTTATTTTTTTGTTTTATGGTGGGGGTTGTATCCTGTTTAAGAAATCTATCCTGGTGGCCTTAGTCCCTCTCTTCATCCCTTGCCTGGCATCCTCAGCCCCTTTCTCTGTTGCCTGGTGGCTCATGCGGCCAAGCCCACTAAGTGCACAGGCAAGCGTGTGCTTATCCACTCTGCTGTGCTCAGGTAGGCGTCCAAGGCAGAATGCTCAAGGCCCTTGGGTCACTCTGTATGCTTAGCTACTTGATCTAGCCTGCTTGAACTAGCGTTCCAGCCATATGCCAAATCTTTTTCTAGAATTTAGTTGTTTTGACCTCAACAATCATAACATTCTTTGACAGGCTGCTGTGTGCCAGGTGCTGAGGGTACAGCAGGGAATAGACGAACACACACTCCACAAAAGCTGATAGTCCAGGGCAGGAGCCAGCTACTAAACGTTAATCCTATCAACAAAATGTTCAAATAACCACTGTATTGTGAAGAGAGGGAGCGTCCTGTGTTAGGGATGGAGCGGCATGGCCTGGAAGGAAGGGCCATTGGAATCATCAGCATCCCCCGTACTGAAGGACATTTTATTTTCCAGAGATTATTCTTACCATGTAAAATGCTGTTTCATAGTCCAGCGATTCTCTTCCCTAATGTCTGCTTGTATTCAAAAACGTTCTGTCAGATTATGGCTTTAGAAGCTTAACAAAACATGGTAGTAAGTGGAAAGTATGCTGTTCCCTTCTCTGAGGCCCAGCTTTTAATTATTTTGGTCCTGGTGAGGTAGTGGAACTGGAAGCAAACCAAGTGGCGGGTCAGCCAGCCAGACCACTTGGCACCTGAAAAGTCCCCCAAGACGAAAGCAATAGAGAATGACTTTGTATAGACGGCAAGAGACGGACGACTAAGTGGGCAGGTATCAGGACCAAGTTTAGTGGAAACTCTTGAAACACGACAGTTCAATTCAACAGAAGACAAGACATTCTGATGAGGATGACGATTAATCAATTTAAAATCTTTAGCAGACTGGAACTTCGTGGAACAATTTTATGACAGACAATACTTGGCAGGAGTTAAGGTTGGAGTAAATATTTTCTTTGGTTATTGCCTGTATGCCTTTTAAAAATAAACTGGTGCCAAAATAGATATAAATAAAGGGGGGAGAAATAAAGAAATGATATCTATGTCTGCCCTAGGAACACAACTGTATTTGACCCATATTTTCTTTTAGGAGATTTATGGCTTTACTTTCACAGTTATATTCATGACCACCCAAAATTGTCACGGTGTGAAGTAAAGAACCAAGATTCCTTTTTTTCCCATGTACATATCCAATTGACCTGGTGCCTTTTATTGAAAGGACCTTCGTCTCCCCCATTGCTCTGTAGTGTGTCAGTTTGTCATAAATCAATTGATCGTGCCTGCTTGGGGCTTATTACCTGACTCTCAATTGTTAACCTTTAGTCCATTTGGTTTCCTACAAAAATACCACACTATCTTATTTACTGAAGATTCATAACGGGTCTTGATATGTGGCCATGTAGTTCTTTGGTTTTGCTCCTCTCCTCCCTTATCCCCTTCATCCCCCCTCCATCTCTCTCCTCCCTCATCTTAGAGATTTTTGATCCCTTACATTCCATATGAATTGTAGAATCAGCTTATCATTTGTTTAAATCAAAATGCTATTGATTTTCATTATGATGCAATGTATCCATAGGTCAGTTAAGGAGGCGTTGACATTCATACGACGTGATGAAGAGGGAGTTGTTCTGGGGTCTTCTCCACCCTGGTAGAGGCAGAATGTTCCTAGGCATACTCCCCTAAGTAATAGATTCAGGATCCCGTACTTTAGATGGAAATTCTTTGACACTGTTGGTTTGCAACACTCCTGGTAGCTTCCCAGCTATAATGGGAAACTGACCCCTCTATGAGGAGGGCAGGGAGAGACAGAAGAGGCAGACCCCTCCGGATGGGTGGTTTTAATAAGCAAAGGGAACTGACATATGAGTACTGTCCTGGGTGGCGGGAAGACAGATGGATCCCTGTACCTTCCCACCAAATCTTTAGTTTATGAAGAGGCCTAAACTGGTTTCGGTCGCATATACCATGCAGGTGTTCTCAACACCACATCACTATTTCAAGGATATGTCCTTCAAGCAGCCTGGAGGAGTGAGAAAGGGAGAGGAACCCACATTCCAAGGACAGGGGAGGCGTGGGAGCCTTCGAGGGTACAGGTCCAGCTCATAGGCAAACTGGTGGTCCCATCGTTCCGATGATGTTCCCCAAAAGGTACAACGGAAGGAGCTTAGGATTTGAATCCGATCTGGGTTCAGAATCTGACACGACCACTGAGGAGAAAGGTTTGGGGGAGATTTACTCGGTCTTTCCCAGTTAGGTTCCTCATCTGTTACATGTAGCTATAACACCTACGTCATATTTTTATTTGAAGAAATTAAATGCAATGATTTATGTAGACGTTGGAACATGAGAAGCAGAAGTGCTTTCTAAAAAAATAATCTTCTGTTAAACTATTGAAATCACCTCTTTTATCTGACATCCTCAGGGTTTATTCTAGTTCCTCTTCATAAAATGAAGCAACTGTATGGTGTGTTTATCCACTTTCCTTTCTCTCCAGGGAAGGAAATTGAATTGTGTGCTGTCATCAATATTACAGACGGATGCACTTATTTCTGAGTCACTTATTTCTGAGGAATGTTCCTCTTTAGTTTTGAGAGCTAAGCACTTTGGTTGTTGCATGCTTCATTTGCACTTACCTCAATTCAGCTGGGCGGCATAGGTCATTTTCAGACATTTCCCAGTGCTTATGATCCTCTGTGGATGAATATCTGTGTATCTTTAAATGACAAATATACACAGCTGGTCCAAGAGGGGACACACGAAATTCAGGTTGGTAACTTCTTCTGTGCCCTTGGCAGAGACTAAAAGAAATAAGCTGAGTGAAAGACTAAGGCAGTGATTAAGGGACCAGTCTTCACCCAGATAGCTATTAATAAGCTAAGTCTGGAAATGAACAAATATGCCTTCTACGATATAGAAGTTAGTGCTTTAGTTAGAAATACAACGCTAGGCTGGAAGCTCCTTCACTCCGATCCAGTGCCATTGAGAAAGTCTTGAATTTGTCGCGACCTTCTGTCCATTTATCACGCTTGATCCTCTCCCACTTAATTTTCCATGCGCGCTTTATCTTGGCTGTAAACACCACGCTGAGAAATTTCCCTTGACTCTCCAAATGGCGTAACCCCACAATTGATTAAACTTGACATCATAGATACTCAAGGAAACTTCAATACTGAGGGAATAATTGCTGTTTTGACTATATTTTTGTCTTTTCACAAGGTAGACTTGCAAGCTTTTTCTATTCCAATTAGGCTCTGACGGGTGTAGAAATAAAATTGAACTACACGTCTTTTTTATTCCTGCCTTTCTACCGGGAATTCACACCAGTGCATGAAGACAGGACACAGCAGGAAGATGGCATAGAGCAGCACCTCGCCCTCATCCCTGAAGAAACGGCCACACATCCCGTACCATTTTCCTCGTTTATCTAGAATTCTCCAAGGGAAATGTTGTCTGTATGTAGACAACAAGCCACCAAGTGCCCCCCACAACACTGAGAAATTCTCGGGGTCACATCTGTAAACCCTCATGGAATCCGAGAGAACATTCATGTCAGGCTCATATCATTCTCCCAAGACCTGGAGCTTTATTGGAGCCCCATCAGATCCTGCCCAGTACCGGGTGTACTTAATTCTGCCCCTCCCCTTTAGTGACTCAGACTTACTTTTGGTTCGGGCATCAGTTTCCTACTGACTTAGAGCTTCACTTCAGCCTCATTCGGGGCATCTGAGAACACTGGGTCGCAGTGCACGATCTCTGAGACTCTTCACCATGTCCCCCAGGTTGCAGGGAATTTTCCCAGCACTGTGTCTCCTTGGGGTCCTGTCTCTACTGCAATGCCCATTTGTCCTGTGCGGTGAGTACACACATGATAAGGAAAGGGGGCGAGTTGAAACCAAGCTATGGAAAATAATTCCTGGTTAAGAATTAGTTACAGATAATCGTATGACAATAATTCAGTACAATTTTGGAGAAGAACCATGAAGTATGTATTGAGAAATATATTTAAAAATTTTTAGTCCTTCAGATACAGTCCATGGTAACTCAGAACACATAATATAACAAATCTAAGAGCAGCCCATCTACTCACAAAAATCTTTTAATTTTAATTTAATTAATTAATTAATTATTTTTTTACAAACAGTGCCATGACACACACTGTTTCTTTTTAAAATTTTTTAATGGTTATTTATTATTGAGAGACAGAGAGTGAGCAGGGAAGGGGCAGAGAGAGAGGGAGACACAGAATCCGAAGCAGGCTCCAGGCTCTGAGCCGTCAGCACAGAGCCCGACGCGGGGCTTGAACTCAAAAAACCGCGAGATCATGACCTGAGCTGAAGTCGGATGCTTAACGACTGAGCCACCCAGGCGCCCCTTAATTTTTATATTAATGTATTATATTTAAATGGATGCTGTTCAATTCTTAAAGATTTCAGTCTTTCACAGGTTTCATTATTTTTCTATGGCATTAATAACTGAGTAGAAAACTTTTGCCAACCAGAAAGTAAAATTTTATATTATCACAAACAATGAGCGAATTTATCAGAGTAAGATTACAAATCCCTGTATACACTGAAAACATTATATAAGTGCAAGATATTGTATTGCAGGTCAGGGAATAATTGTCCCTAACCACTGAGCCCCGAAAGGGTTGTCAGGACCTACAGGCCCCACCAAGGTAGTGCTGATTATAAATGCAGACATGAGTGTTTTTTTAGTTTGTAAGTGGAAATATGCCAATAAAAGTAACATTTCTTTTTAAAAAATTTTTTTTTCAACGTTTATTTATTTTTGGGACAGAGAGAGACAGAGCATGAACGGGGGAGGGGCAGAGAGAGAGGGAGAGACAGAATCGGAAACAGGCTCTAGGCTCCGAGCCATCAGCCCAGAGCCCGACGCAGGGCACAGGCTCCAGGCTCCGAGCCATCAGCCCAGAGCCCGACGCGGGCCTCGAACTCACGGACCGTGAGATCGTGACCTGGCTGAAGTCGGACGCTTAACCGACTGTGCCACCCAGGCGCCCCAAAAGTAACATTTCTTATTCATCTGCCTATACAATCTCTTATTTAAAAGAAAGGATTTCTAAGACTATTTTAAATATTTACATCTGTGTCCCTTAAACCATTTAACAGAGCATTTAACATAGAGCTCTGTTAACAGAGCATTTAACATAGAGCATTTTGCACAGAATGACAAAATCATTCAACGGAGAAATTTCCCCAAGAACTGTGTCTTTTTCAATGGAGACTATGTTTTCTATTTACATGATGTTGGGTGTTTTCCAAATTCTGATGATACAAAGATTACCTGCCAAGCAGAAGAATGCGGAGGTCCAAGGTGCCCTCTCGTCATCCTTTGTCAAGATTAATTTCTCGAGCCCCAGAATGATCCCGTGCTGTTCCGGCTTTAGGAATGTTCCTAAGAGTACAGAATAACTTCAGAGTTTTTTTGTAAGCGGAGTACTGAAGCATTTTAGTTGGGAAGTTTTTTACCTCATCATAGTGGCAGGTACTTTAAGAGAAATTTCAATGTTAGGTAGAGAAGTTCATATATCCTGGGTGATTCTCCTCGGTTGGAATTGAAATGGCTGCCTCTGTTGTTCTTCCAAAGCTCAGCCACACTCCCAACGCTCTCTGTTGGGAAAACTCTGTTTTCCATGAGCGCCATTACCTTGGTCTTCCTGGCCTCCTCTTCCTTTACAAAACAGTGAAGGTAGATTATGTCCAGCAAGTCACTGAGACCTGCCACAATACCTTTAGATTTTTCTCGATTTTCTACCCCACCTTTCTTCTGGTCCATGTTCAGGATAACATACACTGCAATCTGTCTCATTTCGGTCTCTGAGCTTGCCTTCTTCCTCATTTTTCAGTACCAACTTATTGCTGCTGTAAACCTTTGCTCACATTCTCGCTCCAAGACAAAATGCCTGCCTGTATCTCATCCATCCGAGCAACTTTTATCCAAAAAGTAAGAAATACTTCCAGCCTCCCTTAGAAAGTGTTACCTTATGTTTTCTCCCTTGGCTCTCTCTGTCTCTCTCTCTCTGTTTTCTTTTTTATACCTATCTTGTTGGCCTTGCTTGTCTTTGGACACATTTTTGTAAACTGACTGAAGTTGTGGTTTTGCTAATTATGTGGTTATGACTTATTTTCCAGGGCTAAGGTTTGAAAGCTGAGAAAGTGGGGTCATATGCTTTTATATACCCTGTAAGTCACATGCTTTTATATCATCTTAAGAGTATGAGGACCTCAGACAAGTTATTTTTTTAGTATGTATTTATTTTTGAGAGAAAGAGAGACAGAGAGAGACAGAGAGAGAGCGTGGGGGGCAGGGAGGAGTACAGAGAGATTGGAAGACAGAGGATCTGAAGTGGGCGGAGCACTGACAGCAGTGTGCCTGATGCAGGTCTCAAACTCACAGACTGAGGTCAAGACCTGAGCCAAAATTAAGAGGTGGACACTTAATTGACCGAGCCACCCAGGCACCCTGAAACATAATAGATTTCTACATATTAATGTTGTGCTCTATGACTGTTCTGAATGTATTAGTTCTGATAGGTTTTTGGTGGAGTCTTTAGGATTTTCTATATATAGTATCAGGTCCTATGCAAATAGTGATCGTTTTATTTCTTCCTTACCATTTGGATGCCTCTTATTTTTTTTTTCTTGTCTGATTGCTGCAGCTAGTACTTCCAGTCCTATGTTGAATAAAAGTGGCAAGAGTGGGCATCTTTGTCTTGTTCTTGGTCTTAGAGGAAATGATTTCAGTTTTTTGCCATGATCATTATGATGAAAAACTATGGTTTTTCATATGTGACCTTATCATGTTGAGGTATATTTCCTCTAAACCCACTTTGTTGAAACTTTTGGTCACGAATGGGTGTTGTATTTTGTCAAATGCTTTTTCTGCGTGTTTTGAAATGATCATATTATCTTAAAATTTTTCCTCTTATTTGTTTGATGTATCACATGCATTGACTTGCAAATATTGAACCATACTTCCATCCCTGGTATAAATCCCACTTGATTATATTGGATGGTCCCGTTAATGTATTGGTGAATTTGGTTTGTTAATATTTTGTTGAGGAATTTTGCATCTGTGTTCATTAGGATTATTGCCTACATTTTTCTTTTTTTGTGGTGTTTTTTTCTGGCTTTGGTATCAAGGTAATGCTGTCCCCGTAGAATGAACTTGGAATTTTTCCTTCTTCTCCTTTTTTCAGAATAGTTCGAGAATAGATATTAACTCTTCTTTATTTTTTTTAAAAATAATTTACTGTCAGCTTGACTTCCATATCACACCCAGTGCTCATCCCAGCAAGTGTCCTCCTCAACGCCCATCATCCACTTTCCCCTCTCCTCTACCCCCCATCAACCCTCAGTTTGTTTATTAACTCTTCTTTAAACGTTTGGTAGAATTCATCTGTGAGTAGTGAAGCTACCAGGTTTGGGGCTTTTGTTTGTTGGAAATTTGAAAACCTACTTTAAACTCATATTTATTTTACCCATTAGAGTCTTATTGATTTAATTATTTAATAAAGGATATTTTTTAACCATTTAAAAGTCAGAAGTGAGGGGCACCTGGGGGTTCAATCAATTAGGCATTTGACTCTTGATTTCAGCTCAGGTCATGATCTCAAGGTTTGTGAGATAAGGCAACAACGAACCTGCTTGGGATTCTCTCTCCCCCTGCCTCTCTTCCTCTCCCTGGCTCATTCTCTCTCTCCCTCCCTCCCTCTCTCTTTCTTAATATAAATGAATAAACTGGGGCACTTGCGTGGTTCAGGTCATGATCTCGCGGCCCGTGAGTTCGAGCCCGACATTGGGTTCTGTGCTGACAGCTTGGAGCCTGGAGCCTGCTTCAGATTCTGGATTCTGTGTTTCCCTTTCTCTCTGCTCCTCCCTCTCTTGTGCTCTGTCTCTTTCTCTCTCTCTCTCAAAAATAAATAAACGTTAAAAAATTTTTTAAAACAGATAAATGAATAAACTTAAAATAAAGAAATTATTAAAAAATAAATAAAAAGCAGAAGTGAAATGGAATTTATTTCACTGAAATAATAGAATTACTTCTGAAATAATCAGAAAATCTGATTCAGTGTGGAATTGCACTCATGACTTAAATACAAGTATTTTATACAGTATTACCTAAATATCAATGTTATAATTTAGAAAACAGATCAGTTTTGGATATTTTTATTGTAATTTATAAATAAATGAGTGGTGAGAGTATTTGAGTATGCCCAAAAGATCCCGATTGTAGTGCTAGTCAATCTCCTCATGTGAAGAATAGGACATTTTAATTTGCTCTGATATTTTCTCTTACCTCAAACTATACCAAGTTCTACCTTAAAGTAGTTCTACTAATGAATAAGAAATTACATCTTTTTTTTTTAATTTTTTTTTCAACATTTATTTATTTTTGGGACAGAGAGAGACAGAGCATGAACGGGGAAGGGGCAGAGAGAGAGGGAGACACAGAATCGGAAACAGGCTCCAGGCTCTGAGCCATCAGCCCAGAGCCCGACGCGGGGCTCGAACTCACGGACCGCGAGATCGTGACCTGGCTGAAGTGGGACGCTTAACCGACTGCGCCACCCAGGCGCCCCAAGAAATTATATCTTTATATCAGCTCTTATTGCATTAAAATTAAAGACCTTAATAGCGCTTTCTCTTAAATTTGGCATCAAAAAAGAAAACTCCTGGCCATATGCAAGAATTTAAATGTCTTTCTGTGCATTAGTTGTCAGGTGGCTATAAACTTTTAAGGACAGTTCTCCTCCTGTTACTGAGGCAGCGTAAGTTATTAGCGGGGTTAGTAATGCTGTGACCCTAGAGAAAACACAAAGTGATGGGTGTCATTTGTCATTGCTTTTGAATACTTCTGAAAATTTACATTTTCATAGAGGTTTCATCCCACTTCTCGTTTTGGAGGCTCCTAATGAAATTATTTAGTTGGAGGGAAATGACTGGGTTGGAGTCCTTTAGCAATCAGGGGCAGAGAGAGCAGATCCAAGTGTCTCTGGTACCCTCCTCTGTTTCTCCAATTTCTCTTCAGTGGTGACATCTTCGGAAGGTGGAGATGAGCTTATTATCCATAGGAACTCCATTGAAGTGATTTTACTAACCTTTAGTCTCACTTTTAATTTTTTAGAGGTATGTTGCCCAACACCAGAGCTGAAGAATGGCAAAATCAATGAACAGAGATCTAGTTCTGTCAGTAGCTGTGATTTTTTCAATGGAGACACAATTTTATATACGTGTCATGAGAAATACCAGTTTGAAGCCAGATGTCAAGCAGATGGCAAGTGGTATCCCAAGACACCAACATGTGATGAGAGTAAGAGCTTTTGGATTTGTGTTATTTTTGATGTTTCTTTGTATCAAAGTGATGGAGATTAAGGGAAGGTTTGAAATTCGCTAAAAGATTTTGTATACCCTGCACGGTTTTTGGAGTGGATAAATTTGTTAAAGAGCACTGCCCACCCCCTATCCAACTTTCCTCCTCCCCACCCCCCATTGTTTATTCCCATCCTCTTGACCTTGCTTCTTTGCTTTGCTTTGCTTCGCTTTGCTTTTCCGAATCAGGAAATCGGCCCCATGTAATAGATCAGCTGGACTTTTCAATTATTGCCTTGTTTCTCTTGGTATTTTTGTCTTTTCTTGCCTTCTTTCTGATCCATATGCCTTAATCTGCAGTTCAATACCCACTCAAACCTATTTGAAACCATCTTTCTAAACTTTTTCCTTTCTTCCTCAAATTTCCTTCTTTCCTTCTGCTGTCTCTTTGTTCACCTTCAGACTCTGCCCCAGTGTGAAATGTCTACATCTCCATCACCAAGAGCACTTAGGTGAAGGGTCCCAAGCACAGGAGCCTCTGTCCCTGTGAATTGCAATCCATCACCTTCCCAGGATGCGGATGCGTTCACCCCCCTGGCAGGTCTCCAAACCAGGCACTCCTAAGATTTTATGGAGGCTTACCCTCTGTAGCATGATCAATTATTGACGCTGTTTCCCCCTTCTTTGGAGAGGAGAGTGGGGCTGAAAAATTCCATGCTTTATTCATGGCTTGGTCTTTCTGGTGACCGGTTCCCATCCAGGAGCCACTGAAAGTTGCCTCAGTAGAACAAAAGATGTTCTTAGGGTTCTCAGCACTTAGCAATTTACAAGGGTTTAGGAAGTCTCCATCAGAAACTGGGACATATCTATCTATCTATCTATCATCTATCTCTCTATCTCTCTATCATCTATTGATCTATCATCTAGTTCTAGATATCTATATATATATGACATCATGCTAGATTCTTCTTGTCCATGATGCCATATGTATATCTATAATTAGACCTAGATGACATATCTCTCTATCTACACGTTAGCTTTTCTTGCCCATACAGCAGAATTAACATGATGCCATTGATACACTGGATCAATGTGGATGTCCAGATAGTTGTAGTATCTTCAGGCTCTATTATGACAGGGGCAAGTGACTAATCATACCCAGGTCTAAAACTACAAATGTGTGATTTGATCATTTCATGTGTATGCTGTTTTTTGACCCTTTTTTTTTTCCGATTAGGATGAAAAGAAGGCATTAGCTAAACCAGTGACCCCATTTACCTGAGGATAACTAAATCTACTTTAGCAAAGATGCCCCATGTGAAATGAGATGAAAATGTTCAGTTTCAATACTTTACTGTAATTTCCCAGAATCCTAATTTTCCTGGTAGACAGATTGGGGAAGTAAATGTCAATACGATGGGAACGTAGCTTTTGTTCTTCAAGAGTGGCACCAATTTTCCCATTTCCACTTTCCCCTTGGTATATGATATATTTTTTAATATAGTGTCTTTGCTTCAGGGGGAGTGGTAGGACAGTATCAGTAGTTTCTATTTGATTTCTTGAACATGACTTGTCCTACCCCATAGACTAGGAACTCGACATGGGGTTTGGACCAAGTATTAATTTTGTTTATTCCCATTATACTTTTGAAGATATTGGCAATGACCATCAAGTGGTCTAATGAGGGGGGCCATGGTGGTTCCTCAGCCTGAGGCTTATCGGAGGGCAGCCCAGGTCTTGGGTTTGGCTAAGTGATCCTATGGGCAGAGAGGATGACAGGACACAATGAAGCCTCCTACAAACCACGCAGATTCTGGGGTAAGCTATATTTTACATTTTATAAGCTCATGCCCTGTCACTTTTATCTCTTACCATCAAGGCTGTGACTTTCCTCCTACCATTGACCATGGATATTATGTACGAACTCAAGCATTCAGTGTATTCGCTCGTACGGAGGTGATATATAAATGTGACAAAGGATACACTCTGGTTGGTGAAGCTCGACTCTCTTGCAGTTCTTCAGGCTGGTCTCCTGCAGCCCCTCAATGTAAAGGTAACTCCTGCTCCCTTTCCAGTCAGGTGGGTGGAAATGTCACAAAAGCACCGAGAGTACAGCTTCTTCCTGCCAGGGGCAGCACAGAAACATTTGATGTGGTTGACTTGAAATCATTACTGTGTTCCGGATGCAAACATTACAAAGGGGCTGCATTAACATCAACCTCCCCAGGCTTTCTCCCAGTCATAAATCTCAGCCCGATTCCCACTTTCAAGAAATATTCTGCAGGTGCAACATTTGATATATGGCCTGTAGCAAAATTTTCACTGAAGCTTTCTCTGGCATGAACGTGGGCTCTCATGGGCTAATTCCAAACATCACAAAGTGGCAAGTCCTTCCATCAGAGCCCTGTGCAAATGCACCCCCTGCCCACGATGCAGGCTGCATGTGACCATCCATAGTGGGGACAGGACGAGTCCAGATTGGCTCTGATTTTTACATGCCCACAGGTTACTAACACTTTGCCATCAGCAACTGCGGGGATTATTTGTCACCACAGGCTCCGTTGCACATGGGGGGCAATAGGAGAAGAGGGTGTCAGATACCCGGAAGTACTGAGTCCTAACTTGACTTTTTCTAGACTACAGAATACCTAGTGTCTTGCTGGGATCGAGATGGGAGGGATATTGCTTTGAATCCTGAGAACCTGGGGTCGCATGCTTTTATATAGCCTATCATGTGACCTATCATGTTTACATGTATGAAGAGCTCAGACAAGTTTTTTGTTTTTAACATGTTTATTTATTTTTGAGAGAAAGAGTGGGAGAGGGAGAGGCAGAGAGAAAGGGAGACAGAGGACCCGAAGCAGGTTCTGTAGTGACAGCAGAAAATCCTATGCGGGGTTGAACTCCTGAACCCTGAGATTATGACCTGAGTCCAATTCGGACATTTAACCAACTGAGCCACCCAGGTGCCCCTCAGACAAGTTTCTTAACCTGTCTATATCTCACCTTTCTCCTAGTAAAATGGGACTAATAACAGTCCTCCCTTCACAGAGCTGAGAGAATCACATAAAGTGCTTAGCTCGAGTCTGATATGTGGTCAGTGCGCAACAAAAATGCTAAGGAATATTATTGCTACCGAATACAAGACAAAGCAATTAGCAGCACCCACGATAGTTTAATCTCATAATCCTAGCCTGTTGTCGTGTCCTTTTTCTTAGATTCATGGATTCCTTGAAACCATGTTTTCTTTGTAGCTTTCTGTCCGAAACCGGAAATAGCCCATGGAAAGCTGTCCGTGGATAAGACTGAATACGTTCAAGCTGAAAATGTCAACATCCAGTGTGACTCTGGCTATAAGTTGGTCGGTCCGCAAAGCATCACTTGCTCAGAGAGCACAACCTGGGACCCTGAGGTACCCAAGTGTGAGTGGGTAAGTGGCACAGTTCAAGGAAAGTTCCAGTCCTATCAAACCCTAAAAATGGTGCCTCTCCACAAGCGCTGTCCCAGCCAGCAATGGTGAGATCTGACTTGTCAGGATTCACTCCTGAGTCCCTCCAAGGAACTCTCTTTTATCTTGAAGCACTGTGGTCCCTTAGGAGTGACAAGTTTTCCTCTCTCACTGGAGATAGGAAAACCTGAGCCCCTTAGGGAGAAGAGGGTGTCGGATGCCTGCAACACTGAGACCCAATTTGACTTTTTCTAGACTATCTAATATTCTGTGTTCCATTTCTGGATGGTCTCAGAAACAGCCTCTGTCTTCACAGAGGCCCCTTGTGAAGTTGTCTGAGAACCAGTCCCTATTCATCTAGGGAGGACTAAGTTGGGGCCCGAGGTGTTTTCTGTTTTTCCTGCTCACCTGCAAGTTCTGGGCTTCGCCTTGGCCCTGAGCCTGTAGCCTTGTCATTGTCAGCAGATCCCACCTCCCCCACCCCTTCTGATTTGGAGAGAAACCACTCAACCACACTCAAAACCTATGTCTCTTTTAGGTTGTGCCTGAAGGCTGTGAACATATGCTCGCAGGCAGAAAGGTCATGCAGTGTCTCCCCAACCCCGAGGATCTGAAAATATCCCTGGAGATGTATAAATTGTCTTTAGAGATTGAACTACTGGAATTGCAAAGAGACAATGCAAGAAAAACAACTGCGGACCCCCCACTGTAATTTCTCCCAAAAGAGGGAAAAACACGCTGCCTTCAATTCAATGCAGATCACTTCAGCTTACCAATGCTCCTGTCCCCTTTGCACCATCATTCATAGTAATAAATGTCTAGAAAGGACAATTTGTTCACATTTAGTGCTTTGAGACTATAGAATTATTGATCATCTCGTGGCTCATGTTTTTGCTTTCTTGGACACCAAGTGCCCATTATTCTTTCAAGTAAAAAATTTACGTATCAGAAACAATTTTGTCTGTGTGGTCATTACAACTCTGTCTTTAATGAGGAACCTGAACAAACCCATTGCTTAAAGTTACACACTCACTTCGTTGTAAGGGCCTTGGACATGGATGTGGGCTCACAGAAAAGCATTTCTCCAACTTGCCTCACCGCACGGTTTCCCATGTGCAAGTCAGTCAGCATCTAGATGAAATGTTGATGCACCCTCAAATCCTTGTCCACTCTCCCCCCTTTGAAGGGAGTCACGTCCTTTACCAAACCCCATGAACCTGGCCTCTGCCTCTCTAATGCTGCCCCTCAACTTCTACCTGACACGAATGGGATTTGTGTTTGTGTCCGAACCTCTTTATTCCATTTTTAGGGAAGAAACGCTGAAAGGCTGCCGAATGTGAGGCCCACATGATGGCCACCTGTGTGTTCCCAAGTCCACCATTTGATTTGGCCCCGTTGTCCTTGATGGAAATGTAACGCGGCCTGAGCGACTATCCCATACGTGAGGAGAAACCCCCGTCAATCACCTGTGATATACAGGTGGCATCCTGGAGGCTGTTGTTCCTTCTCTCACCACCTCCTCCGACGCCTGCATCCTCTGAAATCTCTCCTTCAGCGAGTCTCTTCTCTAGGGGAACGTTGGCCTCTTTGTTTCAATTTCCCCAAATGTACTCTGCAGAGGCACTGGTGTCCCACAGGCTTTCACTGAACTTTACACGTCCCAGATGGGCTGGAACTGCGAGAGAAACCCACTTGGCATGGAAGGTTCCACTGAGGGTCCTGGAAGCCATTCGTCTGCCCCAGCCTCGGGGAACCCAGGAGATGTTTATTCTGGATTTCATCTTAGACAGAGGTTTGTGGGGGACTAATTTCCTTGGAAGGTGGCCCCAGAAAGCATGGTGAGCGAGTGGGAACGGGATGAGAAGATGAGAAAGGGAACACAGCGAAGAAGGGAGCTTTCTCGGGGTGTCGACTGAGGCTGCAGACAGGTGTGCAGATCTGAGACTGTTCTCTGAGAGCCTGTGGATCACAACTCTGCAGAGTCCTTCCAGGGATGAGGACCCGGAACGTCTGTCCACCAATTCCCCTCTCCCATTGGTGGAGACTTGTTCCAACATCTTCGACAGCCAACCCTGTGGGCCCCCTGAGCAGTCTCCTGTGGCCAGGGAGCACCATCAGGCACAGAGACCCTGATGGCCGATGGCTCTTTGGCTCTGCCTGCAGTAGCCTCCAGGGTCGGGACGTGCGCAGGGCACATATGGCCTCTTCCAGTTTCCTTTTCTCTATGGCTCTCTTCTGACATCTGTTCTGGTCTACCTCTCTCTCTCTCTCCTCAGAACCCTCCTTTTATCCGATCCCTGCACTATTTTATATCAGTTGTGTCTACCAGAATTCTTTTCAGTTTCTTAGTCATTTACTTTTCTATCTGCCATTGGACTCTGAGCTTATCGATGTATCTTTTGTTATCTGCAGGCTCGCAAATCAAATTCTTACTAAACCTTCCTGAAACACAACTTAATTAAAATTTATAAATAAGTGAAAAATCCATTATGACAAATATTGAGTTTCCCTCTTGGGTTCAGGGCATGAGGATGTGCCGTGAGCCCCTGGGGTAACTTAGACATTTTCACAGGAGGAGTGAATCTGCTACTCACTGCTTGATGTCCCGTGCATTTTAAATACCATTTTCCACTTTATTTACTGAAAATCTGATCTATGAAAGTAGAGAAGACTGTTAAGTTTGCCGGTGAGACCAAGAGGCACCAAAAAGACTTACCAGCAGAATTTATAAGAGAGGAGCTTATTCAATCTGATGCTCATTGAATCTTGGAGGAAGAGAAAGGGAAAGAGCCTAAATAATTTTATACCAAATATTAAGAATTAATTTTAAAACATACAGAAAAATAATTGCCATTGCCTTATCAGGAGGTGGGCCAACGCATCACAATAAAAAACAAAAACAAAAACTGAATGGCCAACATAGTCTCACGTCAGTGGGAGCTGCGTGATTGTAAGCAACGGAAACCCTAACACATTCCCACTTTATTTTATTTTATGTAACATATCACTCTTTATTTTGATAGCCTCATTAGCAGTTCCCAGTAATAAAAATATTTGTTCATGTTATATGTCAGGTATCGAATTAAGCCCTTATATTTTTCTCACTTAATCCATAATTATCCTAACAGGCTAGAATTTTTAGTCCCATGAAACAGATGGGGAACTGAGGCTCAGAAAAGGTTAGTGAGATGCACCATGAAGTGTGGGTGGGAAGGACAGTAATGGGATGATGATCCATTTCTTCCCTGGGGGGGGGCGTCTACTCATTGTTGACGCCCTTGTTTCTGGCGTTAGAACGGTCTGGGGGGTGCCTGAGTGGCTCAGGTGGTTAAGCGTCCAACTCTTGATTTCTGCTCAGGTCATGCTCTCCTGGTTCCTGAGATCAAGCCCCAAGTCCGGTTCTACCTTGAGAACAGAGGGAGTCTGCTTGAGATATTCTCTCTCTGTCTCTTTCTCTGCCCCTCCCCACTACTCGTGTGCGTGTGCACGCACATGCTCTCTCTCAAAGTAAATAAACATTAAAAAAATAACTGTCCGGACATGGACCATCAAACCTGAGTCTTTGAATTCCTCCTCCTCTGCCTCTCTGAGGGGCCCCTGTAGCAACAGGTGCTCTTTGGTCTGTCTTGCAGCCTGTATCTGACTGGGTACATGGGGAATCTGCTCAACATCCTGGCCATCCCCTTGGACCTCACCTCCACAGCCTCATGTTCCGCTTCCTTGGCAACTTGTCTCTTCTCAGCATCTGCTTTCCCTCCATCACCGTCCCCAGGATGCTGGTGAACCCCCAGTGCGGTCACGCCATCAACAGATGACCATTTTATGTATTTAGCTTCCTGAAGTGGAGCTTTCTATGTACTTCCAAGGCCCGCGTGGCCTGAAAAAGAGGATGTTAACCAGTTCCCTAAGGTTAGATATGGATAACTATTTCCCCACTTGCTCTCACTAATTTTCACTCACCTTCTCCCACTAGCCAGAGTGATTAGACCCTCCCCATGTCCCCCCTGTTGCCACCAAGACTGGCTCACAGGTCTTCAATCCTTAAAAAAAATGTAAACTCTACTCATTTTCTTTGTTAAGTGCTATTTGAATTAGTTTTATATCTTAAACAAGGTATTCCACTGGTCATTTACAGTAGAATAAATGATTTTTGTTTTTGAGAATAGAATGGACACCTAATTTGTACTTTGTATTGTACCATAGCACTGCATTCTGCTTGCAAAAACTCATTCTTGAGTTCACTGAGTGATAGATACTTAGGTAACCGATGTTTTACGTGTGTTATATATTCAGAACACTTGATGCATTGTTACGTACGTGCTCAAAATGTTTTTAGCAGCCGATCAGAGGTGCATTGTCAAGCCACCTACCTCTGTGAGTGACCTGAACCCACGGGAAACTATGAAGGGGCGTCAAACACAAACCCGAGAGTTATCCCACTCAAACTGCAAAGGAGCTGGTGTAGTGATACAGTAACTTCTATGGATCTTAAGGTCTGCTACTGGGAGGTGTTAATTACCTGCTATGTTTGACCTGCTGGGCATGTTGTCGGAGTAACCTTCAGTAGTACGGAGTTACCTTCAATAGTTCTTGAAAAAACCTGAGCAAACGAAGCAGATACTGCCTTTTAGAGGTTTTCAAGAGTGTGCCAAAGCAATAGAACCCTAGTAAAATGGGTGGGAACTTGATAGCATCTGCTACCTACTTAATATGAATGGGTGATCTCACATCTGTAGCCTCGCCTTCCTGCTCTGCGTTTGCTTCTGTGATTCAAGTTGTCCTGTTTCTTGGTTTCTTTCCTTTATTTACTGGAGGACTTCCTCAATAAGCTGCCTCGGAAATGACACGTAGAAAGTAAAATACATATTGCACTTCTACGTATTTGAAATTGTTTTATTTGAATATTTGGTTGATAATTTCATTGCATGTAGAAGACTGGGTTAAAAGTAATTTTCTTTTAGAACTTTTAAAGAGGGTCTTCTTTGCACATTAGTTTCCAGTATTGCAATCGAAACGTCAGAAGCTTTATTTATTTATTTATTTAAAAAATTTGTTTAAAATCTTTATTTATTTTTGAGAGAGAGAGAGAGACAGAATGCGACCGGGGGAGGGCAGAGAGAGAGAGGGAGACACAGAATCTGAAGCAGGCTCCAGGCTCCGAGCTGTCAGCACAGAGCCTGACGCGGGGCTCAAACCCATGAATTGCGAGATCACGACCTGAGCCAAAGTTGGACACTTAACCAACTGAGCCATCCAGGCGCCCCCAGAAGCTATTTTTTATTACAGATTGTATAGGGTTTTTCTCTTTATCTCTTTTCTTCCGTAAGGAAACGCCTTCATTTTTTCTGAGAAATTTTCTTGGTATAGTTTTTTCAGTAATTTTCTCTTGTCTATTTTTTTCTTTTTCTTTATGGATATCCTACTGCTCAGATGTTGGACCTCTTCGTCAATCCTGTCATTTTCTTATATATATATTGTTTGTTTCCTATACCATCATCTCTGTTTCACCCCTCCCCCATGTTCTTTGGGGATATTTCCTTGCCTTTGTGTTTTAATTGTTTTATCAATTTTAGAAAATGTCCACATTATTTAAAAAAAGTGTTCTGTTCTTTATGGGTGTAACAACTACTCACATATGTCAGAATATTAATAATACTTTCTTTGGAAGTTCTATTCTCTGCAAACCTCTGTTGATAATGATTCTAGGTTACATGTCCATTCTTAAGGATGAGACCCACACAGGCTGGTTTAAGTTCTACGTAAATGGAGAGACTAGACAGTAAGCTGTGCTTTTCTTTTTGGGAGCTATAGCAGAGGCTGCTGATTATTTCCCAGTATCCATTTCCCCCTACCTGCTTTAGGTAATAGAACTACCCTCGCCCCTTTAAATATCAGCAGGACATGTGCTCCCTTGGCACAACTTCCTAATGGGTGCAACTTCCTAGTTACTTTCTTAAACAAGAAGCTGCTTGTCTTCTACTTCCTCTTTCACTCTCAGATGCTGACCTGGTGCTGGTGAGCTGTTGAGGACAACGCCCCAGGGGATGTTAAAGTGACAAAGAGGAAGGGACCTTATCCCCAGGGCCCTTGCTGGACAGAACAGCTGATCAACCTGAATGCGTTTCTGCCTCTGGATTGTTGCCTGAAAGAGATGTAAACTCCTGCCTTGGTTTTAGCAACTTAGCTTAACTAGCAAATTCACACGAACAAATCCAGAGGATTGCCCAAATATCAGTGTTTATAGGTGTCTTCTCTGTTGCTGTTCAGTTTCTTAAGAGGATTCTCCAGTCTTGAATCTTTCACAGTAACTTGAATTTCTACTGTGCAAGATGGGATTACTTCCTCTGCTTCTCCCTAAATCCCTCAGCCTATTTCTAATGCAACACTATTTTCGCTCTGTCAGCACCGACAGCCTTTTTCTTCCTTCAGATGATTGTTCCCTTCCCAAGAAAGTATCTTGGGGAGAAGGAAGTTGGTAAATCAGAGGCTTTCAGACGAGAATTTGTGTATGAATGGAGACTACGGATTTAGCTGCCATTTTCTAATGGGGGATGCAAACGGTCAGAAAAGGAACATTATTTCCCAAAATTTTCTGTGATTCACAAATAGTCCTGTGAGTAACTCTTAATCCTGTATTCCCATCATTTTTAGCAGATCATCAACTTTCTCGTACTGATAGTTTTAGGTTTAAAAATAAGATTAATTACCATTCATTATGAATATCTATACTTAACAAATGATGCATATTTATATAACTGAAAATTTTTCGTGCTAAAGCGTTTTCTTAAGTAGTTTTCCTTTCCTTTACGGTTTGCTCAGCACCCAGTAGAAGCCTAATAATTTTTTAAAAAGTAGAATATATCAGTTTATAGTAGACATGCATAATTTAAACTTGCTAAAATAAAAATGAAAAATTAAAATTGTGTAAGAGATAAAAGTTAATTTTCTTTTTAAAAAACATATATATGTATATATGCATATATATGCATATATACATATATACATATGTACATAGGTATATATGTATATAGGTATATATATGTATATATATATGTATATATATATGTATATATGCATATATACATATATATTTAAATATTTATTATTGAGATATATTATTGAGATATATTAAATATATTATAATATATAATATTATATATATATTTAAATATTTATTTTTGAGAGAGAGACAGTACAAGTGGAGGAGGGGCAGAGACAGAGGTGGACAGAGACTCCAAAGCAGACTCATGAACCATGAGATCATGACCTGAGCTGAAGTCGGATGTTTAACCAACTGAGCCATCCGGGCACCCCAAGAGATAGAAGTTAATTTTTAAAAATTTAATTCATATAGCAGTTGAGTTTATTTTCAGCCAAAATAAGTGGAAAATATAACGAATCAAATATTTACATTGTTTGGTAAAAGAAAATATTAGGAGAAGTTTTTTTTTTTTCTGTTCTGAAAATAGGAAGTAAATTAACAACAGGAATTATTTTACAAGGAACAGTGAAAAATGTAATATTGCCTTCGACTTCAGTTCATGGGTTTTTCAGAAAGCCAAATATATTGAAACTGAGATGACATAGTAAAACATAAGTCAGCATTGACTCTTTTGCAAAGTGTTACTGAGCTCCAGGCATGCATGTGCTAAATATCTAATTTTATAACAAAGATTAGATTGTGAAATACACAGAGAAATACATAAATATTATCTCTTTTAAACTAGTAATTCCCTACTAAGTGGCAATGAGAAAGAATGAAATGTGGCCTTTTGTAGCAACGTGGATGGAACTAGAGAGTGTTATGCTAAGTGAAGTAAGTCATACAGAGAAAGACAGATACCATATGTTTTCACTCTTATGTGGATCCTGAGAAACTTAACAGAAGACCATGGTGGGGGGGAAGGAAAAAAAAAAAGGTTAGAGAGGGAGGGAGTCAAAACATAAGAGACTCTTAAATACTGAGAATAAACTGAGGGTTGATGGGGGGTGGGAGGGAGGGGAGGGTGGGTGATGGGTATTGAGGAGGGCACCTTCTGGGATGAGCACTGGGTGTTGTATGGAAACCAATTTGACAATAAATTTCATATTAAAAAAATACTATCTCCTAAAATAAAATAAAATAAAATAAACTAGTAATTCCCAAATTGGCTAGTTTAACATTTATGTCTATGATCCATTTTGAGTTAATTTTTGTATATGGTGAAGGGTAAGAGTCAAGGTTCTTTTTTTTTTTTAAATTTATTTTTATTTTTTTTGTATACGGATGTCCAATCGTGCCATTGAGAAATATTTGTTGAAAAGACTATCTTTTTTCCATTGAATTACCTTGGCACTTTTGTCTGTAATTAACCATATATGTGTTAGTGTATTTCTGGACCTTATAGATCTATAAGTCTATTCCCAATGCCAATGCCAAAATGGGTTGATCATGTAGCTGTACAGCAAGTCTTGAAATCAGGAAGTATGAGTCTTCCAAATTTCATTCTTTTGCAAAAATTTTTTGGCTGTTTTAGGGCCTTGCCTTATTCATGTACATTTTAGAAATAGCTCATCAACTTTTACAAAACATCTGCTGGGATTTGGTTTGGAATGTTATGAATCTCTAGATCAATTTGAGGATCACTGATATCTTAATAATGTCGAGTCTTTGAATTCAACTCCTCAACACGGTATATTACTACATTTAATTAGGTTTTCTCTGTTTTCTTTCATGAATGCTTTGGAGTTTTCAGCTACCACGCACCATATAGAGTTTGTGTCATTTTAAAACCTTTCTATTTTGAAATAATTATAGATTCACAGAAAATCCCAAGGATAGTACAGAGAGGTCCTATGTGGCCTTCACCCTGTTTCTCTCAATGGTTGCATCTTAGAGAACTATAATAACATTGATAATATCAGGACATTGACATTAGTCAATGGTTATGTATAATTCTATACTATTTTATCACAGTGTAGACTAATGTAACAACCACAGCGATCAAGGTACAGAATTATTCCATCATCACAGATCCCCCTTGGACTACCTCTTTATATTTATATTCACCCCTCTCCCCTGGCCCACCATGCCCACCACTCATACCTACTAATCCCTTCCCCACCTCTATCATTTTGTCACCTTGTCAAAGTTTTACAAAATGGAATCATACAATGGGTGATCTTTTGAAAATGGCTTTTGTCACCTAGCATATTGCCCTTGAGATGGTAGGACTTTTTAAATTTTGATTTCTAATTTTTCATTGCTAGTAGTAGAAATACAATGGACTTTCTCTATTGACCATGTATATTGTGACCTTATGAAATTCTTTCATAAATGCTAGCAGGTTTTCTACAAATACTTTGGCATTTACCAAATAAACAATCATGTTATCTGAAAATAAGCACAGTTTTGTTTCTACCTTTCCAAAATGAGTGTCTTTTGTTTATCGTTCTTGCCTTATTGCACTAGCTAGGACCTCTAATGCATTGCTGAATAGGAATGATGAGAGTAGATATCCCTGCTTTGATTCCTTTTTTTTTTTTTTTAACGTTTATTTATTTTTGAGACAGAGAGAGACAGAGCATGAACGGGGGAGGGGCAGAGAGAGAGGGAGACACAGAATCGGAAGCAGGCTCCAGGCCCTGAGCCATCAGCCCAGAGCCCAACGCAGGGCCTGAACTCACGGACTGCGAGATCGTGACCTGAGCCGAAGTCGGACGCTTAACCGACTGAGCCACCCAGGCGCCCCTCCCTGCTTTGATTCCTAATCTAAGGGAGAATCACTCAGTGTTTCAGTATTAAATATTATTTGTAGAATTTTTTACGTGGGTTTTCTTTGATAGCTCCCGTTCCAAAGATCAAAGAACTAATGTGAGGGTCCTACAAATTGTACACACCTCAGAGCCATAGAAATGACCACCAGGTGGGTCCATAAGCCCAATGGGTCATTGTGAGATAAACAGGAACTAGGGATCCTTTTATTGCCTGGCTCCTATAGCTCCTTGGGGTTATGGTGATACTTTCTGTTCCCAGGTTTCAGAGACAGCTCAGATCCAACACGTCTCTAAAGATTCTAGTGCACAATTACTAAAGTCAGTCACTGGAGTTTTCTTTCGGGAAGGATTGGAGAAATACTACTATATATGCTTGCTGTGGTGTTCCATGGTCCTTCCTCATAGGAATCTGTCCTTAATTTGAGTCTGAGAACTGGGGAGAAGATTGCCAAGAAGAAAAACAAAAAAGATAATTGGGCAAGAGATCATGACTTTTATTGGAGTTGCTTATCTCAGTCTTTGGATCACTCATTCTTGACCTTTCTTTTTTCTTCCAAGATTTTATTTAAAGTAAAGTTAGTTAACACATAGCGTATAGTGTAGTATTAGTTTCAGGAGTAGAATTTAGTGATTCATCAGTTACATATGACACTCAGTGCTCATCACAACAAGTGCCCTCCTTAATGCCTGTCACCCATTTAAGTCCTTCCCCCTACCATCTCCCCTCCAGTGACACTCAGTTTATTCTCTTATGATTAGGAGTTAAGAGTTTTTATGGTTTGCCTTCCTCTAAGTTTTTATCTTATTTTATTTTTCCTTCCTTTCCCCTATGTTCATCTGTTTTGTTTCTTAACTTCCATATATAAGTGAAATCATATGGTATTTGTCTTTCTCTGGCTGACTTATTTCACTTAACATAATACACTCTAGTTCCATCCACATCGTTGCAAATGGCAAGATTTCATTCTGTGTGGGCTGACCCTTACCCTAAGGAACACCATATTCTGTTAACGCTCTCCAGAGATTCCTACAGGTCAGGGTGTCTTCTCCCCTGCCTGCATCCCAACCTTGCTGCCTTACATGCCTTATTCTTAAAGAGGCACTCTTTCTGAGGGTCGGCATTCGCAAAACCCTGAGAATGAGTGCCTTCTTTGATTTTGCATCCTAGGCACATTCTTGCATCACCTAGTCCTGGCCCTCTAGTATTTTTCATCCAACCTGCTTCTGAAGATGAAGAGCTGTCACTTAACCTTGCTATCCCAGGATTCGATAATCCTTACTGCTGTTAGGCAGCCACATTTGATAATAGCATCTCCTACCAAAAATGTAGCCTACAGATGATTAGCCACAATAGAGTTTCTCTATAATATTGGTCCCTGTCACTGGTGCATTCCTTATTCTCCTGGTAAATGGTGTATCCTCAGTGTTCCTGTGAAGAAAAGAGCTGGTAGGACTTCTGGTTTTATAAAAGAGATCATTCTAATATGTCCTCTTCTCTGAGTCCTTAATCATTTCCTACTTAGTCTACTTTAGCAGTTCTGGCATCTTTATTCCATTTATTGACCATCATTTTTCCTAAGCTTCCCAAAGCATCCTAGAAGTACACAAGAGCTGACCCCCAGGGCACTTGCATTGCTATCTTGTGTTATGGAACAGTGTCCACATCCTGACAAACTCTCCCTTATCCAGCTTTAGGATCCCCTTGTACGTTTACTCTCCCACCTGCTAACGCATGCCAGCTAGGTCTCACAGATCCTGTATATGATTCTTTTCCTCTCTTAGCAGGCTCAGATGTCCTTAGTCCGTTCATACCAAGTTTCGATGTCAGCTACTGTTCTGATGCCGAGAGGGGAGTTGGGGACGGATCTTGAGGAGAGCAGTTATGCCCTTAGAAGAAACCTGCTGTATTTGATTACTATGCATGGTCTTCAAACAACAGGGGCACTGTCTTATAACAAGGAAAAGCCGGCCAATTATGCAGGCTCTTTGGGTTTAGGGAAATCTGGAGTTCGAGGTTCTGTAGTGCATCTGCTCAGATACCCTAATGCCAAGTCTAAAGGCGCCACTCCTTCCATAACATTCCTTTTAGTAGAGACTTGCCAGGGCTAAGAATTTATTTTTTTACTGAGGTTTTACCATTATTTTATGATTATATCCTGACCCTGGTCCTTCAAATAATTAATCTCCAAGCTAGCTGAGATAAGAGTTTCTTTAAATACTAACAGGGGGGCCTCCTGGATTTCACATTTATTTATTTCCTTGAACTTGCATTTGCAGCTAAGGGGCACTGAGCTTGCATCAACAGTACTCAGTCACCCAACTTCACAATCCTTTTTTGTTGCTATTTCCACTGTAGCTCTCAAATGTCAGAGATATTTCACTAGCTAATGCATCTTCTTCCATCTATGTCTCATGGCAGTTTACCAGACAGCGAAAATGTTCATGTTTGCGATGCTGCTGCAGGCCGGGGCTATCTATACTTCATCTCTCCCTAATGATGGAGTCTTGATTGCCAGTTGGCTGGTGGGTGATCCAATTCTAGAATCTCATTCTTAGAGTTTGCTCCCTAGACCCATTTATGGTATAAACTCTCTTGAGTCAATGTCTCTAGAAAAGATTCAGATGCATACGAGCTTTTGATGGTATGCTTTTCGGGGGCGGGGGGCAGGGGGTGGAGAAGTATAAGAGAATGAAACAACAGGAGGAAAAGGAACTGAGCAAAAATGTACTCTCAGGTTAAGTGTAATCTTTACCCGATCCACAGTGGACATCAGTTGCACCTAGGACATCAGTTGCACCACAGAATTGTCCAGACTCGAGGCAAGGAATCAGGGATTTGGTATCCCAATGCCAGCTGGGCACTGGTTGCTCCTAGGGGTACAGGGTATAACTTTCTAGGTTATCAGGATGAGGTGGCCCTTGTCATCACAGTACATGCGTTGGAGGTCACAGGTCTAAGCCATTAATTGCAGTGCTAGCAGCATCTGGAGGGTGGGCACACCATTGGGTAACTCCCAAATGACTCCCAAATGACTATTTCAGTGTCCTGACAGGAAATAGTGATGGGCCAAAAAGTGCAAAATTTTTTGGTATAAATAAAAAGCTGAGATTTAAGTATCAGTCTTGGTTCAGAATTTGGCTTAACCTCTAATTATCTGAGGAGGTTAGGGGACAGTTTATTTAATCTAGCTGAACTTGCTTCCTCATCTATGCAACAACAAAGGCAAGAGCCCTGTCACAGGAGTTTTTGAGGATTAATTACAATAATTTATGTAGAGTCCTGGCATACTACGTGCTTAAAGATTAAAAACAGGTTAACAAAACATGTTGGGTGATCATTTAAATTACTTCTCTTTATTGCGGTTCCTCTTTTTAAAGGAAACAGCCATTTGGTAGACTTAACTTGTTTACTTTTCTCTTTAACAAGTTGAAATTTAATTGTGCTTTCCTCAATATTCCAAAGAGTTTTGTTCAGTTATATTTGGTAATCCTTGTTTTTGAGAGACAGGCATTTTGGCTATTATTGGTATGTAGCAGTCATTCCAGTACAGCTGAGTAGTGAAGACAATTTCCAGAGTTTGCTCTTTTATTTAGACAACTGTCTTTGTCTCTTCTAGGAACAGATATCCACAGTTGGTGGGCAAGATGCAGAATCCGGGTTGGCAGGTTCATCTGTCCCGCTTAAGAATACTAAATTTAGGAAGTGATCTGGACGAATATCTAGGCAAGCCTAGATGCTTAAGGAGACCATAGTCTTAGGGTTAACAATCCAAGAAGAATAACGAATGTGCCTTCCGTCATCTTGTCTTTAGTGCTTAGAAACAAAATGCCGAGCTTCTCCTGGATCCAGCATCATTCAGATATTCTGAAAGCTTAATAAATCTTCCTTTTTTCTTAATTAATCATCCTCAACCATTTAACTTTCAGTGCATGCTTTTTCCGTGTTGCAACACAGACTAGAATAACTTCCACACTAGAATAGTTTCATAGAGGGAATCATTTGGTGTTTTTATGTATGTTAGTAAACCCAGGGGTGCCTGAGTGGGTTCAGTTGGTTAAGTGTCTGACTCTTGGCTGCATCGGGCTATGTGCTAACAGCACAGAGCCTGCTTGGGATTCCTTCTCCCCCTCTCTCTCTGCCCCTGCCCCCCTCACGCTGTCTCTGTCTCTCTCAAAAATAGATAAGTAAACAACAACAAAAAAATTTTTTTAAAAGAAAGAAAACCCAGGATCAGGGAAAAGGAGTTACCATTGAAATATGGTAATTGTAATTATAATTGTAATTGTAATTATAGGGACCAAGCTCTTGAGTATTTTCACACTTGGAGACTCATATTACTCTATTCTGGTTAGACCATGTGCTATCTGGAAAGACATTTAATATTTGAGATTAAAAAAAAATCCATTCTTCTATGGGCAATTTATACCTACTTCTGATTAAAGAAACCACTTCCCAAACAGATACCACTTCTCAGACGTTCTATTTTCTGTCATGCTATGACTTCTAATTCCTGTGGAACCCATCACAAACACAAGGCATCATGGGCTGCAGTCCCTTTTACCTTTTTGCTTTTGGTTACTTGGAGAGGAATCATGAATATATCCAGAAAGGAACTCATCATGTGCCCCATCTGGACAGCAAGAGAATCTTGGGATTACAACAGTAACTACATACACAATTCCAGAGGGCTCTTCCATCAATCTCCAGACTCTTCTCCCCAAGAAGACGGAAAGCTTACCCTATCAGAGCTGTGCTCAGCACTTGGTCTTCTGGTCACTCCCCCAGCCCCTCCCCTTTAGTGACACGTAACTGAGACTTTGCCAAGGCTTTGACTTACGCACCATTTCAATTGTTATTTAGAGATCTTTTCTTCATACCGATTCAAGGGTCTGGAAGCACTGAGCCCCAGTGTGGCACCTCTGAGACTGTGCCATGCCTTCCAAGTTGCAGAGCGCTTTCCCAGCACTGTGTCTCTTTGGGGTCTTGACCTTACTTCTGTGCCCTTCTGGCTTGTGTGGTGAGTACAATAGTTATGGGGAAAGGAGGGTAGTCTCTCTAAGATGTGGAGGACAAATGTCTAATAAAGAACTAACTGAATATAGTCAAGTAGTGGTAGTTCGTAACCTTTTTGAGAGAGTATAATCAACTATATACTAATAAAAATGAAGAATTTTAAAATGTAAAAGAAATTATTTTAATTCAGGTAGAAGCTGTGATTATGTCTAGAATAAAAACATGTTGATATGCAAAAATCCTTGTGAGGCTGCTTTAGCAAGGAATAATCTTGAATTTTCAAATCAACGTCTTATATTTAAATACTGCAAAATGCTTAAGACGAATTTACTTTCCAAATAGGTTAATTGTGCCATCCAAAATCTTAGTTACTGACTGATTAGAAATACTTTCCATCCAAAAAGCAAAAATATTTTCTGTTGTCAGGTGGTTTGAGAGAGTTTAATGCTCAGCGAAATCATCAGTCAGAGAAAGACAAATGCCATGTGATTTCACTCATGTGTGGAAAGCAAGAAAAAGAAAGAAAGAAAGAAAGAAAGAGAAAGAAAGAGAAAGAGGGAGGGAGGAAGGAATAAAGAAAAGGAAGGAAGGAAGGAAGGAGGAAGGACAAAAGAAAGGAAGGAAGGAAGAAAGAAAGAAAGAAAGAAAGAAAGAAAGAAAGAAAAGAAGGAAAGAAGGAAGGAAGGAAGGAAGAAGGAAAGGAAGGAAGAATGAAAGAAAGAGGAAGAAAGAAAGAAAGAAAGAAAGAAAGAAAGAAAGAAAGAAAGAAAGAAAGAAAAAGAAAAGAGACAACTGAAAAACAGACTGCTAAGTATAGAGAACAAATTGATGGTTACCAGAGGGGAGAGGGATGCAGGCAATGGTTAAACAGGTGAAGGGATTAAGAGCATACTTATCATGATGAGCACTGAATAATGTAGAGAACTGTTGAATCACTGTACTGTATACTTGGAACTAATATAACACTGTATGTTAACTATACTGGAATTAAAAACTAATAATAAATAAAAATTTTAAATATTTTCTGTTACCAAATACTGAGTAAATTTTCTAGAGTAAAATTATAGGGCATTTTGTGAACTGTAAGCCATCGTATAAATGTGAGGCGTTGTTATTGAAATGTAGAGAAGTTTTTACCAGAATGAGAAACAAAAGTGTTTGAGAGCACTTACCAGAACTGATTGAAGACCTGCTGCTATGGTAATTAATTTATTGCTATGTGAGGGGTGCCCGGGTGGCTCTGTCGCTTAAGCGTCGGGCTCTTGACTTCAGCTCAGGTCATGATCTCACAGTTCGTGGGTCCGAACACCCCCCTGCATTGGGCTCTGTGCTGACAGTGAGGAACCTGCTTGGGATTCTCTCTTTTCCTCTCTCTCTGCCCCTCCCTTGTTTGTGTGCTCTCTCATACTCTCTCTCTCTCTCTCTCAAAATAAATAAATAAACTTAAAAAAATTTACCTCTATGTTATTTAAATGGAAATGTCCTTTAAGCAAAGTGAGATTTTCCTCTTTTGTTATCTAATATTATTTTTTTTTTGTCTGAGAGAACTAATGTTTCACATTTAAAAATATTTATAAACATATTCTCTGAAAGGATTTTCATGGCCTGAAGACTGAGGACTTGAGATGGCTTGGCTGGAAAATCCCAACCCAGAACAAGGGCTGCATGTTCTTACTGATTTCAGAGTGTAGAAGCCATGCTTTCTTCGTCACTGAGAGTGGTCGGGGGGGGGGGGGGTGGAAAGCGTGGGTTTACTAAGGAAGCATCCTTCTCTGGAGGATGACTTCTCACATCAGATGCATGAAAATTGTTGGGTGGCAGTATTAATTTTAGGTTGTAGAGTGGATGCAGGATAAAGAACCTTGTGCTCGGGGGATTTTTAGTTTTCCAGCTTCATCTCTGAGTCCCTCTCTCTTGGAGTCGCAGGCAGCAGAGGAAGGCCCCGTCAAATTTGTCAAGTCTCCCAATGATTTCTTCATGTGTCCATTTCCCTCCCCCTCTCTCTGCTGTTGCCTCCTCTCTTCCTGTTCCCTATGGCCCCAACCCTCTGAAATGGTATATAATGTCTGTCCGCTCTGACTTGAACCTCCCTTCCTTCACGGTAATAAGCTTCTGATGCCAGACTTGGCTCGTTGCCTCCGTATGACGCTGCCTCGCCTACCTTATCAACCACTCAGCTTTCACCCGTCCTTCAGGATGTATCTCCAGCTTACACCTGGAGGCCTTCCCTCCATTCTGCCAACACCTTCTCCTACAGCACTTGTTTCCGGTCCTACAGCACTCGTTTCCGGCCCGAATCTGGCGCTGCAGTGGCTAGGGCAGTGGTATAACTCCGCATGCGGCGACATCTTACCTTGCTAAGTACGTTGCAAGTATGCTTCCTTAATATTACCTGAAGAGCCTGAGCTACAAAACTCCCTCTGTATGTTTATTCATAAAAATGAAGAGCTATTCTTGATATTTCTATGGAGGTGCTTGATCTGCAGTTCAAGGAAAGCTCTCTGGAAGCTGTTGACTTACACAGGCCGATTCCTTTTCCTCGTAACAAAAACAGGACTGACTTTGGGATTCCTATGCCTATGCTTTCTGAACGCCTCAGAGTTGCAGCTTTGCGAACAGCAGAGGTAAGGGAAACAGTACTCGATCTGAGCCGAGTCTTGCCAGCAAGAGTGTTTCGGGCGCGCTGTCTCGCCCGTGTTTTTGTTGTTGTTTTTTGGTGGAGCCTTCATCACAATGGCTGAGGATCTGCTAAGTGCAGTCCCCTGGTCGGCTTGATCCCGTATCCATCTCCAATACTGGCTGATCACTTCCTCCTTCCTGTCTCCTAAATACCTGGTGACTCCTGGAGATTTTATCTACACAGAGGCTTTCTTCCCACCTCCAGGGCTCCCTCTGCACGGGCCTGAAGACACCACCACCAGGGCTGTCTTTTTCATGCGGCCCATTTCCAATTCACCGGAAGTATGCATTCATCCCTTGTCCCGAATAATGTCAGGAGTACAGGCCAATCTCAAGGCAGCAGAAATCTGTCCTTCTCTCTCACCAGCGGGGCCACTAGGCAGCCCACCTTTGCAGTTTCGATTTCCCAGGCAGGAGCTCGACACTAGGCCATTGTGTCTAATGTCCCCCCGAGTTGAAAAGAGATGTATTGGGCTTTCTCAGTGGGCCCTGTCACTGAGAAGAAGAAATGCACCCACCTCATTTGACTCACCCGAGACTAATTTAAATGGCAAAAAATGAAATTCCTAATCTTTTCGTGCCTTTGGATTGGGCAAAGGAGTTAAGGGTTTTCTAACTGATTCTGAGCCACCAAGTTCATCAATTATGAGATGCCACTTGACTTTGCAAAAAATAAGAACAAAGACTTCCGTTTGATGGCCTTTACATACCCACTGATGCCACGTAGAATAAGTATCCAATGATCACGGCAGAGAAAAGAAAATAACAGTATTCCAGTAAGTACCCTTGGACTTGGAGGCAAACCTTACTTCAATGTCTAAATTCGATTCCTGTTGCAAGCATTTACTAGCTGTGACCTTTGGCAGAACATCTGATCCCTCTAAGATTGTGTTTCCTTTTCTCTAGAATGGGTTTGATGATCATAGTGACTCAGCTGGTGTGAGCGTTAAATGGCATAACATATAAAATGGTTAACCCAGTGGCTAGCAAGTTGCTAAGACCTCGGCAAATCATTCCTGTTGATTTTGTCAAGGAAATAAAATACCCCTCTACAGTATAACTTAATGACTTCCTTCTATGAAACAGGAAGAGTCCCTCATTCGGAATTGTTCATTATATTTGGCTCATTGCCTTCCACCCTTCTCTTTTGTCATTCAAGATTGCAAAATGTTCCCAAGCGTTGCCCATGGATTCCATAAAGACGTGAGCTCATTTTTCTCCTTTACTACTGCGGTGCAGTATAAATGCAATGAAGGTTACGTTCTGGTTGGACAGTCCAAAATTACCTGCAGAAACTCCCGCTGGTCGGCTTCGGCTCCTGAATGTAAAGGTAACCTCAACTTTACTGATGACCCTGACTAAAAAAAGTAGAGCCTCCAGGAAAGTTCTGACTGTAGCGTCTCTTCCCAGCCAGGGGAAACACTTACAAATTTTTATTTTATTTATCGACTCATTAACACATGCATATATACAATATTTTACAAGTCTGAACCATCATCCAGCTTATCATTCTTGAAGTAACCATTGTTACCAATTGTGTATGTTTTCAGAGGTAATCTAGAGGGCCATTTTTCGCTTTTTAAAAAAAATTTTTTTTTTCAATGTGTATGTATTTTTGAGAGAGAGACAGACAGACAGAGCATGAGTGGGGGACAGGCAGAGAAAGAATCTGAAGCAGGCTCCAGGCTCCGAGCTTCAGCCCAGAGCCCGATGCGGGGCTCGAACTCACAGACCACGAGATCGTGGCCTGAGTTGAAGTTGGACGTTTAGCCAACTGAGCCACCCAGGCGCCCCTGCTTTGTTTCAATGAAAGTTTTACCTGAAATGTAACATACTACAGAAAAGTGTACCGATGTTGGGTGTGAAGGTCAACAATTATCACAATGTGAACCTGACCTTGACACACCGCATGGCTCTCTTCCCCAGAGACGGTTGCTATGCCCATTCTACGTGTGGAAGTGCTGACGACACTGACTGCACCTTGTTCCTGTTCCCTTGATGACCTCTCTTGGGGCTATGTGTTTCAGGCCTGTTGGAGATGACTAAACATACCTTAAAAATGCCCTCCAAGGCCGGTACAGGGGGAGGCTTGCTTTGGCCTTTCACGAATCTTAGAGATAAAAGTCTTTCCTCTTCCTAAAGTCTAGATACCACCACAAGATCTGCTTAAATGTTAGCTGTCAGTTAGGTGCTTTGAACCCTTTGATCTTACTAGAGTGGCCTGTACTACAATGCCCCCTCGCTCTAAAGAAATCTGTGGACTGAAGTCCAGACTTTTTTGAGAATTGCTGCGCAGGGCCTGGATCGTCGTCTGCCTGATTCCGCCCCGCCCCCCGAATCAGTAAGGTACCCTCAATAAAATTCTGTGTGAACTGTATGGAATGGCCTGCTTTGTTTTTTGTTTTGTTTTTTTTTTTTTTTTTGGTCTCAGAGTAACTTTTCAGCCTGGGGGATACTTTACTGTCCCTCTCGCACCTTCCAACACTATGGATTAGTTTTGCCAACTTTATACAGAGGAGGTCATGCTTGTCTTTGGTGCGTGGCTTCTTTCTTCATTAGGTCTGGAAAACCATCTATGTTCTTACACATAGTGATAGTTTATTCATTTCCGTTACTTTATAATATTATTTTGGGTGAATAGACCACACTTCATGTACTTTATAAACGTTTGAGGTTTTTCATGTTTTTGGCCATTATGAATAATACTCTTAGGAACACTTTTGTGCATGTCTCTTGGTACAAATGTGCAAACCTTTCTATTAGGAATAAACTCAGGAGTAAATTGCTATTTTGTAGAGTGTACATATATTCATGTTTAGCAGATGACGTCAAATTTTGTCCGAAAGCGGTTATAACAATTTACATTCATACATGAGTTCTAAATTCCAATTTCGATAAACATAAGTTTTAAATCCCAATTTATTTCCATTTTCCAGTATCTTCCTTGGTATTGGAAACTTTTGTGTCTTGTTGAAGAAATATTTGCTCACCACAAGGCAACAGCCTATACAACAACAAAACACAACAAAAATACTCTCCTGTGTTATCTTACAGGTCTTTACTGTTTCACCTTTCACACTGATATTGCCAACCTACCTGAAATTACTATGCATCTGTGGTAGAGAGTGGGGTTCAAAGTTTGGTTTTCCCTGGCGGATAATCAATAAGCTGTGTGCCACTTATTAAACGGGCCATAGGTTCCACAACTGCTGCCTTTGACATAATCCAAGTGTCTATGTGTGTGTGGTTCTGTTTCCTGCACAGAGAGATAGCAGTTTTTAATTTGAAAGTATCATTGAGGTTTCCCAACATTTCTGTGAGTACCTGCTTCATTTTCAATGACTGTTCTTATGGATAAATTCGAAACCTCCCCGGAGTGTCTGATATCTCCATCAGAGCCTCACACATCCCGTTCATCTTCTCGTAATGAAATTGGCCTAACAGGAGATTTCTGGTTGACCACCAAGATTAGGTGTGCCTTGTAAAAATCACACTGCAAATAGCAACTCAAGGGGCTAATTTCTCACCATTGTCTTCACTTAACACAGAAAGGGGTCAAGGGTATGCGAAGAAAACTTACGTACTTGAGATCATAAGAAGAGTGAGGTTTCCAGATAGAGTAGTTTTAAAAACTCAGATTCCGGTGTCACGTACTTAGGCTTATATTATAGTCACGCCACCTAAAAGCTATGCAACCTTAGACAAGTCACATAAAGTCTCTGCACCTAGTTTTTCCTTCTAGCAAAATAGAAACAATAATAACGTTTTACATGATTGCTTTTCCTCTCTAGTCCAATGGAGACAATCACAGTGTTTCATGTTGACGATAGTGTGTAAACTAGCATTATTCTCATTACCAATTTTATTGTCATAATCATACAACAAATGGAGACAAAGCACAACTCTCAGCATGCGGGTATAATTTACCATCCGTGTTTCTCACCCCCTCGGGATTCTTCGCTTTCATAAGATCTTACTCTGAGAATCACAGGATGATCAAAACTGTGTTTCCATTCCAGCCCTGTGTCAGAAACCAGAGATAAAGAATGGAGACCTGACCGTGCCTAAGCACCAGTACGTTGAGCCTGAAAATGTGACCGTCCGGTGTGATGATGGCTATGATGTGGTTGGTTCCCCAAATCTTACCTGCTCCGGGAACGGAATGTGGTTGCCAGCAGTGCCCAAGTGTCAGTGGGTAAGTGGCACACATTTCAGGATGTCCCATCCCATTCTAAAACTGGTCATCGGTGACAGAGCGCTGTCAACCAACATGGATGAGATCTGACTTCGACCCGGACTCATTTCTGAGTTGTTGAAAATCAGCCTCAAGGCACTTGAGCTCGTTAAAGCAAGTTCTACTTCTTTCATCTTTCTGGCAAGAAGAACCAAGCCCCTCAGTAGGAGGGTTCCGTAGATCCAGGTCACCCGGCCCCTCGCGCCATGTTTTCTACAACGCGTGCTATGACTTTGCCAGTTGTCCCTGCAGAAGCCTCCGGATGTCTTCTGCAGGCTTGCTCCTTCCCTGCTTTAGCAGTTATTTATTCGCCGTGGATGGGGAGGTCTGGGCGAGTGCTGGGCCCTAGGGCGAACACTCTGCTGAGACAGAGAATCTTTTCCTTTCTTCCACCAGCCCCGAGGATGGGCGCGTTACTCCCATTTTGCTGTCACCACTGCGGCCTCCTGAAGAAATCTTATTACTTTCGCAGTTGGAGAGAAATCTCTGAATCTATCCTTGGATCTCTTTTAGGTAGAGCAGATGGGCTGTGAGCAAGTGCTAAAAGGCAAAAAGCTCCTGGAATGCCTCCCCTCCCCGGAGGACGTGAAAATGGCCCTGGAGGTGTATAAGCTGTCAGTGGAGATTGAGCGCCTGGACAAGAGTTCGGCTTGAGGGGAATGCCGCTGAGAAACCAGTACGTCCACACCCCCCCCCCCCACGCCTGCCGCCTCCCTGCAAAAAAGAATTAGGTACATTTTTCCAGTTAGCAACCCTACTAATTGTTCCTTAAGTACTGTTTACTAAAAAAAAAAAAAAAAAAAAAGAAAATAAAAAAGAAAAAAGAAAAAAAGACCTGTCTTAGGAGAATCTGTTGATATCCTTAGTGCCACCCATCACGTGGGGCTATGGGTCTGTCTCTTTGCTCAGCCTACGCTTCTGCTGTCCTGGATGTGATGGCATGACAGAAATAAATAATCACCTGTCAAAAATCCAGTGTCCGTGTTTTCACTTGGATGCCCGTGTAACCAAAGCGTAACGCCCCGTACAAATCACTTCCTAACGTTTCTCTAATTAACTCTCGTCTCTATTATATGGCATCACAAGGTGTATGTAGTCCTCAAAAATATATCCCTGTGCCTTGTGTGAGGTATCTTTACCCGCCCTCTCTACTTCGTACTCTGCCTTCAGTGCCCAGGCCAAACATCTCATTTTCCTCCAAGTCTTCTGCTTTCTTTCCCTAGCGGTTTAGCCTTGACCCAGAGAGAACTCTGGACGACGAATTTGCTGAACTTTTGTCCCAGGTAAGTTTTTCCAGGGAGAGGAACTGGGTTGTCATTGTGCAGCACCTGTCTGTTATTGGCGAAGAGCCACCCTGGGGGCCTACGAGCTCCTCGGCCACCCAGCTCTCTCTGGGGGACAAACTGTCTAGCCGCCTGAAGGGAGTCTCCCCAAGAGAATAGAAGGCCGGACCCTGAGAAGCCAGAGCCCAGGGAAGCCTGTAGAGGAGCACACAGAAATGGGAGAAAGGACCGAAGGGGCTGGGGAAACTCCTCAGGGGCTTGTCCGTCAGATGTTCCCCTTACAGCTCTGGATACTCTTGGGAAATGTTCATTTGGGACAGTCACCTCTTCTTCCAATCATTCACGTCCTCTGAAATCTCATTGCCACCCATGCTTGCTTCACCCCGGCCTCTGCTTCTCCACCGCATCTTGATCCATAAGAGAGAAAATCTCTATTCTTTGGTGGTGTCACAACAGGTGCCACGTGAGAAAGTTTCATAGCAGACTTTTATAAAGCTTTAGACTTAACAGAGGGGTATACGGATGGCTACCCAAGACTGGACTTCCACACTGAATGTTCCAGAACTGTGATTTTAAAAGACCGTTGCTTTTCCCTTCCACCAGGGAATATCTTCTGGCTGATTTTTCTCTGTATGACCTTGTCAGCCTCGAGGCCATTCCAGTCCGACACTTTCCCTTCTCAAATCTTCATCCGTTCTCACTCTCGCTGTCCTGGAAACTCGTTTCCCTTCACTTTATTAGGGAAAGCATTTAGCTCACCATCTTTCCCTAGTCTCAGTCAGGGTCTTTACCCCAAAACTCATGAATGTGTGAAATAAACAAAGAGTCACCCATTCCAGGCATGGGCCCCACGCTGTAGAGAAGATGCAGAAGAATCTCTAAAATAACACGTCTTTCCGTATTTCCTTTCCCGCAGTCTCTAGGGAGGACAGTGTGGAGACATTTTCACACCGATGTGAATTATGCCACAATCTTTGTATTTGTGAATTCTAACTTAATTACACATAATTATAATCAGGGAAAACACACACACACACACACAGAGGAATTCAAACCTTACAAAGGTGTATATAAAAAATAAAAATGAAATTCTTCTCTCCTTCTAAGTCCTATTCTGTTTTGGGTTTTTCTACTGGTGAGATTAATCATTCTGAAGAGGAAGCACACACTATTTGATTTGACTTGTTCTCTCTGAAGCGTATATGTTGATTTCCTGTTACAAAATGATCAATCTAGCACTGACTTTTCCCCTCGTCTCTCTTTCCATCAGTCTTATTTAATTTTATATTCTCTTATTGATGACTTATCTTTATGGCTTTATTTTTTTTTTAATTTTTTCTTCAACGTTTATTTATTTTTGGGACAGAGAGAGACAGAGCATGAACGGGGGAGGGGCAGAGAGAGAGGGAGACACAGAATCGGAAACAGGCTCCAGGCTCTGAGCCATCAGCCCAGAGCCTGACGCGGGGCTCGAACTCACAGACCGCGAGATCGTGACCTGGCTGAAGTCGGACGCTTAACCGACTGCGCCACCCAGGCGCCCCTTATCTTTATGGCTTTAAATAACTCATTTAAACCTCCATTATTTATACAACTTTAATTTTCAGTAGCTTACTGTCTTATTAAGGGAATGCAAGCAGGTAATTAAAAAGTCAAATAATCCAAAAACTCTTGTAATGAAAACTCTAGTACTCCGACCCACCCAATCCCATCCTTTGGTCATTTGCCCCCCAAATAACCACTTTCAACACCTTTAGCTCTTTCTTAGGATATTTATCTACAGATTTCCAAATGACACTCTCATTCCACTTATGCTTATTTATTACTTTTCATTATGTTTTGGCTCACTCTCAAGAGAGACTAGAGGTTAGGTCCTTTACAGTGCACCATCTTTCCTCGATATACTTGTATCCGACTCCTTGATTGAATTAATAGTCAGGGTTTACCTTATTGTGACTGAGCAAATCTTAAGCTTTGCTAACCCAAGGGAAGCCAAGCAATGATTTGTGAATGTATTTCCTTATAAGAAAATGCTTTACTTTTTATGGCATGAATATTTTATCTTGGTTTTTGGTTAGGTTTTCTGTTGTTGTTGCCGATTCTTGCCACATGCTCCCATTGATTTTTTAGAGTCTAGCGCTATATTTCTTTTCTTTCCTGTTTTTAAATAAATTTTGTATCCTGAAAACTTAACCAGAAGGAGGATATATTTATTTTGGGAGGGGGGTTATTATTTTATTTTATTTTTTAAATATAATTAATGGTCAAGTTGGCTAACATACAGTGTATACAGTATACTCTTGCTTTTGGAGGGAATCAAGATTCCCTTGATGCATTGCTTATATACAATACCCAGTGTTCATCCCAACAAGTGCCCTCCTCAATGCCCATCACCCATTCTCCCCTCTCCTCTGCCCCTCCCCCTATCAATCCTCAGTTTTTCCTCCGTATTTAAGTGTCTCTAATGGTTTGCCTCCCTCTCTGTTTGAAACTATTTTTTCCCCTTCCCGTCCCCCATGGTCTTCTGTTACGTTTCTCAGGTTCCACATATCAGTGAAAACATATGATATCTGTCTTTCTCTGACTGACTTATTTCACTGAGCATAATACTCTCCAGTTCTGTCCATGTTGCTGCAAATGGCAGCATTTCATTCTTTCTCATTGCCAAATAGTATTCCATTGTATATATAAACCACATCTCCTCTATCCATTCATCCGTTGATGGACATCTGGGCTCTTTCCATGATTTGGCTCAAAATGGATGAAAGGCCCAAATGTGACACAGAAAACCATCAAAACCCTAGAGGAGAAAACAGACAAAAACCTCTTTGACCTCAGTCTCAGCAATTCTTGCTTGACGCATCTCTGAAGACAAGGGAAATAAAAGCAAAAATGAACTATTCGGACCTCATCAATATAAACAGCTTCTGCACTGCAAAGGAAACAATCAACAAAACTAAAAGGCAACTGACGGAATGGGAGAAGATATTAGCAAATGACATATCAGATAAAGGGTTAGTATCCAAAATCTATAAAGAACTTACCAAACTCAATACCTGAAAAACAAATAATCCAGTGAAGATAATGGGCAGCAGACATGAATAGACACTTTTCCAAAGAAGGTATCCAGATGGCCAACAGACACATGAAAAGATGCTCAACATCACTCATCATTAGGGAAATACAAATCAAAACCACGTTGAGATACCACCTCACACCAGTCAGAGTGGCTAAAATGAACAACTCAGGAAACAACAGATACTGGCGAGGATATGGAGAAACGGGAACCCTCTTATACTGTAGATGGAAAAGCAATCTAGCGCTCTACTTCTGAATGCTCAGACACCTCAGGTGCAATTTCAGTTCCACCCCCCTTCCTGCCCTCCACCCTAGAGATTTCCTTTCTGGGTCCCCTATTCAGTGGCTCTGAAATGAACTTTTTACTTTAAAAAGTTTTTAAAAAATGTTTATTTATTTTTAAGAGAGAGAGAGAGAGAGAGAGAGAGAGAGAAAGCGTGAGCAGGGGAAGGTCAGAGAGAGACAGAATCTGAAGCAGGCTCCAGGCTCTGAGCTGTCAGCACAGGGCCTAATGCAAGGCTCAAACTCACGAACCATGGGATCATGACCTGAGCTGAAGTCAGACACTTAACCCGACTGAGTCACCAGGGCATGCTTCCCCTGTTTTATTTTTAAATGGGACACGTATCTATAGGTCTTTTTAGGGGGATGCTCAGTGTCTCCTGGGATATCTATAATCCCCTCCATATTGATCTATCAACCTTGTTCCTTTCTCTTGAGTTTTTACTACATAAAAACTTTGATTCTGTTGATTCTGTTGAACATCTTTGACCACTACCCATCGAAGGCAGAACTAACCTTTGCCATACGATACACTTACCATTTCATCTGTGGGCTTTGTTCACAGTAAGTGTTCAATAATCATTTCATAAAGGGATGTTTGGAGTTACACGAGCTAAGACTTAGTACAAAAGATCAATTTTTTAAATTCTCTGCTGAATGTAATTCCCTCTACGATAACACAAACCAAAAACAAGTAATTTGCTCCTTTTCTGGGTTTAACAGAAAAGCCCAGGGCTATGAAAAGGGCCAAGAATAGCCAACATCATCTGGAAACAAAACAAAGCTGGAGGACTAATACTGCTAGCTTTCAAGACTGGTTACAAAACTAGGTTAAGGGGCGCCTGGGTGGCGCAGTCGGTTAAGCGTCCGACTTCAGCCAGGTCACGATCTCGCGGTCCGTGAGTTCGAGCCCCGCGTCGGGCTCTGGGCTGATGGCTCAGAGCCTGGAGCCTGTTTCCGATTCTGTGTCTCCCTCTCTCTCTGCCCCTTCCCCGTTCATGCTCTGTCTCTCTCTGTCCCAAAAATAAATAAACGTTGAAAAAAAAAATCATTCCTACTCCCAAGCCATAAAAATATTAAAAAAAAAAAAAACAACAAAAAACTAGGTTAAGACAGTGTTGGTACAAATAGAATCAAGCTGATATATAAAATTTATATTTACCTTAAAATAGCCACCATAATTATGACAAATTTGACTCTTCAGTGTGGTGGGGACGGATGCTTTTTTCAATTCATATTTTCTACATCAGTTGGAAAGCTATGTGAAAAAATTATACCTTGATCCTTACCTTACCCCTGCCCCCAAGAAATCCAAAGTGGAATATAGGTCTACATGTGAAAGGTAAAAAATAAATAACACATATAGAAGATTATGTTCATGATCTTAAAGTAGGCAAGTATCTCTTCTATACAACAATATAAAAAGCAATATGAAAAAAGTTATAAATTATCCAATTTTAAAATAAACATTTCTGCTCATTTAAAGACACAATAAAGGCTTTCCAAATAAGATGTAAAAACGGCCAATAAGCCCATGAAAGGATACTCAGGGTCATTAGTCATTAGAGAAACACAAATCAAAGCCACAATAACACCACAGTTCCCATCCTCGACGATGACGTTCATACATTGTCAGTAGGAATGGAAAATATTGTAGCTGCTATGAAAACAACTTGGCAGTTCCTTGAAAAAATTAGATTACTATATGATCCAGCAGTTCACTTCTAGTTATCCACCCAAGAGAATTGAAAGCTTATCTTCATACAAACATGTGCACACATGAACATTCATAACAGCATTATTCATAATAACCAAAAACGTGGACACCACCCACCTGTTGAGTGGATAAACAAGATGGGGTCTATCCACACAATAAGATATTATTCAGTCATAAAAAGGAATGAAATACTGACACCTCCTAAACATGGATGAACCCTGGCATCATTACGTTGAGTCAAAGAAGCCAGACATGAAGGTAATGGTTCCATTTATGTGAAGTGTCCAGAATAGCCAAATCTATAGAGACAGAAGGTGGATTAACTGTCTACTAGTTGCCAGAGACTGGAGGGGAAGGATGAAGAGTAACTACTAAAGGGTGTGGGGTTTCATTTTGCAGAAAATGTTCTGCAATTAGATAGTGGTGATGGTTGCATGACCTTATGCATCACACACTTTAAAATGGTGAATTTGTGAAATGTTCATTGTATCTCAAAAGAAAAAAAGCCAGTGAATTGGGATAAACTGTCTCTCCCCCCACCCCCCAAATTCATATGTTCAAGTCTGAGGTATTCTAGTACGTCAGAATGTAACTGTATTCAGAGATAAAGTCTTTAGAAAGGCGATTGAGTTAAAATGAGGTCTTTGAGGTGGGCCTTAGTCATATGACTGGTATTCTCATTCGAAGAGGGAGTTTGGACACACACACACACACACACACGCACACACACAGATTAGACATGTGTGCACACAAAGGGATGACCATATTCAGGAACAGAAATCTCCCTCCCAGCCCTCATAAGAAACCAAACCTGCTAACACTTTGATCTCAAACTTCCAGTCTCCGGAAATGTGGGAAAATAAATCTTTGTTGTTTGAGGCACCCAATCTGTGACAGGTCGCTACGGCAGCGTGGGCACGCTAACACAGACACCATTAAGGGAGTGCAAAGGCTGCAAGCTGAGAAGTGGTATTGGTAATACCCGTGTCCAGCTAAGGACTTATATCCAAAATATATAAAGAGCGCCTACAAATCAATGAGAACAATATAACCAACCCACCAAAAGAATGGACAAAAGACCAGAAGTGCCTCCACAAAAAAGACATTCAACTGGCCTATAGACCTATAAAAAGATGATCAATTTGATTAATTATCAGGGAAACTGAAATGAAAACAACAGTGTATGGTAGGACTACCACATGGATGGATCTTCAGGGCATTATACCAAGTGAAATAAGTCAGAGAAGCACAAATAGCATACGATCTCTCTTCTGTGTGGAATCTAATATATGTTTATGACTAAGCTCACAGATACAGAGAACAGATGGTTGCTTGTCAGAGGAAAGGGGTGGGAGGGATGAGAGAAATGGGTAGACTGTTTTTTTGTTGTTGTTATTTAAACAAATTGAATGCATTTTTTAAAATAAAGCAAAAATTCCTTTAACCTGAAAGAATAAACATCATACACTGATGAAATACTTTCCTATAAATATGCGTTCAGACAGCAAAAGAATAATATTTCAACGTTCTACAGGGCATAAAAACTCCAGAAAACAAATTAATTCTCTAGAAATGCATTTGCTCACTTGACTATGAACTTGAAGTGGGATATAATTTTGCACACATAAAGAACCCCAGCTAAGTTTTGTCTCTTAGAGAGGAAGTTGGAGAGAAACACTTGGTTGGATGTTTTAAGTGGTTGTTAATTTTCCTAAGAATTAAAGTTGGCCAAGAAAACATGCTGGCGCGCGCACACCCACCCACCCACACACACACACCCCACCCACAAATCTACAAGGGATCAGCCTTTTTCATAAGAAATTTCAAATATAGGTACAGTGAATGGTTATGTACTGAGAAGGTAAACTGAGTTTATTGCCAACAGCAAAAATAGAGCAACTATCTAAAACAAAACAACTCCTTCCAAAAAAAAGAAAAAAAAAAAAAAAAAGACCACAGAGCAATCTCACTACACACCCAGAAGAACTGTTAAAATGATAAAACAGCAACTGCTAGCAAGAATGTTAGTAGGGATAGGGGCGCCTGGGTGGCTCCGGCGGTTAAGCGGCTGACTTCTCCTTGATCTCACGGTTCATGACTTCGACCCCTGCAACCAGCTCCGTGCTCACAGCTCGGAGCCTGGAGCTTGCTTTGGATTCTGTGTCTCCCTCTCTCTCTGCCCCTCCCCTGCTTGCTCTCTCTCTCTGTCTCAAAAATAAATAAACATTAAAAAAAATGTTAGTGGTAGCAACCCCAACTCAGAAAAACTGTTGGTGAAAGTGTACATTTGTCCAACTGCCCGGTGCAATTCTTTGGCAGTAATTACTAATGCTGAGCGTGTGCCTACTTTGTGATCCAGCAATTCCGCCCATAGGCATTCCCCCTCAGATGTGCATGCATCCGGTCAACAACACGCAAGTATTAGAGTATTTGTAGCAGCCCGGACTGTAACAGCTCCAAACCGAAAACCACCGAAGTGCTCACATGCAGTAGAGGGGATGAATTAATTGGGGCAGGTCAGATGATGAAACACCCAACAATGGAAGGAATGATTGTATGGATGAATTTTCAAAACATACAATGTTTACCGAAAGATGACTGACCCCAAATAGTACATACCGATTGGTTGATTATGTAGTGTACAAAAGCAGGCAAAAGTAATCCATAGTGTTTGAAGTCAGAATAGAAATCGCTCTTAGGAAGTGGGCATCAGCAGGGCCACAAAAGTCCTGGTAATACTTTGTTTCTTCACCTCGGTAGTGACACGTGGGCGTGACTCAGTGTGTAAAAAGTCAACTAGATCTAGGAGAGATTGCACTTTTTTTTTTTTTTTTGCATGTATGATACACTTCAATGGAAATTACATTAAAGATTGAAAAGAGTGGATCTTCTATACCCTAGCGATCTGGGAGGTAATGGCAGGTTTTCTCATTTACTTAGAGTATTCTTAACCATAGCGCATTGTGATATAGGAGAGGTTGTTTTCCTCACAGTAGAGTTCATCTTTTCAATGGTTTTACCGGCTGCCACTTTTTGCCCCTTTACCGCTACGCCGTATATCCACTGTTAGTTACTATGGCACCAGTTTTGTGGGATAGCAGTCCCAGTATCCAGAAGTTTCATCTGTGCTGTTTTGGCTCCCTCTAATGGCTCACTGATTTTTGCCAGCGTAGTAAACCATAAACAGGGCATTAGATTTCGGTGGTGGTGTTCTCCAGTTTATTCCACTACACCAGATTCTTGGGGGCTAAAGGTGTAGATTTTATGCCCTGCTGGTAAGCTCTACCTCCCTCTACACATCTCAAGGCTTTAGGTATCTCAAACTGTGAACGGTAAGATAATCTGGGGGCACGATGTTATACCGCTTCATTGTCCCAACTTTTCTTCACGCTGATTTAGGCATAATGGAGGTGAGGACTCTGCTCAACCCTACTGTTACCACTAATCAACGCAGCAATAGTATTTACAGTGTTGACAAATGTTAAGATGAATCTCAGATTGATGAGAAGATCAAATGCTTAAGTAAATCACATCATTTGCCTATAGAAAAGATCCAGAGATACAGAAGGGAATCATCAAGTTCAGGACATCGGGCAGAGAGATCAGTCACATTTTCCAAGTGGTCAAGCTTCCAGACCTCCAAATCATCACAGTGAACACACTCTTGAGATAATTTCATTTGAGCAAGAGCCTCATCAGAACTTCTGGGAATTCAAATGTTACCTTCTGAGGACTGCCTGATAACATTGGAGCAGTTCTACGCATTGGCTGTTTTTGCTAAAGGCTGAACTCACTCATCTGGGCCAAAGTGTCCCTCATCAGTATACAAAATGGTCCCAGGTATAAAGATGGCCTCCTTGGCTAACCTGGCCCTGGCTAATACATTTCTGAATGGGAATAAGGGTTAGTTACTGAGACCTCTTGAAATCAAGTGAATAAGCCATTAAGGCCTATCCTGATATTCTCTGCAGCCGAATCATTGTATTTTTCTTCAATAGTACAATTCTTGGGCATCTGGGTGACTTAGTCAGTTAGGCATCCCACTCTCGATGGCAGCTCAGGTCGTGAACTCACAGTTCGTGAGTTTGAGCCCCGCATAAGGCTCCACACTGGCAGTGTGGAGGCTACTTGGGATTCTCTCTCTGCCCCTCCCCTGCTGTGCTCTCTCTCTCTTAAAATAAACAAACATTTAAAGTTTCTTTTCTTCTCTTTTTCTTGTCCTCTGCCTCAAATTAGCCATGTAACTGAGTTGCTGCTTCCTCTGAAATGTTTTTGAGAGAATGGACAAAAAGCCTGTGTTAGATTATGGAAATGTTTTGTAATATGGGTTTATTGGTTATTGGTTATTTGTTTATTTGATTCAGGTTTTGTAGTTTCTTTGCATGTTGAGTAATTTTGGATTGTATCCTGGACATTGGGCATGGATTCTATTACACTCCTCTAATAAGAAGCGCTTTGTTTGTTTGTTTGATTGTTTAAGCAGGCAATTAACTTATTTGGATCCAAACTGAACATTCTATCTTGAATAGCAGCTCAGATTTGAGTTCCGTTCTTTTCCTGTTTAGCTGGGCTGCTTTCAGTCTGTCCCCCTAATGAGTGATTCGGGAATCAGCAGGGATTCGGGCAGAGTTTCTACACAATATGGTCGCCCTGTCTCTCTGGCTCTTTTATTTCCAAGTATCCCTTCATTTTGCAGTGGCTGTTGTGGCCCCAAACTCTGTTTCTGTTTCTTCAGGTCAGAAAGACTGCTAGTTTCCCATTAAGTTTCAGCCATCCGCCACTGTGCCCAACACCATCTTCTCTCAGGTCAACAGCCATGACAAACGAGAAACACATTCGATTCTGTTCCCTTCTTCCAGTATCCATCCATTGCTCTTCTAAAATGCGTATGTTTGGTTCACTCTCTGGTCCCT